>NC_045951.1:625000-1250000 GCF_004382195.2 Drosophila sechellia | reverse complement strand
CATCCAGAACCCGCGGCTGGAGTTCAATATCCACGGGCGACTCTTTTTGGGGTGAATTTCCTCTAGCCGAACGACTGCTTGAAGAATTAACAATATAAATTCAGTTAGCAATTCTTGCATGCCAGTGTCATAGCACTCTGAGATCTTCTAATTGGAACAAATGAAGTCTTACCTCTTGGTGCGTGAGTCCATCGTGTCCATGACCACGTTCCAGGTGCGGTGAATCAAGTAGAGCAGAAAGAGCACCCTCGACGTCTCTCCATTGTGCGGCGTTGCGTTGTTGGATGCATTCTGGCCAGCTCCCAAGCAACTGCTCGAGCCCAGTCGCTCCTGGGTGCTGCACTTCTGGGGGCTCTGGTGGGGATCACTGTGGTGCGGATGGCGGGCGGGCAGGGTCTTCGATCGGTACTCGTTCTGCAGACAGTACTCCCTCTTGTGCTGCTGATATCGGCGGCGGGTATTGAACCTGGAGTTACCCTCGCCGGCGGCTCCCTCTCCGGCTCCATCCGCGCCTCTACTGGATGCAATGCGGTTGCCCATCTTACAATGTTGCGGATTGGCGGCTGTCAAACATTGCCTAATGTGACATGGACATGGACAACATATGTTAGTTGGAAGTCTGCCTGGATGCGAATACGAGTTCGAGTATCGGAGCTGACACAGTTCTCGCAACCAGTTTGCCACTGGCCGGCGAGGAAAAAAGTGAAGTGGCCATCGGAATTGGGTCACCAACGAGTTCTTTTGGGGTCGTCCCAGAACAAATGCCTGTAGATGGCTCTTCGGCTGGCTTTGCAATTATGATAAACTATACATCCTATCCAGTCATTGGCGAAATGATGGATTGCATGGACCAGTTTGGACATGATCCTGGACAACCAGAGTGCTCCTCTGCGAGGCGTGGATACTGTCATTTCGTGGCACATCTAATGGCACGCTATCTATCATTCGAAAGAATCCAGGCCAGCCAATCTGCACCTCATTAGCTGGCCATACATCAAATTGGCACCCTTGCTCGATTTGTTTGCCCATCACTTGCGGCTTGACCCGAGTAACACCCGAATTGAACTATATTCTGGCTATATGGAAACCACATACACACCACACACTCTTATCTGATGCGGCCCACTGACGTAGCAAACGTGACCGCTAAATGACAAAACTCGATCGCGGACCCAACCACGGGCACTATCAGTGGACACCAACCGAAAGAGGGCTGGACTTATCAGTGGGGTACAGTGAAAGGTGCTCTGCGTGGACCGCTCTACCCATTCCTACGACTTCCTACCACAAACAGATCTTCTTAATTGGCCATCAACCAATTCGTTTGAAAACATTTGGTTGGGCTTAATTTTTGGGCCAGTTGGGGACGACAACTTTCTTGGCGGTTTCTATAGACAGAGAATATGTAAATGAGAGCCATCAAATGGAGCAGCAACCAGTTATTTTAGGGTCCGAGCCCTATAGAACCTTTACGGGCAGCGAAAGTGACGACGAAGTGGAAAGTTTTCTGGCGTTCATGGAAAAGTTCGTGCCTCACATTGACTTAGGTCGTTAAACGGAGGCGCTACTGTAGCGAATTAGCCGCACCGTAAATACGCCTTCCTGACATGCGCATTAAGCGTGAGAGCTGATGGATCGCTCCACCTCCCCGCAGGAACCTTAGGAACTCGATCTCGACTCTAATTAAGCTAAATACGGCACAAGAGTTTATCTTATCGGCGGATGCACCCTGTACCGGCCGGCCGTACCAGCAATGTTAACTATAGGGCAAACCGGGCGCCGAGCACTCAACTTTAAAAAACGAGACCCCATCTGGTTTCAGCAGACAGTCGTGTTTGCAACGATCTAGCGAGCGGTAGGTAGCCTCTGCGCGGCTAGAATACTTGGGCTAGAGAAAGGAATCCAAACCTGAATCGGAACGAGGCCAGAACCGCAATAAGGAGCAAAGTAACTAGGACACACCTCCAGCCAAAATGAGCCAGAACCAACTCAGTACGGAGCAACTGCTCTTCGAGGAGAAGCCGCTGTACGTGCCCCCATTGTCGGAGCTACAGAACGGTGAGTCGAGTTGGATTTCCCAGCGATCCCACAGATAACAATACGTGCCATGTGCAAATGACCTTCAGCAGAACGGTGCCGAACTTTCCACAGCCGGTTTTTGGTGGGTTCTGCGCTCTGTGATTTTTGTTTTCTGCTTGCTGTTTTCATTGAGCAAATCCCAAACAGAAACAGAAACATATGATTGGCGGCGGAGCTTTTGCTCAGCTTTTGCCATATCTCGTCTAGATGGAGGTCGAGATAAAGCTCTAACGGTTACCCTCCCTCTCCCACAGTTATACAGGGTGCCCTGGCGGCCAACTTCGCCAATGTGGACGTTAGTGTGGGTCCTTGTCCGGATCTGAAGGCCAAGCAGTTCGGCCTGGTGGAGAGTGGACTGGGCGGCAAGCCCACGCTGCTGGAGGCGGGAGGCCCGCCCTTCCTGCTGCCCCTTGTGCAGCGAGATAAGCTGTACAACATCTCCGAGATCACGCGGAAGATCCAGGGCCCCGGCACGGTGTTCGCCGTTGGCGCCGGAGCGGGACCATGGCCCATCCGGGGATCCAACTGCGAGGGCATCTTCAACTTGTCCGTGAACGAGAAGGATGAGCTCACGAACGGCAGCTACACGGCCACTGTGAGGGGAGAGCAGGAGGAGTGCGTCCTGGAGAAGATACCCCACACAGAGCCCAGGTGCGCCCTGCTTCTCAACCTCTTCCTCAGCCAGGGCAAACCCGGCCAGGTACTGAGAATCACCGCCAAGCAGCGCACTGGCGAACAGAACTTCATCGAGTGCATCCGCAAAGGCCTGGAGAACCACTACGGCGACAAGGTGGTGGGTCTGGGAGGCATCTTCCTGATCAAGAAGGGCGCTGCCCACCAGCACGTGATGCGGGACTTCAGCAAGACGCCCATCCACAGCGACGAGGAGGTGAACGAGTGGCTCAAGTTCTACGAGATGCCAGCCCAGCTGAACGCCGTGGGCACGCTGGTGACCAAGGAGCACGACCTGGACCTTCGCCTGCAGCACTTCCACTCCTTCTCCTTCAGCAACTGGGGCGGCCACTACCACTACGACACCACGCCGGACATCGTGGAGTACGAGGCCTACCTGAACGTGGCCGAGCGGGTGGTGCGGGTGGACAAGCCCGTGGCCACTCACAAGGTGGGACGCGACTAGATCTTATCTGCCGTATCTAGTTGTAGCCGACTTTTCCATTGCCCTAACCCCCAATAAATAATAGTAAATAAACAAAACATAAGCTCGAAAACAGAAACGGTCTTTTTATCTCCGCAAGTCCCATTCGGGCATAGCAAATACTAAAATAGCTTATCAGCTGGCCAACCAAATTTACAAAATCTAAAATTACTTCAGCTACACTTCTATCTCTATGTTAGTACATTATTATTTTGGAAACAGGTCATTATAGAAACTCAAACCAGAAAACCACATACTTATATAAATTGAAAGCCCTGTATCAGTAGAACATTATCATGACAGGCGTTCGAATATCACACATTTTTATCAGACGATGGCGCTTCGGTCAGTCGCTAGCTTACCTCCAGCAAGGAAAGTCCCTGAACCCGTACCGAAATATTTGCAGAGATACCATGAACGGGAGTCACCTTCAAACGGATCAGCTGCTCTTCGAGGAGAGGGCACTCCATGGGCCGCCCCTCTCGGAACTGAAAAGAGGTGAGCACTCCCGCGTGGAATCGCTGATAAAAATAGTTCTCATCTAGCGGATACGTCAGATAAAGCTTTCCACCTGCTCTCCAGTCATACAGGGTGCTCTGGATGAGAACTTTCGGACCGTAGATGTCAGTGTGGTAGCTTGTCCGGATTTAAGGGACTCCCAGTTTGGCCTTGTGGAGAGTGGACTGAGAGGAAAGGCCACTCTTCTGGAAGCAGGAGGCCCACCCTACTTGCGGCCTTTGGTGCAGCGAGATAAGCTCTACAATCTGAAGGAGATCACACGGCGGGCCCAAGGAGCAGGAAAGATCTTTGCAGTTGGACCGGGAGCAGGTCCCTGGCCCATTCGCCACTCCAATTGCGAGGGCATCTTTAATTTCTCGCTAAGCGAAACGGATGAACTCACCCAAGGAAGCTACACGGCCACTGTGAGGGGAGCGAATGAGGACTGTGTTCTCGAAAGGATTCCCGAAACCGAATCCCGTGCTGCTCTGATCCTAAACCTCTTCCTTAGCGAGGGAAAACCTGGTGAAGTGCTCCGAATTTCCGCAAAACAGCGAACTGGAGGGGAAAACTTTGTGGAATGCATTCGCAAGGGTCTGGAACGGCACTACGGAGACCAGGTGGTGGGCTTGGGAGGAATCTTTGTGGTCAGGAGGGGCTGTGTCCACCAGCACGTAATGCGGGATTTCAGCAAGACGCCCATCCACACCCAGGAACAGATCCAAAACTGGTTGAAGTTTTACGAAATGCCCGCCCAGCTCAACGCAGTGGGCACCTTGGTGACCAAGGACATGGGAGTGGACCTCCGCCTGCAGCACTTCCACTCGTTTTCCTTTGCCAACTGGGGAGGCCACTACCACTACGACACCACGCCGGACACAGTGGAGTACGAGGCCTATCTGAACGTGGCCGAAAGAGTGATCCGGGTGGACAGACCCGTGACGACCGATCAGTTGGGCAGAGACTGATTCATCCATCTGCTCAGCGTTCCTGCCAAAAATAAACGTCTTCGAGAAAATGGTTTCGGTTTCTGTCTGCTCTTCTCAGATTACCAAAGTGCGGCTCATGGCTCGTTGGTGCCGAATCATTTGTGGAACAGGCCCCCGAGGGCATGGGGTTTATGTAATTGCCAAAAATTAGAGCCGCCGAGCCGCTTTCTTCGAGATGCAAATCGATGACTAAATGATCTGTATAGCCAGCTGGCCGGATAGCACCTGCGATGGGAGGCTGGGATGGGTGTTCTGGAGCTTCATGCTTGGCCTAATGAGAGCCGCGATACGGACGTCTAGCTAAGCAGGCCGTAAATAATGCCCCAAACATGCAGCAATCTGTGTTTTTCTCTTTGCACCGCTGGCCATTAATTATTTAATAACTTTGATCCATGCAGAGCACACAGCGAATGCATTGGCGAATTCAGCCAGCAAAACGATCCTATGGATTTCCCAACTGGCCGGGCGAGAGTGCTGAACCAAAACAACCCGTTTGTTGTGACAGTTACAAATCGCAGGGAAGGCATGATAGATGGACGCACAGAACTTGGACAGACAGACAGACTTACCCACTCACGCCGGGGGACTCTCCCTAAAAATCCTATTGTTCGTTCTTCCGCGGCTCTGCTTAACGGGTCTCCAATATTTGCATTTATTTATTCACTATTCCAGATTCTGATAACCTTTTTATGAAAGTAGCACCACTCTGGGCCGCGACGAGCTCACAAGCAAACACCGAACTTCCATCGATTCGATTTGATCCAATTTAATCTACCAAACAGCGCGGTGAAATGCAAATGCGATTTCTTCGTCCCACGAAAAAGAAAATCTCTTTTTGTTATTGTTACCGTTGTGGTTGTGGCATTGGTTGTTGTTGTAACCGTTTTTGTGGCTCGGGCATACTCGGTTTATTCATATTTTAAACACACCATTAGCACTTTTTATTAGCTGCCTCGCTTTGATTTACTCCACTCCACCGATCTTCACCTCGCCAGCTCGACGACTTCAGCTTCGCGTCTGGCTTTTGGCTATAGTTTCGGTTTTGGCCTGGCTTTAACTGGCTCTAAGCCGCGTCTGGTCGGCTGAAACGCGAGTTGCAGACTGAATGAAGTGCGCGATCAGATGGCTCGACTGCCGCTGCTGGTCGGAGTGGCTTTCCACATGGAGCTGCTGCTCTTCAGGCGCGTAGATAGCGAACTTGTTTGGGGGATTTCCACGAGCTGCGGTTCTATCCATTCATGCACTCCGAGAATCGGTAGCCCTTGGATAAGATGTCACTTTCCAAAAGCTTCTGATGTTCTGACAGTTTGCTCAAGGTAAATTAATAAAGGGAGTGACCTAGCTAACTTGAATTAAATAAGTATTAAAAAAAAAGGAATAATAGCATTCGTATTCAATAGTTAGTATGAATATAACATACTACATTAATAATTTAGAATATAGAGAATTAAAAAAAGGTACTAGAATAATCTTAATTTTTTTTATTACTGACTGATGTAGAGAGTTCTAAGAGCCAATCCCCTCTAGATATCGAATCGGTTTGACAAGTCTATTGCCGCCACTGGCAGCTCAGGAAAATCAGGTTGGCTTTTCGGCCGGTCTGTTTTACAAGCGTTTTTAAATTGAAATTGTCGTTTAATCTCTAATTGGCCACATTTGCGATAGAGTTAAGAGGCCGGGCACGTCGACAAGTGCATCAAGCGAGTGCCGCACGATTTTCCCAACCCCGAAACCAGTTCCCACACCGAACCCAGCCAAAGTCGCTGCCAAGGCTACTCCGGGTATCAATTTCCATTAAAAGCGACACGAATTAGTTAGTCTTAGTCGCTGCTCCTGTTGGAGCACTTTGCCCAAAGGCAGATCCGACCAGGCCCACCACCACAACCCGTTCACTGAACCACCTCCGAAGAAAGTGGCCCAAAGCTGGTGGCCGGCTTCGCGAAAATTGCATAATGATTGATGCCCCAAAGCTAACTGATGTATCGTCATTTTAATGGCTCGGCCATTTATTCTCCACTCCCTGGGCGTTTTCATTAATGTGCGATTGTTTCTTTTTCCGGCGTAGATCCGCATTGGTAAATGTGCGGTGAAACAAAACTAATGCGAACTCTGAATGGGAACTTCTGGGCCATCATTCAAAACAAGTCATCACAAGTTAATCTCAAAACTAAACTGCAATTGGCCATTGCCTTCATATAGCCGATTAGTATTATCTTGTCATGTAATTTTATGCAAATCACCAATTCATTTCCCGCGAGAGATAAACTGACATGTTTTATGTGTGAAGTAATTTACTTTAAAAACTATAAGCTGTCTTTTAGGCTGCTAAATATTATCTACCATCATTTCGAAATTCTATCAACTTGCTATAACTTGAGCTTAAGAGCATACTTTTGGGTGAGTTCGACAATACAATATTATAAAAATATAGCAACATTTTTCAAAGGGTTATATTCTCTTACTAATAAAACTCACCTCTCTTTCTTGAGCACCCAATAATCCAGTATAGTTTGATTTATAGGTTCTTTATATATTTCTTTTGTATACATATACAGTATATATTCGCCTGCATGTACACAACTTTAAAGGTTTACACATCTTAAACTGGGCTTTAATTGAGAATACTTCAAAACGTAGCAGCTGGTGTTCGATATCGTTGAGTCTCTGGTAACTGAAAGATTGACATAACTAAACTAAGGTGACACGAAGATCGCTACATTACTTTGGCCTCACTCTATTTTGTGCATTTCCAGGGTAAGGATGTGGTCACAGGAGGTCTAGATATCTATAACCAATCCAAATGACTTCCGATACAAAATTAGAATCTTCAAGGTGTTCTCCAGGGAGTTCAACTCATCGTGGTTGTGCTTCTGTCCATGTGCAATGTACTCGAGTTTAAAGGGTATTCCTATAAGGGGGCAACTATTGCTGATTGCTTGAAGCTTACATAGTGTGAGTGTGTAAAGTGGGAGTTTTGATCGAAAGTTAACTAACTATTTACATGTCTTATATCTTGCACAGTTGTTCGAATCGGATAAATGATAATAATCTATATCTAGGGTTTCTATTGCGAGCTTATCGGTTTTGCTTTGAGATTCTCTTTGAAGAAGAGCAAATATTCTTGAGACTTATCTTTGCTTTTATTTGTAATAACCGCACAAAAAATATATCGTATTGATTAATGCACAAACCGCCTTGCAAGCCTACTCAATGTAGATGTCCTCGATGGGATAAGCGGTTTCAATGAATTTCTGATAGAATCGCTGGAAAGCACGACTGAAAGAAGGAGTGTTACCATGTTATTCGGGCGTGTTTTGGGGGTGGCTGCTTCAGGACTCACCCCACTGCCTCGGCCACCGGTCTGGTGGACTCGGAGCCCTTGAAGACGTGGCAGGCGAACCGCTGAACCGTGGGATGTTTGGTGATGAAGCCAATGAAGCGGTGATCGCGAGGGTGAAATGCGCAGAAGGAGACGTTCTTCAGGGAGTAGAAGTAGTCGATGCAAGGTTTCTTGTCCTTTTTGTTTTGCTGTTTCAGGAAATCGGTTTTTATATCGGTTATTAATGGAAATGTATGTTGTAGTGATAAGGAACTAGGTATGCTACTCACATTCGGGCCCGATCGATCCACCATGCGCAGTCCCTGGTCGGAAACCTCCAGGATGCAGGTCTGTCCGGTCGGTGAGTTGCCGTACTCGCCGACAATCTTGCGCACCGCCTGGCAAACGACGCCGGTGCCCTTGTGCGCCAGCGTCTCCACGGATCCGAGGTAGCCCAGCAGGTAGCGCTCCTTCTTCACCAGCTGCACTGTGGGATCGAACTCGTTGTAGTCCAGGTCCACGGCGTAGGCCGAGGGGAAGATGCCCTGCCTTCCGGTTCGGAGATTCACGCCCTCGCACCACAGGTCCTCGGCCTCCTTCTGCACGTAGATGGCGTCGCCGATCTCCAGCTCGATCTCGTCGTGGTGCCGCGGCACAAACTTGTGCAGACCACGGTGCGTGGCCTCCAGCATCTCCAGCTGGCCAAAGGGCACGCCGCCAAAGGGAGGCGGAAAGGGGGACTGCGAAACGGGAGACGTGATCTGCGGCGACATGCTCTTGAAGTCGTTCGGCGAGTGCGCCGTGCTGTGACCACTGTCCACGTCGCCCAGACTCTGCATCCTCTCCGAATCCGGACTGGAGTCCTCGTCCATCAAGTAGCCGCATTTGAGGGACAGAAATGAGCGCTGTTGTCCACTGCGAACTGTTGGAGGGATTCCCCCACCACCACCGTTGCGGAACTCATCCGCCAGGGAGCCAAAGTTGGAGCCACCTAGAAGATGCAGAATGGAAGCTGCAACGAGGCCATGAGTGGGTTAGCCCGAAACTACGAAGGGATGTTAAGAAGGACTATTCGGTTCCCAAAAAAGGATATGAATCAAATAGATCAAATACTAGTTTTGAAAACCGGCATAGCCCCTGAAACTACTTGCATGCAGGATACTCTAGCCAGAAACTAAGTTTTCAATACACTTACATTTCTTGTTTTTCGGTATTTCCGGCAACTTGCGACGACGTCGCGTGGCAGCTGTATTGGGTGCCAGCAGATCTGTGCTGGCTCCAATGGTCACAGGAGCACTGTTGCCACCCAATCCACTGGTGTCCATGCCCAGGAAGCCTCCAATCGCATCCTGGTGGTTCAACGGATGATGTCGGTGCGAGTTAAACGAGTCGTTGGTGTCCAGGGAGCCGTCCGAGGACAAAGTTACTTTCAGCCCGTCGCCTAGCTCATCGTCCTCCACCTGACGCATCTTGGGCTCGTGATCCACAAGACCAATGCCATCCTCCTGATCCGAACCGTCGCCATCGCTCTTCGAGGAGTGCGAGTCCTCCAGGTCATCGTTGGGAATTAAACTGTGAAAAGGGCTTTACTGATGAAACTGAACTCATGCCATCGCACAGAAATAACAACGAGTTTGGAATAATTCATAGGGATGTCCAAAGGCATACACTCATCTGGAATTCGTTGCATACTTTTAAACAGTTCCATGGCTGACTTTGTGCTTCTGTTGCGAACATTTCCCTTCAAGGATACCGAACCAGTTTCAAGGGGTGCTCTTCAGGACACGTGCACACGTCTTGGCTACAGCAAGTTTCGCCAGATCGATTCTTACCACAGCCTTTCACCTTTCAACTTACGAGTAAAATGCATGGGGATTATTCTTCTTGCCGCCTGCTCCAGATCCGAAGCCAGCAATCGTATGTGGCTCAAATATGGGCCTGTGGAACTCCTCGAATTCGCTGTCGGCCATGTCGTTTGGGGACCAGGGTCCGACCAGCTGCCACGCCCTCCACTACAGGCCAGCTGGGGCTATCAGTTAGTCCGTCTGAACTGCTTTTGGTTGGATTTTCACTGGAGTCCAGCTCGCGCTACAGTTTTTGCCAACGGAGTCAGTTTTTTCACTTCACATGCGAAAATCGATAATTTCCTTGACGTTGCTGGCGTACTTGAGTGCCCCCGTCTGAATTCCAGATGTGAGTGGTGCCAAATCAGAAATAGTGGAGGCCCAAGCCAGGGAAATTTGGGACTTTCAGCTGTCATCCGCAAGCTCTCTCTTTCTTTCTCTCTCTCTCTCTCGCTGGTGAGCCAAACTTGTTTTTGTTTACCGCTGGCAGGGCAAAGGTTGGGGGGTCAGCGGCATTCACTCTCTCCTGGGGGTTGACAGGAAGCGCGCCTGCGCAGTGAGTCACTTCCGCTCCCCGTTTCCAATGGGGGTGACTTGCGAATTGCAATGCTGTTGCGCTTTGGCACGAACAGCCAGGAGCGGATCTAGAAAATGGGATATGGTCACCCCCGCTGGGTTATCTTATCGGACATATATTTATATTTTTTTATTTTATCACGTATATGTGTTTCTTTTCTTTGAAAATTAATCAGTCTGTGTGTAAAAGTGTGTCGCTGTCCAATTTAAACCTATTTTATACACAAAAATCTCGACTTGTGTTAAAAAAACCATATTTTTCCATAAAATGTGAAAAAAATATCCAATTGCGGCATGTTATACCTTGTTTAACTTGTAATCAAATTCTAAATCAAAATGAATTTCAGTCCTAAAAAAATTTTTTAATTAATTTTTTTTTTTCAAAAAATTGTGATGTAACCCCTTACAAAAAATGAAAAAATATAAAAAAAAAATTTTTTTTTTTAAGCAGATAAAGATTATGATGAATAAGATTGGCCAAAACAACAATTATATTGGTTTTAGAATCATTTCTGACCAAGATATGAAAGGAGATGTAATCCCCAGCCATGTGATCATTGTAACTGGGGAAATGGAAATCGCCAGTCTGCCATAACTTATCTAAAAAGATTTGTATTTTTCGGTTGCTTAGTGAAGTTAGACAATCTATAGGTAACTATAATTTATCTAAGAAATTTTCTTACCGCTAACTCAGGTGTTCCGGTCCAAAGGAAAGTCCTCACACAATGCTTGCCACACGAGTTTCAACGACTTGCTCAAGGACGACATCACCCAGTCTGTGAGGTGTGCCCAGATGGTTCTGGCACAGCAGGGATGGTCCGCCTGGTCTTCGGGGAGCGCCTGCAGTGGAAATCCGCCATCGATCAACAATTCCTGGCCTTCATTTTCATTGCTTAACACTTTGTATCCCAGTTGTATCCCATATTTTCTTCAATGAATAATAAATTAATCTTTGAAAGAATTGATATATGTATATTTGATAAAAAGATTTAGTTGTATACCCTCAATAGTTTAGTTGTATACCCGCACCGGAGTGGAGGGGCCTCCCAACACCGATGGATCCAACGACTATGGCATTTTCCAGATCAACGACCTCTACTGGTGCCAGCCGCCCAGTGGAAAGTTCTCCCACAATGGCTGCGGTGTGAGTTGCAACGCCCTCTTGACCGATGAGATCCAAAGCTCCGTAGGATGTGCCCTAAAGGTCCTGGGCCAACAGGGCTGGTCAGCCTGGTCCACCTGGCACTACTGCAGTGGGTACCTGCCCTCGATTGATGATTGCTTTGTTCAATTCGATTCCTTCAATTCTTTGAATTCTCTCAACCATGGACATTTCAAAATGTAATTGCGTTACAAAATAATTAAGACTTTTTAATACGTATACGTTGATTCACGGTTTACATATAAAAAAGTATATATCTGTTACGACTCTTTTAAAATTACAGATATAGAAATGAGCGGACGAAGATATAGAAATGAGCGGAAAGATAAGCGACAGCGAATAAAATTAGTCATTGGAATTTTTGAACGGAACCATATTATATAGAAAGATAATTACTATATACTGTATACTATATATACTATTCTATATACTATTTATATATACATATACATTATATATACATATACAATATATATACATATACATTATATATATACATATACATTATATATATTCAGAAACACTCTAAAATCTTAAAGTACGTTCTTAAAGCAGACACATGGAACTGTTGTTTCTTAAGTGTTGATAGAATTACCCCTTCCAATCCCCGAATTAAAACCGAGTCACAGTTTAGACCCCCATTCAAATTAGATGTCTAAGTTAATTATTCCGAAATCAAGAGCTGCCATTCATCGTGACCTCGACTCCGTTCCGGGCTCCATCTCCGTCTGGCTGTCTTCACATCGGTGGAGTGGGGGACGTCCTGCAGCCCTTGGGGCAACCATAAATCCTTCAGCTCGTGGGCAAATAGAAAGTGGATGGCTCCTGGGAGCCAGTCGTTTGTCGGTCAATCAGTTAGCCAGCACCATTAAGTTGATCGCCTCAGCTGATGAGTTGGGGTGGAGTGCTGCCCACGCATGTGTTAGTGGGCCTTTCGCATATTTTAATAGTCAAGTGGCAGTGACTCTGGCTCCCAGCCGGACCACCGGGCCCACCCACCGCTTTTCCCGTCTTTTCCGCCTCCCCTGGCGCTATTTGCTTTTCTCGAAGCTCAAACAAAGGCCCAAAGAAGCTGGCGGAATGAAATTGCCATTTATCTACTATTGACTCTGTGGAAGCATCAAGTGGTTGGTGGCCGTTGGCTGGAAAGCGTTTTTCCTTTATAGCTCGACTTGACTTGGCCATCTACCTAACAACCCATTTATTTGTCGCACGCTCTGCACCCCTCTTAACTTCGTATTGATTTTATAAAACTGGAGTTCCCCGATTTCTACGTGGGATTCACTAGTTGCTGCTGTACCAGCATAAATTAAACGCCTGAATTTGAAAGTCAAGCGCAATGTCTGGCTATCTGTCCACCAACCCTAGTCCCATGACTTTTCCTCATTCTATTGGAAGCTGTTGCTGCTGATTAGAAAGTGAATTTACGATCATAGGCCGAGAACTGTATACCCTCATATATGTTCACCATATCAATATATTAAAATTCATTCACTTTTGTAATTACATAACTACCATAGAATTAATATATTATGTTTTCCACATTAACTGGTGTAAAAATAAATTTACATTTACTAAGCAAAACAAACTACTTTAAATATAAGAAGGACTTTCTTAGTGAGGGCACGGTGACGTCATGCGTTAGCGATTTGGCCTGACTCCAACATGATTTGGCCAATCAGGACGTGCCACCCTAAAAGGAGGTGGGTCCTCTGAATAGAACAGAAAAACTCACTTGTAGCTTTTATATCCTTGAACGAATTTATCTCGCCACGCACACTTAATAAATACAATTGAATATGTATCTCCTGTGTGCCTGCGTGTGTGCGAGTCCTGCGGGCTGCCTATAAAAGGACTTTCGCATCCGAGGGATCTTGCAGTTGGCGCTGAGTTGCGCATACGACGCGTGTGCCCGCGGAAATCGAAAACGAGTAGCTACCAAGTGCAGTGCAGTGATGAGTGCTTCCGGCAAGAGTCTTCTGGGCCTGTGGCTCTACAGGAGTGGCGAACAGGAGTGGGCCGTCAAGCAGGGAAGTCCCTTGCACCAGCTTAAAAAGGATTCCACCACATCCTGCTCCACCTCGCATCCAAGTCTCGGCAGGAACGCATCCGCTCAGCCGGAGCCGCCAAGGTTGGCCATCGGTGGTGGTGGTCAGGATAATGGAAGACAGCATTCCCCTGGCGAACGCATCTCCATCATTTTCACCCTGCGGAACCAGGTGGGAAACCTGGCCAGAGCCCTCCAGGTTTTCCAGGAGCTGGGCATCAATGTGCTGCATTTGGAGCTCTCGCCGCTGGAGATGGCCACCAACCAGGCGGATGTCCTCGTGGATGTGGAGTGCGATCAGCGTCGACTCGACCAGGTGGTCAAGATGCTCAACCGGGAGGTCGCCTCTGTGAACTACACTTCCGTAAACACGCAGGGATTGGCCAGGGCTCCGTCGCTATCGGCGTGCTCCAGTTTTGGTGAGATTTTGAAAACATATTGCCAAACGATTTCGGTTTTAATAACTCCCGCTCACTAGAAAGTTTGTTATATAATTTGTTGTCATAATATAATTAATTTAGACTTCGGCGACATGGTGTGGTTTCCGCGAAAGATCTCCGATTTGGACAAGGCGCAGAATGTGCTCATGTACGGCTCGGAGCTGGATGCCGACCATCCAGGATTCAAGGACCCCGTGTACCGTAAGCGGCGAGAGCAGTTCTCCGCCATAGCCAACAACTTCAAGCAGTAAGTGTGTGATAATGGATTTCCCAACAGCCGAATCCTCTTAACTCCGCTCCTTGAATACCACCCCGTTTAGTGGCAACCCCATTCCACGTGTGCAATACACACCTGACGAGGTGAAAACCTGGTAAGTTTTTGATTGCATTTGCGTTTGATTGCCGCAGTATCGATTCATGTGGGCGGCTTGAAACTTTAACTTCAAAGGGGCACCGTTTTCTTGGAGCTCCACCGCCTCTACGTGTTGCATGCCGTGCCTGAGTACATGGACAACTGGCCGGAGCTGGAGAAGTACTGTGGCTACCGCGAGGACAACGTTCCCCAGTTGCAGGACGTGAGTGTCTATCTCAAGCGCAAGACGGGATTCCAGCTCAGGCCTGTGGCGGGTTACCTCTCCCCAAGGGACTTCCTTTCGGGACTCGCCTTCCGCGTGTTCCACTGCACCCAGTACATCCGGCACTCCTCGGATCCATTCTACACACCTGAACCGTAAGTTTAATGGAATATGTAGTATACGAAAATGTTAGTTTAAGATTGTGAATCATGAAAAAATTGTGTGGCACACTTTTATTTCCTGGCTGGCGATGGATCTGCATAGAAGGCATACTTTTAGCTGGATGTGAAATGTTACTCGAGTGACTAGGTCTATACGATTCTGCAGTTGGATTTTCAAGCACGAAGTGTATCTTTTTGACTGACTCACCTGCGTTTTATTCGCATTTCCAGGGACTGTTGCCACGAGCTACTGGGCCACATGCCCCTGCTGGCCAACTCCAGTTTTGCCCAGTTTTCGCAGGAGATTGGCCTGGCATCTTTGGGTGCAAGCGACGCGGATATCGAGAAGTTGGCTACGGTAGATATTCCAAGAATATTCAATCCTTCCCCATTTTATACCTTGTTTTCCCTAACAGCTCTACTTCTTTACCGTGGAATTTGGGTTATGCAAACAGGCGGACAGCACATTTAAGGTGTATGGAGCCGGACTTCTGAGCTCAGTGGCCGAGTTGCAGCACGCCATTACGGCGGAGAATAAGATAAAAAAGTTCGACCCGGAGGTGACGTGCCAGGAGGAGTGCATCATCACCTCCTACCAGAATGCGTACTACTACACCGATTCCTTCGAGGAGGCCAAGGAGCAGATGAGGTGGCTTGGCTACACTGGAAACCACATTTCAAAAAAATTTAATTATTCTTTGCTTAAAGAGCTTTTGCCGAGAGCATCCAGCGGCCATTTGGAGTGCGCTACAACCCGTACACGATGAGTGTTGAAGTCCTGTCGAATGCCAAGAAGATCACAGCGGTGGTCAGCGAACTCAGAGGCGATCTCAGCATCGTCTGCTCGGCCCTGCGAAAGATCTCCGCCACGGACGAGAATCTGGATGTGGACAGCATCGCTAACATGCTCCACAACAGCCTGAATGTGAGGGGTGGAGCTTCTGGCGGAGGCGGAAGTCCGTGCAGCCCGGACAACTCGGATAACTCTACGGCGGAGGGAGATTAGGGATGGAAGTGGACAGCAATGAAACCTTAAGGGAACAGATTCTCGGGACCACAGAGCAGTAATTCACTTGGCAAATTAAAATATTTTCGGTGATCTTTTGAGTATTCAAAAATCCATGTTAAACTATCGTGTAAACAGAAGTTCTATATATAAAAAAATATATATACAAGCTCAAGATATTAGGCAAATCTTTTTATGAAATCTCAACAAAATATACTCAAATTGTAGGGAACTAGACAAATTATAATACCGGCGAAGTCTCCGATATCTTAAGAACTTATCGTATTTCCGGAAGGAAGCCAAGTGAATTGTACTGCAGATACACCTTTTAAATATGCACATGTATCTTTATCTATGTCTAGCAGTTGTTTATTCAGATCTTAAAGCTATGTAAAAACTAAAGTAACAATAAATTGCAACCTCTCGGTGCGCTGTCCTACTACTCAATATCCCATATCCTAATCCTACTTGTAGATCATATCACAGTCGCTATTGATGAGCTTCTTGCTCATGTAGCTGGTGAGGCACTGCACCAAGAAGTTGGGAATGGTCCAGAGGTTAAAGCTGAGGGCCAGGAGTCGCCATTGCCGGAGGATGAGCCGGATGTCGGATAGCCAGACGAAGCGGTGGCCCACTCTCTTGGTGACCTGGCTAGTGACGCCCCTGACCACGCCCCCCGCGATACCGGAAACGCTGACTCGCCGCCTCTTGGTGGGGTATCCTTCCTCCGATCCGGACCCGCTTCCGGAATTCTGTCGAGAGTGGGTGCGGGATCGGGAGCCGGGGCTATTGCCTCCGGAGGTCAAGTACTTCTGATCGTATTCCGGCTTGAGATCGACGCGTGGCGCTATTTGGATGCGGTCCACTGTGTCGCAGACCTCCGCATTGCTGATGAGGATGCCCGCCACAATGTACATCATCTTGAAGACCCTGTTGAAAGGAATACCCGTGGAATTAGTATTGGAGTTGGGCTCATCAGAGGGAACACGAAACGCACCTCACAGTATGTGACATCATCTTGGCTGTTTAGAAATGCCTGTATCAGTAGTGCCGTATTTTTGTCTATCTGATTTGTTTTTATTTTATTGCCTGCACTCTTATCAGTCACTGCGTGTTTTATTGCCGATCTGGTGATGTATTCACTGGCTAGTTTTTATGCTCGGCACGTGGATCTGTTTATTTGCACTGATCGCGAACCGACTGGTCTGCTCCGCAGCTGAAATCCAACTGAACTCGAGCTGTTTTCAGCCCGGGGCGACCTGCCACTGATAAGCCATATGGATAAGCCATGTCCGATGCTAATGCTCGAGAACAGAGATATGATCGTTTACTCGTAATGTGTCTGCACCAGGTACTCTCCTCTCCCAGTCGAATCGAGTTGGCTTCTCTCTGTTGGACATGGGCGATAAGGCTGACATTCGGCTTATCGATCAATTTTATGGATCACTTTTCTACGGCCGGCGTCAAAATAACTCTGAATCGCTTGGAAACTACGTAATGTTTGCTGTACGCAGTGTACCTTGGACCCCGGATTGGATGAGTAGGCGGCGGATGGCCGTCCGCGGTGATTACCCATTATAATGGGGTCTGGTCTGGGTCTATCGCATGAACAGGGTCCGTGGTCTGATACTGCGGTCTTATCGCGCTCATACATCTAGTTCACCTTTACTCTGCGCAGCGGTTTTTGTGTTAATTCCATTATCGTCAGCTTCAACTATTTAATTTTAGATTTCGGCTATGCCACTGCTTCCCTACAAACTGAGATAGCCAGGGCGCACATCCCTACATTCGACACTAGTCTGGAACACTGCTTACTAGCTTGAGTTTCCCTGTTCCACCACCATGTGTGGAAAGCTTTCGCGATATAAGCAAAACTTAGTAACGAAAGCTCATTCGTTACAGCTCTTCTGTTACCTCTGACTTTGATTATGGACAAGAAAGTATATATAAACGAAGACCGAATTATTGACTACTTAGAATGTTTCTTATTGATTTGAAATCACAATTAAATCTAGTTTTATAAATTAAAATTATACTATAATAAATTTAGATGACTCAGAGCTAGAAGAGCTAGAGCTAGTTCAGATTATTCTATGAATCACCGTTAAGTGTCCTAATGAATTACCAAGTATTTAAAGCTTAGAATATTAGAATGTCTGGAGTTTTTTGACAAAGAATGACTTTAAAATAACATATTTGCTACATCGAATCCGCCCCAAAAACATGCTTCTTACTAAGTGTTACCTATGATGTCAGAAGTGACATGTTTATGTTGCTGGAATGTCCAAGTGCAGCCCACTTGACTTGCCAAATTAAGTGGGGCTCCACAATTGACTGCCCACACTTAATTTGTGCAGTCATTCGGTTCACTTTCTTCACCTTGCGTCGACAATAAACGCCTCGAACAGCACTCGGTCTTGTGCCCGACCACAAAACCATTTAATTTGTTGGTCGAAAACCTATAACAATAATTGACTTTGTTCCGCCCCGAAACTCCGAGGCCCAGACACACTCCTCGCAAAGGTGTCCTGCCGAAATTCTTGAGCAACACTCCGGCCGAGAGACTTTCCCACATAAATTATGCAGGACCTGACCACTGGCGCCTGTCGACAGGAAAGTCGCAATGCAGGAGCAGGAGCGGGAATCCTGTTCAACAAGATTATTTACAAAATGCCCAAGCCACAGAATCTTAAACACAGCAAAGGTCCTTTTGGGGGGCGGAAGAAAAACAATTTTCACAAAACACAAATTTCTAGAGCACACAAACGGAAGGCAAACAAACAGACGAACAAACACACACACATACACACCAAGTTTGTCAGAGAGGCAGACAAGTCTGAGCTGCCAAAAGGTATTCCCCAAGAATGTCTGAGGGACCGGGTCCTGATTCGTCACCCCGTTCACACAGACACAAAGGAGCCAGTCAGCCAAACAGCCAGCCAGCCAGCATCGTGCACACAAATGGAGACGTTATCGTCCTCATCACTTGGCACCGTCTTGGAGCAGGAAGCCCCAGCAACACATGGCCAGCACCACAGCCAGACGACCTTGACACACACAACGTCTGTGCTTCTGAAAGCTCATTCAAGTGTCCGGTCTGAAAAATGGCCACCTCCTGCTACTCCTGCTACTACTGCTGCTCAGTGGGAATGGATGCCAGGGGCATTCAAGGAAGCAGCAGCAGGATCTCTCTGGTCGGCCGGTTAATTGTGGGCCCTCTGCCATCCCGCATGCCATCGCATCCTTCGTCCTTCTTGTTGTTCTGGGCAATAAGCGAGCCAACAGCGTCTCCTGGCAACTTGGCAACTGCAACTGCACTTCTGAGTCCGAGATTTCACAGCTTGGCAGGCACTTTGAGGCCACTTGTTGCCGGATCGGAGCATTGAAATACGAGACTTCTCGAGGTCCGAAGGATAATTGAAGGCCTGCCTTGAAGACGACCGGCAGCAGCAGCTTAAATGCAAATTGGCAGAGGGCAGGCAAATCGCTTAATAGATTGGAGACTGCTCTGCTCGAAATGGAAATTGAAAATAATGAAAATGCATAAAAAAAGGGCGCTGGAGCTCCACGACAAACAGAGGGAGAAGTGTTTTCCTTGGACATGATATATGATGGAACCGCAGGAGCAGCCGCCCAGCAGTCCAGCAGGAAATAATTCCCGATTCTCCGGAGGAGTGGGACATGCAAATATTGAAACGGAGCGATGGCCGGGACAAAGAAATCTAAACAACAACAGCGAAGCATTTTTGGCCAGCCACTAACAATAAATGACGACGGAATCTGGAGTTGGGCGCCGAGGAGTGCTCAGGAGTCCTGCTCCAAACATCGCTGATTAAACGCGAGTGCCACGAATGCGTCGCGAGGTGACGACGACGACATGGACATGGATTTTCGAAGTGGTCTGGGGCTTTTCGGGGGTCTACGTCCGTGTCTACGTGTCCAGACGGGCAGACAGGCTGCAGTTTGTAGATCCCAGTCAGACGGATGTGGCAGGAGATGGAGTTCGAGTTGGAGCTGGAGCTTGAGTTGGAGCTGGAGCTGGAGCTGTAGCTGGGGCACAACCACCCCATGGCTGGAACCGAATCTGAAGCTGGTGATGGAGCTAAAGGACAGCCTCGAGTCTGTGGCAACATTCTGCACAAAGGACCAGAAAAGTGCAGATTGCAAAAAATCAACTACGGCCATATTTGTTGGCCATGTATAGATTCTGGTTTTTTGGGCAAACATTTCCGGATTTTCTTCGTTCTTTTTGCATTTCTCTAATTTATTTCTTGATTTTATTTGTTTCACAACCGACAGCGGCGAACACTCCGCATGCAAATGATGTTGAATGCGATAAGTGTTCCAAGGGTTGGTCATTCCCATCATTTTATTTTCCAAGTGGAGGGTAAAAAAACACTTGAAAAGTGCAGACAGTGGGGGGCGGGATGGGGGCTGCGTTTGAAATATGAACTTGAGGGACGCGTATTGTCCGCCCAGATTATGGATGGGTGGCACACATACACGCCACTCCCCACCCACTGCCCACTACTCATTGCTTTGGCAACATTAGCTGCGAGCTGATTTATTAAGATGTTTTTATTGGGGCGGACACTAATTGCTGGTTAACCCATTGAAGCGCATCTAATGGGGCAAATGCGAAGCACTTTAAGCGCAGCCGGCATCTCCAGCGAAGCTCCTCCATATTTCATGGTGAAAAATCAACTATCCGCCAGGTTGCGCGGCATTGGCAGGCCAGTGCATTAGCATCAGCTCACGTGTCCTTTGTGACAGCGGAAATTCCCCACTATCCTTCGCTCTGCTGGTGCATATAAACCAAATATGTATGTAATTTTTTGCAATTTTCTAACAAAATTTCGCATTTTTTCGTGTTGCTATTTTATTTTGCATGGCTCGTCGGACAGCCAAGGCTGGCTGGATGCCCGACTGGCTGCCTGTCCTGTGATGTCCTTCTTGGATGTCCTGGAAGGAGGCCACTTGGCAGCCGGATCACGTTGGAATATTTTCAATGTCCCGAACGGGATGTGGATGTATGGCGGGATATAATAATTTCATGTGACATGCAGCGGTCTTCGTGCGCTCCTTCCACCTGTCTTGTCCCTTCGCTGCTTTGATATATAATTTTGCATTTTTTAATGCCTCACTTGCCCCGGGCACCGTGAGTGTATGTCCTGTATGTCCTGTACTACCTGTGTGCTCTGGTTTTGCCCTCTGCACTTTTGGGCAGCGCATAATCTCATTTAGTTGCTGGCAAAACGCTTTTTAAAATCAAATTTCCGCTAAAACATTTTCTATTTGACATTTCGTTGGCATTTGTGGCTCACAAATGGAAATACAGCCAGGCTCGTTGTCTGTCAACTGACGAAAAAGGATAACAAAAGAATGGGCGGATAGTGGACAGATAAGGAGGGTCCTGCAAGCGAAGCTTGACGGACAATTTCCTTGAAAAAAGAGTGTCTGAATATTATTTGCACTCGGCTGCAGTTTGATTGATCCTTGCCATAGAATATGCTTTATCCCTTCCCAGTCCTCCTGCAAACGCATGTCCATCATAATTAATGGCTGCAATCCTTACGCTATAAGTCGGACTCCCAGCAGCCTGGCAACCATCGGTCTCCCTCCAGGACACCCGGCCAGGACCTCTTTCCTTCCCCGTTTTCATCTCCAGTCAAGTTGGCTCCGCCTCCAAAAGCCGGCAGTTGGTGCGTTTCTGTGCGTTCGCTTGGCGCTCTATGTACCGAAACCCAACGATAAGGCGAAGCAGGAGGAAAAGCCAGGAGACGGAGTGCAGAAGAGTAAATGAAAATGAATGGCAGGCCGCCTAAAAGTAGGCAGCCAACAGTCGGCCCCCTGCCAAATACATAGAGCCATCGAAAAAAGAGGGGGCAGCTCCAAGAAAACTCTGTGCCGCCTGTCCACGCGGCGTATGTGCAACGCAGCAGGATGCCCACGCGTCGTATGTGCAATGTGCGCTGCAAACGCACACAGAGACCCGGAGTTAGAGATGCGTTAATCAATCAGGAGCAATGCCGGCCGGAGCAACGGGCACTCGCTAAACTTATTTGCGCTAAATTATTTTCCAAGGAGTGGTGGTCGCAGGATAATCGGGCAAACAGGCAAAACGCTCAAGCACTTTAGTCAATTTAATTTCCTAATTAACTGGCAACATCAGTGCTCCTCGTTTGCGGCCCTCCTTCCCAGGCATTAATGTGCGTTTGCCCGAAAGCCAGCACCCGGAGTCCTTGCTCTTTGGCTCGCTCTCCGTGTGCTGGTAATTAGCCGCACACGTGGGCGAAGGTCCTTTAACACCAGCGCTGATGATCCTTGGACGGGCATGCAAATTAAGTCAAAACAATTGTGAGCACACACACTCCACCGGGGAAACGGGAACACGGGAAAACGGGAAAGCGGAGACCCACACATTGACACTGGGCGGGATGTCCTTTTCTACGTACCACATAAATATATGTAAGCCTTTTACGCTGGCCGCATAATAATGTGTCCGGTAAAGCAAGGATAACGTAATAAAATAAAAGCCACTTCACACATTCTCGATGGCAGCTGGTCCGGTGCTCGGAGCTTGGACCTTTTTTTCGCTAATTTGTTTTACTTTGTTTATATTAAAAACATTGTTTGCCTTCGCCGGACCAAAGTGCAAATGTGTTAACCGCAAAGGATAACATTTGCCCAAGGGCTGACCGGCCAGCGGATGTCCTGCTGCCCGTGTTTGACATTATGTCAGCAATTAAATTGTCATGTGAGCTCGGCGGATAAGTAAATTATATGGCCAAAAGATGCTGATCCGGGGAGCAAGGACCTTGCCCAAGGAAGGACCTTAAAACAACAAGCCAGCGCAAACACCAAAAAAGTGTCCTTCTGTGTTTGCGGCACACTGCTGGTTTTCGGTTAAGTGACCGGAAAATTGGGATCCTTTACGGCACATTTAATTCACACATATGAGCGGCACAATTACCCGAGCACGCCCAGGACATCCCTCGCCCAGTCCCCTTCGAGTCCTTTTGGGTCCCCACGTAAGCGTAGACAAATAACACTTAAGCGCGAGATGCCAGCACTGGATTCCTGCGGCTCTCCAGACCCAAAAGCCAGGGCCAAAGCCAACACCAAAGGAGGTCCTGTGCACTGCGAAAAATACCAAGTGGTTTTGGTCGAATGGTAAACATGTAAAACACGAGTTTCCATTGCGTTCATAAATATTATTAATGTTATTAATATTAATAATATTATTAATTTTATTACATTCCTCATTTCATGAAGAGCACCCCACCATTTTCGCTCACTGTTCTCGAGGCCACGTTGACAGCCAAGAGGCGTGCCGCGTGCCGCAGATTACGTCCTGGAGGTCCTGGTGGTCCTGGGTGTCCTGAGGGGGGAAAAGGGGAGCCACTCAGCTGCAACCTCGACAAACGACAGCGACGAGTTTTTATATTTTCACGCACACAAATTTCTACATTTTTGTCTGGCAGCGTGTGTGTGAATATATTTCGCAAGGAGTTCATTCTAAGGACATTTCGCAGGAGCGGGACTGGCGGCAGTAAGTGGAGTAAAAACATGAAATCTTTTTCTATATATATATATTTAACAATAGCGGAGTCTGCGGGTCTCCACTCTTCCGCTTTGTAGCCGGAATGTCTGGTTGACAGCCTGACGAGCTTGGGATGCCTTTTGGGTCTCGTGCCTGTGGGTTTTTGGCATGAGTGCGATTTTTTTTGCGGAAAAACAGCTAACGGAGCGGAAAGATGAACTGACTTTGTGGGTGTGACACGCATACCCTCGATTAAGGGATTCTCTAAAGGATTACTTCTTTTTTAAAACAAATAATATAATGTTTTGGAAAAATTATTATGTTGTTTTTGCATACAAGACATATAAGAGAATTCCAAACCAAATGAAATGACTTCTTAAGGAGTCAGTAAACTTTGGTAAACAATTACTTTTATTGATGGGAATTTGGCAGTCGAGTTGTTGCCCTTTTTAACCTTTTCTCGCACTTTACCCTCGACTTTTTTGTACAAGATGAGCTCTGAGCAGATTTATTTGTGTTAGAACAAACGGATTATGACTTCCATGGAACTTCCATGTGGCGGGGAAAACCGGGCCACAATAAGCCAGCCACTTGTTGGCGTTTTGCGGCTAGCCAAAAGCATCCGCTGGTCCTCAGCCACACCCCTTTCCAGCCACCCACTTTTTGCCGGGGGTGTGCCAAATGCGCTTTTAATGAGAGCTCGTTTAAGATGATTTGCGGTGACCTCACACCTTTCGAGCTCCGTGTTGGGGCCACTTAAATTTGGGCGAACAAAGGCAGCGCTGGCGTATTAAAGGAAAAATGCAAAACAGTTGGAAACAAGGACTTTGGGTAAGCAGAATGCTGTTGATAAACTGGCCATTGGCCAAATGAGGAAAGCCAACGCATAATCAAACACCGAAAAACCAAAAAGGCAGGTGCATCCAGGTGGAGGGGTCACCCCCTACACCGCTTTCACCCCTCCACTGACCCCCTGTTTCTCTTTTACCTGTTTTCGTTCGGGAATACAGCCTCGAATGTTCTTTGGCTCAAACAAATTTCTGTTTGTTGTCTTTGGAGGCCTGGAAATTGCGTTTCCGGTTGAGGAGCCCGCCCCTCTTTTCGATTCCCGAAGTATGCTGGGAAAAAGCTGGCTGAAAGTCCTGGCCAAGGAGCGAGTGTTTCCTTTCGGGCTCCACACAATCAAAAAAATGTGGCATTGTAATATTGTGTCACATTATAAGTGTTATACTATAATGATCTTTATAATAATGAACCTATTTAGGAGATTATTACTATAGATATCTTATGAACAAAGTAGGTGATCCCAAACAGGAAAGACGAACCATTTGCATATATGATTACATATCGTGTATCTTATAATAAAAATATTTAATTTATCATTCAATCTTTGAGTTTAGCTTAGGCGTTCATCCCCCTTTTTCCTCAGTGATCTGCCCTGTTTGCTTTCTGCTTTTTGGTGGAAATTTTGCGCTTGCAAATCGCACGGAAAATTCGAGACGAGAAGGAGGAAGAGACACAGGCAGCGGCAGCGGCTGTTATGCTCTGCTCCGTTCTGTTGGTTCTGGGCTTGAGCATGTGTCCCCCTGGTTGTCGCCCCATTTTCCATTTCCGCCGCCCAGTTGAGCCCCCGCTTTTCGAACCGAACCTCCAAGAGGATTTTCATTTCGCAGCTTAGAACTGGTCCTGGCTCGCTGGGTGCTCTTCTGCTTTTCTAAATAATGGGATTCGCGAGCGGCAACTTGCTTCTCCATTCCCCCTCCCCCAAAAAAGGAGGGGGTGTAGGCCAAACAATGCAGCAGACGCATGCATGATGGCTCAAAGGTGGAGTTGCGATGGTGGCCACTCCGGCTGTGGCAATGGCAATGGCAACTTGAACCGGCTATCGATTGAATTTATTTGCATTTCGCATGGCAAGCGCCAAAAAGGGAAGAACGAGGCGGTCCAGAAGAGGCCTGGTCAACAATTCTTTCGATTTTCATTTCCGTGTCCTCTCCAGGCACCACCAACAACACCAACAACACCAACAAATGAAACAACAACTGCTGGGCAACAACAAACATGGCGCAAAAATCATTAGAAACTCTTTTGTTTAGCCGGTGCACGTTTGCAGGCAGGCTCCACTCCAAAGTCGGGAAATAAAACGGCAGAGAAAAGTCCTGCGACGCAGGCATTTTCCTTTTCACCGGGGATGAGAAGGCGGCAACGTCGCGTATGCGCAATTTTCTGAAAAAGAAGCCAGGGCGCTTTGGGGTGGCTACCCAATTGACCGAGGCCGAGGAAAGGACCTCCAGGGCTTCTGGCGGGTGGCTTTCGCAGGGTGAGTGCTGCTGATGTGGCTACTTCTTTTGTTGCCCCTCCGCTGGCTGTTGCTCCTGCCCAGGACCAACCCCTCCAATCCACCCACTCTCTGGCAGTTTTGTGGTGCCCGACAGACTCACTTACCAGCTCCACTTTTTTGCGTGGCTCGTTGGTTTTGCGTGATCCACACTTTAAGCAGCCTTAGCCGCAGTGGCCGCCAGCAGAAATCCTTTTGAGGGGCGGCCGAAGGATGCACGGGGCGTGGCAGAGGCGGGTCGCTTGCAGAATTGCACCACTAACTAAGCAATTTGCTGTTAAGCCTCATTACATTTTAGGTATATAACTTTTGTGGTTTTCCTAGTGTTGAGTGGTTTAATAAATCTGCTTTCCTTCGGGTGATTTTTGAAACGCACTACATATATCCATACAATTTCAAACATTCTAGGCTTCTATTCCCCAGTATGAATTTCATCCTGTTTTGGTCTTGTTTTAAGTGGCAGCTTGAAGCTTGAAGAGCCTTGGAGGAGCGTTCAAGAGCAGCTCGGAAAAACTGGCAAAGAATAAGGGGGTTTTGTCCACTTCTAGGGATGGCCGCAGAAAGGCGCAAGGCTTTCCAGCCATTTTCCGGCGTCTCCCACATCCTTTTTCAGCTTCTTCTCACACTTTCTGGATCCTGTTGACAGTGGTCTACGGTAGGTGCCTCTTTCATTTGGAATCAATGGACTCTTTCAGAGGATCTATCGATCAATCATGGATGCTTTTGTTAAAATGATTTATAAAACACTTTTATGCATTCTTATCATGTTCAAATTAATTGATGTTGAAGATAACTCCAGTTCCAGAAGGTTTGAAGGAGTGATAGACTCGTCTTCATTGTTAAATTAATTGTTTAATTATAAGGGATATCGATTAGCCATTTTGTTGAGGGTATTCACAGTATCGACAATCGAATTTCGAACTCCGGCCTTCAGTGGCTTTGGCCATTTCCTGTCGCCTTTTCTTTGGCCATCGCTTTCTCTTTTGACTGCAAGTGTGTGACGGTATTTTTTTTAGCACTGGCTGCTGGTTGGCTGCAGATTTCAACTCTTTCGCTTTGCCAGCGGATGTCCTTTAAAGGTCCTTTAGCGTGGTTTCCACACCGATGCCCCGGCCACTGCCCACACACTTTCTTCACGCTGCTGCGATAATTTCACTTTGAATTTCCTCATCGCAGCTTTTCTGGAGAACGGAAGCGCTCTAGTTTCCTTTCCCAACGGACCGGTTAGTTTTCCGCGTTCTTTTTCCAACAACTGTGCGCCATCTTCGGACTTGTCAAAGCGGAAAGGGCCTTCATTTCCGCCTCGAAAGAGCCGCCGCGTTTCCCTTTTTCCAATTCGCTAGGCCAAAAAAAAAAAAAATTGAAAAAAAATCGGGAAAGAAGAAATAGCCTGGTAAAGGTTTATGCTAAGCTATGTTTTTAAAAATACTCAGCTGAAATTGTTTAGTTAAGACACGATCGCGAATTTTGCGTTTCTTTTAGTTCTTAAAAAGTTTCTATTGATCAACACACTGTTCCCACTGCGGCTTCCATATTTGATCTGCTTAAGTTATTTCAGTTTTCATTGCGAGCTTGTTACTTAAGACTAAAAAATAATTTAAAAACAAATTTATAAAATATTAGTTTAAACATTTTTGAAAATTCTTTTCATAGTACACATTTACTTAGATACTACACAGAATATGCAATCCTATAAATTAGACTCGTTAGTAATATATTCTTCCTTTCCTTCTTTCTACATAACCATAGGAACATACTGGTGACAGGTGACAGTATTAATCAGAGGAAAAGGCGTAGGATTTTCGAGGACAGGATTCCCCCTCAAGATGTCAAGGCCCCGAGAAAAAACGGGGAGCCCCCGAAGAGTGGGAAGAATCCAAGCACCTTGCCGCCGATTCGCCAAACGAAGGCCGCAAAAAATAATTTGCGAAGTGCCACGCGTTTTTTAGCCCATGTGAGCACCCCCGATTTATATATGCAGATATCTATATATAAAAGTATTTGGCCCCCACAGACGCACACACGTATATATTTATATATATATAGATATATTTCGAGTGGTCGGGCCAATCGGCGTCGAGCACGAAGCTCGCAGAGGCTCGTGGAGGCGCCCGAATGCCAAAAAGGTCAAAAAGAGAGAGGGCAAATGGAATAAAATTTGCAAAATATACAAAATAGCACACACAAATACAGCGCACAGGGACACACGCACACACAGGCAAACGCAGAACAAAGGGGGATTTATTTTAGTTGTTGTTATTGGCTGCGCAAAAAACAATAACAACGGCCTATAGATGCGGCAATAGCAGCAACAACAAGTCCTATTAAAAATGCGTTTCCATAGGCGCCGCCTACCGCGTGACGTCACTAGCTGCACTTGCTGCGTCTTTGCCTCCTTTTCTTTCAGCTTTTCCTCGTACTCTTTTCTTTTTTACTCTTTTCGGTTGCCACCTCCAAGTTTTCGTTTTCGCGGGGCAGCATGGGGAAGAGGAAGCAGAGAAGAGAGTGCAGCCGAAGCTTTTCGTTCGTTTTCGCTCGTCTTTCTGCCGTTTTTTTGTTGTTGCTCTGCTCCCCTTCTTCTCGTTAGCTTGTGTGTGTGTGTGTGTGTGTAGGAGCAAGCAGCTTGCTGTCCCCCTCGCACTCGCGCCCTCTTACGGCACTTTGAGGGGCGTGGCCAAGTTGTGAGTGTGTTGCTGTCGCCACTTTTTCTCTGCTCTTTTTTGCCATAGTTTCTGTGCCTAAGCAGCAAAAGCAACAACAAGGAGGTTAAGGATGATGCAGAAGAAGAAGAAAGAGGGTTGGCAACTATTTTGAAACACTTTCTTACTGGACATTGGCCAGTTTCTCTTTCTTGCCACTGCTGTTGATGTTGTTGTTGCTGCTGCACCTCGGTTGCAAGTTGATGTCGCTATTCTCTTCAAGTTGCAGGTGTAGGCTGCAATTCTTTTGGGACCTTAACATGCTGCTTTGCCGATTTGTTAAGATTTTTGAGTTTTGGTAGGTTGGATTTTACATAAATAAATTAACTTATTTCAATAAGTATCAAGACCAACTTTAATAAATATGATACGTTTGTAATTGTTAATTAAATATGTTGAAATAATAAAAACTATTAAAAAATTGATGTGACAACGAAAATAAGAAAGATTATTTTTATAAAAATCGTATACGTGTGCAGTAGTAAAATTTATATTATTTATGGTGAGAAATGTGGTTTGTGCAAAAAAATATTTATGATATACTAAAATGTATAAAACAAGAAAAAAAAAACAAAAGAAGTGCATTTTATATTAATAAAATATGTTTTCCTCTCATACACAGTTTTACTTCAATTATAATTTCTTATACAAATTTCAAAATTTCTAATTATTTTTCGAGCAAGATCTCTGAAAATCAAAAAATAAAGAAAGCAAAGAGCGCACTTACTTTCGCTCTTAAGCAGCCGCTCTGTCGATTTTCAAATTCGCCGCGAAAACCGGAAAACACCACGCCGGCGCTCTCATTCGCCGCGAGAGAGCGGGCAGCGCGGTCGGCGTCGGCAGCGCGGCGTCGAGTTTCATTCAATTTTTTGAAATTCAGTTCGTTTATCTGTGAGATTCAGTTCGTATCTGACATTCGGCGTGAGTGGAGTGCAGCGTTTGCTTTTACGGCCACTGAAAGCCAGCAACAACAACAATAATACCCACAACAACAACAGCGACAGAAGCGGCAGCAAAGACAGCAAAGCAAAAGCAACAACAAGTGACGTGCAACAACGACAAGCAAGAACAGCATGTGTTGCATGCAGTGAACAAAACAAACAGAACATAAACACAAGTATTCTGTTAATATTTAATAAAACAAGAAAGTGAACTAAAAGTGAACCCATCGAGTGAATACCAGACGAAAAGTGTATGTGTGCGTTGATTATTATATTAATTATGGTGCTTTATTTATGACAAATGACTGGGCTGCAATGAAAATCGATTTTGTTCCTCGACCATGTACTATTCTACATAAGTTATCCAGTGGAAATGCCATCCCCGCCGCCCCCCTCGCACATTTTCCGCGCATTTTCCTTGGCGCTACCAAAGAAATTGTAATTTATTAATTTATAACACAAGCCACCCAGCGAAAAGGTCGTAAAAAGCAATGTTGCTTGGTCGTTTTTGGGCGCCCAGGAAAATTAAGAAGAAAACCCACTCGAAGGAGCAACTTTTCCTACAGCTCCTGCCTTCCCACTGCTCCCGCTTTTCCGAGTGGGTGGCACGCGCCAAAAACAGTTTGTAAACATTTTCCACACAGCGAGCGAAACACGAGAAAATCCAGACTGTAATTTATTACTTTCTGCATAAATAATAAATAAGCGTTAATAAATAAATACAATATGCAATATATAAATGTGTCTGAGCGCCCGCACACCGCCCCCTCGTTTCTCACCGTGTATTTGTGTTCGTTTTTGTGTGCGGGCGCACTTTAAGGATCCAAAACCTCGAGACTGAATTAAATAAATAAATACAGAAATAATAAATAAATAAAGTGCCCAGCTTGCCTGCTGTTTTTTTTTTGCTGCCAACAGCTGCGCTCGCTATAAATAATTAAACGAAAATAATATATTACGAGGAAGCAGGAAAAAGTGTGGAAAGGCAAGAAATCAGGGAGTTTTTAGGATTTCGAGTCAGATACTTGTCAGCAGTTATAATTTTATTTGAAGGAAAAAATTAGATTTGTGCTACCAGTTTGATTTCACATCCACTGAGGAACTGACACTCATTCTAAAACATTATTTTGGATTTATTTAAAGCCAGGCTTTAGTAATAAATAAATGAGAATCTTGAATAATCATAAAATCAGCTTTGAACTGTCGACTTCGGAGATGTGCGAATCTTCAGCTTTTGGCAATTTACTTATTTATTTATTTGAGGCCGAGTTTTTCCCAAGAATCATCAAATTTAATGCGAGCAGCCACGATAAAAGCAACAAACATGAATAAATAAGGGGAATAACAAAAGGCGGAGCGCGGCCATAACAATAAACCAAAAGTTGCCAGGAGCAGCAGGAGGAGGAGGAAGAGGATGAGGAGGAGGAGCGATTTTCCTCCGCAGCCCACAGTTAGGGAAACTCTGAGCTCTTCAGCTCCTCAGTTCTCCAGCTGTTCAGCTGTTCAGCTCTATAGCTCTTCAGCTCTTCAGCTCCCTCGACGATGAGTCCATGGATCCGTATCCGGATCCAGAACAACAATAAAATAAACAAAAATAATAACTGTCGACGGCGCCGAGGCGCTGCGGCCGCAAGATTTAATTGGAATGCAATAATAATAAACATAAAAAGTAGCAAGAAGAAGTATTATAATAACAATAATAATAAATATAATTAAATTTCATGGCGGCAGCAACTTTCCACCCCGACAAACGACCCAAGCGAACCGAGCCCAAGCAGCACGACCCCGCGCACAAACACACATAAATTAAAATTATACAAAATATTTAAATAAATATAATTACTTTGGGCCCACTCTCCCCGAGCTCTGCCATAAATAATAATATTTAATTAAATATAAATCTATAGACGGGCGCTGTGCGCATGCAAGTATGTCCAGAGACAACAATACAAAATAAGCAATAATCGCGCACACACTTACAAAGCGAGTCCACATAGCCGCTATATACGCGTCCATATATAAATATACATATATATATGTCTATGTAGATATATGTATATAGATATGTGCGTATAAACACAACAATGAGCGGCGGAGACTACGAATAATTGCAGCTCAGTAATATAAATTAAGCCAAATTAAACATAAATAAATGTGTGCTTAGCTTTTAGCTAATAAAGCACATTTCTGGCCTGGGCGTTCCAGTGGGCGGGGTGGGTGGTGGGCGGCGATTGTGCGGAGGGGTGGTTCGGGGGTGGCTGGCAAATACTAAACATAAATTAATAGAAATTCATGGAAATTTCGACTGGCAGGGAGAAGGGGCAAGATTAATAGGCTTATTTAATAGAGTTATGACTAAGAGCAAATGTGCCCGCTGATTCAGCTTGATGTGGATAAAACACTTGCCAAGATATTATCGTTATAGGTCCCAAAATATATTCGATTGGCAGGGGAAATAATGTGGCAGACAAGATAAAGCCATATTATAGCAGCATTCTCTTTGATTGGCAGTAAAATATCTTATTCCGAGTTAATTGAAACAAATGAAATGTATACAAGAATTTCATGCTATGAGTTTTCCTCTCTTTCAGTTTTGAACTGCTCCCAGGAAGAGTTCTCGTTACGCCTCCGAAAATGTGTTAGAAACCCCGCAGAAAACCTGCAAGACAACCGATAAGAAGGAAAGCTCTATATCAGCACCATGGACATGACCAAACAGATTGTGGACTTTGAAATAAAGTCGGAACTGCTCGGCGAAATCGATCAGTTCGAGGCGAGTGACTACACAATGGCTCCACAGGAGGAGCCTAAGATGGTGGCAGAGTCCCCCCAGTTGGAGCATCTCGAGGACCAGAACAGAAAGTACTCCCCCGAAAGAGAGGTGGAACCCACTCTGGAGGATCAGGGTGAGATGGTTGATCAAATGCAAAAAGATGCTGAGAGCGTTGGCGAAGTGAAGTCACCCGAGAAAGATGTGGAAACGGAGCTGGTGAAGCCCAAGGAGAGTCCGATGAACGACCAAGCTCTGACTCCCCCACCACGACCTCTGACCTCCAGTGAAGTGGTGGGTCTCCGGGATCCCGAGCACACCGAGCTGCGCATGTGCCTGGAGTCCAAGAAGTCGCGCTCCCTACCGGTTTCCCCACAGCCCCAACAAAGTCTTAAGCTAGCCGGATCGGCGCTCTTTGAATTCGGCCAAAGATCCTCTCCAGTGGAGACCAAGATCAAAACCAATCCCGAGACGAAACCGCCGAGACGCAAAATAGTTCCTCCCAGCGGCGAGGGGCAGCAGTTCTGCCTGAGGTGGAACAACTATCAGTCCAACCTGACCAATGTCTTTGACGAACTCCTGCAGAGCGAGTCCTTCGTGGACGTTACCTTGTCCTGCGAAGGCCACTCGATCAAGGCCCACAAGATGGTGCTATCCGCCTGCTCGCCCTACTTCCAGGCCCTGTTCTACGACAATCCCTGCCAGCACCCCATCATCATCATGCGGGACGTCAGCTGGTCCGACCTGAAGGCCCTGGTGGAGTTCATGTACAAGGGGGAGATCAACGTCTGCCAGGATCAGATAAACCCCCTGCTCAAAGTGGCCGAAACCCTGAAGATCAGGGGTCTGGCGGAGGTCAGTGCGGGCAGGGGCGAGGGAGGCGCCTCCGCACTTCCCATGTCCGCCTTCGACGATGAGGACGAGGAGGAGGAACTGGCCTCGGCCACTGCTATTCTGCGGCAGGAGGGTGACGCCGATCCCGACGAGGAGATGAAGGCCAAGAGACCCAGACTGCTGCCCGATGGAGTCTTGGACTTGAATCAGCGACAAAGGAAGCGGTCCAGGGATGGCAGCTACGCCACTCCGAGTCCCTCCCTCCAGGGCGGTGAGTCCGAGATCTCGGAGAGGGGCTCATCCGGCACTCCTGGACAGAACCAGAGCCAGCCCCTGGCCATGACCACCTCCACCATAGTGCGCAATCCCTTCGCCTCGCCCAATCCCCAGACCTTGGATGGCAGGAACAGCGCCTTGAATGCAGCAGCAAGCCAGAGGAAATCACCAGCACCAACAGCGGGTCACAGCAATGGAAACAGCGGCGCCGCCATGCACTCCCCACCCGGGGGCGTGGCCGTGCAGTCCGCCCTGCCGCCCCACATGGCCGCCATCGTGCCCCCACCCCAATCCGCCATGCACCACCATGCCCAGCAACTGGCCGCCCAGCACCAGCTGGCCCACTCGCACGCCATGGCCAGCGCCTTGGCAGCCGCAGCCGCCGGAGCGGGCGCAGCAGGAGCGGGCGGAGCAGGATCCGGCAGTGGATCGGGCGCCAGTGCTCCGACTGGAGGAACGGGAGTGGCGGGTAGTGGAGCCGGCGCGGCGGTGGGATCCCATCACGATGACATGGAGATCAAGCCAGAAATCGCAGAGATGATTCGCGAAGAGGAGAGGGTGAGTCAATAAATATATTTCAAACTATACAAGAACATATTGATTCTAATCTAGAACAGAACGAGTAATTATATATAAAAACTTTTAGTAATAATGAGATCATATCAGCACTTGCGTAACACAAGATATCAAGTGATCTTAGTCATGACTTAACAAAAGTAATTGCTTGCCAAAGAAATGAGTAAGGTAAATTAAAAAGTTATTTCCCTGGAAATTGCCTGAGGCATAGCGATTTTTTCCAGAAAAAACACGCATTTATTAGATTCCTTGAGAGCTTCAAAAGATTTAGATATTTTGCACATTTCTTTATGAATTCGGTGGAAATAAAAGGCAGCGAAGCCCTTCCAATAGAGTAAATAAGTAATTATGATCGAGAAGAACAGCTATTGTAAACATTGGATACTGGATAGCAGAACTCGCAGAATCATGAAGTCATGAGGTGAGGCAGGTGATCAGTGATCGCTGTGACTAATAGTGGTGTTCCACTTGCATGCAAACAAATACATTGTCATTGATCTCAGAAATAACTGGTACCCCGAGCAGAGATACAAAGTAACAGAAGCTTATGATCATAAATATTGATAAATAATGGGAATAATTGTGCACTCGCATTACAAGTATGGGTATTATATGCCATTTCCCCTCGCCGCGCATTACGTGGCTCGGATCTCTGGCGTAGACGTCACCCCGCAGTCCATGGCACCACAAGGCAGGGTTCCGTTTTCTCGATCGGCTCCGATTGACCCCCGGCGACCCCTTTTCGCCGGCGAAGGCTGGGCAAAGCAGCGATTTTGCATAATGCGCATACGCCGCGTATGCCGCGTTTGCCGCCGTGCAACTGGAACTCAGACAATCGCTCACTTAGTTGGTTTTTAGTTCGCTGGGAAATGCATATTAACGAAATCTTTTGCATTCCCCCAGTCGCATTTGGCTGGGGCTGCGTTGTTATTTCTATTAGATTGCAAATTAAAGCTGATTTACTATTTGTATAAGAAACGGACCAGGGTAAGGGGGGCGAGGTCGCGACATTAAGTGCGTCAGCGACTTGAAAAATAATTCAACAACATTTAATGCTAATGACGAAAATTGCACAATGCACGCATACAGATGAGCGGTGGAAAGGCAAAGAAAATCAACAAAATTATAAACAATTGGCAGAAATTGATGGCAAGGCAAACAAAAGTCGCACAAATATTTGATTTGTTCGTCTCGTGCATATGATTCTCCATAATTGCAACTAATGCGCCTCCGATTTTCGCTCACTTTTGCACTTTGGATTCTGCATTCTTGTCTCCGGTTTTCCGACTCGTTGTTTTTCCAGCGCTACTCACTTAATATTTGCATTGAGCACTATTCTTGAGCTGCCACATTTTTCCACGTTACCACTTACATAAGCTATGCTAAATGTATGTAAATAAATCAATAATGAGTGTGCGACATGAACAAGGAAATTCAAGATACTATATATACTCTCGAGATCCGCAAATGCGTTGGAAAACTTTGATGTTCAGTGTAGCGCATAAGTAAATATAGTTCCGATTCCGATATCGAGTCAGCTGCCTGCATATTTATGCGAGCAAAATAAATTAAGATGCAGGGCAAAAACCCTTAGATGTTCCCTCCTGATTTCCCATATTATTCCCTGCTTTTTGCTCGCACAATTTACTGTTTCTTTGTTAATTTATTGAAATGAAATGAGAAATAAAATCAAGAAGAAATAGACGGCAGTAAAAGGGAGACGTATAAGTTGGCAGGCACACCATTCCCCCCACCCCACGGGAAAACCCCCCAAAAATTTGACGACGTCACCGAGAAAATCCAGAAGGATGCTGCGGCTGGGAGCCTGTTACTTAATAGAGTCCAACTTTTGCCTCAGTCAATTGCCAGAGTTTTCTCTCGCCGAGTTTCCCCACTTTCATTCATAGACCTCGCACTCGGAAAACTCACACACACACACACACAGGGAACGAGAGAGAGATGCGGGACACACACGCAGCGTTGGGGAAACCCAGCAGTCAGGAAAAGTCGCAAGAAGCTCGATGTCTAGAGGACTCCTCCAGCCACCACCAAGTTATTTTGTGCGAGTTCCTTGACTTTGGCTTTTCTTTTGTGCGTTTGCGATTTGTTTTTGCAAGAAAATTACACGAAATTGCCAAGTGCTGAAAGTTCTTTGACAGCTAAGGGCGGCCCACTCCCGCTTTTCCCACTTTTCCGACTTTTCCCCGCCCCATCCGCTTTCCCAGCACCTCTTTGTCTCCGGCGTTAGTCATAATTGCTCCATGTGTATCTCTGGCTTTTGGGTTCAGCCAGCTGGTTCAGTCTTATGCAAAGCAGGTTGCTTGAACTCCGCTTCGGAAGCGGAGCAACTCCACTTTTGACCGTGTGAATCTCCCCTCCGGACCCCGAAAATCTCCAGCCTAAGCCCAGTGTCATCGGCTGTTTCCTGTGCGGTCCGCAGCTCATTAGAGGTCTTTGATTGATTCGAACCGCCGGTGTAGGGAAATAAATCAAATTTATGTGCGCAGGTTTTACATAAGCCTGGTGATCGCCGATGGCCGGCCACCCCGAAGAAACAATGGGGAAAACCGAATGGGAATGGGTTTCCAGGGGTCTTATCTGCTGAAAGCCGGAGGTTTTCTGGCGAAGATTAAAGGATTTCGTAAGGCGGGCGGCACTTTGGAATTCAGTCGCCAGAATTATATGTGAATTCTATAATTTACGAGGCAATTTCGATAATTTCTTTAGTTTGTGAGCGGGCCATAAACGTTGCAGCAATTGTTCCTGCTCAAAAGGTTATATAAAGGGAATTTTCGGTGCCCGGCGTGGAACACACTCGAAATAAATAAGTAATTTATTTTATGGCAGGCCCGAGCGGGACATAAACCCACATAGATCTTATCGCCGCGCAAATAATACAATATAATCATAATAACAATTTGTAATCTTAAGTCGCGTCGATGCGAGCTCTTGGCTTTGGTAATTTCCTTGATAAGATTCCTCCCCTCCAGCCAGCTTTTTAGCCCGTTTTTGTTTTTTTTTTGTTTTTTTCTACCGTATTTTTAATTCTCGGTGTATTGGCGCTACGTGATCAGTGCTCTTGTAGTTCTTATATTAAAGACTGATAAAGCCGCCTGGATTGGATGACTCGTGGAGGGAAGGTGACGCAGTGACTCGCTGAATTTGGCCAAATCATCTTTGTATTTACAGGCCGACGGTGATTGTTTAAATAAAGAAAAAACGATTATAGTATACGGGGACAATAGAATTTTTATAACACTATATATATGGGGTTTTTCTATCCAACGGCCGTCGAATCATGGCCCAAGTCCGTGCACTTGCTGGTGGGTAATTATAGAGGAATATTTGGCTAATTGGCCGTGGAATATAAGTTTGGTATCAGATTGGGAGTACCAAGGGAGTTTATGGCGAAACACCTTTGGAATCTGATTTTTTATCGCTTTAGGTTTCTTTAATAGTGCTCCAATTAGTTTACAACTCAAACATAGCGACCTTTGTGATCAGGAATGGATTGATTCTCCGGCAACATTCTGATTATGAAATGGATAGTATTTTCGTCCTAGAGCTATAGCTTTGTACTCTCTAGAAAGCTGGATGAGTTCGTTCTCCTGCCCATCTCACTACATTTCCATTTGCTTAATGTTCCAGCTGCGCTCTCCTTCGTTTGTTTTCCTCGCGTTAAGTTTTGTTATATTTCCATTTATTTGGCTGCCTTTTGTTACACTTTATTTATTTATTCCGCATTTATTGTGGGCTACAGACACACACTTTTCTGTCGTTAGTGCAGTCGCGACTGTTGTCTTTATGACGAGTGCGATGACGACGATGACGATGATGATGAATGCGATGATGATTATGGCCGTAGCCTGTTTCTGTTGCCATTTCAGTTTCAGTTTCTGCTGCCTCGATGTGTTTTCATTGTAGGAAAGACACAAGAAAATTATAGGTATCTGCCCTTATGGCGCTGCGCAGCGGAGCGAAACAATAAAATATAAAATAAAATATGTACGAGTCTGTTTACGCAATTACAAGCAGACAAACACAGCGCGACCGTCCCAGAGATACAATATTTATAACCGACAGATACGAGTGCCGCAGATACAGATACGCAGATACATAGATACAGATACGTGTGCATCTCGCAGATACTGCAACAATTAGGGGCACTGGCAAAGGGAGCGCAGATAATGGTGTAAATGAAAACCGAAATTAAAGAAAATTTTCTCGCATCTGGCGGAGAAACTACTGCCTTCCACAAATGGCATTATAATGTGTTATAATTCGACAGTGCTTACACAGAAAAACGAAAATGTGTCATTGTCATCGTGCAATGATTGATATTGTGAAGCCGAAGGTACTCGAATAATATCATAGTACAAGTACAATACTTGCTGAATTCAAACCGCTTTCCTGCAAAAGTGTGAGCTCCTTTCTGCACTTTTCTTAAGATCGGCATACTCATGTTTTTATCCAGGATAATGACAAACGTGAATTGCAGCGGTAAGTGCGTGGAAAAGAAAAGCGCTCTGTAAACGCCCCTAATTTGGCAACCAACTAAAAAAAAACAACTCTTTCCCAACGTTTTCTGGCATTCGGGCCTAATGGCACCACCCACCCACCAGCCATTTTCCACCCACACCGCACCACCCACTTCAAGAGTGAGTGCAACTGCAGTTTCTTCTTTATGCGAATGCAATTTGCTGGAAAGGTTCGATTGCCGCAACTGCACTCCATGTGGTTTTCCTTTTTCCAGCCGCTTGAGCCCTTTTGTGCATCCTTTGGCAGGCGGATAATTCGGCGTGAAATTAGCCAGCAAAGTGAGCGAAATCGAGTGGGTTTTCAGCTGCGGATTTTCCGACTCCAAGTCCGGGGGGGAAGTCCATCCATTCCGAGTGGAGACTTTCTGTGCTGTTTGTTTATCTCCACGGGTTGAGTCGCATCTGTAAACAGAAACAGCGTTTGAGGAATGGGCCTTTGAAGTTGCCTTTCCTGCATTTGATTTGTTATTTTATTACTCTACGAATTTTAACACATCTGCTGGAAATGCATCTGTGAATTATTAAATGTATCTTGTATCTTGTATCTGGTATCTTGTTCTGCTGCCAGCGACGAACACATGTAAACGGAATGTTCTCCGCTTCTCCATCTTCTCCTCTCGCGCGCACATCAATATTTATTACTTTGTGTACATTTGCCGTAGAACAAATTCTTTTTCATTTATTTATTTTCCCTCTGCACTGCATTTCTTAATTTAGCCATTCCTCTTCATCTGCTTCGTTTGTGTTTTACTCCCTTCCTTTTGGGCCCTTCCTCATCCGTCCTCTCCCTTTCCAAAGACTGCAATTGTTCTTTTTTGTTGCACCCCCGCTTCGTCGGCAGAGAAGGGAACAAAGAAGGTCACAAAAGGGGGTGAGGATCTTCCCAAATCGAATCATTCGATATGCACATGAAAAGATACTTTCATAACTATATATCTCAAACATCAAATATCACACCAAAAATGATCTTACCTAAAGTATTGTTGAACTTATAAAACAGGTTTTAGCGATCAAACATTACATCTATTTCATAATCTCTACAGTAATTTCTCTCAGTGCATAATTTTCTTTACATTTGCTCTTGTTCCCTCTTTTCTGTGGCGTGTAATTATTACGATTGGATATATAATTTGTAAAGAGAAACATATGTTTCCATTTTAGTTTTTTATGCTACTTTTGAGCTGCGCTGGCTGGCTGCTGTTACTTATGCACTTTATTAGTTGTGTACAGTTTGGTTTTCTGGAATGGAAGCGGGCTGTTATTCATTTGATGGCCCAGAGTCATAAGTCAGTGGGAACTGTTTGGAATGCCATCGAAAGCTGATTTTCTAATAGCCGAGCTCTCGGCGGATAGCAGATGGCTTTCGATCTATCTGCGCGGCCCTAGCATCTGGGAAAATGGCCAAGTAGGTCCGATATAGATGTATCCCGACAGCGGATGCATCCGCCAGATACACGCGGCACACTCACCGGCACCTGAGCTCAAAAATGCAAATGCAAACGTCGTCTTTTCCAGGTAAATAGCGACTCAGAAACTATCGCATTTACAATATTTGCTCAACGAATACATTTTCTACTCAATATTTATTTAACGGCAAACAGAAACGTCAACAGAAGATGTGCTTAAACAAAAGATAAACGCTAAGTTCGTCGGCGACCACGCCCTGTGCCTTGTGGCTGCAGCTCGTATCTTGTATCTTGTATCTGATGGATGCGAAGTGAGATGCGAGTAACTGCGGTTGTCCAATTGACACCATTTACTCCTCAGCGCGGATTCTGCGGTGGCTTCTGTCGCCTGCTGCTTCTGCCATGTTGCATGTTGCTGCGGGTATGTTGCTGCTGCTGCTGCCGCTGCTGCTGTTGCTGGTGAGATGTTGCCGCCGTGGCGTTGACAGGCCGCAAGCCGCAGTTGCGCCCAGCGTCTCAGCCAGTTGTCAGCGGGCCACGCACTTTTTGGTGTCACTGTACGAGTCTATTTGTCTGCCAGAAGCAACAGATGCAGCTACACTGAGCGAAAGAAAAGACACATTCATGCATTGTGGTTGAAGAAAGGCATTTTTTTCATTGAACTTGTATCCCTTATTCAATCTTAGTTTTCTTAGACACATTTTGCTGTTCGTGGACAGTATTTTCTGACTGTGTACTGCCTCTTTAGGGACAACGGCAGCCGTCGCATTAATTCTTAAGCAATATTTATAGTTGTATTTTGTCAAATATTTGCACAGTTTGTTTTGTGCGCTGTCAAAGACATTTATCAAGAGTCTGCAAATGCAGCTCGCAGTTGCGACTGCTGCCGTTGCATTTGCATGTGCATTTGTATCTGTATCTGCATCTGCATCTGCATCTGTATCTGTATCTGCATCTGTATCTGCTAATTGCCACTAGTTTCGCAGCCGTTCTCATCGCCGTTTCGGCGTTCATTCATTATATTGTCGCCTCGAGTTGTCTTTTTCATCTGTGTGAGGTCAAATTTACTTTATTAATTACAACCGCAGCAGCGGCAACCGGCAGCAATAAATTTAAATGAGTCGCAAATGTGTGCCGCTCATTTCGGAAAACACACGACAAAAATTGGAAACTAAATGCTGCCTAATTTTTTAAATTGCCGCGCTTGGGGAACCGAAAACGCTGACCCGATTTGGCGACCCATCCCATATGTACATGTGTAGTATATTTATTTATTCGCCTTATTCCAGGAATACCTACTTATTTTCCGCGCTCGCCATAATTAATTAAATATTTTCATAGCCCGGTGTGTTTGCATACTTTATAATGGGCCGAGCAAAACTAAATAAATTTCGCACCGAGCTATAATTAAATTTATGTGGCTGAGTCACCTCCGTGTGCGATGAATGGACGCCAACTTGGTCAATGGTCTATGTCTCTATGCTTCTATCCATCTCTGTGCCCAAGTCGAAGTCGGATCTCTAATCCATATATTCCATATATTCCATATATTCCATTTAATCCATTTATTATATGTATGTATATCAATTTATTGAAGTGCTGCACAATGGCAGCGGGGAAATCGCCGAGTCAGCGGCTTGTAATTTAGCAGTTCCCACAGATCTCAATGCATTTCTGCCGGTGATTAATTGGCGTGCTTATTATTATTCATTTCTGTGTGGCTGGCTGCTCTAAAATCTCAACTATTTTTCTGACATTTACTTGAGGCATTTGCGAGCGAGTTCGTATTTTATTTCAAATACTTTGCTTTCGGGCGGCTGCCGAACAGGTCTTTGAACTGTTTTCGCATGTGCGCCAGATACAAGATACGCGCGCCTTTTGTTGTGTTTCTTGGCTTTGTTTGGGAACTTGTGCCAGCGAGCATAATTACTCGAAAATAAATTCTAAATTTATAGTTTGCATTAAAAGCATTAAGGGAATGACTAAGAGACAGCTCGGAGCCGTTGTGGGTGCGACTTTTGTGTTTTTCGTTCGCCCAGCGCACTTAACATTTTCTCGTTTGCAAATGATGCTGCGGCTGATTCATGTCACCAGATTATAATGAAATTGGTTTATTAGTGATAATTCGGGCTGTCGGCTGGGGAGTGGCGTTCTTGGCCCAGGACTTTGTCCGATGACTCAGGCCGTGAATTATGATATAATAAATTTGTCGGATAAAGTGCGAATCGAACGGAAATCGAGTTCGATCCGGGCTTGTGCATATGCCAAGCAAATTGGACTTATCTGGCATGCTTATCAAAAGTCGGTATGTGTGTTGTTTGTAGAAAAGAAACGCGTTTCTAGGTAGACAATCTGTTGGAATGGCCGAGCTACCAAACTTGTGATTATTGTTCCTCGAAAGGCTTCTAATTAGGCACCTGGGCAGCCGTCTTGCATGTAATTAGCCATAAATTATAATTAATACGCTGGTGAATTGTAAAAAAGATCAATTGAATCCAACAATTAAGTGTGGCAACGGCAAACTAATAAATACATATATAAATTACACGACTGTCCCGCCGAACAGGCGCTCATGTCAATCGAAAGCCAACGCCTGCCATGGTCATTAAAGCTGCCACTCCCCCTGGCATTCCGCCCCTTAAAAATTAAAAAAAAATAACACAAAAAAGAATACAATATACTTAATCGCATATGCATAAAGCGAAGACAAAGGAACGACAATCCTCGCTGTAATTACACAGAAATTTAAATAATAATAAAAAGTGGGAAAACTTTTACGTTGATGACTCCCGCGCTGCCAAGCCGGCAATTAAAATATAAAATGTTAAGGAAAAAATCCGAAGCGAGTGGGGGATACAATAAAATATGATCGTGTAATTTTTTATCGTTTTAATTAATGGCTTTTCTTAGAGAGCTCTGCCTTCACCCTCCCTCTCCGCTCCCCTCACCTTTAACAGCATATCGCATGTATTTTCCATTTTCATTTCCATTCGCCTCGAATGTGTTTCTGTATTTTCGACGGTCAGTTGGGCCACATTCGTAATTATATAGTTTTATTGTAAGCCACAAGGTATTTTTCACCTTTGTCATCGTGACGGTGGGGTTTTCAGCTCGCTGGCATTTCCCGCTTTCCCAAGCCCGCTTCCACTTCCACCATTTCCACCATTTGCAGGGTGCAGCGGAAATGGATGAAAAGTCGTTTCCACATGTTTTACAATCTCCTTTTAGACCAAGCCCCACCGATCCCCAATATTCCAGTTTGCATTCAGATTTATATGTATTTATATATATATCCCATCGAGCGTTGGCTCCGATCTGCTGATCTTTATTTATAGCCACCGAAAGTGGCGTTATTAATAATATTTATTTAAATGGTTACTTTATTAATCAAAGCCCTGTTACACGTGCGTTCTGATTTTGTATCTTCTTTTGTGCGAATCCGTTGGCGTTGCTGTTGTTTTGCGCTTTTTAGCAGCTCGTTTTTTGTCGCTTTGTGTGTTTATTTGCATTAATTATTAATTTGCTCGTTTGGCAGTTTGCGCATGCGCAAATGTTATAAAAACGTAGGAGAAAAATAACAAAAAGAATCTCAGGCACGGCGTCGAAATGTTTGAATTTCATTTTAATACATTTCGCTTGTTGCCCGTGGATCTTGGAGTTTTGTTTTGTTGTATTTTATTTAATTTTTTATCACTTTTATTAGTGACTATCAGGCGGCGTGTGGCGGCTGTCGAGTGAAAAATCAAATACAACGCTTAGCTGGGCCCAAAAATAGCTCTCGCAACTGATGGATTCGCTCTAGGAACTGCTTACTTGCGATTAAAGACCAAAAACGGCTCCTCTGGGCAGCTAATTATACAACTCTCCGGGGGCCAGCGACCTAATGAGCCCCAAAAACCGAACCGAGCCAAACCAAACCAAAACGAGCTCCTCGTCCAAGACAACATCATCATTTAAAAGGCTAAATGAAAGCATTTCAATTGTCTGCACGAAAGCCGCTCGGTGGAAAATAATGTAGTTGAACAATAGTTGGAGCCCTGAACCCCCAAATGGCTTAACCCTTGTGCGCCCCGCTCTTTTCGCTTTTGGGGGCCGCGTGACGCGACAGTAATAAGAATAATAAACGCACACACGGCCCATGCATTCGTCGTAATAATAAAATAATAAAAGTGTATACAAAATGTGTTTTGTACGAAATATCAAAGAACCTCCCCGCAGCCATCTATCCATCCCCTTCCATCCATCCGTAAAATCCATCTTGGCCAGCTGGCTGGCTACATCATAAACTCATGGATGTATATACACCGAACTCGTGGATGGCGCATTTATTAATCAAAACAATCTTGTTTGCTATTGCCATTGAGCGCGGCATATTTCTCGTCAATTTTAACTAATAAAATTTAATTTATTTAAATTCCGAACGCTCGCATAGACCCACATAAAATCAAATCACAAACATTGTCAGCTGAGCCTACGAAAAGTAGGGAAACCAGCGAATATCTCAATATCAATACATCTGTAGCTGAAAAGAAAAACACACAAATTCGAATAATTTATGCCCAATGGCCGAAAAAGACATAATAAAATGGCAGCACAAAAGTTTCTTGTGAAACAAAGTAATAAACGCAGTGGATCGCTGTGTTGGACTAGAATTTACCCAGTGATCTGGCGGAATGGTGGCCCAATCCACCTGCCAACAGGTGGCCCAATATGCCCAGCCTGAGGTCAAGGGGTAGTCGAAGCAAATTACACGAATTTAAAAATAATAAAACTAAAACGTGTCTGCATAAATTAATTAATAAGTCAACTTCGAATGTGAATGTGGCAGTCAAACGAAGACGAAGACAAAGATACAAAGATACACAGATACACCGATAAATTTAAATATATTACTGGAAGCTGCGAACTGCAGATAAGTCAGAGTTCCCACTCGTTTCACTCGCTCGAGCGGATGAACTGAACGCGGAGAGTTCCCTCTAGAAAGGTAATTGCCTCCGCCCCCGAGCACCAGCTAAGGGTTAAGCTGCTGGATCTGGAGCCCGAGTTTATAAGCAACTTTTTATGCATTATTCTTTTTATCGCTTTTACAGCCTTTCCCGCTTTCATTGTCTGTCATTTGCGTGCCGTAAAAACACACAACTTTATAAGGAAAATAAACGCAAGACATAGTGGCCAGTGGGGGAATAGGGGGAAAACAGAATGTAGGGAATGGGAATCGGGTAACTTCCTGGACCATGGATCATCCAGCCATTTGGATCCATTTCTATTCGGCAACCACACATAAATAAAGAAAACTTTTAGTGGTTCGCGGCAGCAGCCGAAATTTCCGCTCGGCGTGCGACTCATTAAAAGTAAATAAAAAATCAGATACTAAAAACAATCGAGAAGCGCTTTTCGGGCGCTTGTTGAAAAAACGATGTTAAATAAATAAAAATATATAAATACACATCAAAACACAAATAAAACGGATATTCAAAGAGCAAACATAGAAGGCGCGACTGCTAAAATGCTCGACCACGCATTTCGACAATGGGGGTCGTGTAAATTTCTAAAGCCAACTATGCGGCCTGCCACGCCCCCAAACGGCAGGCGTACTTGGGAAATCGGTTGGTGCATTGAAAAAAAATTATGTACATATTTTTAAATATTTTTTCGAATTTATTATATTTGTTTGACTACGTGGCAAGAGAAATTCGAAAGAAATTTCATATCTGATTTTTCTTGGCAAGAATGAAAATCTATTTTTCTATGCACTCATTTCTCTCGGTGCAATCGAAAGTCTTTACGGATTCGGATTGGCGTCCAGTTTGATTTATTTCTGCCAGCGAGGCCAAAAATATATACCGCAAATAAATAAAAATCTAGTTTGGCAGTTATTTATTTTATTAATTTGCGCTGCGCGTGTTGCCTCCGAAAATGAAACGCTGCTTCTTTTGCTGCTGCTGCTGCCAATGGAAATGATTCACTTATTAAAATACACTGGCGTTTAATATTTATTTCGAGCGTTTATGTAATGCCCGTTTTATTATTTCATTTTCGCAGCGCTGCCGCAGCGAGCAAATTCAATTCTCATTTCACAACAATGTGGCCGCTGCCTTTTTGTTTATAATTAAACGCAGAAAGCGTATTTCTTAATTATTTATTTTATTGTTGTTTATTTTTAAATGGGCTACAGACAATTTCCTGCACTTCAAGCGAAACAAATAAAAGTGACGCAGCTTTTTGCGATCCGAGCACTACTTTGGCTTTCCATGCCCCCCATTTCCCCCGAAAAGCAATTGAAAAGCAAATCCGAGAAATGCGAGTGGGCATTATTAGAGTTCAGAAATGATTATACATCAGCCGCATGGAAAACATTCCGTGCGATGGGAAAGTATCGCTGCATATCCCTGAATATCCTGGAAATCTGGCTAGCTGCTCCTGACATTTGTCGGCTGATCCAACAAAGGATGCACCGACTTAAGCCTGTGTGCTAAGCCCGAGTCAAAGCCCCCGCCTCCGACGGACGATTGGATTCTCCGGATTCTCCGGAGCAGATCCGCTAATTGCCAGAGGTCCTAATGCAAATTTAATCCGTGTGTGTTGCGAATTATTTTCGCCGTCCGCAGACTGCGATTGCAAATCAATTGCAACTGCAATCTCAGCTGCTCCTTGTTTGCTTGCGTGTGTGTGTGGCTGTGTGTATTTACATATGTAATGGCCTCGTGTGCACACACACACTTAGTCCTCGACTATAATAATTATCTTGAGCAGACAGCGCTCGACTAAATCAATATTATGGCTGACTAATAAAGGTGTTGTCCACACACTCGCAGCTGCACGGATTTAGATACAGCATTGAATATGGAAACAATCGCCGCAGCGCCAGTTGCAGATACATTTGCAGGTACGTTTCCAGCTCCAGATACGGATACAGGTGCGGATACAGATGCAGATACAGATACGAACACAGATTCGGATACAAATGCATTTGCAGTGGACGAGCGTTTGACAGGTCAACGGGAAAGGGCATTAGAAATAAGTTGGAATAATATAAATGGAGAGGAGTTAGCTGCACTGTCAGAAAATAAGTTGTATAAACTAAGCGTGATCAATATAGTATATATTCCCCAGCTGGCTCTGAGCAACAAATTTAACAAATTTAAACAAATTCTTAAATGAAGAATCTCTAAAATAGTTGAAACTTTATTTTCATATATTCAAGTAATTATTTTATGGATTAGCTTGTGTTTTGAGTGCACCAACCTGCAGCCCATGGCCTCATGAAAGATTCAGATCCTGCCTGGACTGACTTCTGTCCACTGGACCTTAATGAGGCCCCACTCCGATTGGTTTTATATCCCTGATTTGTATTAATTACAAGTCCGTAGCCCCAACTCTTTGGGAGCCCCTTTTGGGGATCGTAGAAAAAAACAATCAAATATGCATTTTAAAAGTTGCCCGACTTTGGACTCGCCCCGTTTTCAGCTGAGTTCAGTTTCGTTTTGGAGCGATCCGACTCCACTCGACGCTACTCCCCCATGGCCTGCAACTCAAACAGCAGCCAAAGCCCAGACCAAACCATATTTGTCTAACCTGGGCCCCCACACACACACTCATGCAGGCTTGGCATGGAAGAGGTTTCGGGGGTCCACGGGCCTCTATTTGCCCAGGACCCCGGTGGCCGAGTGCATGCTGCGCTCTGTTTTTAGACAGTGGGCGGCGCAGCTCCTCTCTATGCTATTCAAAAAATTTAATGGCATTTTAAATAAGAAATTACACAGGCCGTGCATATTTCATAAGACTTCGTATGCGCCGGCGATGTTCGACGCGGCTCAGAGTTCGGAAAGCAGGAAAACCAAGGGTGTGCGGGTTGGAGACGGAGCTGGAGGTGGAGGTGGAGGCCCTCTGCCCGACTCCCCAAAGTATCAAATGGAAAAACTGTGGCCCAAAAGCAAAGAAAAGCGTGCCACGGCTGCAAAATAGTTGCAGTTTTCCGCCTCAAAGCAAAAGAAGCAGCCGCAAATGATCGACGAGGAAATACCCAGCAAAAAAGTAGAAAAAGAATGATGCAGGATACTCAATGCCATTGTTAATACTCATAATACTTCTACCTATCCTCCGCCTCAGTAACTACATATTACTCATTCAGTCACACCTTTCTACCCTAAGTCAGCCCATCATACCCCGCATACCTCGTAAAATAATGGCGTAATGTTAGCTGTAATTCTAGCTTTATATGGCCGAACGGCGAGTTGCGAGGTTGCAAAAGTTGTGCTACCTTTTTGCATAGCTTTGCACTCATTTAATATTTATGTCTCTCTAAATATTAAATATTATTTCAAGGCTTTGCAGTGCGTTTCAGGCGCCCTTCCCCCACTTGCCCCTCCCCCCTCTGCACCCTAACCCCTTTAGCAGCATTTCAGCTGCATTTGCAGTTGCAGTCGCCGCAGTTTCTGCCTCTGAGCCATTCGATTGAGAAACGAAAGCGTAGCATACATTCGAGCGCTTGACCGGAGTCGGATTTTCGCTACCTGGCTTTTCTTTTTATTTAAACTTGCGAGATTTGCGCGCCCGTTAATAATTAACCAGCAGGAGCCTTTCTTCTCCGGCTTCTGATGATGGCAGAGGCGTGTTTTCCGCTTTTCCGCTCTAGTCTGGCAGCTTATACAAGTTTAATATTTAATGACTGTGTGCAGCCGTTTTAACACTTTGTAGACTTTCTCCTCGAAGCCCCTCCTCCCCTCCCCCTCTCCCTATCACCGCTCTGCTCCAGTGAAAGCGCGCTTTCAATCAGCTCAAAGGACACGCAAGGCTCCACGTCCAGTCCCAGGTCATTACATTACATTACTTCCATTACATCCAGCCAGCCAGCAAAGCGCAGGCTTCGAGGAGGAGGGGATGTTCCGGCGATGTAGCCTCATTATCCGCTATGCTAAAAACAATAAATTACTATTTGCAAGAGGTTAATTTTTACTTGGCTGGCAGTTACCAGCCAGCAGAAATTACATGAGCAACGACTGCAGAACTCACAATTGCTCGACAACTGCACAACCATAACAATGTCGGCCAAAGCTCAAGTAAATACTACAAAAGCCAGGGTCGAACTGACCAGAAATGCCAGCCAAACACACACACAACCAGAAGGTCCTTAGAAATGGCAAGCACTATTGGTAAAACCACTTGCTTACACATGTTTTACTATCCAATTTAGATGTATAAACTAGAATATATTCCTAAAGTATGGTTTGCAATCGTGTCACGCCGTCATCTCTGCCAGAACTGACCCCTCGCAAAGACCGAGTTCGCAGGACAGCCAACAAGCCGGGCAAGACAACTTTTTGGTTGGGGTCAGCAGGAGCGGCGGGGTCGCAGGGTGCCTCGGATCGCGGCATTTTCGAGTTCGAGGGTCCGAAAGAAGTCGGCGGCCCATTTGAATGTTTTATAGCCATTTCTGCTGTCGGCTGCGGCTGTTTTGCTGGCAGTTGGCTGGTCGGCCACTTGACACACCTCAATGCACGTTGCACTCAACACTTGGCGTATAATTATTTATTACATTTAAATTATTGTTGCCATTGTTGTGCGGCGAGTTGTAGTTGTTGCCGCTGTAGCTGCTGGCTGCTCGAGTGGCGAGCAAAGAGCAAAACTTCCGGGGGCAGCGGGAGTTGCGAGCTTCATGCACTCGCACTTGCCGTTTATGATTGCTACAATTATTGTGGCCCTGCAATTCCTTGGACTTGCAATTGTTTATTGTTGTTTGGCCCTCTTGCATTTCATTATATTCCTATTCCTATTCCGATATGCGTATACATACATACATATATGTGTGCATGCAAAGAAACCAGATACCGTACCCAAGAAGTATCTATGTGCCCGCACACACACACACACACTCAGTAGCTTTCCCCGCCTCGCGAATTGTGTTTTTCACATTATTCGCATGAATAATGCATTGGGCCAATATGCATATTTTATGTGAAATTCGTGCAATAAAATACTATTAAATATTTAGTTGCCGCCGCCGTCGACGTTTTTGCCTTTGTCTTGCGCCAGGCAAAAAGGAGCCAAGGAACCTGTGCTGGGTGTCCTGTTTTTCGCGGTCATTAGAAATTCGGGGGCTCGGGGCGGCGGCTGGGGAAAAGGGATTTATAAAAATGCAAATCGATTCGCGGATCCCCGAAGAAGAGTGTCAGTCCGGAGGACCGATAATTGTAGTCTCCGCGGGCACCGCTCTCAAATGAATTATTCCAGGCGTCTTAGAAAATTAATGAATGGCATCGGACAAGCTGCGGAACAGGAACAAGGTGCGGTCACACTGAGAAAAAGAATGCCACACCAATGGTGCAAGTAACGGGATATACATTCTCTACTACTTGTAGAATCCTTAAGAAAACGTCCCCATTTCGTTGATAAATTCCATCGGGCGCAAGTAACAGTTGATGTTTCAAAAGACAACGACGTGGCCAAGGTTGCCGGGAAACGGGCGGAAAAGTGGGTGGCATGCGTGAGACTGGCTGGGAAACACACAAATAAGTGAATGAACGAGAGCCACTGTGCCCGGAGATGGCAGCCAAAAAGAGAGCGCCAATGCGGAAGTGCGAAGCAGCGAGAGCTAGAGAGAGAAAACTAGTTGGCAGTAGTAATAGTGAAGGCTAAAAGCGACCAGGCGCCCAGCAAAAGTAAAAGCTGCCCCACAAAACGGCGAGGAAATCGCACAGTTCCTGCTAGTTGTGACGCACAAGGGCGGCGGTTTGGAAGGGGGCGGGGGTCGTCTCAGGGTTGGGGCTTCCGAGGGCTAAGAGCGGGGGATGGAAGTGGGGGTCTTGTGGTGAGCAAGTTGCAGACAAGAGAAATAACAAACTTGAGACGCCACCACGGTGGAACACGAATCGAAAATGAATAATAAATAAAGTGTTATATAATATAAGAAATATACACGGCGAAAACGGCAGGAGGAGCACTACGGCAAGAGTTGTAAGGATGGCGGGCGAGGGGGGTTAAGGATAAAGGACATGGCCGGGAAATGGGGAAAGTGGTGTAGTTTTAGTGCTTTTCCAGCGAGCGGGCCAGGGGGGCGGGGGCGGTTGCTGAGTTTATGTGCGCGCTTGAAAAATAAAATTAAAATTGCATTAGAATCCAAGGGGTATTACAGCTGCGGGGGGAGGGGGGCATAGTAGTGGTGGTAGTTGGGGGTTGAGGGTTAACCCGCGATGTAGTGAAAACTTGAAGGCTGTTGAAAGGCGGGGGGCGTGGAAGGGGATAGTCTATGCATTCGGATTGATGGCAATGCGAGTGTGAGGGCGTGTTATAAATTTATATTTTATTGCCAACAGACACACACAAAGTTATAGCAATCCATATACACATACATACTGTACTATATGTATATATACATATATATATGTATATAGAATGATATCCAAGTGTGGGTGCAAATAAAAAAGTATTGAAAGCGTTGGGGCACGAAAAATATTTTCTTGGGGCAAAACAAAAATCAATAAATTTTTATAGAAATTTGTAGCAGCGGAAAAGTTAATTAAATAAATTATTATGTGAATGGGGCGTGCACACGATGAGTAATTGGCAAGAAGAAGAAGAAGAGCCAGAAGAGGAAGAAGAAGAACAAGCAGTGGAATAAGAAGAAGCAGCAGCAGCAGCGCCGCAAATTAAATTAAATGAGTTGAAAGAAAGTTGAATGCGCGCACACTTCAAATTTGTTTTTGTTGAGCCAGTGGCGTCGAAAGGGGGAAAGGGGGGTGAAGTGCCATTTGTTGTTGCCAGCCAAGGGGAATTGGAAATTTAATTAATTAAACATTTTCGAGCAGAGCTCGTAATATTTTATTATATGAGTTGCATGAATGGCTGACAGGAGGGGTTGATTAATCTCCGTTGAAGGGAAACTTTACGATCTATACATTGAAAGAAAATATTAGATTACTGCGCAACAATATAATTAAGTTTTCTGGAAAGGGGAATTTTGCAAAGTGATGAGAGTCATGTTTGAAGTCTGATAGACTAGTAAATTCTTATTAGTTAGTAAATACACATAGGGTAGGTAAAGCTGCCCTAAACCGCTCACACTGACCGCAAAAAGTCAGCTCACATCGCAAAAAATAACGGTGGCGTCATTAACAAAGTGTTTTACATAAAATAGCATTTTTAACGCCATTTTGCTTGCAGCTCGGCCGCATTTGTTACACTTACGGCCACGGCGAACTGCCTGTAAAAGTGTAAAAACGCTTCCGACTTTTCAATTTCAATTATTCATACGTTTTATGACCTTTTCCTTGGCAGGCGGAGTGCGGAGTGTGGAGTGTGTTTTTCCTCCAGTTCGGCGTTCGGTTCGCTTCTTCGGCGCCTACTCCTCAAATATTTAAGACTTGCATTATATGTTCTCTTTATGCGCTGCATTTTTTCCACCGCCTTGTTTTGTATTTCATCTTTTTCCACCTATGTACCTATATTTTTTTCTGCGCTGCCCATGCTCGCTGCACATAATTTGTATTACGCCCCTGCATATAAAATGCATGGCTACGTGCGCAGAGGGGGCGTGGCCAGCCACTGGCCAACTGGCGAGCTAGCAAGCCGGCAAGCTGGCCAAAAGGAAGGCTTTATGGCCAGAGCCTCAGTTTCGGAGGCACGAAACGTGCATCAATTTAACTTTTCCTATGCCGCCGCGGAGTGAGCAGAAAAAAAGCGAAATAAAATGGGGATTCTCTTCATTTGGGCTTTAGTTTTGGCCATGGCGTTGGACTGAGTCGCAGCTCCCGGTTAACCCCTGAATGGCCAGCGCTGATTAGTGCGGCCGAAAGGGTTAAAGGCGGGCTCAATTAGGCGGCACAGCAGAGGCTTCGCCTGAATTCCTAATAACAGCAATAAATAAATGGCTTTTTCTGCATTCCGCTAGGTGAAGCCGAGCCATAGCCTTTTGGCCGTAAAAAGCCGCCAAGACAATGGGGTCGGGATGGCCCCACTTTGTATACTAATTTGCCTTCGATGGCCCAGCTCCCCAACTCCTTTGCATACGAAAATGCCTCCGCCACATTTATGGCAATCATAAACTTTTACGGCCAGCCACAATTCGTGTGCAAATGTCACAGGGCCCAAAGTGAGCCGAAGTGGAAAAAACTAGCGATTCGGCCGACTCCAAAGATACCAGGCACTGGCTATGCAAAGTTGGCTAATTATTTAAAAGTAGGAAGAAGGAAATGTAAAAGGTTATGGCTGTTATGTATGTATTTCTATTGCAGCTTATTATGCAAGTTCCTGCACACTGAACTAAAATGTTTCAAAACTTTAGATTATTAAGTATCCATAAGCCAGAAAAAAACACCTGACTAACTCTGTACTATCTAATTCCCCTTTTTCCAGGCCAAGATGATCGAGAGTGGAGGCCACGGTGGCTGGATGGGAGCTGCAGCTGCGGCAACTGGAGCAGCTTCTGTGGCGGGTAAGTTCCAGGTCTAAGCCGATGCCATTCCAGCTGTTTCATAATGTCCGCGTGACGTGTCTTCCAGCAGATAGCTACCAGTACCAGCTGCAGTCCATGTGGCAGAAGTGCTGGAACACCAACCAGCAGAACCTGGTGCAGCAGCTCAGGTTCCGCGAGCGCGGCCCACTGAAGTCCTGGCGACCCGAGGCCATGGCCGAGGCCATCTTCAGTGTCCTGAAGGAGGGGCTCTCCCTGTCGCAGGCTGCCCGCAAGTTCGACATCCCCTATCCCACCTTCGTCCTGTACGCCAATCGGGTGCACAACATGCTGGGACCCTCGCTGGATGGCGGAGCTGATCCGCGGCCAAAGGCACGCGGTCGTCCCCAGAGGATCCTGTTGGGCATGTGGCCGGAGGAGCTCATCCGCAGCGTCATCAAGGCCGTGGTGTTCCGGGATTATCGCGAGATCAAGGAGGACATGAGTGCCCACCAGTACGCCAATGGACAGGGCCATGGTGTAAGTATTTTTTATTGCAATACTTTATGTTTATAAATATGACTGATAGTATGGAAGAGATCTGTCGAATTATTATAGTTGCAAATTTCTTTGGGAGACTTTTTATAAGACTATGAAATGCTATTGGAATTAACTTCATAATAATAAACATTTCTCAATGGCAAGAATTAATAGCTGTATTTCAGCCAGGTGGCATGTGCTTTGTGTAAACAAATGTGTTATTATATTATTTTAGAGGCGCCAAGGTCTTATTTCAGTGTATAAACTGCCAATTGATTTCTTATTACCAACAATTTATGGCTGATCCGATAGTAACCCACTATTTTGTTTATTTATGTATATTGTTTTCTAATTACCATTCAAATAGCTTATATCCAATTCAAACCCACTATTTTGGCCTCTCCCCTTTTCTCTGATACTTGCAGACATATATCGGAGGAGGCACCACCACGAATGGCTACCACAGTGCTGCGGCAGCCAAGCTGGCGGCCCAGAATGCTGCACTGGCTCCGCCGGACGCAGGAAGTCCGCTGAGCTCAATGACGGAGACCCTGCGCCGCCAGATCCTCTCGCAGCAGCAGCAACATCAGCAGCACCATCAGCAGCAGGCGCACCACCAGCAGCAGCCCTCGCACCACCAGCAGCAGTCGCCCCACGCCCAGTCCATGAACATGTACAAGTCCCCGGCCTATCTGCAGCGATCCGAGATCGAAGATCAAGTATCCGCAGCGGCGGCCGTGGCAGCAGCGGCGGCCAAGCACCAGCAGCAGCAGGGTGAGCGAAGGGGTTCGGAGAACCTGCCCGACCTCAGTGCCCTGGGCCTGATGGGTCTGCCGGGGCTGAACGTGATGCCCTCGCGGGGATCGGGTGGAGGAAGTGGTGGCGCAGCTCCGAACAGTGCCGCCTCCTATGCCCGCGAGTTGTCCCGCGAAAGGGAGCGCGATCGGGAGCGCGAGAGGGAGAGGGAGCTGTCGCGCCAGTATGGTAGCCAGTCGCGGGGATCGAGCTCCGGTTCCGGAAGCGCCAAGTCCCTGACCGCCAGCCAAAGACCAGGAGCCGCCTCGCCGTACTCCGCCGCCCACTATGCCAAACATCAGGCGAGCGCCTACAACAAGAGGTTTCTCGAGAGCCTGCCCGCCGGCATCGACTTGGAGGCCTTCGCCAACGGGCTGCTCCAGAAGTCGGTGAACAAGAGTCCGCGCTTCGAGGACTTCTTCCCGGGACCCGGCCAGGACATGAGTGAACTGTTTGCCAATCCGGACGCGAGTGCAGCTGCCGCGGCGGCCGCCTATGCGCCTCCAGGCGCCATCCGGGAATCGCCTCTGATGAAGATCAAGCTGGAGCAGCAGCATGCCACCGAACTGCCGCACGAGGATTGAATCCTGGGCAGGGGCGGGGCATTGGGACACACACTGGGGTGGGGCAATCATTAGGTAACCAAAAAAAAAATAAGAGGGGTGCTAAGTAATCTTGGATAAGAGTAAGTAGTTTTGATTTTAGGACTGAAGGTCTAGCAATTTCAATTTTATAATGTGCAAAATATAATTCATAGAACAGCAAGATACATAGTATTACATACGATTTTTTTTATGATAAATCTTTTAAAATAGGAAAAGTGTGTAGGAGGCCCCGCAGCTCATATAAAATGTGACTGATAACGTAAAACACACGTTATATCTTATCGAGAAATAGCAAAAACGTGGAATAAATGAACCATTTCACTCCGATAACATCAATATACGACGGTAATACCAAGCATATGCGATTTATTTTCCCCAAGAAATAGCCCGAAAAGTCCAATGATTACTTGCCCCAAAGATTCTTGGCCCGAATTGGAAAACCACCCTGAGCCCAAAGGAAGAAGAAAACAATAGACCCACAAACATATTTGGACTGCTACTTGAACCCCAACGTTTTTAGTGTTTAGTGCTTAGTTGAAGTTGCTAACTGGTTTTTATGCCTAGGCTAGTTTTAGAGTGTATCGAGGGAGGTATAAAGTATTAACCTATTATTAAAGCACACCCCAAAACACAACAAACAAACACACACACACGCACACACATACTTCGGAACTTTCCTGTAAGGATAGGATCTCGTACTTTGTCTTATTTATTTCGAGAGAACTCGTTGCGTTGATTGCCTTTTTTGCCACGCGAAAATAATAATAATAAATAGGCTTACGATTAACAATAAATAACGTAACCGTAAACATTAAAGTTACGATTAGAGACTTGTACATTTCTTAAATGTAGCTTAACCCTAGAATAGCCCTCAAATACAAAACACTGAATGTTGTCAAATCCGGTAATCACCACTTTATACACATATACGAGTACATATACGCAATACTTTAGATACATAAAACCACACAGATAGACGTGCATACCAATACCAATACCCCGCACGTACATAAACTTATATTAATGGTGTTTCCAAATGTAACTGTAAATAATGTACAAATTTCCATAGCTTTAGGCTTCGACTTAATCTTAGACTTACCCCAAAAAGCCCTTCGCAGCACTTCTTCTATGGTAATCGTATTGTAAATGAACGAATGGGCAAACAACGCAGGCAGCATCACATTAAATTTGTGCTAATTTTATGTAAACAACCACACAGACACACAGAGTCACACAGATACACAATACCAGCGCACACGGCACACACACTCGACTGTCAGATACGCATATAGTATGTGTATGCATATGTATTGTCCGAACTGCGTGGGTGAACTATTATCATTATAACTATTATTACGATTATTATTATTACCTACCCCTAAAAGATGCGCGAGGCATTCTTGAGTTTAGTTAAACCGTAAATTATACAACAATAAACAGAAAGAGAAAATAAAAACGAATCGAAAAGCTAAATGTCAACCAACCACTTTTGATGTTTTATTTATGGGGGAAATGGATTGGGAAATGTTATGTATGCTCAGGGAACACTGGCCATAAGAACGAAGCTAGGTCCTGAATAAGGACACTCTTTGGCCAATTTGCAATTGGGGAAATGAAAGCGAAAGACGTCGCCAGCACTTTGGGGCATTTAAATCGACCTTACCCCCTTCCTTCTGGCGCATGCACTTCCTCGTCGGCCAACTGATGGCCCCAATTCCGAAGACATAATTCACTTAATGCCCCTCGAAGCAAGTGCAACTTGGGGCCGAACGACTCCGCAACAATGCCGTCTTCATCCCCTCCACACACACACACACACACATGCACGCACACCGTGACCACTCACACCCAGGCGGCTTTCAAGGTCAAGTGGCAAGTGAAAGCGACGTCATGGCCGCCCTTTGTTGTTGCTTCTGTTGTCGGTGAAAGAAAACAATTACTTTGGCACTTAACAGCTTAACACATCACTTTGCACTTGATGCAAAACTCGGTCTGCTCGCAGGACTCATGACTTTGGTCCTTGCTCCTCGCCTCCCCCTCCTTCGCTGCCCCGGAAACATGCCGAGCATCCTTAAAAGCGGACTGCAGATAAACGGGAGAGGCCAAAGCCGGAGAAGGGCTCCCAAACTCTGTCCGCAGCGGGGACAAGCTACAATACACTACAGTGGTAATGCTCAAGGTCATTCCGGAGCAGTTGGCGTTTCTGTTTCTGTTCCTGGCCACCCATTGGGCAGCAAGCAAAGCCGACACTGGAAGAAATTCGAACTTGGTTTGAATAAGTGATTTCATGGTTATAATTCCAGTAAGCTACTCCCAAATTGATCATGCCAGAGGAACCACACCAACATGGAATACCGACAGGTACTTCAGGTTACACAGGTCACTTCAGGTACCACTTTTTCTGCCAGTGTGGCGGAGCCAACGAGGAAGGCAGCCGCTCGACTGGTCCTGAATGGCAAGTGGCTTTCATCTTGTGAGACACCCACACAATCCCACTTGGTGGTCGCCCAGTGGGCGGGGCCACAGAAGCTGCAGAGGAGCAACAGGAGAGCCAAAGGGTCGAGTCTAGTCTCGTCTCGCCTCGCCTCGTTCTGGGTCTCCATCTCATTCTCGTCCTCGTTCTCGGACAGCCTTGAATGCGAGCCACAAACAACTTCCTTCCAGCCACGGCAGCTGCCTTCGCTTCGTCCTTGCCAGCAATTCGCCTGTGGTTGCCGCCTGCTGTCTGTCTTGCTTCTATTCCTCGCCCTCGTCCTCGTTCTCGTCCTTGATCCCCAGCTCCTCACCGCCCCTCCCCATCCCGCTTTCCACTGGTTGTGTCTGAAGTTAAGCATTTGCGGCTGCTTGTAGCCCAAAATCCTGGCTGGTTGGTTTGCCGGTTGCTGGCTGCCTTTCCATTCCTTGCCTTGCCTTTCCTTTCGGAGCCCCTCGCCCACTTGACTCCCTGCAACAGTTAGCAGCCACTCTGCCGTTAGCCATCTTGACAAGTGGTTTGGCGCCGCCTTAACCCGTTGAGGTTCTGGATGTTGCAGGATCCTGTGGCCCAAACGCCATGGTTTTTTGGAGGAAATAATATTGTTTCTTGGCCTGTATGGAAAGTGAACTTATAGTTAACCTATATCAGCTAAGATGATACTATAGATCCCGCTCTAGCTCGAGATTAATCTTACTAGGCTTTTGCCTAATCCCAATGGGTTAATTGCTGGGAAATGCCTGTGACCTGGCAATTGGCCCACGCTCTGCGGAAAGATGTAGTGGAGCGCAGCCAAACTTAACTGAATGGGAGTGGAGTGAAGTGGAGTGGAGTGGAGTTGAGTTGAGTCGGCTTGCAGCCCCAAGTTGGTGTTGCCTGCTCTCGAGAAATTACAGATAATTTGTTAAATATGGCACAGCAGCAGTAGTAGCATGTGCAGTTTTGGCCAGGCCAAAAGCGAAAGTGCAAGTGCAAGGGGTTGCGCAGGATGGGGAGCTGGAGGTGGGGGACATGGCTGAGGGGCAGGACTCCTCCTTATCCTGCTACTCAACAAGGACAACCTTGTCGTCGTTGGCTCAAAGCCTTGACTTCCACTGAGTCGGTCACAGTGGCAGGAAAAGGAAAGGAGTGGGGCTTTGGGGGAATTCAGGAGTCGAGACATTTTGCCAGACACTTTTGCCTCTCAGTCTGCAACTGTGTCTGTGTCTCTTTCTGAGTGTGTGTGTGTTTGTGGGTGTTTGCCGGAGCCTGTGTGTGTGTGTTTGCTCCGGCATTCCTCAAGGTTGTTTCAATTTCACTTTAGTCTGCAGAGCCATTTTGTCCTGAATGCCTGAGTGCGTGTGTCTGTGTGAGCCATTAAAGAATTTCCCCAGCTTGTGAGTGGCTACTTTCTCCTTTCTCCCCGACTTCCCACACTCCTTGAGTGCGTATGTGTGTGTGTGTGTGCGGGGGGTTTGTGTCAAGGAAGCAGGAAGCTGTTGATAGTGTAATGTGGCAACATTATTTGCTTGATTGCTTTATTTTACGCAAAAGGTGTTTGTGGCTTGACACCACTCACACACACACACACGAGAAGCATACATACTACTTGTACAAGTGCACAGGGAAAAATACTTCTGATAACTTGTAATTGGTGGTGATAAGAAGTAAGAGATATACTCCTCGGAACAGTCTCATTTTCGTCAGAATTTGGTTATGATATATTTCGACATTTCTCCGATCGTATTTTCCAGTGTGGAGGCACTTACTCATTCACTTCTGCTGAGCGTCTCAACTTTCCTCTGCGCCCCTTTTCCATTCTCGATTGCCGTTTGCTTAAGTAAATGTTTGCTGTCGAAATTTTCTGTACATTTATTAGCTCACTTATGCTGGCCATTGTCCACCTTTTCGCCCTTCTTGCGTGTGCGTCCCTCGGCCTACGAAAACACCAACATTTTTCAGGCCGAATAAATGCAAAGAAAATATTTTGTGTAAACATGCATTTTCCTCGAACTGCATAAGAAAGCAATTGAGAGATTTATGCTGGTATAATGCACTTGTGGCTTTGGCTTTCTGGTCATCGGACACAGGACACTGGCCACTGGACACTGGACACCCGAGTCTGGACGGAGGACACGCGGACAGACAAAGTCTGGAGATGGCACGCCTGGGATTGGATTGCTCGACTTGGCTTTGTGGCGACGTGTGAAAGTGTGAAAATTCCTCAAGGATGCTTGGCTTGCATAATTGCTTGTGATTTATTTGGACTGAGATGGCAGATCGAAAGTGAAATGCCCAGCATAAATCTTTCTGGCACGCTTTAAATTTCCAGATGTCTTGCTCTTGTGCTGGCGAGCTTTAAACTAATCCTCTGAGCTGCTTAAAAAAAGCATGGCAAAAAATACAAGTGCACAAATCAAACAAAAACTTATGTGCGCACAGAACTCGGCACTCAGGAGTCCCCCACCCAGCTGCAATATTTTAATTAAAAATTCAATTTTAATCAATGCATTAGCAAAATGTCTCGCCCTCAGCGCGAAATGGAAACTCTGTAACGAGCAGCGGACGTTGGTCCTTGGCAAAGGGTTTTCCAGGACGGGGCCAGGGTATCCTGCAGCAGCAAAAACACAAGTTTTATGCGACGTCGAGTTTTGAGCATTGAAAAATAATAAAAATCGCTCCAAAAACAACAACAAGAACGCTGAATAAAAATGGAACAAAAATAAAACCAAGTCTGTTGTATATACAACATGCAGAATGACAAAAAAAAGAATATGTTGCGCCACTCGAAACCAATAACGAAGGAAAAAATCTATGGAAAGTAGCCAGAGCAAAGGCAGAGACCAGCGGAGAGGGGGTCTCGGGGAATAGAAGGATACCCAGATATGTATGTATGCACACCACACACCATACACCACACACCACACACCACACACCATATTCCATCCTCCACACACACTCACACATCGTATACATAGTGGCATGTCTGTAAAATGTGTTGCATTTTTATTATAACTTGAAAACGTTGATAACTCCGCCTATTCCTATATTCCTATTCCTATTCCTAACGAATGTGCGACGGATACGTAACGTTTGCTTTCGTTCGGCTCGGTATCGCTACGTTACGTATACGCCGAGTGGAGCGCTGTCCTGGAAAAAAGGAGGAAGCTCGAGGAAGGAGCGCCGCATCGCATCGAGTGGAGAGAATACATTCGATTGAATTTAATATGCATGCATACAATGGCCGGAGCTCCAGCACGGGCAAGATTCGGCGGAGGGGGCTGGGTGGCCAGGATGTGGTGGCTTCACTGGACGAGGAGGTCCTCGCCTCGTCCTCGTCGTTGTTTAGGCCGTGATTCTATGTATTCGCACATGTGTGGGTGCCGCATCAAACGACAGCGATGGCTTAGCCAAAAGTGCGAGCAGCAGCAGAGTCCAGAATCCAGGGCCCAGAATCCGGAGCACCGTCGTCGGAAGAAAGGAACGGCGAAGGAGGAGGAGCGGCGACGACGACGATTGGCGACACTGGCGACTGCTTTTTTGTTGCCTTTTGCTGCGTTGCACTGGCAGAAATTGATGGCCATTAAATAAACAGTCATAAATAATAATTAGGCCCACGAGAACCGGCAATGGAATGAAATTAGCCCATGCCGTTTATTGCTTTATATAAAAAATGAATGCAATTGTTTATCTAATGCCGAGCGAAATTGCAACAATTAAATAAATGGTTATTAAAATAATTACCATCGGTTAAGTTCAACACATTAGCCGTTTTGTCTCACACTTATAAGGTTAGTTTGCTATTATACACCATGATAATTATAAATAAAATGTATTGCAATGTATTACATTTTTCTAATTACTTGAGATATCAGCCATATGAATATTCAGTATGCGGACTATCTAGTAATATAAACCTTCTAATTATATCATATATATATTTCAAGGTCCGCTTTTATTCTCAGTGCCTTTTATCAATATACCACGCATAAATGGAATGACTGGGCGTGGGTGCTGCTGTTCCTGCTGCGGTTCCTCAAGCGTGAGTGGCAGGGGAGGATCGCGCTTGGGCATGGGCATGGGCGCGACGAGGAGGGGGAGCAGGTCCTGTGCTTCTCAGTCGCTGCGAAATGCAGCAGTCAAACACATACCGCACACACACACACACTGGAGCATCAAAAGCCGCACCGATGCCCACGACAAAAACAACAATAACGCAGAGCCAGGCAAAAGGGAAAAGTGGGTGGTGGCCAGTGGGTGGCGCGTGGTCCAGTGGGCGAGTGGCTGGGTGTCTGGGTGGTTCAGGCCACTGCTGACGACGCTGGCCACGACAGAGAAATAGAAATGACGTTGGGCCCTGTGTTCCTATTTCTATGGGCCCAAACTCCGGACTCGAAACTACGGTGCTCTGGACTCCGTACTCCGTACTCCGGCTGCGGCTCGTCGGCTATGACGACGCCGAAATTTAAACTCGGATGCGTGTGCGTTACAAACCCCCTCTGGACCACACCCCTGCCCTTGTCCTGGTGGGCACATAACTTTTTGCATGCAAAAGTTAGACGGGCGGCGGAGAATGGTGAAAAACACGGGGGCATAGGCATTCTCGCCCATTTGCGAAATTTCTAATATGTAAAATGTTCAATAGAGAAAACTATGTATGGGCGAAAGAGAGGAGCAAAGGAGACGGGATCCTGGAGCCTCGAACTTTGTGGGCGGAGTAGCGAGGGACGGCGGAGGAAATCGGGAAAAGTCCAAGAGGAAAGCAAACTAAAAACGAACATGGCGGCGCTGATGATGCTGGCCAGTTCTCCCCATGTATCCACTGCAATCATCTCCCCATGCGATTCCGTGTGTGTGTGTGTGGAGCAAATCGAAATGTATGGCAAAAGAAATCGGGGAAAGGAATAGCCAGTGGGTGATGGCATTCGCCGGGCGGGGAAAGCGAAAACTGAGCCTAGAAAACGACCAACGGATTCGCAGAGGAAAAAATCAATCATTCATTCGTCATATCACCTTAGACTCATTAAGGATATGCCAAAAGCCGCTGGCTCTGCAGCTCGCATAAGATTACAATGCTAACTAGGAGACAAGCACCCAGGACCTCACCACCTACATGTCACTTACAGTCGAGGTCATGTCAAGAGATATATTTATATAAAATGTAAAATAAATGATATTTAAAAAACTAATAAATATTTGCATATATCTATATGTTAATAATTAATTAATATATTATAAATTTATTTATTATTTTGAGGTCCTCAAATTCATTTAAATTTCAAAAATATTAATAGCAAAGGTATGACTGTTCCAAGGCCCCACTCATATGGCTTCTCCTGTCATTAGTTCCCTGATCGATGACGGGTGGCGTCAGATGCATCAGATTCGGCTGCGTTTCAATTAGCAGGAGGAGCAGGAGCGGGAGCAGGCAGGACGTGGGCCCAAACGAGGACCAGATTCAAAGCAGGATGCGCCAGACTAGCGTTACTTAAGCCAGGACATTGCCAAACCGGAGAGGACTGGAGGAACGGACCGGACCGGACCGGAGGAGAAATGGAGCCAGAATCGCATGTCCTACGCACTACGGGCAATAATTGAGTTTTCATCAAAGAGCAATCAGGCGAAATTTCGCACACCGAACGCGTTCTTAACTAAAAGGGAATGTCCTGTGCCCCGAAAATCGAGGCGGACAACTCGGCACCAGGCACTCGGCACTAGGATTACGGTGCCAGGAAGTAGGAGCTCGAATGTCGGAGGGAAGCGCAGCCAAGTGCAGTGCTATAAATTTTCAGACGGGTGGAAGGCGCCGAAATGGTGGCATAAAATAAAATTTAATTAGAAACGTAACCAGGAACAGGGTTCAGTCGATGCTACATAGGCACAGGGACCCGGCATTGGACGGGCATCCAGGATAAACGAGTCCTGGCTTTGAAATATTCGCCCTTAGTCTATGCGTCTGCAGGCTGGAGCAAAATGCATTTTTGGCCAAACGAAAATTGCAGGAAAATGCAAGGAGGAGTGGGTGCATCTGCTTGTTGTCCGGGCGAAAATTCGAGGGGCTTTCCTAGGGGGGCATCCTGGGGGGTAATGTATGTACGCGTTAGGCGTGGCTCTCGAAACTTTCGGCGCCGGCAAAGGCGGCCCGCATTTGACAAGATGGAGCCTCCGGAGAGGAAGGCGAAAGAGGGAGTGAGTCCGAGGCCTATGTACAGCAAAGAAGAAGTTGACGGAAACCACGAAACTAAATTGCCGACCAGAGTCCGGAAAACCCCGGGCCGGAAAACGGGAGGGGGTGGGGTGGGTGGTTGAGTTGGAACATGCAGCTGGCCAGTCAACTGCGAGGACGTGCGAAAAAGACGGCGCACTTTTCTGCGCAGGCAGCCAAAGGATCTGCCACCTCCTTTTCCTTGGCCACCCACAGAAAGCATTGATGCATTACGCGCCCCACCCACTTGGACCGGAGGAATACATCAGGCACATCCTTGATGGGGCGTTGTCTAATTAGAACTGGGATTGGACCAGGGATAGCCAGGACGAGGTTTTTTGTTATTGAAATTGATTTGGCTTTGCATAAATTTCATTGAGCACTGCAAGTAGTTACAATATATCTTGCACCTGACCAGACTCCAATGGATGCCCTCGGATTTTTTTGATCCTTTCTCTCCTTTCCATTTTTTGCATAAATAACTCTAAGTAAATTTAAGCAGTGAGGCGGACACGTCTCGCTATATACGAGCGCATATATAAATTCCCAGCTTTAGTTAGCATTTCTCTTCCTTTGCCAATTGTTTTAGTTGCCTGTTCGTCACGTTCATTGGACCGTCTTCTTCCAAAACCCCACCCCCCGACCAACCAACCCTGGTGGGGATTTGCTTTCATTTGGCATCCATGTTTGCCATATGTCTTGGTTTTTTTCCATATTTCATGATTCCGATAAGCTGAAATATGTGGCAAAGATGCTCGCAGGATGATCGAATGTGCAATAAGAGGCTTCTGATGGATCCACTTCTCCAAAGCGCATAAATAGAAGATTTTCTAAATATTTGGGTTTCCCAAAATAAAATAGTAGATACCTCTTAACTTGGTAATTTCCTTAACCACCTTGAAAATATTAATACATCAACTTAATTAACTTCTCAACGTGTGATTATGATGTTTAATCGGATACATATTTTATTACCTATACCTATAAGTTGTTAAACATTAATGCCCATTGTGTGAACCTTGTTAAAACATAAATATTTAATAGCTTGACAAGGTACTTGATAAGTACTTCAAAGAGGTATATCTCCTAAAAAACAGACTCATTATTCTTCCAATAAATTTTAATTTTTCGGCTGCACTTTCAGCTTTATTACTCGTTTCACTTGGCTTTGTGCAATAACTTAATAACCTCGCAAACTAGTTTTTAGTTTTAAGCCTGTCCATTACAGCGCACCTTTTGGGCTTTTTGAGATCCACTTTTCGGGGCTGGGGGCTAGGTGAAAAACGCAAGAATGCATCGTGTGAGCTGCAATTAAATGCGTTCCCCATCTTCCCGGGTAATATCATATTAGCAGCGCCTTTGGCCAGCACTTTACATGGCATCCATCCCCTGAACCGTCTCCCTCGGAAGAAGGGGGTGCAATTAAGTAGGCTTTTACTCATCCATGCTTAGAGCATGCACTGAAAGAAATCTAGCTTCAGCAACAGAAATATGGGGATACACTACTCAGTTACATATCAACATATTCAATAGTTATTACATTACAATAGAATAGAAAAGAATTGAATAGAAACCAACTTTTAATTACTTCCAATCACAAGAAAGTTCACCTCAGTGTGGACTTGCAGAAAGTGGTCTAGAAAGCTTGAGACTGGGAGCTTGGGTGCGGGTCAGCCGGCGGAGTGCACCCAATTACCTTGGCCTGGTCCCATGTCAATCCATAAAAATCCATTTGCCCGGCTGCCGTAGCTGCTCTCTTTGCAGAGGTGTCACAAATGCGCTCGAGGAGCAGTCCGAATCCCGGGCAGGGGATGCGGATGCGGAAGTGGATGTGGATGTGGATGTGGGAAAGCCGTAAAGCATTTCACGGAACGCTGCAGCTTTCAATGGGAATTTGCCTTGATGCGTTCGCACACAGAGGGCCGAAAACAATTTTCTAGGCCTCCTCCATGTATTTCTTTGCCTTGCCACCGCTTTTTTCCTTTTCCAGCATAACTTACAACATGGCAGCTCAGACATTGATATAAAGCCGGGGTTGGGCCGCCAATAGAGGTCCAGGCATGCGTCGGACCTCCTCCACGGTAGCGAATAAAACAAAAACGTGTGCCAACTAAAAAATGTACCATATACAAAAAGAAAATGCAAGGACAAGGCAAACATAGGAGCTGCTGGCCAAGAAGCGGAATGGGAGTGGGTTTGGGTATGGGTTCGGGCTTGGGCCATCATGGCGGCGAGCTTCGATTGGTGTAGAGTAGTGACCGGGCCTTGGGGCGATTCTAGTGCGTGTCTGTCCACCCTTCGAGTGCCCTGGACATTGGACACTGGACACTGGGCACTGGGCACTGGACACGCCGGCAAGTGGGAAAAGGAGAGCTGGAAAAAATAACACACGAGCTGGCAGCAGCGTCCTTTTCTGGTGCCACTGTTTTTTCCCACTTTTCCACATATATTTTTGTGGCAGCTGCTCTTTACTTGGCGACTCCTTCACGTCAGGCTTTTAGCGCAAGAGCTTTGTCGCTGCAAATTCATTTATTCAAAACGCCCATCAGGGAAAACAAATATGCCAGTTTCACATGGAGACGGCGTCTCTCCCACTCCCTAAGGTACCCATTACTCAGCTTGCCTCAAAATAGTTTTATTAACTTAATTTCAAGTTGCAGTAGCAACCTTACAAAGTAAGGAAACAGGCTTTTGAGACCCACTTTTATCCCAGCCAGAAGTAATTTAAAAGCCGAGCTTATACTGTGGAGATCCCATGCGGTGGGTTCAGAGACCTGCCTCCTTATGTGCGCCTAACTAGCCAACAATTAGAACAACCGGGCTGGCAAAAACACGGCAGCCGTTAATAATAATATATTATAATAATTTCGATGCTGAAAATATCGTATGATTGCTGCTCCTGTGGCTCCCCCAGCTTTCTGCTTTCTGCTGCTCTAACAAAAACGAAAAGACGCCAGCAGCATCCATCGATCAACGATCCGAGAATCTGGCATCGGACATGGGGCATCCGAGGGTTTCGAGTCCCAGGCCGGCGAGTGGAACGCCCCAACATCCCAGACTGGGACTACTGTTGGTTTGCTCTCTGCGAGGCACAGGGGCCACCGAGGAGATCGAGGAGTCCGAGGAACCCAAGGAACACGAGGAACCCGAGGAGCGGCCCCTTGCCAGACGGCTTCTGTTGTACGCAGTAATTTCGCTGGAAGAGTCCGCAAACTGCTTATTACCATTAATTTTGAATTGTTTTTCGTGATCTTAACGATTGCCGCGATTTGCAGCTTAACAAAAAACGAAGACGAAAGCGGAGTCAAAGGAAAATAAAACAAAAGGCCGGCTTCCGAAGAAGGCTCCACGCAAATACCCTAGTAAAAGTCCAATTTTCAAATATTTAAATGCGATTCGTGCGAGCAAATCATCCAATGATGTTTAATCACATTGATATCTGAAGATCAAAGAGCTCGCATGGCCTAATTCCATATCATTGACACTTCGTTTTGGCACAGCCCAACATACCCCGTGTCAGGGTATCAGAAAAAATAACTTTTATGAAAATATATATTTGTGCATGCGAGTCTGTGAGTTGCTGAGTTGCCCCTTCCCCGGTTCCTGCTAAAGTCAAACTCATCCGAAAGACTCGTGAGTTATCTAGAAAACTGCTACTGTTTTGCATGCCGCATTAGCCGCAATTGCCATGGAGTTTCTTATTCGACTAGCAGTAGATTTAAATTGCAGAAACTCCGAAAAAGGAGCACTCAAAAGCTATGATTTTGAAGGCCTCGTGTAATCGGCGTGTGAGGGGATTATTAAATAATTATGTTGGCGGAGATTAAAATAATTATTATCTGTAAGTAAGCAAAAAATGTTACTGCGGGCAGCTGGAAAAGGCAAGAAAAAATTTAAGAATATTTAAGTGGGTAGATTATTTTAAGCTCGCAATTAAAGTAACTGTAAGATCAGCGAATATCCTTTCTTGTCCTTTGAAGTGGGCATTTTTATTGAAGTTCATACACTTTGGCAGATTATGGAGCAATTACACAATGCAAGACATATCCAATTAAATACAATTTAGAGCACTTGGGAGGGGGATAAAAAACTTAGGACCATTCTCAATCATTTATTGCCAATGCCATTATTCAAATCGCACATTTTTCGCATTTCTCTCCATAATTTGCCTCACTTTGCATGCGCAGATCCCTCATTTCCTTACTTTGTGTGTGAATGTGTGACTGTAATGACTTCGTTTTGGTTCTTTTTATGAGTTTCCTCGGAATTATTTTGTATTTTTTGTTGCCTCTGTGCGTAATTACAGTAATGCGAGCTCAGCTTGGGCAAAAAACGAATCAAATTAAACAGTAGCCGGCCATCGATCCATTCGCAGTCCAGTTGCCCGAGTTCTCACTGAGAATCGCGCGAGTCCAGAAACATGAATCCAGATTCGAGAATCGGGAATCGAGAATCAAGAATCGGGCAGAAATCATCGCCCATTAAGAAAGTTGATGCCGAGCTGACGTTTGCAATTACAGGGAATCGAATCGAGTTCGGTTTGCGAGCATCGAGGGGTACAATTTAGTCCGGCAATGCATTATAAAATTAAATAATTATTATCAACTATTTCGCTGGCAGCGAACGGCGGCGGGCGTATGCGATATTCGAGCTATTGAATATTCATGCAGGCAAACGGGTCGGACGGCCAGCCACCCCGGCACCCAGCACCACCCACCGAACGTCGCACCACCCCGGCCCCTCCTGCTGCAACGCCACCCAAAATGCAATGCCGAGTATTTCGGCAGAATGCAGTTTGTTATATAACACACATAATTATAGGCAAATCGTGGCAACGAATTTTCGCCACGCACACACAACCACCCAAACCGCCCAAGCCCGCACCCGCACCACCCACAAGCGCGACTCTAATGCAGCCACCCACCACCCGGCGCCCACTTGCACCACCCCACCCCCCGCTGCTGTCAATGGGGCATTGGCGAGGGGCACTTATGTAGCATTTGCTGCATTTTCGGTGCCGAGGCGCAATGGACACATAAAATAGTGGAGCGGCGTGGCAGGGAGGAGCAGGGAAAGGGGGTTGATGGCTCCGGGTGGGGCACGCAACTCGGAGTATTATACATGTATGTATGTATATACGTGCGACTGTGTGCGCCTCGAATCCACATAGGTATGCGTGTGCGTATTTGTATGTTTTGGCCATTATACATGATTTCCTCGCTTTGTAGGCCTCTCCTGGCCATTTGTATCTGTAGATGTTTGCCGCAGTTATGGGCTCCAATTCCTCTTCCCGGAGCACCCGATGTCCTGGAAGCCGGAGAAACGAGAAGGAGCAGGAGCAGGAGATCACTGCGCGCCAACGAAAAGGATTTTCAATTCAACAAAAACGATTTCGAATTCATTATTTACAGGGGTTTGGAGTATCGATTTAGAACTGGCAATAGAAACGACTATAAAGTCAAGCCAATGGTGATAATTGAAACAGCCATTATCCTTAAGATGCCTAACTATTTAATAGCTTAGCTTAGTGCCTAGTTGAAGGATCTCTTTTAAACCATATTTTGATATATACTTCTTACAAACAATCCGACTTAAGATGTACGTTTTCAAGGCAGAGTTTATAAATCCGCAGGAATCGGCTGTTGGGCAGAATCTTCCATATAATTGCCCATTGGGGGGTGGCACAATCCCCATTCTTTATCCGCAGCGGGACAGAGAGTGAGAGAGGAATAGAATATGGCAGGCCATAATGGAGAGAGAGGACATTAAGTTTTCTGCCAACTTTGGCCGGGTCATTGTTGTTTTTGCGCACATGGCTGGTGGCAAAGAAAAGTTGGGTGGTGCACATGGCAACCTACTCGACAAAACGTGGAGCATCAACAGTCGAGGCCAAAGTCAGCGCGTCATCGATATGGCTGCAAAACGGCGACTGCAACTGCATTTTGGGGGTGGAGTGGGGCAGGACTGGGTGGCGCAGTTGGGTGGTGCAGTTGGGTGGTGCAGCAGGACTCCGCTGCGTAGGGCCTGCAGAACAGAAATTGGATGCGTGTGCAAAATGCATTTTCTAACACAGCTACGATGGCGATGGCGACGACGATGCAGCGCGAGATGCAAATGCACCGGCACACAATCCAGATACACACTTACACTCGAAGAAAAATGTGAGACAACACTCTAAATTTGATAATGGGAAATGGAAATTCTACACTACTTGTTGAGAGAAGTACACCAACTTATTTATAAAACATTATTATGTATAAACGTAAGTAATGGTTTCCTAATGCATATTTAAGCTTCGAGACCTTAGGATCAACAATCACAATATGCATGTGATCCATGTTCTTAAAACTTGAATAACAGCATAATATAATAGTTATTTGATTTTTGTTATTATTGTTTCTAAGTGCAGCTCCACACACTCGCACATGGAGAGCCCAGCGTAGACAGGATGCTGGCCGGGGCCCTGGCAACGTTTTTGTGATTTATTTTTAATTGAAATTCTAGAATGCGTGCAAAATACGCATGCAAAGTGTCTGCTGCACCTAGAAAACTTTACGGCTTGGTCCGGTCCGGTCCGGTCCGGTTTTTGGTTCAGTTCGGTTCGGTCCGTTGCATATGTATTGGCATTGGAGGGTCCTTCCGCCCAATCCCGCCCAGCCACCCACTTTGGAGGCCTGCAGGCGAAAATTGCATATGCGTAAGCGTAGACGAACTAGGAGAGCTTCCAGGGGGCGAACTGGGGGATTGGGGTGGCTTTCCAAGAGGGTTCTAGGGGCTCATAGGGGCTCTCCCCATGGAAGTGCCGGCAAAGTCAACGTCACTGACGTTGCTGTGCGTTGCGGTCGTCGTCGTCAACGGCTCCTGCCTTGTTGTAATGTTTGCCAACGCCAAAATTTTCTACAAAAACAAAAATTGGAATTAATTTTGTTTTAGAGAAAATTTCGCTCGTAGGCGCGATGGCATTCGCATCGGTTTCCAGTGGGCGGCCGGTGGGTGGGTGGATGGTGCTTGGTGGGTGGATGGAGTTTTAGTGGCGCGGGTGGTGCATCGGGTCGATCTGCCTGCTGCATATTTGCTGATAATAATTAAGTGCAGGAAGGCGTATAAAGGCGGTCCAGGCACAGAAAACAGAAACCAGCACTAGTTCTCGTCCGCTCCACAGATGCAACTGCGGGCTTAGTTTTCGGGATGGGAAATTCGGGGTGAGGGGGAAAGCCGAGCTGTGGTGGGAAAACGCAGCCAATGCATTGCGGTATTGATAATTGGCCAACGGGTCAGACTTTTAATATCACATGCGGCTCGCAGGATTTTCGGCAAGTTCAAGCCGCTCTCTAGTACACTTGCAAAAATAATGGCATATAAGTGAAATTGACTTAGTGACGAAGCGCACCGACAGAATGTGCGAATGAGAACATTATACATTTACGAAGAAATGAAAATCTGCTGTGGTTGTCCGATCAAACAGATATACATTATCTTTCTTCTAGTAAGTATTGAAAAGCTTGCTGATTTTGGAAAAACTCTTAACCACGTAACTTTAAATTAGTCCATGTACATCCAATTTTCGCCTCAACGAATACCAATTGCCATACGATCCGAGTTGAATGAACCCTTTTGAGCTGCTCCGCAACTGATTATCATTCTTTACCAGAGGACTCCGACTCCAGGATCCAGAATCCAAAAACCAGAGTCCTGCATCGAGAATCCAAAGGCCCGGTGCCCAATCCTGGAAATTTCGTTTTGTTTGCCGGCCTCGGCTCCGTCATTTCCGGCATTGAGCTAACGAAATTTTATGCATGGCAACTAGTTTTGTCGGTGGTGCAAGTGGTGGGAGTGGTGCAGGTGGTGCAGGTGTGGTGCCTGGTGGGGAGGAGCTTTGGGGCAACGTCGTCATCGCCATCGTCATCGTCATCGATAACGGTTGGGGCCCCTGGAAAAGTCCGGCGACTTTGGCCAGATGAGGCGCCCTCAAGCGGAGCCCCTGCATCGAGCTTAGGCCTCAAAAACACTCGCATATCCGCAAAGGTTTGGGCCAAAGGGGGTTGCAAGTGGGTGGTGGGGGGCTGTGGGCGTTTGGTTGGAGCTAGTAGCTGGCAGTTTGAGGAGCCTGTTGGTCCGTTGTGCAAATGTGCAAGCTGGCATCCGTTTTCTCATTTTGAAAGATTTTTGTTTTTGTTTTCTCTATGTTCGGTCGTTGCTGCATGCGAGGGTTTTTCCGAGCGGTGGGGCTGTTTAGGGGCGGGGGTTAGACGGCTGCACAAACACGCACGCACACGTACAGCACACATACGCACGCTCGTTTGGGCCCAGGAAACGGAAACGAAAATTCTGCGAAAAACAACAACCAAGAGCCAGAGGAGATGCAGGATGAGAATTTGGATGAGGAGCAGGAAAACAGGAGGCGCTATCGGCTGTGGTTCGGGGTGGCCAAGGGGTGGCCGCAGGAGAAGGGGCAAAAATAACGGCGCAGCAAACATCGCTGATGACCAAACAGCGGCACAGGCATCGAACGGAGAAGCCCAGGAGAGGAGCCACCCAGCAGGAAGATCCAGAAACAGTCACAGTGGGACGAGAGCAGGTGAAAAAGTAAACAATTTGCAATTATAAATTAAGTTGGTTTAAGTAAAACTAGAGATACTGTTTGTATACTCAAGCCTAAACAGATTTAATAGGTACTAACATTTGATGACAAAAGTATTCCAATCCTGAATGTTCTTTTTTATACCATTAAATTGCAACAGCCTATAATTATTATATTCGGAAATGTCATTAAAACACATTGGTAATTCATATTAGTTTTAAATTTGTGCAATTGTTGCACCTACACTCCCAATTCGACCCAATGCAATGGATTATATATAATGGATTTATTAAAAGGGATTAAGAGAATGATTGTTCGCAACTAATAGCATTTGAACAAATGCACATGAGCCTTCCATAAATCAGGCCCACTGTTCGCCTTGTCTGCCCATTGTCCACCATCTTGTCCACTCACGCACACTCTCTCGAACGGCGGACACACACGGATGAGAGATGGCCCCGTCTAAAATCCATCTACATCTACGCGTGGCTTGAGCGCTATTTGAAAAGGCTTGCCCCGAAATTTCATTCGCCGCCTTTTGTTTGGACGCTTCTGCTGTTGCTGCTGCTCCTGCCAAAGTTGCTTTTCCCACTTTTCCTGATGACGACAGCGATGGGTGGCAATGGCGATGGCGATGGCGATTTTTCAAGCCGCCATTTTGCGACTTTGGCGGAAGTGCACACACATAGGCACGCAGGACCGGCAGGTCCAACAGGATGCACCAACACACATGCACTCACAAACATGCAAAGGGGCCCAGGAGACGTGGGTGTCCGAAATCGTCGAACGTGGCCCAAAATGCCATTACCGCCACCGTCAACTTTCGGCCACCTTCATCTGCAGCAAGATGGAGTGTCCAGCGCAAGTCCTTCGTCCTTCGTCCTGTTTTCGGCGTCCAAAACAGAACAGAACAGCAGAGCATAGCACAGAGGAGCGCAGTGTGCGTGTGTTTGTTTTCTGCACATTTGCATTTTACGAATATCCTTGCGCATTAGATGCTGCTTCTCACTCTTCGAGCCCTGCTTTCGGCATCCCTCTCTTTCCTTTTTTTGGACGGCGGGGAGCGTTGGGGTTGGGGTGCGGGTGGTGGGTGGCGCGGTGCTTTCATTTCATTTGCCAGGCCCGAAAAGTTTTGCCTTCTACTTTTCCTCGGCGAGGAAGTCGGCAAGCGGCAACGTTGGCTAACGCATTTTTCGCCAATGTCCAGCAGCAGGACATGGACATTGACGGACGGCCTCCGAATTGGAGTGTGTAGAGTGTGGAGTGCGGAGCCTGTAGTGCGGAGTGTGGGCTTTTTGAATTTCAAATTCAGCTGCAGCTCTCTCGCTCCGCATCCTGCATCCTGCCGCCTGCCAAACAGGACCTTCTCCTTGCTCCTTGCGAGTCCGAGAGTCCATGCCGCGCCTTTTTGTGCGAAAATGCGAAACTTTTTCGGAAACAGTAAAGATTTTTGGTTGGCTGACGCAGCCAATCTCCGACGAGCAGGCACCGCGTGGGCGGCCAGCTGAAAGGGGTGTGGCAGTGTGGCAGTATGTGGCAGAAGGATGGCAGGGATGGGAATATTCATGTGTATCCATTCTAAGCAAAGCGGTGCTGCTCCAAGCCCGAGTCTTGATTGCTCTCGTCCTCTTCGACCGGCGCACGGGGCGTATGTGTGATGCCTGGCGCAGTGCTGATTATTTAATTCATTCCCCTAATCCGATATTTGCCCACACAGAGGAGCTATTTCCCTGCTATTCGGTACTTAAATAATGGAATGGAATAGTTGTTTAAAATCATAAATAACTTGCTTGAGACTTGAGTGAGCGAGTAAAGTAAGATGCTGAAAGCGTTGCAGAAATCATGCCCCTGCTGATGAAAGAAGCACATGCTCTGATTATATATATTAAATAGCCGGCATTGTTCCGATTGCATTTACTTGAGCAGAACACATCACATCCCATCACATCGAGAGCTCGAAGACCGCAACTAAGGCAATTAATTAATTTGTTTACATTTGCAAAAGCTGCCGCGAAGAAATAGGAAGTTGCTGCAAGATCAGACGCAGATGCAACAACGGCAGCAGCAACAACTGACATGCATTGACCGGCGGAGCGTGCATTAAAACATTTTCAATGGAACTGCAGAGAGCAACCTGCCCCCCGGCACCCCTGCACCCCCTTCGATTTTTCTGGCCAGCCTCTGGTTTTCTGGTCTCTGTTCCCCATTCAAATAATTAACTGCAAGAATGCAACACGAGCAGTGCAAAATGCAGGCGGCTGCTGCTGCTGTTTGTTATTATTTTTAATATTAAATTGCAATTGCTGCGCTGATTTAATAAAAGCGAGCAACAAATCCAAAGGAGTGCAATAAATGTGGCAGCAGCAACTGCAACTCCGCAGCAGCAGCAGCAGCAACAGTAAACAGCACGTTGCAATTTTAATGACCGGAGAGGAGAGTTGGGTTGAGTTGAGTGGAGTCGATTCGATCGATGGACGATAGCTGGCAGATCAAGTGATCCGAGTCCCAGATGTGTCCGCCGATATTTTTACAGTGTTTAGCCAAAGCAAACACAAGAGTTCAGATTCGGATTTAAAGCAAACAAATCGTAGGAGAAGGGCGCAACCGAGTCGAGACTGACTATATACACATAAGACATTGCCCCGATCTGGCGAAACTGTAGCCCATAAATTTGAAGACTGCACAAAATAAACTAAACATTAAATAAAATATTTTATTACGCTGCAGCAAACCAGTTCGCCAGAGTCGTTGTCACACACATTGCCACACAATGTTGCATGTCTGAGACGCAAGTATGTGCATATGGATGTGGATATGAAGGGGGACTGGTAAAGAGACGATTTGAAGTCGGAGACTGACACTGAAAGAAAGACGGAGACGTGGCCGTCGAAGACTCCAAGTCCAATTGCCAGCAAAATGCATAAACAACTCCGCAGTCGTCTCTTCTGTCTCCACAGTTATCTACGGACGAAAAGATTGCGTCAGGCAGTACCCTGTAAGTACCCTGTATTGTACAATATATAATATTTGCCAGATAAATCAGTAATCAAAATGAAAGCATGCTTCTAATATGTATCTCATTAAAATTTAGAATCACTGCGAATCTAATAGATCAAGAACAAAGTTTGAGATGGATTCGGCCTTCATTTTAGTGGTCAACTTTATATAGATACATCAGATACAGATAGCTTAAGATATACAGGGTATTTCTTTTGTCCGCCAACTCACTCGTTTGCAATCTCGTTTTTTATTTCAATTTGCAATTCAATAATTTTTACGCATTATTTGTCGCGTGAGTTTGTCTGTCAATATGCTTTTTATTAAAATTTATATAAGGAAGTTTACCGCTAGACATCGTCTGTGGATCGTCGATCGCTGATCGCTGATCGCTGATCGTCGATGGTCGATGGTCGATTGCAGATCGTTGACTCTGAGCAGCGGAAATAATTTAGACGCGTCCAAAGTTTTGTTTATGCCCCGTCATTTACCCAGATACATACTATACGCGACACATGAATATTGCAACTGGCAGTCGTCTGCATTTTTGATTGGCCTTTAATTAAATGACAAAATATGTGGCGAGTGTAAACAACTCGCCCCGTGCCTTGGCAGCTGCGAAACATGAATTATGCCACTAATTGAGGAACGGTGTGGGCCGGGCAGCTCCGCACTCGAGCTCCTGGTTCCCTGGGGGCACGGGGGGCACTGTCGGCTGGAAACTGGAGTCGCATTTGGGTTAATGTAACACTCTTAGCCGCAAGCTGGTGACAGGAATCAGGAAAACACGGGTAATGTCAGCTAATGACATGAATGCGAGATGTTTTCAAATCGAACATGAAATAATCGCTACATAATTTAATTAATGAATTTAAAACCATATATATGGCAGAGTATTTCTTCGGGAAACTAGCACCAATCACAACTTTACCTTCCACGGTGCACTTAAATATAACAACTGGTATATAGAGGAATATACCAGCCAAGCCACCAGCACTGTGTGAAAATGATGAGAATCTGTAGAAGCTACATATGTTTAAAAGCAAGAAAAGTCTTGAATCATTAGAGATACTACTCATATTTAATTCCCACATCCACAGTCGCCTCTACAACCACTTAGGCTATGCCTAGCTAATCTCTCTCGCCGTAGATAATCCGCCGAAATGCTGAAAACATCTTGGAACAAGTTCAAGATACGACTGCAGACGGTGTTCTAGATTTGTGCAACATTGTTGCAGAAACAGCAACTTGTTTGGCGCACACAACCGATCGAAGCGAATCGAGGGGACACAGTTAGCATGCGCCTTTGCATTAGTTTAGTGTCATAAACTTGACTGCTTTATAGAAATGTTGCAATTTAGTTGATAACTGTAGTTTGAATGGATGCCCCCTTGGCTCGTCACCCGCTAAAAGACAGGTGCACTGTGAGAACTGAGTGATTAGGATTAATGTATATTAATGTTATCGTAAAAAGGAACTTTTTAAAAGAAGCAGTGTGACCACCTTGCTAAGGAAAGGGAAGGATTGACTCAGCAGTGTGACCTTGGTAAGGAATTTCAAGGATTGACTCAATTAATAAATATACTAGCCATGTTTTTCTCGGTGTAGGCGGCACTCTTTGAAAGCAAAGCTACAATCAACAATCAACAACGGACAAAGTTGTCGACTGTCGCTGTGTGTGCTGTTATCATATCTTTCACTTAAAATAAATAAAATTACAATTTAATAATATAACGTGCTCCATGGGGGCAGCACCCCCTCCACCACCCCCTCCTACCGAACAGTTTGCACCTGAGGAGCCGACACTCAAGTGCAGAACAACAGCAACAAATAGTCAATTAATTATTACAAGAACAACGCGATGTGAGCACTTCTTACGAAAGTGTTCCAGTCGTTTTTTCCCCATTAGTGTTTTTTGCGCTGTGTCTCAAGCACATAATTGAAACTTGTTGAGTTCGATAGGCAGCGAGCAGGCAAACCACCGGCGTTTGATTTTTACCTATTTTATGTTAAGTTTTATTTGCCGCCCTGATATTGATTGTCGCACCGCCGCCGCCGCCGCTGATGATAATAATAATAATTAGTCATTTTATTGTTGTAAAATAAACTTGTTTTTAATTGCTTGCTGATACGAGAGCGAGCAACGTCGCAAAGTATCGGAAATTATACGAAATTAATCAGATAGTGCCGCGAACATTGAGCAATCCTACGTTTGACATTCAGGCATCTATGTATGTATGTATGTACATATACATATTCCCAGAGTTCCATGTAATTAAAATTGTTTCTGAGCCCCGCGCTCCTCGCGGCAACATTGTGGCTGGAACATTTAATATTTGCAAAAACATCGTGGCCATTTCCACCCGCCCATTTAGTTTTAAATTGCGTGTAGTACAAGAAAGAGGAAGGAAGCAGAAGAGGTGGAGAAAAAGTTGGCCATAATCAGGGCCGTAAAAAGCGCAGCCGGAAATTGCATGTACATATAAAATTGTGGAGCTTAGAAATGCAGCTCGAGTTGAGCCACCCACCAGCTGGATAATTTCAATAGTTGCAATAATGACCTCACTGCTGCCCAATTGGGCAAGTGCATTTTCCTTGGAGTCCCCGATGCCCCCGCCCCACTAACTCCCTCCGAATTCCACCACTCCCCCCTGCCACACCCCCTCTTCGGCAAAGTACCGCGCATAACACCAGCGAGTTTATTATGTCTGCACTTGGGTTTATTTGCTTTTACTGCCTTTGCTGCGGCGATTTGTTCTTTCGATTTATGACAGGGACGCAGGGAGGGAGGGAGCTGGTGGGGAGTGGGGCCTGGGGCAAGGGGCCATGCCCATCGTCTGATTCTTGGCCGTCCTATGCTGTGCAACATTGTTGCAGCCAGTCCGCCAAGTTCGCCAGTGCGAGTGCCAGAGAGCGTATAAAACGTATAAATAAAAGAATTCAAATAAAATTTTTAATAAACGAGTTGCCATTAAATTTATACATTAACTATAATTTTTATAGTTGGCGACTTTGTTTTGTATACGACCGGCGAGAATGGTTTAAGGGGGGTCTATGGGAAGGAGGCTGGCGGAGGGACAGGAAGACGACGATGTCGTCTTCATGGGACCGGGAAATTTAACGAGGCGTCGGTCCTCCTTTCCACTTCATTGTATTGCTGGGCCGGCGATTTTAATTGTGTTTAGAATTGCCGGCGAATTATAAATAAAGAATTGACGATATCCACGTTGCGAAGTTAATGCCCTTACTAAAAGGAGTGGATATAAATAAATATTTAAGCTCGCAAATATTTTCTACTCATCAAGTGAGATGTATAAAATATCCTAATAATCAAGATAGTGTGGCCAGGGCAGTTCTTAGCACAAGCGCAACCTATAGTGTGACCCTGCTACACGAAAGAAGGCATAAATTGTGCAATATGAATATCCTTAAAAGTGTATACCCAAAAACATATGCTGTACGAATTCATGGATCTTATGTTTTATGCCCATATCATTCTCATGGATCGGCGGTTTATTTGTTTTGGGTTATTATTGACAAATCGCCTGCCTGCGGATATTTTGTGATATTTTGTGCGCGTTGCCAGGCATTGACAAGTTGACTCAGCCTCGCCTTTGATCTTTAATAAATTTTGAACAAACAAATCAAAATTGAATTCAACTAAACAAAACCGAACTGATCGGCATCGGTGTACCCCACCCCTCCGCTACTTCACCACCCAACCCACGAACATCAAAAACCCAACAGCAACTAAACATTGGCAAATGCATCTCTCGAGCTGGAAATGGGAATGGAAACTCCGGAGGTGGGGGCGAAGAAGCCCTCCTATGTAATAGTTTGTTTGTTTGCATTTTGTACTGTGTCTCTCTCTCTGTGTGCATTTTCCACCCCACCCCGTGAATTTTCCTTTTTTCCAGGGTGACGAAGGCAACGTGTTGACGACGGCGGCGCTTCTTTGAGATGGAAGAAAGATCCACGGGCAGAGATTCTTGACAGAAATTTATAATTAAACAAATGCCGAGCGTTGAAAAAATATTATACCATTGCTTTTACCACAGCATTTCTCTAAATTTCCCAACGATCTTTCTTGTATTTTTTCCGGGGTTTCGGACAGAATGTGTATGTATGTATAAACAAAGGCCATTTAATTTCGTGGTGATGAATGTTGGCCGACGGTTCTTTTGTTGTTGGTAATTGAGTTGTTGCCCCGGCTGTATCTCAATCTGTATTTGTATCTGTATCTGTATCTGCGGTTGTTTTTATACGGCGGCGCTGATTAAAGCGGCAGATTGTTTAGTTATGTTTTGTTTATATAGAAATACACCCCTTCCACATCTGCTGCATCTCCTCAGTTTGTATTTATAATTTGTGCCATAAATCACATTTAGAAGTTTATACACAACTCCCCGAATGCAAAGAGAAGTTCTTAGGCTTTTCGGGCAGTGCACGAAATCGAAAACAAAACTTTTTGAATTTTCGAAAATTGCATTTTGCATCATTAACGACGCATTTGTCAAACGCATATGCATGCCGCCTCCATGTGGGCGTGGCATGTGTGTCCATCTATCTGTGTGCGATGCACGCGTGTGCGTGCGTGTGTGTGTGTATTTGTGCCTGTGTGTTAATGACATGCTCACAAATTCAAATTAACATTTTCCAGCAATCCCAGCGACATCGGAGCTGCAAAACTGCAGCTGTGAGTGTTGCCAAAAATGATGGGTACAGTGCGTGCGAAAAAAGTGGAAAAGTATGTGTGTTCAATAATTCTGATTGGCCGTTATTAAATGCTCTAACTTATTTAAATATTTTCAACTTAACTTTTTGCCAAAAGCCAAATGTAAATTTGTAAATTCATTTAGAACTTCCAGCTATTTGTTTTATTTGTTCTTTGTTTTCAGCCTAGGTGGTGTATTCATTTAACAAATAAAATCTCTTTAATTCGCGAAAAATACAAAAATCTCTTAATTAACTAGCATTGCTTCATTTTTTGCCTGGATTCACGGACTTCCGCTGGCCACTGTAGCTACATTTGTCATTTTTGATCGAGCATCAAGCAAACAATTTAACACAGGAGCACGCAGCACAGCCATGCATCTACCCACCCACAGGATACATGCAAAAATGCTGAGCACATTGCACTCGTCGCTGGACAATACTAAAAATCACATCAGAAATGCAACAATAAACGCAAAAACTACACAACAGCAAACGACGACGACGACGCTGGATGGAAAATTACGGGCAGGAGCGGCTGGGAGGCAGATGATGACGTTCAGGATGACGATGACGATGCCGATGACGTTGCGACGATGGCTCTGCCTGCAGGACATCCACCCACTCTGTGGATCCTTTCCCCCTGCGATGCATTCGACATGCATGAACAACAACGGCAGGCAGGCAGGCGGGCAACAAAAGTTTTGTACTTGAACTTCCTTAATAGAATTTTTGAATACGCAAAAACACTTTCAAAGAATATAAATAATGACCATTCGAATTATCAGACTGGCTGGCTGACTGGCTGGCCAGATTTCTGGCCAACGAGCAGGGGAGTCCTGGCCACAGAAAGCCTGGAACAGGCGATAACAATAAAACAAAGGATTCTGGGAAGAAAACGGGGCCTAGTATGAGGTAGAAGAACTGGGGAAAAACCAGGTGGAGAAGAAGCCTCCGAAGAGGGAAATCCTTGTGTGAACTGCTGCCGAGGAGCCTGTGACCTGTGGCAGGCTCTTAGTTACCTTTGCTCCGATAATGCACCTGATGACAATTATCGTTACGGACAGAAGGCACTGGAAAATCACACGTTCTAAAACTTCTGGATTTAAACATTATTTCGTTTATGTATCAATAAATTACTGAGCAATTTCTAAGAGTAGAGAGTAAAGTTTTAAGTGTCATTTAAGCCGTGAAATGCATCCACAATCCCTCCTCACCTGCGAAAGTCATCGGTGTCATCGTGTCCGAAACTTCCAGCGAATGCGTGTGCCAGTCTAAACAGTTTAATTTGATTAACGCTGCCATCAATCAGTGATCCATCAGGGCGGCGATCAATCTTTTAATTTAGCAGTGTCACTGCGGATCCACTTGAACCACCGGCCAACCACTGCGCATCCATGGCGACCATGCAAAAAATAAATCATAAATCGAGCGACAATGGTCGTCGTCGGGTGGCCAAACGCAATGCAACCAAACGCAGGCAAACAATCCCCACCACCGCCGCTCCCCGCTCCTCCACGAAGCTCTCCCCAAATATGCATTGACAATTACATGCAGCCTACAGGCCCCCTCCACTCCCCGATGCCACCCACTCTCGTGGAGAAATGTTGCCTGCGCCTATCATTATTTTCAGTTAGAAGCGGTCTACGTTTCAGAAACCAGAGTCCTTTTGCCAATGTCCCATATGCACGGAGAGAAAATATGTGCTCCTTCTGTGCCTTTTCAATAGATAAATAAATTGGACTAGCTACCAAGTTGGATTTCTAATAATTATATAAAGCTACTGTTTCATCTCTCAGTGTAGCAAAATTACGCATACAGAGCGATGTGAGAATAAATGGGAGGACAGTAGAGCGCGAGGTCAGTCCCCCAGTGATATATTTTAGTTTTGTAGAATTTCGCAAATGCCAACCGCCGTTCGACATTAGTTAGCCAAACGAAGACAATATCTGGCCAGGGGCATCAAGGAGGGCTTGGCCGGCGGAATGGGCGTGGTCTAAGGTCCTTTGGCCGCATTCGGCCATGTCCGCGCTTCAAGGGATGGGCAATCCCTCAATTTCAATGTGGCCGAAACAGCCGACGACTGGGTTAACCCCCTAATAGCAAAACAACCCAAGCGGGAATAGGGGTTAAGGCTCCTTGTCTATGCATACTGAATGCGAATCCGAAACTAAACAAAAATATGAGCTACGCACTAAATAAAGAGGTCTAAGCTGCAGTGGAAGAGAATTGCATAAGAAATCAAAATCAAATCAAAATTGTCATAATAAAACTGCATAGCCATGGCAATCCATGCCTTATTCAGCAGGTGAAAGGAAGGGCAGCAGTCGAACAGAAAGAGACGGCGAGTGGGGAGTTGGGGCAATGCAATCAGGAGCCGAGAGCTTTATGTAGAACAAAACAAATTAATAGAATTGTTAAATGTGACAGGCGAATGTGGCGACTACGAGAGCAGAAATTCCAGGATGGGTGAAGTGGGCGAAGTGGGTGGCATGGGTGGTCCTTTTGGGTGCGGGTAGTTAGTAGTATATATGGATTTTCGTTTCTGCCTGCGTGGTGCATACAAAAAGCGCAGACAATGCGATTAGTTGTCGTTGTCGTTGTTGCTGGAGCAAAAGAGCCCGTTGCAGATGGGCGAGGGTGGGGGAGAGGAAAACTGTGGGGTGGCAGTAAAATTGGGAAGCCGGCAACGCACAACGCAAAAACCAAATGACGAATGACATTTTATTACGGCACCCAGAGGGGCACGCACATGTCGAAGAGTGGGCGTGGACGTGGAGCCTAGGCTTATGCGCCACCCACCCCCGGCGGAACACCCACCCAACCCCCTTCTCGGACAGAAACTCATCTTGTATGCAAACTCAAAACTCAAAAATTCCTAGACAAAAGAGTACACACAGGAGAACCAGTGGCTGAATCAGGATACTAGGCAGGATCCTGGAATCACACAGAGAGAAAATATGAAATATGACAAACTAATTTAAATTTATTTTATTGTCTTCGATAGCTTAATAGAATTTGTATTATTCGATGTGTGTCCTCTGGACAAGGGATTTATGTGTTACATAGTTTGAAGATAACTAATGAATTATTCCCCCTTTATTTCCCTCAGTGTAGGATGCAGGACGCCAACTACTAGCCGGCTAGCTGGGACTTCGGTTGATGAATTGGACGTAGGACCCCAGTTTTCGAAGGTGGCAACGGACGGCAGGAGTAGACCAGTTGCCATGCCGACTGCGAGTTGCAGGCCCCAGTTAAATAAATATGAGTTCAATTTTCATTTTGGCAGAGGCGACTGCAGGATGGACCCTGGACAACTGGCAACGGTTGTTTTTATTGGCGGTTTACTGACCTGCGCCAACGGCAAAAGCAACGGCAAAGGAAAAGGCTCAGACACATTGCGCATACGACACGTAGGCCCCGTTGTGCTGTCAAAATGCGTGAATTCATTTCGATTCGATTCGATTCGATCCGATTCGCAGTACACCACCTTTTGGCAACTGCCTAACTCCGAGCCCTGTTCCCCAGCAGTTAATATCGAAGGAAGCAGTTGCAGAGTTATGCAAATGTTTACATAACTGGCCGAAAGACTTTTTCGGCATATTAAAACACACACTTACCAAACATGGACCAAACTCGGAGATCTCACGATTGATAGTAAGGGTCCAGTGCGGCGTTTCCTGCTTTGCCCAACAACTCTCGGCCAAAACGAAACGAAACGATACGAAACGAAGCGAACAATTACCAAACATCATTTCCTCGAACATATTTATTAAACCTGTCCAAGGGGAAAAACTCGGGGGCGCAGGCGGCACTCTAACAATTGCAAATAAAGTCAATTGCAGAAATGCTAGGCAGCAGCGCCCAGCCAAACATATGAAGTTTAGGTTTAGTTTCACTTCGTTTACTGCCCCGCCCCCGCCGCGCCCCTGGCGTTCGCGTAAAAAAGACATTATGGGCGAAGGCAGAGATACAACAAAAATATCAGTAATAAATTTGTGGGCTAGAAAATTGCAACGAACAGGCTGCTACCGTGGGAAGTTAACTACCTCAAATACAGTTGTCAACAAAAGTAAAAGGAGCTCATATATGTGGCATTGCATCAAGTTATTAAAGGTTTTTTCAAGTTTTTAAAATTGATTTATAATCGTTTTTAAGTTTGTAAGGTGCCATAAGTTTATCTGCAAGTATGTATCTTTAGTTACGAGTACATCTTAATGGCCCAATTAGACCTGCCTAAGCTATCCCCTCTTCTCAAGGGTATGATCAATTACATAGGGCAATCGAAAAGATTCCATGTTGCCGCTGGACGAGATGCGAGATGCTGCCACCGCCGTTGCGGTTGCTGCCTGGATGCCTGCTGGTTGCAGGTCGGCGGTGGTGCACGTTTCTCGGAGGAGAGGCACCGCAGTCGGCGATTCTGATTCCGACGCCACCGCAGACGCGTCGTGTTTCTTCGTGGGCGATGCGGCAGAGTCGAAAGACAACTATTTTGGCTGCTACTGTGCCAGGTTGCAACTGCAGCAGCAGCCGCACCAGAAGCAGCCGCAGCAGAAGCAGCTGCAGCAGCAGCAACATCAGCGTGCCCAACGATGCATGCAAAGCAGTCGCTGTTGTTGCTGCTGTTGCTGATGTTGCCGCAAATGATGGCTACAACTTCTTCAGCATCCGAAGACGAGGATGTGGCATTGTGTGTGGCTAACCAGCTTTTGTTGTTGCCTCGGATTTAGCATATTGCAGCAGCAACTTGTTGCTCGTCGCAGCATCAGCAGAAGAAGGGGGGCAGGTCTCCGACTTCGACTTCGTCTTCGTCTACGGCAATTGTTCAAATTTCGAGCTGCTACCGCATGCAAAATATGTGTAATTGTTTGATATAAGTTGTTGCAGCAGCAACGACTAAAAATGTGGCCCATTGTTTTGGGCATGATTTGTTGTGGCTGCCCCGCACCCCACGCCCCATCCCCTTGCGCCACCCCCAACGGAGCGCATTTATAGTATTGTTAATATTTCGCATATTATGGCCGCGCTTTTTGTCCTCATATGTTGCAAGTCTCGATTTGGACATTTGGACTTTTCTGCAGCCGTTCACTTAATCGCCCATGTTTATTATACTTTATTATTTTTTCATATACGGCTCCGACATCTGCATAGCCTTTTGTTCTTGTCGTGTCCGTCGCCAGATGTATATTCAATTATTTTATGGCACTTAACGGGGAGAAGCATGGTTTTCGAATTGGAATCGGGCGAAGAGACCTTGTAAATGAAAGAACTCACTTTTACACTGAATGAAATCATGGTTTTCTTAGTTGTTAATCAGTGAAAACGATCAAAAGAAGTTGTATCATGCAAAGAGTTGTATTAGCTTTCGGTCTGGACTTTTTCACATCCATTTAAAATACGTATAAAATGCGGTCTACGTGTAAAGAAAAAATGTTTAGCTCACGCTTCAATTGAAATATTCACCCTTATGTGGACCGTTAATACTCCCATTTTATTTTGGCCAGCGAAAAAATAATAATTTATGTGGCTGTCGTATGTATAGTATATTCGAACGCCGCTGTGTTAATTTTATTTGATTTATTTTTAATGTCGAGCCGAGTACATGTCCCCTTTTACATTTCCCCCCTTTTTAGAGCCCCTGCCCTTTGACGAGCGACTCAAGCAAATGGACGTGGACTCGTTGTCCTTTTGCAAGGCGACACAAAATCAAAACACAAAAACGCATGCACACCCCCTAAGCCATAGCCCCTCAAAAGCAAAACCCCCGACCCCTCTTCAGCCAGATAACAGACACCCATGAAAAGGGGGGACTTTTTTGCCAGCACATGTAGAAAATCAACTAAAAATTCGCGAATTTCTACGCCGGACAATTTGTGTGCCAATCTCCCTTCTAAAACGCGGCGCCCCACCCTGCCGCTTTAATTTTTTAACATTTTGCATATTATTTTGTTTGAATCGCAGTGGGCAGCCCCCTCCCCCTTTTCAGCGCCCCCTTCGACCCCTTCCATGTGCCAAACATGCCATTTATATGCGACGAGGCTGCCGCTGCTGCTGCCGCTCCTGCTGCAATGGCGATGTGGGAGTGAAGGATTTCAGAAAACATTTGCCAAAAAATTTTTTATCAAAGCCTTCAGCTTCAGCAGGAGCCACGACGCATTGTACGTCGGGAAATTTGAAACTCGATAGACAAAAAACAAGCCGGGGACAAGCAATAGAAAAAGAAAGTCCACAGCCCTCTTGATTTCCCATCCTTTGATTCGCATTTTTTTGCCGATAGATTTTCGCTTGATTTTTACTGCACTCAGGCTTCGAAACGCCGCCTGCGACTCTGTTGCTGTCTGCATTTTCCGTTTGTCCTTTTGCGATCCGGGAAAAGCGAAAAAGCGGCTCCCTGTCGATTTTCCTACGCCGACGCATCTGCAGGGGAGGCCGAATAAAAAAGGTGGAAAGCGGCAATAAAACTAAGCAAAAAACGCATTTAGTATAAGGGCCTGACATGTGACAGAGTGGAAAGGACATAAGGACATCGCTGCATGTGTGCCTGTGTGAGGCGTCTATTTGTGTTCTGTGTTTGTCTCCCTGCAGATATCTCCTCTTGCAGCCACTTGTCCTCCAAAGGAGCGGGCTTCGAGGGGACCCAACATACTCTATATGTATATATCGGGGGACATCGGGATATCTGGGGTGTGTCCACAAAGCCATTGGCAGCGCATCGAAATTGGTCACATTTTCCGAAAGGAACTACAAATTGCTACGGCAAAGGAGGCAGCTCCAGCCTTCTGCTCCTGTTTCTCAGTCTGAATCCATGGTTCCTGCGTAGGCTACTTTAAGGCGCCCCAAGGGCATCGATTTCTGCTAATCCAAGGGAAAAGATCTTGATGCGGAAAGCGCCTCAGTGAAATCTATGATTAGGTTTCCGAAAAAAAGGAGTACTGAAAAATTAAGCAGAATGTTTCACTTGTATTTAGATACCAGATGATGCAAGGGTGCAGGTGCATCTCTCATGAGTTCACTTGCCACTCCAACTTTTTCATATGTTCGGAATACGATCCCAAAGTTATGTGAAGATATTTCGAAGTACATATGAATTATTTATATGATAAATACCCTTGCTAATTGAGTGTTTTCTGTGATCACCCTCAGTTGACTGCCTATACCCAGTGCTTATCCATTCCGACTCGATTGCGAAATGCACACAAATCCACCTCTGATCAACGCCAGTCTTATGTAGTACGTTTGCTTTAATCACCAACAGTGCACAGTTGAACTGCGGACTAATTAATGGCTGCTGCCCTCTTCCCCCGAGCTACGCCCCTGAAATTTGCGGTTGTGTTGTTGCAGCAACTCGCACACGAAAAAAGAAATGCAAACTGACTAACTGCAATGCAAATAAAATGTGCAGCAGTGGCAACAAACAGTGAGTGAGTGATAAAGTTGGCCAAAATGCACTATCAATTACACGCGGATTTTTGTCCATTGATGGGGCGAATGGGGAGCAATGGTGGAAGGGGGTGTGGCAGGGGCCGTGTCCACCTGCAGCAGCTTTATGTTGACACGTGCAACATGCTGTTAACACCAACAATCCGCATGTGTGAGTGCCAGCAACACTTTCGCTTTCAAACGCATTTCGCGTGAATTGCAAAAAATAAAATAAAGAGCTGCGTTTGTGGGTGAGTTGCATGTGCATGTGCATGTGCGGTGTGTGTGCATGTGTTGCTGCTGCAGCGAAACGCACTGTTGCATGCAACAGCAGCCGCAGCAGCAACAACAAAAGCAGCAGAAACATGACAGCAACACTTTTTACGCGTGTTTTTTGCACTCGTGTTCGTGTCGATGGCCATGTGTGTGCACTTTTTCACACACAATTTGTGTTCACACACGAGTTTGTGCGTGTGTGTGTGTGAGTGGTGTGTTGCCACTGTTGTTGTTGCTGCTGCAGCTGCTGTTGGTGGCTTTTGTTGTGACATTTAATAGCTATACAATGGCTAATAGTTTCCACGTGCCACCGATTTTCATTCATAAAACGACCACTTAAATGGCCAGGACCAACGTGTTGCTGATCGTCCTTTTTTTAGGAGAATGGAGGTATTAGGCAGGCAAACTAAAGCATTAGAAGCTATGCCTAACATATATACAAAATCAATGGGAATCAATAAGGTTTATGTGAATTGTCTAACTGACAAACAAAAGATGTTAGTCCTTTGGATCGTTTCCAAAGGACTCTCTATGTAACTAAATATAACTTGTTAATTAAAATTTGTTTTAAATTCGCATGTTAATAATTACCGGAGCTCATATTTAACAAAACATAATGTTATGAAATTTATATGCAATTGTTCCTTCTGAAGATCATAGAAGTAGTTTATAGATCATGGAACTTCAACTTGCTTTTCCTGAACTTCCCTTCTTGCCATTATTTAAATCAATCTCTAAGATAATATGGCCTAAATAAGCATTGGCAATCAAGGCGAAACAATAAAATCGGTGTCAATCGGCCATGTGTCCTGCAACCATTTGCATTTCCCCGCCCACTGCTGCCCCGCCCCACTGACAACATTGCGATAAAAATCAGTTTGAAAACGCCATGAGGTAAGCCACAAATTTGCGGTCAATTGGGTTTTCGGCCTGATGCCGCAACAATGGACAGACAGCCGCACTGGATGCATGTGCAACAAGAATGCATCAACATCGCCATCGCCATGGACATCGACGCACGGGCCAAAAAGCCAGGAGCCTCCGATATTGACCCTGCTTGAAAAATCATTTTTTCCCCGCTGCATTTTCACACTTCAACAGAACGAAAAAAGGCGACAGGCCGCTGCATAAAAAGTGCAACAATTCAAATGGCCCCAAAATCGGTGGGGGCGAGATGAGAAGCCTACTGCAAAAATTCATGCAAAAATCGGATCGGCGCGTGCAAAAGTGGAAAGTGGAGGAAAAAACCAATGCAACAGCCACCGCAAACAAGCAGCCAGGGACGCGCGGAGGGGGGTCAGCCAAGGGGGCGTGGCAGGGTTGAAAGCACGGGCGAGTGCAGCGTCGATTGAAATCCCTAATAATCGCGTTGAATGCACTTCTGTCGTAAAAAACGAGCAGAACATCGCGGAAACCGGGGAAAATGGTTTGGAAAAAATGCAAAAATTTCGTGTGCACGAAGCGGGGGGGTGGCGGTATGGGGAAAAAGGGAGCCAAAAGCGAGCCCTGAATGGAAATGACCTTCACAGATTTTTACGCTTTTTTACCAACATGGCCAGGACATTGATATGCAGCGCAGGATAATCGCGGCCAGTGCAATCAAAGTGCAATGCAGCAGAAAAGGGGGCGCAAAAAGGGGGAAAGGGGCGAAAAGGGGTGGAAACGGGATGGCGGGGGTTGAAGAGGAGGCTTTCTGGTGCGGCCTTTTTGGCCAGTTTTTTGCACCCACTTCGCAATGGGCTGCCAACTGTTGAGCCCCTGCAACAGCGGCTGCAAAAAAGGGGGCGGGATGGGCAGCTGGCTGTGACCTTGGCGCGTGTGCCGCATGCTGAACAATCGAATGGACAGCCAAATTGGCGGCGTCATCATCATCAGCAACATCATCCCGCTCCATTTTTTCCGGCTGCACTTTCTGGCCGCGATGCATCGCTTTTTTCGCTGTCACTGGCAACCTGCAACACACAGCAACATTTTTCGGGGGCACGGCCCCCATTTTTGGGTCGCGTTTTCGTGCGTGGCCCATTGAACAGTCGCGTTGCATGTAGTCAGATTCGCAGCAACGCCACTCCCCAGCTTGCCACACCCCCAGCGCCTTTTTTTCCCACCCCCCCGTTGCACCGGCAAAATTTTCATTCATGCATTTTGTGTGTGCGTCGCGAGCAAACTCATTCAGTTTCAATGCCTCATTCATGGGAATGCAGAAGTGCAGGTGCTTTTTTCGGGGTAGTGGCTTCCTCTTCTTTTTTGCCGCTCTGTGGCTTTAGCTTTACCCAGGTGTTGACGGCCCACACAGGTGTGAAATCAAAGGAAAGCGGCTCTGGGCACGGGGATTACCTGAAAACCCCCTTGAGCAGCTATCAAAAACTTGTAGAAGTCACACCGCAATTAATAATTACTTCGTTGGTTTTGAAGTTCTGCTTATGCTTAATAAATAAGATGATCCCTATGATTGCTCAGTTCTAAGCTTTTTACGAAATGTGATATTTTTCCATACTTATCAATGTTGCATGCTTCCGTATACTTCGTGCAAATCCATGCCACAAACGAAAATCACTCAGTTGGCAATCGTGCCACCCCGACTTCAAACAAATCCCCTGGCAATTACCTGGAGATTCCCTTCTATAATTTTCTTCCTCTTATAATAATCGTGCATTGTCAAACACCGCTGGCAATTATAAGAAATCTCCCCTTTGCGCAGAAGATGAACACAGCCTCAAAGATTTCCACCTCGAATGGTTTCCTGTTTGTTTTTAATATTTCTGCCGTGGCTTTTAATTAGTCTGCCAGTCTTTTGAGCGCTTCTTATGACAATTCTTCGAGCGAGACTTCAATCAGTGGGCCTGTCTTTGGAGCAGTAATCATTCCGATTCGGGGAAATTATGTCAGCGAGAACTTAAAGCGAATGGCTGGCGATTTAAGGTGCAACTGCTGGACGGGCACATGTGCTAATCCCCGCCAGAAGACAGAAAGACAGAGGGATGCAGCTATGGCCACCCCTCGACCACATGGCCTAACAACTTGCAACGACAGACGTCGTCGATGCCGTCCGACAAATACAATAAAAAAAAAAGAAATTATTTGCCTGCGTCTGCACTTGAACGAGCGGAATGGGCGTGGCAGCGGAGGCGTTCATTTGTATATAAATGAAGGGGCGCGGGGATGTGGGCTGGATTTTCCAAAGGAGCGACAATGGCCAAGTGGAAGCGGAAGCGACGCAATGCAATCAAATGGCGCAGCGCGCAAAATCTACAAAAACACAAACGCACACACACAAACACGGGCAAATACAGGCAGCAGATGGACACACATGCAACATGGGTGGAACGGGCGGGGTCGGAGGTCGGTGGTCGGGTGTCGGGGGTCAGGCAGCAGAGGACACTGGACATTGGCAACTTGCAACGCACGCGAAAATCTTGCCAGTGGGGCGCCGGGCAACAGGAACGGGCAGCCGGGATCCCAGGACACCAGGAGCTCTTCCTATTCTCCTGCAAACAATCCTCGGTACAGTTGCGCCGTCTAAGCCTGCTGGCTTCAGCAGCAGCAGCATCCGCTGAAAGGGGCAGCCCCCTCGGCGAGCCACCCACCACCCCCTTCTGACCATGTTTTCGCGTTCGTTTTGCCGCGTTAACTGTCCATCAATGCGGGCCCAATAGGGGAGTGCACTGAGCGAAATTGCTGCAGCTGCTGCTACAATCACAATAAAATAGATGCCTAGAAGTTTGCTTATTTAAAGTGTGTGTGGAGTTATGGCGCATATGATCTTAATTAGTTGTGATTACGTTCTAGGTTCTATGCTAGCATTTCTCCCTCTGCATCTGTTCCTAGATGAGGCGTAGGACTAGTCCTCGTCCTCGTGCTCATCCTTTGGCACATCCTCGTGCGCGTCCTCCGTCTCGTTCTCGTTCTCATTCTCGGCCGGCTGTCTATCTGTTTGTGTCTGTGGCATGCACCCCTCTACCTGATCCCCGACTGCTCAATCCTGGCCGGCAGCCCCATGTGCCCCATCTGCCCCATCCTGGGGCACGGCATTCAGAGCCCCCTCCTCAATGCGTTTCCCAATCAGACAGCCAGCGGCATCGTTAGCAACGCAACGCAACGAAACGCGACTCTCGGAGCTCGCCTGCATTTCCAAGTTCCAAGTTTCGTTGCAACCCCGATGGTCAGCAGCTCGGACTTCCACGTCCACTCCTGCCGCCAATCCACCGACTCTAAACCCTCACCCCACCCTGGCATGGTGACTCCCTTTTTAAGCCCTTTTTCATTGCCCATACGCCCTCAAGGGGGTTTTATTGCGCTAGGCATTTTTGCATATTTGAGGCATCATCGCTCATCGCTTTTGTGTGTAAGCCAACTTTCAGACATGGTCGAAGGTAAAAACAGCGGCAGGAGCAGCAAAGCAGCGAAGCAGCAGCTGAGGACGAAGAATCAGCAAAGGGCTAACCCTTGTGCCACCCATTTTCTGCATTCTCTAAGCTGCAACGTCGCCGTTGTCGCTGTTCCTGTTGCTGTTGCACTCTTCTATTTGGCGTTTTAATATGCAACATTTTTTCCCGCTGATCTCCCCGCCGGCGATGCCCCATCCCCATCCCCTTTCCCCTCTCCAGTACCCATTTTACCCCTTATGTGTACGTTTGGTCACCTCCATGGTCGCAGCATTCCTCACTGCGAACAAAAACAGCGAGATCTTCCACCACATTACTTGTTTGACTACATTAATTATAATTCTAAGACTATAAATTGCGTTACCGTCCAACTTAGATCGATTAAGTCAGTTACTGCATTGTAGTTTATGAATTTGGACAACCAAAAAGCCTAGATTTTCTGCCAGTGCATTCACACTCATGGCAACCGTTTTATTTGTTTGTTTGCTTGTTCGTTCACTCATGTGTGTGGGTCAGACGGCGACCTCTCAACCCCTCCGCAACTTTGTCTGTTTGGCTCAAATGTTGTCATCTTTCCCCGCACACACACTCCACCCCACGGAGCCACCGGCCCACCCACTTTTGGCCTTTCGCAGAGGCTTTCGTCGCTTTTTTGGACATCAGCATCCAGTGGATTCCATCCCACGAACCGGCGTCCACATCTCCACAGCTCCGATGTCCTTTCACGTCCGCGTCATCGTTTTGCTCGTCAGCGTCGTCGTCACCAGTTAAATACATAAATTTTCGTATAAACGCGTTCTGCAGTCGCGAGCCTAGCAGGCATTTCCCAATTTTCCATTTCCCAGCGCCCGCCTCCCCCCTTTTCCACTTTATGGCGGGAAACACAACAGCAAACAACTTAGAGAATGCGTGATGCATTTTCGTGTTCCTGCGTTTGATCCAAATTCTGTTGGCTGCAATTCATTGGTTGCTATAAGCACAGTGTTCTAATTGCATATGGTTTTGGGGGAAAATAGGCGGAACTTTCAGCAAAGGGTCATAAGTGGTGCAATCATTACCACATGTGTACATAGGTGGTATAATAGAATATCAGAGGTTTTAAAAATATTATTTGGAGCCTATCAAATTTATTAAAAACTTTTCATTCAAAATACTCAAAAAATAGAAGACCGAATAACTTATGAATTGATAGCACACACTCATTAAATAGTAGAGATACAAAGTCCAAAACTATTTCAAGGGCTGGCCATTAGTAGGCAAAAGTATCACTTAGCGTCATTAAATCACCGGATACGAGTGAATGAAGGCATTAAAAGACTCATTCACAGATGCCAGGTGAATACTGAATAATCTGATCGATGAATACCTGCCGATCGCGTATTTGTGCCCCTTTTTCGCGATTCGCGATTCGCGATGCGATTCATGGCCGATGTTTATTATAATGTAACCAAACTGAAAAGCAGCCGCCATTTGCCAGTCACGAAAAAATTATGCATAATTTATGACTGGCTGTAGTGGACCCCTCTCGCCACCTCTCGCTCGCTCACCTTGATATGTAGCTTCGTCCCGCTCGCACTTGCGAGAATTTATTATTTTTGCTAGATTTGTGTTTTTTATTTTATGTTTCGCATATTATAAATGCGCAAGGCAATAACAAAAATAATCATAAACACATACACGGAATCACCCACACAGAGGCGCAAAACCGAGGCTGACCAGTCTCAAACGATAGTGCCCCGCCCTCCGCCCCTTCGGCCGCTCACCACCCCCAAATGCCCCCAACCCCTTCTCATGAAGAGAGCGAGAAAAACTAGTGGAAAACTGCAGGTGCAGCTGAAAGAAAGAGAAACGTCTCTTATGCGAAAAGCACCAGCCATCTCTCTCGCGAAAGCGAGAGAGCCAATTCGCCGCACATCTTGATTTCGCCTAAGCATTTGTTTACAATGCACGACTGGCAGCGACGTCGACTGCGAAGAGAGTTTTTCGTGTTGGTTTTTCGCTGGGGGAGGGGGCTGAGTGGGGTACCCCTCGAACGGAACTAATTAATGAAGCATCTTTCAGCCGAGTTTTGTTTCTCAGTCGGATGAGGAATGCGTGAGGGAGAAAGAGTTATGGCTTGGGGAGAATAGAAAGAGAGAGGAATGTGCTTCGAAAGACCTAATGATCACTACCCTCCACTTCTCACAACATACTAAGCCATTCATAGACTAAGGAAAAGGAATATCAAAATCCAAACTCTTAATATTAATTAGAATATTTAATTTTATCTTAGAAAAGAACATCCATGAGATATAAGTATATACCATCAATTGGCACCTAAATAATCGGCCAACTCAGCCATATTTTCGCCGCATTCCCAAATCCTGAAGACCCCCTCGATGTGTTCCTCTATTTTGAGCCAGGGGTAGTGGTCGGTGGGGCTCGTCCACACCCTCTCCTGCCCAGCACCTCCGAAAAATAATAGGCCTAAGCTCGAGTCCGCACTCGCACTCACAATCGCAATCGCAATCGCCGTCGCTCTCCGCTGCATTTTCGGGGCAACTTCCGTTTCCTCACGCACGCACACTTGCCACTTGCAGCGACGCATCCTTTTTACGCAACGGTAGTTGTGCGGCGGCAAAGCGCCAAAATTTTGGGGGTTGCAACGGCGAGAGGCCGAGAACGAGGACGAGTTCGAGTGCGTCGAGCAGGCCGACGGAGGACGAAGGACGAAGGACGAGCGAAGCCGATTCCGATGTTGAGCTCGAGGAGAGCCAAAACGCAGCGCAGGAGCAAAGGAATGCGGTGCCGTTAGCCGGCGTTTTTTGGCGCCTACAGCTCGCCGTTTTCGGCCATTTTCAACGGGCTCGCCGCTGCTTCGGTCGTTGTCTCTGCCGTCGGTTCTCAGCCAAGCCGCGCTGCCTCCGTCGCATTTTCCTTTCGCAGCGCCGGCAGAGCAGTTCGCGAACTATTCGCAACTTCGTCGCGAACTCAGTCGCAGCCTGAGAGCAACAACTACAAAGCAGTAGCAGTAGCAGTTGCTGCTGATGTTGCTGTTGCTGCCGCTTCTGCTGTTGCCGTTGCCGTTGCTGCAACATCAACGTTGCCTGCCCCTCGACGGCCTTAGCTTTCCACAGGCACTGGCACAGCCACATCCACAGCCGCACATCCACATCCACGTCGTCGTGGGCCATCGTCGTCGTCGTGTGTTAAGTTTGTTTTGAGTTTTTCCGTATCAAAATGTGCAAAACGATTTCAGTCTAATTCAGACGCTCGTGCTGAGAAGACTTTTGGCCCTGTTTGTTGGCCAACACAGCCATAGAACACTGAAACCGAAACAGAAACGGGACTGAAAGCACACACTGAACACTGGACACGACGACGAGAACCGAATCGAACTGAAAGAACGAGGCGGGCTAATTGCCAAATGGCCACGTAGTGCGCGTAACGTAACGAATACGTTAAACACCCATACACACACGCCCAGACACACACACGCACACAGAGACTGGCACGCACACAGATACGCACATGTACATGCCCACTCTCAGTTGAGCGTCGTAATTGTCGCGGATATTTTTGAATGCCTTCTTAAACGCTATGTGAAGAGCGAGTCGCGTAACGAATAACGATCGCGTAACGTTTACGATCGCCGGTGATCAACGATCAACGATCAGCTGCAGACAAAATGGCGTCGGCGCAGGCGGAGACGAATGTCGGTGTGGCGCCCGAACAGGGACCAGTGGCCCAGAGGCAGCGCAAGGGGACGGGATCGGGCGCCGATTCGCCCAAGAGTAACAGGAGCTCGCCCACTGAGCAGGAGGAGAAGCGTATCAAAAGCGAGGATCGCACTTCACCCACTGGCGGAGCCAAGGACGAGGAAAAGGAGAGTCAAGGTCATGCTGGAGCCGGAGGGGGAGGATCTTCGCCAGTGAGTTCGCCACAGGGCAGGAGTTCTTCGGTGGCCTCGCCCAGTTCCAGCTCCCAGCAATTCTGCCTGCGCTGGAACAACTACCAGACGAACCTGACCACCATCTTCGACCAGCTGCTCCAGAACGAGTGCTTCGTGGACGTGACCTTGGCCTGCGATGGTCGCTCTATGAAGGCCCACAAGATGGTCCTGTCCGCCTGCTCGCCCTACTTCCAAACGCTTCTGGCCGAGACGCCCTGCCAGCATCCCATTGTGATCATGCGGGACGTAAACTGGTCGGATCTCAAGGCCATTGTGGAGTTCATGTACCGCGGCGAGATCAACGTGAGCCAGGACCAGATAGGTCCTCTGCTCAGAATAGCTGAGATGTTGAAAGTGCGCGGTCTGGCGGATGTGACCCACATGGAGGCGGCCACGGCAGCAGCGGCTGCCGCTTCGTCGGAGAGGATGCCCTCCTCGCCCAAGGAGAGTACTTCAACTTCCAGAACTGAACATGACAGGGAACGGGAGGCCGAGGAGCTACTGGCCTTCATGCAGCCCGAGAAGAAGCTACGCACTTCGGACTGGGATCCCGCTGAGCTGAGGCTTTCCCCACTGGAGCGGCAGCAGGGCAGGAATGTGAGAAAGCGCCGGTGGCCCTCGGCGGACACAATATTCAATCCACCCGCACCACCCAGTCCACTGAGCAGCCTGATAGCCGCCGAAAGGATGGAGCTGGAGCAAAAGGAAAGAGAGAGACAGAGGGACTGTTCGCTGATGACACCTCCACCCAAACCACCACTGAGCAGTGGCTCCGCAGCGGGAGCCACGAGGCGCTTGGAGACCGCTATCCATGCTCTGGACATGCCATCGCCGGCTGCCACGCCAGGACCTCTCTCCCGATCCTCGAGACCACACTCGCAGAGCCCCCAGCAGCAGCAGGCACAGCAGCAGGGTCAGCTTCCTTTGCCCCTGCCCCTGCATCCGCACCACCACGCATCACCCGCCCCACATCCCTCCCAGACCGCCGGATCAGCCCACCACCCGCCATCGCCCGCTGGAGACTCCCGTTTTTCCCTCGGACCCGCAGCCGCCATGGCCGCTGCCATGGAACTGAGTGGCCTGGGACCTGGTCCCTCCGCCGAGCCACGCCTACCGCCTCCACCGCCGCACCACCATGGCGGTGGTGGAGTGGGCGGTGGGGGAGTTGGAGGAGGTGCAGGCGGAGTGGGTTCAGGCGGGGGATCCTCGCTCGCCGATGACTTGGAGATCAAGCCAGGGATCGCCGAGATGATCCGAGAGGAAGAAAGGGTGAGTGAATCAAAGCCACTTAAATTGCACGTTTTCCAAATGGGGAACTATCTATATTTCTATTTCATCTTCCTCAAATATACCTTTAGTGAATCGTTATCTAAGTTAGTACATATGCCAGTTAAGAGAAGACTCTTCAATTCTGCAAATTAAATTCTACAAAGAGAGAGAGAGAGAGAGCGCGGTGGAGCTCTCTTCTGCTGCTGCTGCGCTGCCACTGCTCTGTCGCAGCGCTGCTTCCGTCTATATCTCTCTCCCATTCATTATCCGATCTTTTGCCTCGGTTTGTTTTGATTCACGATTCGCGCGACTTTCGGCAATCTTCAATCTTCGGCTGCGAATTCTGCCGGCGGCATTTCGCCTCGTGTCGTGACGTCACAGCGCGGAATGCGGAGCTCCGGTCCCAGCGCTCTGTGGAACTCCTCGCCCCACCACCAGAGTGCCCATTGCCCGGAATGATTGACAGCATTCACGTGCTCCACGTTCCACGACCATTGTTTGCTCTCCTCGGCCGCTCTTTCTTCCCGCGGAGATTTGCTCCACATATTTACCCCTTCTCAGGTCAGATCCCCCGATACTTGGGTTCTTGGGGAGCAGTCACCGGAACGCTTCGGCGACCAAGAGGTGATTGAAATTCCTGTGGCCTGCGGTTGATTTCGATCTATGGAGCATTTTGTGACTTGTTGTGGTTCCCTAAGTGTGCTTCAATTAGGGCAACGACGGAATGGGTCTGCACAGGAAATATCTGGGGCTAGAATCGATAGATTCAGTATTAGGATTTTAATGTAAATTTCTCTTCCTGAGACTGAATCTTGAATCATTAAAAATTTAAAAAAATTATTTAATGATCTTAAGATGCGCTTGCAATATATGAAGATATCTATAGGTCAAATGTGGCTTTGCTCCATAGTTATATTTCAATAAGTTACCTTAAAACATTGTATCTGAAAATTTACGACTATTAAGTGAGCCCGTATTTTTTGTCAGCTTAACTTAACGACCGGTTCGAGTTGGACTGCGACTGCATTAGCACCGAGCTCACCGCAGAATTCGCACTTTAATAAAAATTTGTATTTATTTATCCAATAGACGTCGACGACGTTCACTCAAGAGCCCAGATCTCTGGCGATGGGGCTCCATTCAGAATCCAGAGTCCCATGCATCCGATGAGGAGTTGCCCGGTCCGGGATCAATCGGAATGCGCTGTTTGTTTGTCTGGGCGCAGAAGAGGTCCCAGCGCGACGACTCATTTTCTGGCCGGTTCTTGGCCATGTTCCATGTTCCGTGTTCCGTGTTTATTGTCGCTTTCGAGTGCATTAATCAAACAGCCAGCTATGCACACATGTGCATGTGCATTAGCCTGCTCATGTGCTCAATTTTTGAAGTCCGTCTGTCTGTCTTTCGGTCCGTTTGCCTCTGATCGCCGCGGCGTTGGCTCGTTAGCGTCTCTTTTCAATAAATATTTTGTTTTTATGCTTTTTTAAATATTTTCCCAACTGACCGTTTGCTTTGCTTTTTATGTGCTTAGAAATTCTTTGGAAAATGCATCTGCATCTGCATCTGAATCTGAATCCGCCGCGGCATCTGTATCTGCATCTTTGTTTGTTTGCCTGGGTATTAGTGTTGCCGGCCGTGTTTATGCTTTCCCGCTGTTTGCCTTTCCGATTGTTCTCCCCATTTCCCCATCACCGTCATATATTTCCCAACGTTTATTCACACATTTCATTTATTATTAAAAACTGATGCATTTTTCGTTGCTTCGCGGCTATCGCAGCAAGGCAACGCCACAGATGCACCCGAAAAAAATGTGCAAACCTTTGAAATTTCGGTATATAAAATGAGTAATAAATTCTGCCGATCCACTGAAGATTGAGTCTTGAAATTATAACTCCATTATTTCGAGCACATGGAAATATCCAAATTCATATCAATATACGATTTCACTTTTCCACGTGTAAAAGTCAAATATTGATGGGCTGCATCCTCGGCCAGCGATTCACCAGCTTCTTTAATATTTATAATTCCTTCCATTTATATTTATATGTTTGTGTGGATGCACCTCGACTTACTCCTCCTCCGCTCCCCGCCATAAGCAGATAAAGCCGATAAGTGTCAGTCGTCGTGGTCCAGGGGTCTCAGTTCTGGATGTCTGGGCCCCTTGGTTTCTGGTGATTAATTGCACTTTTATTTGTCTGCCTTCGCCTTTGTTAAAAATCATTTTTTCTCCTTTACGCATTTTTTGTTCTTCGGTTTTTCATATTTTATTGCCAGCGCATTTAGATTGTGTATGCGAGTGAGCATCATTAGAGGTTGTATATTATTATTGGTTTCCTCTCCAGCTTCTCGATCAGTTCACTGAACTTTTTGCAGATCGTGGGCGCAGAGGAAGTTTTTATTAGGCCCAATAAGACGGATGGAAACATCTAAAGGGGAATACTCTTGTTTTTCTACTGAGTGATTTTATGAAAATCAACTATGTAGATTGGGATTATTATTCGTACTATTCTCGAAATTCAATCAACATCTTATAAACCGTTGAAGGCGGACTTGACCGTTTTTCAACTGCAGAAAACAATTGAGATATATTCCTCTACTGATTGTAATCAATGCCGCATCCCGCAGCCTTTCCTTTCGATTTCCTCGCCACTTTCCCACTCAATTAGTCCGCAGATGAGGGCCAAACCGCAGGGAGAAGATGCAGGGAATCCGCAGAGAAAGGGAGAAAGAGGGACCGGAGGGACAGAGTCTGAGAGAATCTCACACTCATGATTAGCGTGTGTCGCTACCTTTTCCAGCAGGCAAAAACTGCAGCCCGGCTGCCAGAAAAAACGATGCAGACAAATTACCAAAGCGGAGGGGGAATGCTAAACGTGCCACATTCGAGCTACTTGAACCAAACCCGGGGAAAAGGTGGAGAATCGGGAAAGAGGAGCGAGTGGCGTGCATAAAAATGGAAAAAGATGCACAGCTCGAAAAAGGAATCTCGCAGCTCGAGAAGGAAGCCAACAAGCCACTTAACCCAATCGACAAAAGTCATTACACTCGTCACTCTTTCGAGCGGAGAAGACCTCACAGCTTCCGCAGTGCAGCGCAGTATCTGCGAGATACATTTGTGTTCCTCGGATTCTGATCCCCGCTGCTAACTTCAGGGTTGCATTATATAAAATATTACAAATAATACAATTTATTACGTGGCCCAGCGTGTTTGGATCTCATTGTTTCCACCTTCATCGCCAGCTGCATCTGTTGCATCTATCGCATGCCGAACATTTTGTATTTTCTTTTGTATACAACATCTTCGGGAAAGTAAATAAATAAAATAAAAATGAAGAAATATATATACGAACGACGCAGCCAAACAACCCGAAAGCCAAAGAATACAAAAGATACGAATCCCCAGCCGAGAAATAAAAGCAAAAATAAATTGTATAATCCGCTTTGATGTATCGCCTTCTGTTTTATATTATTCAGTCATATTTTATATATGCGCACCGATCCCCAAACGATCCCCACATGGAGAATACACAACTGCGGCCATTCAAGTACTCCCCAAGTAGTTTTTACAGCTTCTTACACATAAAGAATGCAAAGCAGACATACAGATACAAATTCGGATTCGGATTCGGATTCATATTCGGCCCTGGTCGATTTAGTTTAAATGCTTGGCATAAACATTTAATTAAATACGAAAAGGCCATAACAGAGCGATTTTAATGTTTATATTTTCAAATACTTGGCGGAAAATTTTCATTTTTATGGCTAAGCCAAATAAATCGTATACGATGTGGAAATGAAAATGGGAAATGGGATTGCGGCAACAGCTGCACAAGTAATTCGTTGATTAATCTATAAAAATAAATTTGTATCTATGGACTCGCTGCCTGTGTAGCCGAGCATCTAAGTATCTGAGTATCTGAGTATCTCAGTATCTTGTAGCCGGCCTCCTCTTGGGCCTTTTCTAATCGGATTTAGTTGACCGGCTTCATTTATTTTATTTATTTTTATGCCCGTAATGCGGCATAAATAATTTATACTGATAAATAACCCCAAATGCCCCCCTCTGAGGCAGCGTGTCGTAAAGCAAAACAACGCACAACCGACAGCAGGAAACGAGAAATAGGAGCGGCCCGCCTTTTCAATCTCGTGTATCCTTCTAAAAATATTTATTTATTTATTTTCCAACTCACACACACACACCGCACTCACACTCAGCGAGCCTCGCAGAGGTCTGCCCACATTTATTTGTAACCCTGTATAAATTTATTATATTGCATTAGTTGTAAGTCAGACCCAGACTGCGCTGAAACTCAAATACATCTGGGGAACTTGAAGTTGTGGCCTGCTGAGTGTCTTACTCCTGCTGCCCGCTTTTCCAGGGTTTCTCGGTCTTTGATGTGCGTGGGCCTGGGGGATGGGGGAGGGGAAATGGGGGAAGGGTAGCACCGGGAAAGGTGCGTGAAAAAACTTATTATAAATTACCGTATAAAATATAACAAAGTTGCTGCAAGGGAGCGGCTCCTCCTCTCCTCTCCGCTCCACTAAGATATGTACATTCTTGATGGAGTGTGGCCGGGAGAAGAAGGTGCGGTCAGGATTAGCGAGTGAATGAAGCTATTACACAGCGAGAAACTTCGGTTTGAAAGAGCTGCAATGTGGAATACAATCTTGCATTGAGCCAATCTTCACATATCACATACTTTATTCCAGTGTCCTTGCACTGTGAATCAGGGAAAAGGACCTGCATGCAAAAGGGAAAAGAAAGAATGGGTGGGGGAGTTGTAAGTGCGTGAGTGTTGGAGGAGTCCATCGAATTAGCGAGAGCAGGAGATCGCCTCTAATTGATGTGGGGCATGCAAGGCTCCACTTCCTATAAGCCATAATGGAAATGCAGGCTCTCAATCAATTATTGATGAGCCCGGATTAGATCCCGCCCGGGTGTGAATGTCGTAATCCCGCTGCCATTCTTCCTTTTTGCATTTTAAATATATGTGTAAAAAGAAGCTGGCCGCACCCAGCTCTTTCAGCGAACACAAAGGGCAAATCTCGAGGAGTTCTTAAAAGACATGCCCCTCTGATGGTTGGGCGCGGGGCTGGGAGGGGTGTAAACTCGAGTTCCCTGGCAACAAACTAAAGACAAATATTTACAATGAGCGGCCGATTAATCAAACGCACAGCCAGCCAACACAAAAAGTATTAAATAAATAAATTAATGGCGGATCGGCTTCATCAGCAGTTGCCGTTGAAGGAGGCGAAATATCATGTGTATCTGCAAGATACAAGTTTGTCTTGGCTTTTGTCTTTGTGCAAGACCGCCTCTCTGCCACTTCTCCCCTCTCCCCCTTTTCACCCCGCCCCCTCGCAATTTATATCGAACGAAAATAAATTAATTAAAAATGCAGTCGAGCGGACAGAGCCAGATACATATTTTTTGTTGTTTGCTTTTGTTTTGTAATTTATTAAAAGACGACCGAGTCAACGGCTGCAGCGGCAATTTTTATAATTGCATTTATTTATTTACAATAATTGCGCGGCTGGCTGGCTTTTTCTCTCTTTATTTATTTATTTATAGAGCACGCACGTGATTGTCATCCGAAATCGATTGAATTTCAAATTTTGACCCGTCATTGCAGCAGTCCATCGATAAGATAGCATACTAGGCTCTGTATTCGAATTGGGTAACCCAAGAAGTTGGCTGAAGAGCTCGATTGCTTGGAGAAGGTGAAAGGCGAGGAGCGGGGGAGTTTCAGGTGTTGGCTTTCTCGATTAGCCCACTTTAAGCGGCTGAAAGATACTCCGAGTATCCAGATACTGTGATACCGGGGTACTCAACCCCCCAGATACTCAGATACTCAGATACTTGCGGTCGCACTCGTCATCGGCATACTCGGCGTCATCATGCTCGAACCCAAACTCAAACAGCTGTTGTCGACGCTTTTGGCCATTGTGTCTGCTGTTCTGTATCTGCGGCTGAATGAGTGACGCGCAGTGAGTTTGGTGTTGTACGAGCATGTCGTGTGTGCCAAAGTGTGCTTGTGGCGGGCCATAACCTGCCGCAACTCGAAAGCTCGCACACACAGCGGCAGAACGGCTGAGAAAGACCAAAAAACAGAGGACTGAAATCGACACTAGAATACACTCGCCGATGCACAAGCTTAAGATACTTGCTAGGGAAATATAAATACATAAATCTCTCCACAGATCTGCAATCTGTTAGTTAGTTGAACTAATTAAACTCTTGGCTAAACATTACATCTGTCAACGAATTTCATCATTAAAAAATAAGAATTCCATTAGTCATAATGTTGATAATCATTTTATCAAAGTGACTTGTAGAAATATCATATAATAAAGTAAATGTTAGAACTAGTCAATAGCCATAAAACACGGTTTATTGATAGCACAGAAAGCACGATTAAAACTAAAAAAAAAAAACAGCGAAACGTATAGAAATCATTTTCCTGATAAGATCACTGTGAGTCCCAAAAAAAACAAAAAATAAAGAAAAATGACTTGGAGAAAAGTCAATTAGGCTGCGCTAAATGTTAAAATCGAACAAGACGCAGTATATTATGGTTTATTACCGACCAAGATAAGCAATTTATGGTTATATTAAATATGAGGAGCTCGTAAAAATTATTGCATTAATTTCCAAAATTGTCGTTGATAAGTATTTCGAGAGACCTAAAAATAAAGAAAGCTCTTTGGGTCAAGTCAGAAATTGAACATTCTTGCTTAGTTGGTAATCATATATACTGTCTTATAAAGAGTGTTAGCTAGCAGATGGACTCTGTTATCTATAGAAATCCTCCGAAATCGAGGAAATCAAAACTTGCATCGCCGTCGACTTTGACTTTGATGCGTTGGCCGCACGCTTCGCTCGCACTCACATTTACATTCACATTCACATTTACATTCACGCAGTGCGGACACCGAGATGCGAATCATATTCATTCGCACGCTCTACTAACAGCGGGGGGTGGGGCAGTGGGGGGTTGCGGTGGTGATAGGGGGTTAATGGGGGATGGGGGAAGTGAGTTGCGGCTGCGTGCTATGAGCAAATCGCTCGCTACGTCGCTTTCATTCAATTAGATACATTTGTATCTTATGACATGTATTTTCACACCTAGTGCGCTTTCTTTAATTACAGCTGTATCGCCGAGATACAGATACTTTATGCCCCTGCCACAAACCCGAAATCCACGGCTGCATTGTGCAATAAAAGTAAATGCGCTTCGGATTTTTATATCATTTAACAGTGTTCGCAGAGCATTTGGGTTTCTTATTTATGAGGGCAGCGAAGCCCTGAGAAGCAGTGAGAAGACGACGTCGGAGAAACCGAGAAGAAGTTATAACCACAACCCCGCTCGCCGCTTTTGTGTGTGCGTGTGTACCTACGTTTAAATTTTTTATGAGTTCGTAATAAAGTTTCAACATTTTTCATCATTAAAATAAAATATAAAGCCGAAATTATATTTTATCGTCTTCGCATCATTCTTTGCCTTAAATACACGCCGCGCACACACTCGCCACGGCGCAGATACAAAGATACGAAGATACCCAGATACGGATACAAAGTTGAAGTTATGTGTAGCAGCGTCGCCGGCACGGCCATAATAATGAATATATATGGAGAGGGACAAGGAACCGCACTTTAAGCGAAGACGGGGCTGCAGCCACGGCAAATACATATAATAAATAAAATAACAAAAAAGATGTGAATAAAATAAAAAATGGTAAGCGGCAGCGAGAACTCAAGACGACGGCAAAGAAATATTCTTTAATTTAGACCGCGCCCCTTCGGCCCACGAAAGTTAAGTGAAGTAGTGAGGAGTGAGTGAGAGAAAAGGGGAATAAAAATAAAAATAAAAATATAACGAAAACGAAGAGCGTAATATAAAATAAATATTTCAAGGAACTCGACTTGGTTGCCGTTGTTCTTGGCATTGTAGCTGCTGTTGCGGTCGCTGTTGTTGCTGTAGTAATTTATAATATTCCTTAACGATGTGCAAAGGGCAAAAACTGAGCAAGCTGGCCACAGTGGGCTCGACGAGGCTAAAAGTGGAGATAAAATCCAAAAACTATCTGCATATGTTCCGACTATCACATACCCCTTACATATTGAACAGTCAGCTTAGTACACGAGTTATCTTCTAGATACAATAGTAGTGTTTCTTCTGTAGATACTTCGACTTAGAAGCGTGATGAAAGTCGATGGGTTCCTCCCCAACTTCGACACACCTGACTACTCCTCTTCGACCTCCAAACCTGGTGTCCACTAGTGACAACATTTGTTTGCCCCCATTCCCCGACTAGCAGCTCCGACATATTTGCCCAACTTTTTGCTTTGACATCGGACATCAATCAGCAGCAGCTTGCTCGCGAACAAATGACTTTGGGCAGGTGAGGTGTATTTGATTTGCGATATCTCGATTTGCTGGCGAGTTGTGCAAATCATGCCCACTGTGCGCAGCCTTAATTCATTTTATTCATTTTTATTGTTGGCGTTCTTTATTTTTCTGCTTTCTGTTTTTTTTAATGCGCAGCTGCTAAGGAAATGATTTTCGAAAATTGAAGTTTATGACGATGAATGGAATAATTTTTTGTATTATTACGCTTATATCTGCTCCCCACACACATCGCTCGTGTGTGTGAGTGTGTGTGGTTTTGCCACAACCATTTATATTAATATAAACAATAATTTTAAGCCCTGTAAACTCAAGTTGGGCATTGAACCCTGGCCCGGAAAGTTAACAATCGCACTGCATTTAAATATATACATATACAGACAAATGAATTTCTTCATCTTGCAACGACTGACTGCAATTTGGCTTAATTGCGTGCAAGTCGCCGCTGCTATCTCATTATTATCAGACGGCAGTGACGTCGCACGATTAATCAAATCAAACGAAATCGAATCAAAGACGATTTACATGCACACGCGAAATGTGAAGTGTGTGTGCTCAGCTCAGTCCCACACACACATCCCTGTACATCCATATGCCCATATATCGCACCCATATAGCCATATATCCGTACCTGTATCTGTATCTGAATCTGAAGCTCTGCCCCTTTGCTCCGGCTGAAGTATCCAAGGGGTTTGGAGCTATGACAAAGCATTTTTAAGCCATTTGATTGACTGACGTTAAAATATTCACGAGCGGTGCATGCAGTGATTTTAATCGCTAGCTCGCCCCATTCCTTCGCCACTCTTCAGTTCTCTATGCAAAAAATAATAATTATTAAAAAACCAAACCATATGAACACGAGGCGCTCTGTGTGCGCAGCTTAGCAAAAGAAGAAAAGTGCACACGGAAAATGCATGTCACCCATATTGGCTAACAATGCAATGTTCATTCTTGAAAATGTTTTACTAACACGTTGAATCTATTTCTAATTTATAACCATTCTCTATTAAATAAAGGCCATTCAATTGTGCTTGTATTATAAAGGGTGCACTTCATTTCGCTCAGTGTAAGAAAAAAATCGAGTGCAGGGACAGATGACGATGTTGCAGTTGCAGTTGCAATGTTCCAGGGGCGCTGCCTTTGGGCCCGGCCTAAGTATCTGTATCTATACATGTACGTATCTGCATCTGTGAGTCGTGTGCTGTGGGGCATTTGTTGTTGGCAGCGAAGAAGAAGAGGAGAGCAGCGGATGGGGTGAGGTGGGATTAATGAATTTGATATAATGACATTTTAGATTGCATCTGCATAACATTTAATTGTGTTTGCTTGTTTGGCACCGGCAGACACGCGCTTTCCGCCGCGTCATTCCCAAAAGAATGGGCCGAAAGGCGAAAAACATTGAAATATCGAAATGGAAATGTGGCCAAGGGGAAGTCCCTTTTCCGAGTGGGTGCAATTCGATCGATTTCGTTCCTAAACTTTTCGCATTTGCCGTATGCAAACGGCGCGTAATGGGCGCCTCATTAAAGTTTAAGGCGTGCAACAAATGGACAATCATTTTTTGCTCCTGCCCCTGCCCCTTTCCACCTGCCACCTGTCCTCGTTACTTTTTTTTCCGGTGGCATTTCGCTGACTGACTGTTTTCTCCTGCTCAGGGCTCACTCAATTAAAATGTAGAGCCCGCTGCTCGGCTGCAATTCCAGTGGCAGTCCAGTGCAGTCGCCTCTGCGCTGTTTGTTGCCTAATTTGCCAATTAAGTTAATAGGCATTTATTATTTAGCAATAAAATATGCAAAGCAATTGTTCAAAATGTGGCACACACACACTCATCAAGAGCCGGGGGGCAAAGGGGGTGAAACAATAACTCGGCCAACTGAACCGGTGGCCACAATCAACAGAAAACTGAAAACTGAAAACAGAAAACAGAGAACAGCCGCCACAACTGGCATAATAACTTTTGAAATGACAGCGAACAAACAAAAAATATTGAGAAGCCATAAGGAGTGAGCAGCTGGCCAAGGACGACCTGCGAATACCCTGCACGAGAAAAGACGGCCAAACTTTGCTCAAACGCAGTTAGTGGGCTAAGGAAATATATAGTACATAAAGTAATAGCTTACATTTTAGACTTAGTTATGATCCAAGGATAACTCCATCCAGCTAAGTTCAGTTTCTCTTCCAAGCTAATAACTCTTAAAATCACTTACCCCGTGATGTAGGGGACATTTTCCCCCAGTGCAGATTACTCTCTGCAGACTAGTGCCTCCGGTTTCTTCGGTTGCATTTGCAACTTCAGCTTCAACTTCGATGCCCCTGCAACTGCAAAAACAGAAAACATAATTTACTTTCGGCTGCATAAACAATGCAATAAAATAAAAGAACCGATGCGAGAAACGCGGGGAGCGACGGAATAAAATATATGGCATTGGAATAAAATATTTGTAACAATAATAACGCGCAGCCAGAACGAGCTGGGATCTTAGAGACAGGGACACGCACACTCAAAACAAATTGGCCGGGACTTGGACCCCGAGAAAGCCCAAGAAACCCAAGAAAGTCGACGGAATGGAGAGCAGAGGCGGCAACTCTACTCAGTTATTAGGGGCAATCAAAATGAGCAGGAATTCGGAAATTATTATCCATACGCCATCCGCAGTTGGCAGCCAAGAAACGCAGGACATGGCTGTGGACAAAAGGGGGGTCGCGGCCCAAAAAGGGGACACAAAGGGGGGCGAAAAGGGGGCTAAGATGGAGCGGAGACAACGACGAGGTTGGTCCGCACGTTTCGATTTTGTGCGATTTGTTTTGCGGATAAAAGTTTCAAATGTATCTGTATCTGCGGCTGCAGTTGTATCTGTACACTGGGAAAAATTTGGGAGCTTGGGAGCCCTCTGAAGGTCAAGCATACTTTTCTATTAAAGTTTATAGGGAATGTGACCACTCCATTAAACAGATTAATAAGCTATCTGGTATAAATGAATATATATTTTGATTTTGTGACTTATTTCCATGTTGCACCTTCTTTTTGTTAGTGTAGCTGTATCTGCAGCGGTGTTCTGGACCCGCAAAACTTTTCTAGACCAGCTTCGTTACCTTTTTGGCCAAAGTACAGGCGGATTATATACGTGGCGCAATAAATTTGGGGGCTGCTTCCCCATTTTCGATTTCTTCTGAGATACATATATTTGATAAATTATTACTTGTGCGCAATTGGTTTGTTATTTTAAATATGTATTTTGGCCGTTTCGCATTTTTATTGCATTTAGTTTCTCGACTGAATTTTTATTTATGCGCTTATGAAACAAATTACGCATACGCAGGGGCGCACACAGCACTCGGCGCGAATTCCTCAAATAGTTTTCGCATCATTTTCGGGTGCATTAAATTTTATTTGCAATTCCTTAACGACTTACTTGTACTTGAGGCACTGCTTATATATTATTTATTATGTTTTCCCAATTCGATTGGCAGGAGCAAATGCAATGAAAAATTATGAGCTCGATTTATTGCCCATTGGATGGGTGAATAACAAAGCAATCTTTATGGTGGGCTTCCTCAAAATAACTCAGAATTTTCGGTGGAGATGGTGGTTCGTGAACGTGAGTTCGCTCAGAATTGAAACATAATGGGTAGGATAGAAAGATACAAAAATATTACTAGTTACTAGTTACTGGTCCCATTTTAACACTATAATTAACTCCGACTTGCGACAGAATCAAAAGTTTCCATTGGCAGCAAGACAAAGCGACTTGACTAAATAAAGACACTTAAAGCGGGGCGCAATTGAAAGCGTTAAATTAAATATGAGATGCAAATAAATAATAAGTTAAAAACACTCGGGTAAATATTGTAAATGGCACAGCTCCGAGGTGCCTCCAACCCCGATCCCCGATCTCCGAATCCGTATCTCCATCGCCGCCAGCTATTTGCCTTGTGTCTAGTTTGCCATGGGGTTGATCAAATATTTGTCGCACTAGCGTTTTAAAACTTAAAATTATTGTCTAAATAGAAACGCGGGTAAATATCAGCATCGCGGTGCTGTGTGTATCTTTGTGTGTTTTCCTATTACGACAGCCCAGAGGCCTACAAACTACACAAAGTTAATGTAATGATACCAAATGGCATGCCACACAAAAAACAAAAACTGGAAATAACTAAAAAAAATGGAAAAACAACCGCTCGTACACGTTCGACCCATTAATAAAATGGCAAAAGTTACGGATTTCGAATTATTATTATAACAATAACATTAATAACGCTATTACTACTGCTTGCGACAGTTGAAAGCGTAGCTCGAGACCGAGTATTTGAATTTCTGTTAGTGTCCAGGGGTTGGCAGCAGGCAACCCAATACAAGTCGGCAGATAATTATTATTTATATTTCTAACAAAATGCATAAAGTTTTATGACTTCTTCCCCCCAACCCCCCGCGGCGCCCCACAAACGAAGGACGGAGACAAAGCCGTTGACAAAACTGCGCATAAAACGAAATTACATTCTACCTATAAAGGCGATGATAAGCAATGGGATGGCAATTTATATACAACACATCTATATAGTTACACACACACACACATGCATATATATATAACGTATATGAGTGGCTGTATAACTATAGCACAAATATTGCACAATATATTTTATTACGAACACTTTATGGGGCCTTCGCGGTACTCGTTCACGTTATAAAAGAACAAATATGTGACTTTGGGAGTCATGGGTTGGGAATATCGATGAAAGCACTGGAAAATACATTAATTGACTAGGACAACAAATAGTAAGAATATTAAGGTAAAAACAAAGAGTTTACCTGCTGTGTTTGAGTTTGTTGTGCTCATAAGCGGATTAGCCATTTCATATTTTCCATTTGGATCGGGTTTTGAGGGTCGTAAAACGCTACAGCAAATCTAAGCATATCTGGCCCATCGGCCACGCCCTTAATCAACTAAGTAAAGTAAGTGATATAAAAAACGCCTCGTAAAGTGCGAGAATGCCGCAACATTGTTGCGTTGGGTTGTTGGGCGGGGTGGAGAGGGGGTGGCAGTGCGAAAAGTTGTGGCTGAAATGGTAAAATTGTAAAATGACCAAATGGCAAAACAGCAAATAACTACCACAATTAACTTGCGCCAATTTTTATGTGCCACTAGCTGGGGCGCCACACATCGCCAATCCACTCCACTTTGCCACGCCGGCTTTTTATTGGCTTCTGCGGCCTTATTCAAGTCGCATATAATTAGAATTATTCATTAAATTGTAATAATAATACGAATAAATGCAGCAACATTGTTGCGGCCAAATGCAGACCCCAGAGCAAGAAGTTATTTTACGATGTTGCTGCTGTTGTGCGGATGTTGCCGGTTGCAGGCAACTGGCAACATGCCTCCTGCAACTTTTTATGACCGCGAGCATTTTTACAGCTGGCCCGCTTCTAGCCAGCTTTTTTATATTAAGAGTAATAAAAGTTAAAATGGCAAAGAGAAAGAGCGAGAGAGGAAGTGAGCTGAATTTATGGTCTTAAAACTAATTTAACTTTTATAAAATTACCGAACACGCATAAACACAATTTTAATGCCGAACGCACGCTGCAACTTCTTCGTTCTTCGGGTGTTGCAACCAACTCGACCCACCGATGAACCCGAGATGCATTCGCATTCTGGGACACTTACTGCACACTCAGAGAAATGCAATTTTAATGGTCATAAACTAGGTGAAAAAAAGACGATGAAACTATCTATAGAGATATATAGTATGTTATTTACTTTATACTTTTATATTAAGAACTTTCTGTTATTGGTATGAGGAGGAACACACTCATTTTGCACAGTGTATCTCTGAGCCGGGGCAGTAAACTGTTGTTGTTGTTGTTGTTGCTTGCTTTAGCTGCTTTTTGTTATTCATATAAATTTTATTCCATGCCATTCTGTTGTTCTGTTTTTGTTTGCAATCTTTTATGGGGCCAGGGCAAGTTTGTTGCTGATTTTTATGTGAGCTGCAGCAAATGACCGAGAAAGCACAGTGCATCTCATCAGCTGGCCCAGAAGACTGGCTGACAGCTTAGCTTTTGGGCTAATTGCAGGTGGACTGGTGGAGCCCTACGCCCGATTCCCTCTAATTAGCTGGCGTATTCGCAATCCATATCCATTCGGGCCGAACTGCGATACAATTTCGAAAACGGAAGCAATTAACGTGGCCCCATAACAGCTTGTAATTAAAATTATAATAAGATGCCTGGCCAAAGATATAGAAAATAATACATGCGAGAGCGGTACGTGGATGTATGTCGCTGTTGCTGTGCCGACTCAGCAGATACAGATACAGATACATTTACAGATACGGGCACTGAAACAGAAACAGCTAAAGACACAGATACAGATACATATTCGTGGAAGTACATTTATCGAACTGTGCAAGTCAGCAAGTCAGCCAGTCGCTAGACAATTATTTCAAACAAAATAGCGGCGATAAATTTCAATATCTGAGCGGAACACGTTCGTAGAAATGGAGAAATAATAACAATAATAACTAAAAACGACTCCAGACGAACGGCACAAGCAAATGCGCACCCATCAGATACAAAGATACGCGATGACAGGCGGCGCAAGGAACGCAACAAAACCAGAACACAGAACAAAAAACTAAAAACGCTGTAATTAAATTCGTGAGCCTCTAACTGTTGTTGTCGCTATTGCATTGCATATTCCATACTCCCAGGGAACACTTAACAAATACCGATTAGAGATGAGCGCGTGACAGAGATATATATTGTATATTATTTATATAAATATATATTATATTCCCTTTGAAAAATATTTAAATTCCTTTATTTACAACAAAATAATGGTTGAAACAAAATAGTTTACCATCGCTAAGATTCTAAACAGCTGGTTTCCTCACGAAAGTACAGATGGAGATACCTCGCTGCATTTAACTAAGTGCTGCGCTTCTTATTTAATTTTATTTCCACTTGTAAGACAACAAACGAAAGTAGGCTAATTGTTTTTGTTGTAGGAGCTGCGGCACAAGTATCTGGAAGATACGAAAATAACAAAAGACCCCCACAAAAGCGCGGAGAAAGAAAAACAAACTCGTACTCGAGAAAAAAGAGCAATAGACGGAAAGGAAAGCCTGTTCTTTGCTCATTTATTTGCTTCATTTCTGTTTCTGTATATGTATATGTATCTGTATCTGTATCTGGATTCATTATGGTTATTATTATATGATGTTGCCGTTGCCTCCGCTGCTTTCTTAGAAATAATGTACAACGAAAATTAATATTATGCAGCATGTTGCGCGATGCAAAGATACAGCGATACAAAGATATACAGATACAGCTACAGCTACACAGCCAGAGATACATTTGGCGTAATTAATGTCGGGAAATGCAGACGAGCCGGGCCATAAAAACTACATCGAAGAGCCGAAAAGGGGGCGGGGTTATGGGGGCAGCGGCATCAAGAGAAATTGTTGTAATATTTAATTGAATTTTTCCAAGTCAGTTTTATCCGCTTCATTGGCTGCCCCTCCGCCGCTTTCCCAGTGAGTCATTAGAAAACATAAAATTTAATAAAAATCATAAGTGCTCGGCGGCGGCGGCGGCGTCAATTTGATGTTCAACTCCAGAGGCCATGGGATCTAGTGTGTGGATTGTGGATTGCGCAGCGAAGACCATGTGTTGTAATTTATAAAATGCATCTAGATGCAATTAAGTAAAGCATAAAAGTAAATTACAAACAAATGCGGAAGATGCAGTGCGCGCGGCCAACATCCAAAAGTATTTATAAGTTGATTTTGATATTAAAAAATAACCCTGCCCGATCCGTTCGGCTGCGAAATGATTTACAAATGAAGGCAGCTGGCTTAGGGAGTGGCCCTACTAGGCCCTGTGCCACACAAATCCGCCGCCAGACATCTTTATTATTTTTAGATAAATATCTTTCGATTCCGCCAGCTGCACTTCCTCCTTTCGGCCCGATTCAATTATTTATTTACTTTACGTTTAATACATTTTTAATGCGCGGGAAACCCTTTTTGGCATACATCGCAACTCATCTGGCACTCGATTTATTCCCGCCAGAAACAGATACACAGCGATTTAGATACGAGCAGGGGATGCGATGCTGCACCTCGTCATCAATTAGATGTGCCACGAGCTGTGGCAGCGTTTGAAGTTGGCATCGCGATGCTGATGGGAAATTAAGAGTGCAGCTCCTCTAGAAGGTGCAAAGATGGGGAAATAATGCGGATAATTCGCCAGCAGATCCGTCAGACGGTGGCGAATGGAAACAGGCATGCACTCTAATCGAAATCGAAATATTCATATGAATTCGTTTCATTATGCCACTGGACTTGCAGCAGAAGACATGCGAATCCGATGCTGCAACGAAAGGTTCGGCAAATATTACACTAATTTAATGGCCATTAATTTTCTTACAAAAAAAAGAACCATTTGGTTTTGCCAATTTCCCATTTAATGGTAAATACTTTATCGGTGTAATAGCCTTTCCCCACTTTTCCCCGCCCAAATACAGTTGCCATCAAATATTCAGCTGGAAAAATGCAACTAAACTAAAGCAAATTAGGCGGAGCGCACATATTTGATTTAGTTACTTGCATTTCATATGCGCCGGCCTTAAAAGCCCATAAATGTCAGGCCACGTCATAGATTCGCCAGGAATTGTTAGATATGGGGGTAATTGGGGGCTTTTTCGGAGTGGCGGGGTATTGCTCTGCCGGCTCGTCGACAAGTTGAAATGTCGAAAGCAATTAAAAATGTAGAAAATTCAATCGGAAAAATCTAATTCGATTTCTATGCCGCGTTTTTGCCATTGCCTCGTAGTCGCTTGCTTGTGCAACTTGCTGGAATGTTCAGCACTCCGGCTCGGCACACAGATACACACCCACAATTTGACGGATGGAGGGGCAATAACTGACATTCTGTGTAGGCCAAGAAAAAATATATGGATTCAGCCCGGTCAAGAACGGCTCGAAAAAGAGCGCACTTTGCTGGTCAGGTTTAGAAAAATACTAATGAAATTAAATGCCGGCGGATGGCATACATCCTGTATATCCTGCTCTCAGCGAAGGACAAAGAGTATAAGCCAATAATAGAATTTTCCAGCGGGGAAATGGACATTCTTTCCGCCTTCCCAGACGTCTTATTCGAAATTGGAAGAGCTGATCTTGGACTAAGTCTGGGCTACTTCCGATCGATTGGCCCCAAAAACTAACTACTCAATGCCGTCTTTAATGGAATATCTCGATATAAGTTTATTATCTAAAATAATGTTTGTGTATAGTTTGGGGATCTTCTGGTTCCCTGCACCACCTTTAAGTCGGGAAAGTTGAGCGGGCAGAGCGCTGCATGTTTTATGGCCCTCGAATGCGTTTCATTAACACGTTAGCAAGAGGTGCGTAGTAAAAGCCTCCGACAGGAACCTCCCTGCACCCACATTCCCCACCTTCCAGCCCTTTGGCCACCCGAACCCATTCCACACTCCATGTGATTTAGCTTTACAAATGAATGCGTCTGGCTAGTGCGAGAAGTTGGAAAAAGCCGGTGGAAGGTGGGTGATGTGGGGCGCTGCTCCTCCAGTCTGGTCAAAGGAAAAAAGCCGAACGAACACAAAACGTTGCGCCTGTTATTGGCAACTTCTGTATCTGCAAGTGTGCGTGTGAGCTGCAGTTGTGTGTGTGTGTGTGTTGGCCATCCGCCCTCACACGCACACCCCTCAGCGTAGGCTATTTGAACATGGCCAACAGGCATTGCTGGGTCCTGGATTCTCCATGGCTTCTCTTCTCTTCTCCTGCGCCTTCTGCCAAAAGCCTCGAGTTGCACATGCACCTAATGCACACACACCCACACACACACACGCGCATTCAAAAAAGAGGCGGAGGGTGGCCAAAAGGGAGTGGGCGGTTTAGGAGCCATCGCCTAACCAAATCGAGCCGTGTGTCTGCTGCGGTCGCCGCCAGCAACGCGTTGTCGGCGCTGCGTTTTCTATATACAGTGAGGACCCAATTCATCGAACTCAAAGAAAATCTTTTAAATCAAAATTAATAATTATTAAAAAATAGGAGAAAATAGAAAGGATGTTCGATAAACTGTGATCAAAGAAGATAGCATTTAAAAAGTATTCAAGTAACCTAGTACGATCCATACTCTGCAGTTCTTCACAATGGTTTCCACTGTACATATATTTGATAGCGTTCACGTTAGGAAAATGCATTTATCTCGGCCTATTGCCTGGGCACGAATTTGCAACTTCAGCTGAGCGAGAGAGTTGGGTTCTGTCTCGTTTTTGGCAGGCGCGCAACAAAAAATTCCGGTGATTCCCACCTCCGAGGGGGCGACTATCTGGGGGAGGGGCTGGAGCTCAAGCCGCAGTTGCCAGTAGACTATAGTCTGGAGTATATAGCAAAGCACCGACTGCAGCAGCGGCAATTTGGTTCGCATTGCGTATTCGCAACGTGGAATGCGTAGTTTTACACACAAGCACACTTGAATGCCCGAAAATCGCGCCCACAAATAGGCAGCCATATTTTTCCATTATTAAAACACCTTTTCTCATTTCCCTTTATCGTTACAGGTAAGTTCCTGCGGTGACTTTCCCTTGGCCAACGTAAGTACATAACATTTGTATTAATAATCGCCAATTGCCGACAACTCTGCACACCTCACAACTAAAATTTTGACGTGCAAACTGGCCAAGTTAAGTACGGGGTTTCTGGGAAAAAGTTGGAATAGGTGGGTAAAGGGGAAAAATCCCGAAAGGGGTGCCAATTAAACCCTGAGCAAAGGGCTCCGTGAAGTGCAAACTAATGAACAGCGGCGCCAAGAAGCAGGAATAATAATAACAAATCACCGACTGAGGTCGATAGTAAATGCAATAAACTGCACACAACCTAATTCCCTGGCCCCTCCTCCGGTTCCCACTGACCCTCCTACATGCCATATGCAAATGATTTCAATGGAAGCCCAGCACAGTCCACACTGCCCTTTGTCCGCAACTATAACTACATCTACAACTGCAGAAAACTAATAACAAATTACAGCAAGCGGCACGGCGGAAAAGCCCACTGAAATTGGGAAAATGGCACTGGTTTCCGCAAACGAAGCTTGGAATGCCCTATATAGTATATCTACAATATAATAAATATAAATAAAATACAAGAAGTTAGTACCTCTATGCAAGAAACATTATGTACTTGGTATAAACCGAATTCCCAATGCTCTGGCAACAAAAAAAAAACCACGGAATGCCAAGCCCAATGACTGTCCACTTCCCGATCCCCTCCAGTTGCGGATCCACTGCAAAAGGGAAAATAATTACACCCTCTCTCAACAGTTGAGCTCAAAGTGGAAATGCCAAGTCGGGGAAGGGGTGAAAAAGAATTAATTCATTTCCGCTGCATGATTATGCACCAAAACTCTAAGAAATCTATGTGTAATTTGCGTTATTTTTCTACTCCCCATTCTGCAGAAGTAACCACGTGTAATTAGGTGGGCGGGGGTCTTTGGGCCATCGGCTAGGGGTGTGAAATATGTAAAATATGAGAGGTGGAAATCGCAAATAAGCCAGCGCCGAGTTGACAGAGATACTCGGGGTTCTGGTTATGGAAAAGGGTTGGGGGCTGGACAACCCCTGAAAAACCGCCACACAACGGGGATCAAAAGCCCTCGGGGCTGCTCTTTGAGCTTCGGTATTAGGAATATATATGGAACAGCCACACTCGAATCTACACCGAATAATAAATACATGTTTACAACTTTAAGTTGTAAATTTTAAAAATATTACCTAAGTATATTCAGTTTCACTACATTTTAATTTACCACCTAAGTGGCAAATATGGGTTATCAAATATCATGCGAATAGAACGTTTTTTTCGGTGTACGAAAAGAATAAAATATTTCAATATAGTAATCGCCGGCAAAACAAAAGCCGGTGACTCCTCACAGATGGTTTAAAAGAGATGGTTGGTGCGATATAAATGGTGGTTGTACTTGTGAATTTATTATGTGTAATATTTAAATGCAATTCGCATTCACAATCATCAAAAGCAACCCGATCCTCCACTTCTGGTGTGGATATGGTCCGGATATTCAGGCAGTTGGGCACACATTTCTGCCACATGTGTCCAGTTTTCTATTTTCATTTAATTCTTTTCGCCTTGATACCCAACTTTAAAATGGTAATGAACAGCAGACTGGGAAGTTTACAACTTTTTAGCTAAATTGTCTCCTGTCAGCTCATAAAAATCCCTCGATGACCTTCCCTGAACCCATGAGCTCATAAAGTGCATTGCCTGCCATGTATTCTCGCCAACTCACCATTCGCCACCCACTGAGACCATAATTCATAAGCGAAACTTTTGCAAATATAATAATTCAACTTAGAAAAATAACCGGGAACAATATATGTTCATAACTACGAAAATGGAAACACCCTTAGCCATTTCATAATCTTCATAATTCGCCTAGAAAAAACACTTTTAAACATTGTATTAGATATATGAACTATTCAAATGTAGAGTGATTCTGTCATACATATTATGTTTAGGGTATCTTAAACCAGTCGTAATGTGTACCATCTTACTTGCAACTTTTGGGAAAACTACCATACACAAACTTCCATCCTGGTCACCATCTCCATATCTCATTCCACTGCCGAAAAAAACGCATAAATATAAAAACGCGTTCCCATAAATACGAAGGTTTCAGCAAGTCACACAAAAACCATTTCGCAGAGCAAATTCTAAGAAAATAAACGACTGCACCTGCGAGTGGAAGTCAAAGTCGGATAAAATCGATACCCACACAGGAGGAGCTGCCGAAAGAACGAGGCAGTGCATCCTTGTGCACGTACCCACGCATCCTGCACCCCTGCCCAATTCTTTTCGGCAATGCATTTTTACACCAACCACTCCGAAGTGCCAGTTTTTTTTCTCCCCCGCCGAGTGACCGCTGCATTTCGCAAAAATGCAGTCGAATGCACAGACTGCGCCGCGACCAGGCGCCCAGAAATCGCAGAAAGACGACGGCGGACTGTGCTGCACTGGCGCTGCATCTTCAGGTCGCAAGTTCCAAGTTCCAAGTACAAGTACGACAGCAAGTACAAGTACAAGTCGAAGTGGAAGAGGAAGTGGAAGTGGAAGTCGAAGTCCCAAGTTACGAAGATGTGCGCCAGCCAAAAAGGCGGAGAGAAGCGCGCGCAAAATTCGCGTCGCCTCCTTTGCCTGTGTGTGTGAGTGTGTGTGTGTGAGTGATTGTGCCCCAAGTTTGGGGCAACTTTTCTGACTGAATTCCCTTTGTGCGCGGAGGGAGGGGTGCCGCTGAGGCTCTCTGACGCACTTGCAACGCACAAAGAAATGTGGAAGGGCCAGAACTTGCAACGGGCTTATTTTCACTTTCTACGCGTTCTTCAAGTGAAAAAAGCAAGAACAGGAAGGCTTATTAACTTATTTTTGGAATAGTTATTAAGTTCCTTAAACATTACAATAATAACATTTTGTTATTTTATAGAGCAACACCAAAGTGATTTCCCCCAAATTCACTTTCTTAACTGTCTCCAGGATTCAATTAACCTCCCCCGAAAACGGAAATCATACATTTTTAAAAGAAAGTAACCCGCCCCATTAGGTCACGAAATTAACCGAGAAAGCAATTTAATCTACGAACTTAAAAGTGCCACCGCGGGGAAATGGAAATGTGGAAATCCAGCAAGCAGTCGCCTGACTTGCCTCCCTCTCCCTCGTCGTATGGCTGCCCCATTTGTTGCTGTGTTGCATGTCGTGTTCGTGCTGTTGTCCTGTGCAAATAATCAATAAATCTAATTCAATTATTATTATAATTATATTTTGAACATTCATAGACATTTGTATAAGGCTGACTAAGCATTTTCTTGGTAAATAACATATAATATTATTATGTGCCATAACGTGCGTACACCCCGCACACCCTCGCACACCCTCGCACACCCACGCACACCACTGCCCAATATACGTGCATGTGTAATGGCTGAGAGTGGCACCCTCGTAAATTATTCAAAAGCCAAGCACCCACAACAGCCCCACTAATGGTAAATGGAACCCCCCTATTTGGAGCCCACTTCGTCTATTGTGCGACCCTATAGATGTTCAGATAGCCAGCGTGTATTGGGAGGGAAATTCATTAGTCTGCATAATGAATAAACATAAAGACAAATAAAATTATTCCAATTAAAATAAATTGCGCACCAATATTAAAATAAATTTGCGTCCAAGCCAGGCCAGGGTAACCACCCGAAAACCACCCACTCCGAATGTAATTAAGGGCAGTGTGTGCGAGCCAGTCCGAATTCAATAGATCGAACTTTATGCGAAGGAGCTTCCCATACCTCAAACTCAGTTAACATCAATCAGGTTGAATGAGTTGAATGTTGTAGTGCTTTGTGTGAGTAAATCGAGTTTGAATAATTCGGTTTTACAAGTTGCCTGCCAGCTTATGAGTCATGGACTCCACTTGTGAGGCGAGAAGACGGGCTCCTTGAATATATTTTTTAACTTAATATTCATACCATGTAAAAATACAGCCTATTTGGAATCCTCTAAACTCCGGGCATAGAAATTGACATCGGGCGCCATAAATCCGAATGAAATGTAGAAATGCTGAAAGTATATCGAAGACGTTTAAGTGCTTTTGCTTTGAGTCGGGGGCTGGGGCACATAGTTGGCTGTAACTTTGTGGCAGCTGCACCTGCCCCACAAGCAGACCATCTCGACCAGCTCGAGTCGGCCCCCAAGACAATTAAACTTTTACAGTGCAGTGCGGAGGCAGCTTATGGCCTTTCCACTTCTAATGTTGCAACTATAAAACATACTTTGTTGCTGAATTATATTTAATCAATTTTTATTGCACGCCGACTTCATTAAAGTATAAAAACATTCCAAGTGTGTGTGTGTTTGTGTGTGTGTGCCGCACTCACTGCACTTGCAACAAAATACCCACGCGGCATTGTAAACTCGAGCAACTGGCCGTTTGGTCGAAGGAGAAGCAGCAGACAGCCACATCGTCGTTTTCATTTGGCGTCTTAGTGGCCATAAAAGCATTTCTAGCTTGTTTAATGTTTATTTTATAGTTTAAGTTTGCATTTATTTGGTCTTTTAGTTTTTATTTGTTGCCGCTGCACTCGCACTGAATGGCAAAAACAAAGCGAAACGAGAACGAAATGGCTCACGGTACAAAATAGATGATGGAGTTTAGTTAATAGCTAACGCGATAGTTTTTTAAAGACCTGATAGTTTTGGATACAAAACTAGTGCATTAATTAGGAGAGCAATATGAACGATTTTCCACTCAAGCCGCCTTAAAGTAGCTAAAGGATACCAACTAGCTAAGTGACTTTCTCCAAGTACCATTTCATTCAATTAGCTTTCTGGCCAACATCCACCTGGAGGAGCACTTATCACTTGAAAAGCCAAGAGCAAGTGCAGCAATTAAAGAAAATACCCCGACCTGGATTCATCGGAATCAATGCGCTGCGTAGGCAGAATGACTTTGCCTATGGCTGGCAATTAACTATTTGCCTTTGAAACAAATCAACGGAAGCACTTTATTTGCTCAGCCCTAATTACAACAAACAATTACACCCCGAATGGCCGGGGAAAAACACACGGGGAAATCGAAAGAAAAGCCAACCCCCTGAAAAGCAAAACAGACAGACAAGCTGCATGGCGGGGCAATAATAACAATAAGCCACGGAAACGACGAAAAAAAACCATAAAAATCAACCAAAATGCCGGCATTTAGTTTAAATACGGGGACAATGCACACAGCCACAAATTGAGACTCATTTACAATAAACATTATAGACATATTTGAGTTAATTATATTGCAAGAACAACAAACGCTGCCACAAATGACAATCAGCAATCATACAAAAATCAACTAAGAAGAACAAACGGAAAAGAGGGGAAAACTTTATTTACAGGCGATTTTTACCTTGTTCTAGATAGTAAAAAAAGGGTTAAAAAAGGGGGCACACACTCGCCTGCACAAATTACAATAAATTATTAAACATGCCACACGCTTTTATGATTGCAGTTATTTATATTTGGAATTTGAGATGAAGTCGTGATCAAAGTATAACCAAGTCACGAGCATTAGAAACTAAGTTATTAAATATGAAATTTCTTAATTTCTTAGTTTATTTCAAAGTTTAATGTTTTCTATTTTTCAACACGAGGCCATCGCTAATTTGAAGTACAACTATTCGCCTCGCCATGGTATTTGTTTTTGCCATTTTTATTGTACTTTTCGTTTGGTTACTGGGCTCTTTTTATCAAGTCACATTTAATATTGTATTTACCCTGTCTGGGCTTTGGCTTTGGCAACGCGGCTCATTTGGCTTAAATATCTCGTGTCAAGCAGACATTTGACATAAATTTTATGTTTGCATTTAAATACACATATTGAAGGCAGGCAAACAGACAGAATGCAGGCATGTCGGCACATTGAAATATTATAAATAAGTAAAGTATTTTTTTTTTAGCTCGAATGGAAATCTTAAAGAGCTCTTCGTTCCGCCGCAAAATGTGTGCCAAAATTAAATTTCCCCAGCTCGTCAGAGGAGGCAACAACTTTCTTCCGAGGTTGGGCAAAATCGAGACAGGGGAGGGGGAAGGTCCGTGGCTGCATATAAATTATTAGCAGTCATAAATATGCCATAATGTCATTTATTATATACGTTTTCATTTTATTTTTTGTCGCGCTCTCTCTCGCCCGTCCCTGCATTTTCCGAGCATTTTCCTTGCGCATGGGGAAAAGACGAAAACTTTTATTGCCAAGTTTAATGAAAAATTATAAAAGGCGTCGCAGCCGCAGTTGGGAAAATTCAAATGGGAGGCGGCATAGTTCACCTTCGCCCCTCCCCCCTTAGTCCTTCCATTTGTAGTGGGTATTATTTAAATTATAAATTATTGAATATTTTCCGCCTCGCAATTTGGCAAGTCGCAATCGCGGACCCTTGGCCCAGGGTTCTGCGTCTAGCCCGGGATCATTATATTTTATATTACGTATATAAATATTAGATGATGGCAATGTTGGCAATTTTTCACCGCGCCCCAGTCAGCCAGGACCTTCTCGTCCTCGGGCATCAGGACTTTGGCAAGCCGTTTGCACCTCAAGTCGGTTGACTATTATATAAATATATATAGAAAGATAAGAAATCTATTGTATTTATTCCACAAGTTTTTAATTTCATTAGTGATAATAACACCCCTAAATCTGTTTAAAGGACATGCTGAGATTTGTGAGGAGATAAGTCCTCCCCTCGATCGCATTTGTTTGAGTTCAGGGGATGTTCGTCCTTGTTAGCCCACAGCTCTTATATAATTTTCATAATGAAAACACACTCTCCTTATTGATATTAAATCCCAGATATGACTGATTCACATTCAATCATGATTCACCGATCGGATATCCTTATAAGTAGAGCAATTTCGAGGGCAAGGGTATATAAAATTCTTTGTTCTCGCGCGATCCCATTTTATTCACATTTTTATTTTCATTTTTTTCATATTTAAATAATAGATTAAGCCCGTCGACGTGGTGGAAGATTCGTGAAAACGGTGGCGCGGTAGTAAGTATCTGTATAATCAGGGGTTGATTTCTGTTTTTATGTATTTGCATTATTAATAAATTCCTTGCCCGTGCATTTGGCCATAATTTTTCGACGGCCGCGTCCGCGTTTCGTTTCGTTTCGTTTACTTAATGTCGTATTTTTGTATTTTTATATTTATTTTATAAATTGCATAAATTGATGAAACACGAGGGTGGCAGGCTTTGTCCGTCCGACTGCCCTCGGCTCATTCTTTGGCCGTGTTTTGTTTGGTCACTCAAGTTTCTCACTTTTAATTAAAAAGCAATGGCGCTGTCTTTGTTTGCGGTAGTTGTAGCAGCCAGCCGAAAGTGGAAATTGACATAAATTGATTTTATCGCGCAGATTTAATGACAACGAAAACCCGCCAACAACCAGGGGCGCCTGGTGCAATGCAATTTTTGTAATGAAAATGTTTAAACGCATAAAAATCGCCATCGCCCAGGACCAAGGATTTTTATGCACTGCTGTCGCATTTTCGCGCTTACATTGTAAACTGGCTGACAGGCCAAGAGGGGAAGGGATGGGGGAGGGGCGGCTTTTCGGGGGCTCAGGGCGGGGCACCATCACAAGGACCAGTACCAGTGCCAGGCCTGAGTCATGCCACATGGCCACATGGGCTTGTCCAGGAAGGAGTCCTCGAAAGCAAGACCCAGCACGGCGGGAAGACTCCGGCGCTTGTACGTGGGCACTCGGCAAAAACGCAAATATTTTATTACGCTTCAGACCTGAGTAGTTGCGTTGTAAATTCTGCAGTTTTACGGTGCTCGAGTTGTGCTCACCGCTGCACTCAGAAAAAGAAAATGGCAAATGCACGCAGGATGTGCCGAAGCGAGGTCATCCTTGCGATCAGCCTAAAGGTATGCTGTGAGAACAAAGAACTCAGAACATACCCTGTAATGTTGCATACCTGAAACTAACCCACACTTTTTTCTCTGTGCACATCCTACTCCGTCTGTCAGTCGAAGTGCGCAGCACATGACCATGCACATATGCGAAAGGGGGCAACGACGAAACCCCCTCGAATCAACCGCTCTAAAAGTCGGGAGCCTTCGAATCCCACATTTAATTAGATTGCAGCCTAATCCAAGTGCTTTCATTTGTTTGGCCATCCCAGGTGGCCATCGAGTGGGGCCTCTTCTTCGAGGAGCTACTACACTCGTATTGATTTAATTAAACACGAAATAGTTGCAGAGCGAAGAGGAGTTATTGCCGCCTGGCCGCATTAAATTGCATAATCTCCCAAGAAATGTGTGCGCAAATTTGCATTAAATCGGGCAAAACACACATAGATTTACATCAATTTTTGGTCGTGCCACAATCGACACATGCGTGGACATAGCGTACATAAATATTGAAGACATTTTAAAATTTAATACGCCACTTAGGCACGAATTAGCATACAAAGTGAATTAATTACGAGCGTTATACAATTAAGTAAATTTCATTATATTGAATTTTTAAATTTGTTTCCCCACACACACATACACAGTGGCCCACGGACACACACCCATACAAACACACACACACACGGACAGCCAGGCAAAGTGAATGTAATTAGAAACACAAATATAATTACGGACACACACACACACAGCGGAGAAAAGGTGAGCAGTTATAGATATAGAAACACACATATGCCACATGGCATGCCACATGCGGCACGGTACTCGGTATTCGGTACTCAGATGTCCGGCGGTTCGGAGCTCGAAACACGGAAAGCTCATTATGAAATGCCAAGGGCCAGATGGAGGAGACACCATCTATAAGAGCGATGAATGGGAATGTTTTGAGCGCCCCGGTCAAGTAGAATCAATAAATTAAACAATGAGTGATTTTTAATAATTGATTCCCGATTGCATTGACAGGCGATTCGGGTACAGTCCGGTTTCGCTTCAATCGCAGCTCAAACTGATTATTATTTTAAACACATCTCGAAGGAAAACTTTAGAAATAGGTGAATCCTGTGGCAAAGAGCAAATAAATTAGTTGTTTCCAAACAGAAATATATTTTAAATGCTCAGTGCTCAACTCGTCCCACTTAAGCGGCTTTCACTGTAAGCAATCTGCACTCCTGCGATTCTCATCTCACCCCCCTTCCCTTCCCCAAGGATTGGTTCGTCCTGGCCATCGCTCGACCTTCTTTATTATTAAAATACAATTTTTATTTTTAAATACTTCAATTTCTGGTCTGTTTCTGCCATTCTCCCTGTCCATTGTCCCACCTTAACCTCCGAATGGCCCACCGGTTTGACTTTAGTCCTTCGGCGCCTTCCACTGACCTTTCGCTACCCCCCGCCCCCCTGCTCTTCGCACCGATCTCAATTATAATTTATTATTTTCCCTTTTTTGTAGTAGTAATAATAATAAGAAGATGAGGCGGGAAAGAAGCGTCCGGCCCTTTCCTATTGCTTTCTTTTTATATAATTTTACAGTCTGCCGGCCACGCCCACATAAATTATGCCTTGTGTAATAATTAATATGCCGTCACTTTGTAGCCAGCCCCCACCCCCCACACTCCCTTACGATTTTGCACTTTTTCCTTGGCCTTTCTCTGGATATAATTGTATTTATTTTACATTTAAGCGCATTTTAAGTCGCAAGTAAGTAGGAGCAAGCTGCGCGGGTTGGGAGGATGAACTGGGCAATTTAAATGACAAAATTATATATTTAGTGCCTCGGCAACCTTCTTTCAGATTGGCGAAGACCCCCCTTTTCCTTTTCCCGACTGTCTCTGGCTTTTCTCCCCCCTCCTCACCCATCTCTCTGTATTGTAAATGTAATCAAAAATATCGATCGGTTTTATGCAAATTGACTGCGCTGCCCCTCACGGTCTCCTTGTCTCCTTTCCCGTGCATGGGTTTCTTTTTGTTCTACTCCTATTTCTATTTATGCCTTAATTTAGCAAGAAAATGGCGGCGAAATCATAAAATTACATTATAATAAAAAATACTTATTATGCCGGCGTCAGTCGGTCGCTCGCAACCCAAAAGCAGCAAAAGTCGCCCCCCAATTAAATTGCATTTCCTTTGGCTTTTTGTTTCGCTGCTGAATTTATACAATTCTACATTTATACATTTATACAATTCTACATTTTGCTCTCCCTGTTGCTTTGTTTCGCTGCGTTCTTCTGGTTTTTTGCTGCAATTTCTAGTTGATTGGAATTCAATTAATTTTATTTGCTTTACTCTGCAATTTCCTTTGCATTTTTTATTGTCCCCGTATTTATTGGCACACACCGCAGCGAGCAGAAGGAAACGCGATGTGAAAATGCTGTTGGTGTTGTTGGTGGTGGAAAAGAAAGAAAAGCCACAGCAAGTTCCAACTAAGCTGGGGACGCAACAACAAAACTGCAGTTTAATGGAGATTTCCTTTCTTCTGCAAATACCCTAAAGCTCATCGATTTCGAGTCGTGCAGCTCAGAAATGCCTGATGACAATGTAAATTGTATACATTTTTTAAATTAAAAAAAGGAAATCAGTCAAACGTTATCTGATTACTATAATTACTAATTAGAGAACGAGCCTTATTAGCAGCCACACTCGAAAATGGCTCTAGTAAAGTAATAGAAATTATTATCAGAAATATTTCCATTTTCCCTAAGAAGGAGTTTTGAAATATTAGGGCACTTGCAGCTTCGACTTGCCACCCATCCATTTTTTGTTGCCTTGTTTTACTTTTGCTTTGCATTTGGCGCCAATTTAGTAAATAATAAAAATGGCAGTCAGAGCTTGCACTTCGCACTTAGCGGCGGTCCCATGGCCACGCCCCCTCCTCCAGAGCCGCCCTCTATTGTCGCTGGTGGCGTTGTTGTTGTTGCTGCTGCCCGGGTGTTTTTGTGGTCGCCGGTCGTCATTGCGGACACTTTGTGGGCTTGTGGACTGCGGTGGCCTTTTGTTTGCTCCTCGTTGACTTATTGCCCGACTGCATTAGTTGTGACCCAGAACGAACAGGACAAGCAGGAGCCCTGATTGCCAGCCAGGCTCAGCTCACCGCGGCGTATACGTAATCTGCATTGCACCTGGCCGGCTCTGTGATATTTAATTGTATTTCATTAATAACAATTTGTGTAATGAAAAAAGGCAACCGAGGAGATCAATTGAGCACAAGGTGCACAGATGCTCTGCTAGTCAGAAATATATTCTTTTTAATAAATATTTATATATATTTTGACTGGCTTTTATTTTCCTCAGTCTATGTAAACCAAACTGCTTTGGCTAATTAAAACTTCTATTAAGCCTAACTGCACAAATGTAGAGTATTCTACATCGCGCATACGCCCTGTTGTACTGGTCGCCATTGTGGCCATAAACGTAAATTAATTTAGTTGAAAGCTGTAAAGTTAAAGCTTTGTTCACAGTTTGTCCGGAGGAGCAGGACTTCTGGACTTCTTGGTCCGCCGATGGCGCCAACTGCAATCATTTTTCCCCTTTTTTTTTTAACCCGTCTGTATTAGCCCTTCTCCGCTTTGTTTAGCCATGGATTTTGCTATATGCTCGCCCACTTGGCCGTGTCATGTGACAAAGTGGCCTTGAAGGCCCGATAAGACCCGATTTTGGAGGTGGGCCAGCAGGAAGTGGGCAATTAAGTGTCATTAGGGTAAAATAAGTGAGTTAAAATAATATTAAATATAGGCATCTGAACCGCGCGCGATCGCTATCACATGTGAAAAACGGTGGGACACTTATTGTTTGGCTCTCAGCCCATTTGCATTTTCGATTTGCATATAAATAAATTTCGTGTACAATACAATAATAAACAAAAACTCCGAAAACGCCGAGGCAAAGGCGGCATTTAAAAGTGCAATTCATGGCAGAGTAATAATAAGAAAAAAAATCAGAGATACAGTGAACCTACTAATAACAATTTCCGGCGCTGCATTATGCAAATGACTTTTTACAGCGAAAATCTCAGCGGCCGAGGCAACTTTTCTTCGCATTGTCAGCGCAATACGAAATAAGCGAATAAAAACGGAGAAACAAACAAATAATTGCATACAAAATGTGTGCGATTTATTTGGGAAACAACCGCAGCGGCAGCAGAGGCATTTTTTCAATTTTTAATGAAATCAAAGCAGCCAGCAGAGGGGCAGCGACTGTTGCATCACATCCTCAGCGCGGCTAAGTAGAAATTATAAAGCAATAAACACAGCGGTAGCCGCTGCAAAAGGCCAACTTGCCGATCCGCCAACAAAGCAACGCACAGCCCACCAGCAACAACAAAAAACAAACAACATAAGGCATGCAGCAAGAGATCGACGGGTGGAATACCCTGCAACGCGGATGCTCAATCAAGTGCGGCAGCATAGTAACAAAGAAATACAAGCAGCACTGAAAAGAATTTCGTTACTACTCAACACAGTAACTACTTACTACCACGTTACTACTCAACACAGTATACACAGTGCTCAAAGACATAGTGAAAATTCCACAAAAATTAACACAATTTTAAGGCTCTTTTTAACAAGCTACTGGTATGGTGTGTAATTTTAATGTCCGAAGTAGGCCCAATTTCTTGCAGTGTCTTCGACAGCATTGACGAATGTTGCTGCTGCCGTTCGGCTGTATTTTTAGTATAATTATGGCAAAAAATGGGCCAGCCAACTGCAAGCATTACACACACATATAATTTAAATTTAGTTTAATTGTTATTCTCCGGTAGCCCGATGACGGGGGCCCACTTTTGCGGCAAGAAATAATAAAGCAAAAAACATGACAATTGCAATTGCCATTGCGATTGCAAGTGGAAGCGGGAATGGAAGCGGGAATGGAAGTGGGAATGGAAATGGGAATGTCAGCGAAAAATTAAAACATACGGCTCCTGCGCTGGCATGCGAAAATTAAATAGATGCAATTAAACATCCGCTAAATAATAAATGTTCAAATGCAGCTGCAGCAGAACAAAAAAAGTAAAGAACGAAAAGGGCGAACTTGGGGCAGATAATTAAGTATGCAGAAAATACTAAGCAGATGACCCTGGACAAAAGTGACGAGGCAATAAGTTACGCGAGTAATTCCGAGAATGTTGCGTGGGAAACTTTCGCAATAAACACGGAAAACCCCTAAAATTGTGTCGGCTCCTTCCGGGGAATCGGCCAGAATCGTGGATCCATCCGGATTCGGAGGCAATCATTCATGCAACATTGTTGATGGCCAGCAGGAACTGGTTTCCCTTCATTTACAATCAAATTTACTGCAGCTACACTGCGGAAAATGCTCGATGTGCAAGCAACTCAATCAAGCCAAATCATTTAATCAAGAAATAATGGTGAATGAATTCATATCTCGTGCTCATTTTCATATTCGCTACTACAATCTAGCTATCGATTCTCTCAGTGCAGCATCATCTTCCACCTGGCTGCTAGTGCAGCCGTAAAAAGCGGACTCGGCTTTTATATAAAATGCATGCTAACCATAAAAATGCAGGCGAAGCAGCGAAGGAGCCACCCTTTCCTTCCCCCAGCCATTTATTTATGTTATTCCTTGGCCTGGCCCAATAATAAAAGTCCTTGCTGTGTTTTAACTACAATGTAGGCGGCTGCTGCTCGGAAAATTGCATTACTCCTGCATGTGAGCGAGTGCGAGAGTGGCAAGAAGCAAGAGGCAAGTGGCAAGTGGCAAGAGGCATGTAGCATGTGGCAAGTGGGGAGTTGATTTCTCCACTGTTTTGCGCAAATTTGATTAATCAGAGACCGCCGCTGCGACCTATCTACTCGACGCGAGACGCCGCCTTGTCAAGAAGTCATCGATACTTTTGCGCAATCAGCGCAATTTGTGTGCGACGCCGTCGCTGGCAAGTTGCAAGTTCGTTCGCCCACCGCAGCGCCGAGCCTGGAAATCAAATTTAATATTATTATGATACACTTGTGCGCCGAACGCCGAGCAAGTGCTCCGGGATGTGAGGATGTGGGGGTGTCTCGTCTTCCCCAGTTTCCCGGCTCTGGAATGACTTGCGAGCACAACCCCCGGCGGCACTTGATTACATATTCCAACGTATTCACAACTCAATGGAGACGGAGTGCGTCGGCTTCCTTGCGCCCCGTATTTTTATATATGTTCAACAAAATAATAAGTGAAAATATTCATGTTTGGTTTTAGCGCACAATTGCGCACGTTTGGATTTCGGCGGGATGAGATCGGCAAGGGTTGGCCCTGCATTATTTATGGAGCTCACACTTTGGGCCAAACACTTGCCACGGAATCCACCATGGCAACTGTTACAATTGAAGCGCGAGTTCAAAGAGCAGCTTATCGAACGTCCGCAGAAATCCCTGGAGTTTGGTAGTCATCCACAAAGTGCTCAAAAGTATGCAGCTAAATATTTACAATATGCATGTTTCAGTTTGCAAAACATACATTTTTAAGCTTTATAAAACAAACAAGCACAGTGGGTGTCTGGGTCACTTCCCTTGCGGTTTTCCCCTTTCCTTCACTCAATTAGCAGCTCTCAAAAAGAAAGCACTTCTGGTTCTCCTTTCCTCCCTCGTATTCCCCAAACTTTTGTGTGTGTTTGGATTTTAGTGCAGATTTTTAACATTTTATATTGCACGTCATTACAGACAATTAAATGCAAAGTAGTTTCCTGCACTTGCTGCTTCTTCTTCTTCTTCTCTTCTACGCCTCTTCTGTGCAACAGCCACTATTCAACCAACCACCCACCCACCCGCCAGCCACCCACCATCCCCGCAGCCATGCCCTCATCCGCCCACACGCGGTCAAAATGCAAAAAAGTTGAGAAGTTAAATGCCGACATCTAGTGGCGTGTAGCAACAACAATGCCGGGGCATTCATTCATATGTGGCACAGAGCAACAACAACAGGACTAACAAAAACAAGCAGAGCAACAACAACAACATTAAAAACAACACCAGCGGAGGCAACAACAACAGCAGGCAGTGATTATTGCCGCAACAGAGCACATTACACTTGTTTTTGTTGCCGCTTTTGAACTACTCTCACAAAGGGTTCAGTCTACTTTGGTATAAAGTTTTAAAAAATGGTATAAAAACTTTCAAAAAATAAATTGGTTTTTCGAAATTGATGCCAAGTTCATTAATAATAATGGATAAAAACTAATAACTAATGAAATGCCATTCTTGTGCTGATTTTACTGTGCAGTGTATGATAGCCTTCGTTTTAATTGGTCGAATATGTTAGTTGTTGTATCTTTTTGCTTAAGTTTTTAGTTTTTTATGTTTCCATGTGGTGTGTGTGTGTGGGCTCCATGTTGCTTTCCTCACTTTTTGCTGTTGATTGCAAATCTACATACGGACAAACGGACATACGGACATACGGACAAACGGACAGAAGACGGCAGGGGAACTCGTCTTACTTACTTACGCTCGTCGTATGGAAAAGATAAATATCAGGGGCTCTGACGTTGGGTTTTTAGCAGAAGGCGACTGCAGAAACAACGGGCTGCAAGAAAAACAATTATTATAAATACATGTGGCACAGTGTACTGGGTCTACGCAATTCAGTTTGAGTTTGGCCCACGACTGACGACAACTTCCGCCTCGGCCTCGAATCGCTTGAATGAGGTTGCAATTTATGCCACTTGCTACTTGCCACTTTATTATTATAATACAGAGAGAAACACTTTTTACTTGCTGCCGACCGCCGTTTGCTGCCCATTATTTTTGCAGGGTTTGCAAGCGCTTTTTCATCAGCATGTTGCAATTGATAGTCGGGGAGTTGGGGAATGAATAATTCAAACGCTTTGCAGGAAGTGCCTTACTTTTTGAGTTGTGCAATCCGGTGGGTGAAAATAGTTGCCGCACACAGCACAAAGACAGTAAAATACCACTAACAATTCCCTATTGGATCTTAATTGCATACATGAATATATGCTATTCTGGGTATATTAGTATATTAGATTTTAAATTATAATTATTCGTACATTTAGTAGCTAGCTGTAAATTAGTTGGCACTCTATTGTGTAATCCATTATTTATTTATCTAAGCGAAACTAAAAATATGAGCCTAATATTTTGCACAAACAAAATGAACACAAACTGTTACTTTTTGTGCAGCCAACTCGAAGGTGGCAAATAAATAATCGGCTATCAGTTTCTATTAATTACATTCGAACCTGATCAACAAATCGCATTAGTCTTTGTCTGACAAATTGGCGTGAATAGCAAAAACCATAAATGCCAAATCACAGCACCCGAAACAAAAGTCAAATGTCGCATTAGGCCAAATGCAATTGCCGGCAATTAGAGGCGAAATCGCATGCAAAAAATCGGATTACGAAATTAATAAACTCGGCCCACGCACGCGTTGCATAAAACAGGCAAAAACTAAACGCTGGCAAATTATTTAACATTGACAAATGGCACAGCCGCAAAAAAGAGAGCCCATTAAATATGCATAACATAAATAACGAACCAACTATGCCCGCTTTTTTGCCCATTTTTAATGTCATCAGTAAATCAACAAATTAAAATTTCTGCACTTGTCCAATGCAACAAGTTACGGCAACATGTTGCCCGGATTCAATCTGTTGTAGCCGCTGGCTGAAAGCCACAAAAACCCGGAAACCACAAATATTTTGACACAAACACAGCGGGAGCAAGGATGCTTTAAAGGACAATTGTTCTGCTGCCATTGCGTATTTGCAGCATAGGCCCAAAAAGGACGACGCACACGCACACAGCAAAAATATGCCGAAATCAACGCAAACAGTTTCCACCAAGGCAGCAGGAATCTCCAGCAAGGCTGCTGCGAAAGTCCAAGTAGCTGCCACAGCACTCCGCCCCCAAGGAGGCAGCCCCAAAAAGTGTGCTACACACAGACACACTCGCAAATTGCATTGGTGTGGCTTCAAGGTCAAGTACAAGCCAAGCAACCACCCCGCAAAAAGGAAGAGGCAAAATAAAAAGCCAGCAGAGCAGACAAACGCAGGACACGAAGAGACATCGCAGACATTTCCCCACCAACCCCACCCCATCCCCGTTTTGTGGGGAAGCGGGGCGTGGCTGAGGGGCTTCTAATGTGGTTGCTACTTTCAGCCACCCAACTTCGGCTCGTCCTTTCGGAAAGGTTGACTTTCCACAGTCGACATGATATTTTCACGCTTTCATTGTTTGTGCTTTTTTTTTTTTTTCGCCTGTGCTGTGCTGCTTTGTTGCCTCCCCACCTCCCCAACCGCAGAAACCCCTCGGAAAACACTTGTTGAGCTTACTTTCTGCGGGGCCTTAAAGTCAGTCGAGTGCAAAAGTGGCAAGCCAAAAAGGGAAGCTGAAAACTCTGAAATACTCGTTTAAGCAGCTGCATTCCTCCGCAAATCAGAGCAAGACTTGGGAAAACTCGCACTTGGTGAAGCCATTGCATGCCCAATTGGGGCGGGAAAAGTGGGAAGAATGGGGAAATGTGGCAGAAGACGGGGCTGCACATTTGCTGCACTCTCGACTGGGCGGACAGCAAAACTGGACAGAGGAGAGCAGCTCCTTGGCAAAAAGAAAAATGCAGCCTTGAATGCAGGGAGAAAGCGATGAGATGAGTACTTCAAGGATACCCGTTCTGAATTAAGGACTTAAGGACTCAGTCCGATATAGAGCTAGGCATAACTGTTGCACGAATCGAATTTGTTGTGGCAGGTGATTGTTCATCGTTCATCCAGGACAATGCAAGTGCAAGATTTCCTGCCAGTGTACCCTCTTCTCCACTCAGCCTGTCTGCTGCCATTGTCCTACAGGATTATTATTTGCTTTTGTCGCGCATATGCATATAAGTTTTTCCGAAAAGAAAAGCAGAACTCGCTGACTCGCGAGCTGCAGAAAAATATTAAAAACTGAGACAGGTGAGCGGGCCGAAGTGGAAAACCTTTGGCACCTTTGTGTCTTCGCATTCGTTTCTCACTTTTAATTTGGCACGCCGTTCCCCCTTACCCCCTTCGCCCCTTCACCCGCCTATCAATGTTTTAGACAAAGGACAAAGTTTTGTTTGATTCCTTTTGTGTGTGCAGCCAACGGCGACGAGGCAGAAAAATAATTATCATTGATACAAAAGCGAGGAAATACTTCGATGCATCGGTGTGCACCTGCCGGTGTGCACATATGTTAATATACAACATATACATTTGCCTGATTAAAATGCAACAAAGGACAAGATGCACCGCCGCCTCCCATCGACTGCGAATCGCAGGCCAGGCGGAATCAGGAACGGATCCATCAATGTGGGAGAGCTCGGCAAATAAACAAATTATATTAGTCATCTAATAATAAACGCACACAAAAACTGGCCAGGGCTCATCAATTTATAATAGATTTGCTGCGGGCGACGGGCGGGGTATGCCCCCCGCCCCCCCTCGGTTGGTGATTTATGCATTTTTGCTGCAATGTCGCATGCAAATTTTGGTGCCCGAGGTGTGCGGGTGTTGCCCGCCGTTCAATATTTTATTAATCGCATGTTATCAATCAAACAACAACTAGCAACTGCCACTGTCACTCCCACAAAGTGTCCAGAGACGAAACCCGAAACTAAACAGAAGCTCAGCCAAAGGCAAGTGCAGTGAAGCCTGCCTAATGTGAAATTGCAAAATAGTACAAACTAATATTGCATACTTTGATTAGTCCTCACAACTTGTATGATTAAAACGTGACTGCTTCATCTCAAAAAACTCGAAATCCTATAAGATTACTTGGTTTTATAAGCGCGATACCACAATTGCTTAACACCCCGCAGTGGCACAATTACGCAGTCTGACCTGTACTATCGCACAAGCAGAGAGCAGAAACCACATGCCACACACACGGCGTATGCGTAATGCGCAAATCAAAATCAGAAATTCGAGACCTCCAATTGCCCCCCGTGAGTCCGCCGAGCCCCCAACCGAACTGCCCCTTTAAGGCTGCGGCTACTTAGCAACAAATTCGATTTGCGAGCCCGGATTCTGTCTACGGCTTGCCACGCGCACACTTAAGATGGGTTCACGTCGACGAGAAGGTGGAGCCAGAGACACAAAGCGCCTTTGAGCGGCACAGGATGTTCAGGGCGGGCGGGGGGAGCGGGCCTCGAGGTTCCTTCGGCCGACCGGGCTAGTGTCAGTTATTAACGCAATTAATTCAATCATTATTGAATCATGCAATGCGCAAATGCGAAACGTTGCAGCTGCAGGATGCAGTTGCACGATTCGGCATGCAGGATGGGTTCCAGTGTCGCCCGTTAGTCAAAAGCACCATAATCATCGCCAGGGCCCTGGATAATGACGATAATCACCGAAGGATGATGACGATGAGGATGATTATGATTATGTTTTGGGGGCAGGGGCCGTGACTGTGGCGCCTGTGCCTCCAACAGTTTGCCTTCGCCCAAACGCACATATTTGTCATGTCAAATCGCATCCAAAGTGTTACGTCAGAATCAGACCACCTCGCCCCTTTCGGGCGCGCGCAGTTCGTGGAACCCATTTGGCAACATTTTCATTAAATATGCCCAAAGTGAAGTTGCCATTCCCTGACAGTTTATCAAATGCATGCCCAGCCCCTCAGCCCCCGTCGATTCCGAAATGCCCACCCCTTTCGGACGCATAGCACAAATTAGCTGGCAAATTGTTTGGCACATGGCAGGGCAACAAACTGTCAGCCGGGGGGTGGCACAACCCCCATCTCCAATAGGGTTGTTGGTGGGGGTTGGGGGAATGGAATTCGATCAAGTGCAAAAGCCAAAAACTAAAACTATTCCGAATCTGCGTCCGATAATTGTCGGCCGTATGCATGATGAATACTTTTGCCTGTAATTTGATATTAAAATCGCTTTCCAAGGGCCAAAATACGTTACTTAGACGCGTTCGCCATTATCCTGCCGCGTTTGGCGGACAGTCGAAGCCACAGGAAATTGAGGCTTTCCGATTTTCGACTATGTGGCAAGGTAAGTTTTCAACAATCAACAACATTGAGAGTGAATAAGTGATGGAACTTTTTACCAAAAACCTCCTCTTTAACCCTTTAAAGAGAACCAATTTGAAAAAGTAAATTACTCGTCAGCAGGAAAGTAGGCAACACATGTCAGTTACCGGAGATGGGGAAGTTACAGGATGTCTTCATTAAGTAATAACACAAATCAATTGTATCCGCTGCATTGATAATTCGCCGATAAATATTTAATTAACCTCCTGTCCCCGGACATGCCGCAGGACAGGAATTTTTTAATCATCCGCCGCATACTTTGACACTTGAGGCATCCGACACGCGACGAATTTTCCACGCCAGCCGAAAGTGCGACATTTGACGCCAGACTGCAAGCTGCAGAAAGGGCCGGGAAAACTGGGCGGGAAACTGGGCGCAGAAAAGTCGGAGGACGGTGCAAGCGAAAGGGGCAGGCAGTGGGGGCATGGCATTATTATAATAATTGCATTCTGCGCCGAGGAAAGCCAGCTCTTCCACTGACAACCCGCAGACGATTAAACAAGAATATTGCCCTGGCCAAGTGAAGCCATTTTTCATTTCGGATATCAATTTGTTGTTTACATAATTGTAAAAAATGTTTTCAATAAACAAATTATTTGATTATTATGGCCGCCAATTAAAACAAAAGACAACGCGAATCCGAAAGCGACTGCGGACGCGAATTCAACTCCGCCGCAGCCGCCAGCAGAAACAACAATAGCGAGGAAAAACAAGCATAATTTCTTGACTTAATCGAATGGAGAGTACTGTGGATCGATAAATTATGTAATATTATAGCCTGCTTTAGTTATCCCCAGAATGTGTAAATTCATTTATTAAAACTTTCAAAGAAACACGCCCAATTACGACAAGCTTGTGCCCTAAAATGCATAAAAACATATATTCCACTAAAAGTAGGTTCAATATGCCTACGACCTTTGCGAATACCTCTTACAGCGGCAGTGAAAACAAAAAGATAGCGACAATCAGATGCAGATGTCGGATGAAGTAGAACAGAACTGAAACAGAAACTGAATTCAACCACTGGCAGCAGCAGCAGGAGCCTGGTAAACTGTTTGCTGTTCGCGTTTTTTACGCCGCCAGGCATTTTCCTGCCTCACTTTGAAGACCGAAAAATGGGGTAGGGAAAAGGACCTCTTTTCCTCGCGCCTCGAAATATTTAATTGCCTTGTATTGCGGTTGGATGCGACGAGTATTAAAAATATTTACCCGCAAACGCGCATTTCGCAAAAAAGGAAGTCGAAGTAAAAAGGACTTCTGAGGCGTTCGAGTGTTTTATTACCTTTAGCTACGATTTTAATTTTTAAGAATATGTAATTAGGGAGTAGCTTCCTAGTTCTGAAACTATTTTCCGAATCGATTCAAAATATCCTCGACTTATTTTGCATTCTATGGGTGGTAAGCCTTACATTTATTTCTCTGAAACTGATGATTATTATACCTCAATTTGCATCCCCTAGCCGCAATTATATTTAAACCACGGCTTAATTTTTATGAAGTCACTGCGATTATGGAAATTCACTGCCAGTCACTTCATCATCAATGGCCTGTCTGCTGCAGCTGTTGAATTATTTTCATTTTATTTGTATATTCCGTTTTTTGCTGGTGTGAGTCGTTAATATTGAATTTTAATTTGTAAGCCTGGCGCAGGTCAACCTGTATCTTTGGCCTGTGACAGATTGCCGGCCCGGATCCTCAGATCCCCCATCCCCATCCCCATTCGCATGCCCATCTCCCCCGCCATTCAACCACTCCCGCTGGTCAATGCAACAGTAAGTTGTCAATTAAATTTGGTCAGCCACATCAAGCAGCCGACGTCAGTCTCAACTCCCCGCTAGCCGCTGCCCACTCCACGCTCGCAGCTCGGAAAACCTCCGACCCCAAATCCCTCCACCGCCCCTTTCAACCGATCTGCCGTTTGCTTAATTTATATGTATCGCCCGTGTAATTGTCAATATGCCAATAAGCTGCGTGTGGCAATATATATAAAAATAATCGAATGCCGGGGAGGAGCGCCAACCTGGAGCTGCAAAAATTGCAGGGGCATAAACGGACGAGGGGCAAAGTGATTGTTTGTTTCAGTTTATTGAAAGCAGAGAAATCAATCGGAAAAGAGTCAGCGGTTCAGGGATGCGAAATTCTGAACATAAAGGGGATTAAAACAGGATGCTTTACAACGATGTGAGCACATGACAGGACCTCCAAGTCATAGGAAGTTTAAAGTTAATTCATCTTAGCTGATTATAATTACCCTACAGATCATGATTAACATAGGAAGGTAAACCATTTATTTATTTATTCAATTTGCTTCCGAGTAGCATATTGATTTAAAGTGCACATAAAACACCAATCATAAGTGAGCCCTGCAGTTTTTAACGTCTTAAGCGATAATCGCCGAGTTGAAAGGATTATGCAGGGCACAATTTATTTAATTTTAATTCCTCGAAAGTGTTTGCCATCCCTAGATCAATGGCACCAACAATTCAGGCGGCAATAATAACAAGTTACGCATACGCAACGTGTTGGACGTAAGTAGCTCAAAAGTGTTAAGGATTCAATTAAAGCGATACAAACACACACACACACACAAACAAGCCGAGCACACACACTCGCACAGGGGGAAATACAGATACAGTGAGATGGTAAACAAAAGAGCCGCAGAGCTATAATTCGATTATGGATTTTCCGCCATATTAATGCGAAATATTCGCAGCGCAGCGCGCCGCAGTCAACAACAATGCAACATTGTAAGGGGCAGAAACGGGAAGGAGTTGCAACCATAATGGCAGCAGAAATTATAAATTACGCGACAGATGAAATGTCAATGCATGCGACTCCTACTTATTGCATTTATTTAATTAAATGCGCTCCACAAAGCCCCAAAAAGACGCCGCCTTAAAGCCGGCATTAAATGCCTTGGGAGGCCTCGAAATAGCAGCAATGCAATGGTCGGGCTATACAAATAGAAATGCACTTGGAAAACTTTATCGGCACTAAGCTGAAAGTTAAATATGCAACAGGAAATATACGCCAATCAAGTGCCAATCTCGGGGGCTGACAACAACATGAAATGTCTTTAAAATAGAACGAAATGTTGGCGCTTGACTACCATATTAGCGGCGGAGTGGGGTGCGGAGGAGCAGCGTCTTATGACCTGGAAAGTGGCAACGAAAGCGGCCAACCAACTAACAAACCAACTGACGGACAACCAACGACCATCAGCAGCAACAACAGCGATCCACCTTGCCACCATTTCACCTTTCTTCGTATGCAAAATACTTTCCTCGCCGCCGCCTGCATAGATTAACGAACTGAACTTTTTGTGAATGCCCTCGCCGGCGAATCGAGCCCAGAGTGGGTTACTGCAAAAACCAAAGTGCACGGGGAGAAATCTAACTAACCAACTATGTTCTAACTAACTATAGTGGCACAAAGGAGCAAATACTTGTCTCTGGATTTATCATTGATGACCAAGAAGTGGTAGATGATACCACAACCATAAACTGAAACAATGCAAGGTAGTGATAAGTTAGTAGGTTGATATCTACCTATAAGATATGTAAGTATCTTTGAGATTTCTTCCAGTGCCCCAATGACGCGCACGTTGCATGGAACCGAAAACTTATTGAGCGGCACAGAACTTTAAGAAAATCTCGGATAGTTGCCCCCTTTTCCACTCCGATGATGCAACAAATATGCATTTTGCCAGCGTAAATAATTTATTAAATTTTATTGCTGAACGACAGGTGGAACGAGAACGAGAATGGGACTAAGAATGAGCGGGCAAATTGAGACTGCCGGTGTCAGGTTTGCCTGCCCCTCGTTGTAGGTAGATGGCCGATGTTGCAGATGTTGCTGTTGTTTTGGTTGTCGTTGTTCGTTTCGTTTCATGGCTAAATTGCAGCGGTGTCTTGTCTCGCTGCCCTGCCTCCTTAGCCATTTTCCCCAGCCCGTTTTTCCGGTGCCGAGCATTTTCCAGGTGAAGTTTCTGCCGCGCTGTCTTATAAAAAATGCACGCCGAATGTTGAATAATTCATTATGAATTGAAATACATAATACTCATTTTGTTGCAGCATTTGAATGTTGCACTGGCAATGAAAGCGAACCAGCCCCCCGTCAGCCGTTTCAGCCATTTTCCAGAGCCACCCAACCACCCAAACCCACACCACCCACTTTAACCCACCCGAATTTAGAGCCAGACGGCGGCTTAATTGTTTTTCATATTTTAGGGCCACACAACTTTCTCGCGAGCGGAGAGCGCCCCCCCAAGGATTTTTTGATGTGCGCACATAAAATATAAAATTAAATTTTGCCATGCTCCAGAGGAAAAGCTCAGGGTAGACATTTTCCCGCAGACGATTCGCCATTTCTCAGACATGAAATCGAGGTGAGATAAGGAGAAGTCTGCGAGTCTTAATCAGAAGGACGCGAATGCGGGAAAACAGCCCCGAATTAGGGCTTCCCTTTTCTTGTCGCCCGCCTCGTCGGCTTTATGTGCATTTGCATATTTTAATTTATTTAAATAAATAAAGTTGGCCAACTAAACAGCATACAAATGGCAAGAGGTTTAGTTGCTCGGCACAATTCTTCGTCTCTATTTGATGCTCTGCTCTGTTCATTTTTGCTAATTTATATCTTCAGCTGTGTGCATAAATAACCTTTGAACCATAGAATGCTCACCCTAGGAAGCACTTTCAATTACTCCGCGGAGCTGTATCCTTTTTTACTTATTCATCGAGCCAAATGCACACGGTGCAGACCCCGCTCGATGTTATAAATCACGAATCTTTAATGGTCGCTGGCCATAAAAAATATGCCAAAGCCGTGCGAAAATATTTGGCCAATATAAAGCGGTGCCGCCTATTGGCAGGCCCACAAATTGCAACAGATGCAGCCTGTGTTTGTGCACTTCGCCAGCTACTGTTGCTGGTGATTGCAGGATGGCAGGACATTACGGAGTGCCACACGTGCCACGAGCGGAATAAAATAACATATAAAAAATGGAAGGGAGCGAGCGAGTCAGTGGCGCGGTTTATAATCTAATAAGCAATCAATGATGTGAAAAAATGACTGGCAAACCATTTTAAACGCTGCGGTGCACCGCAACTCGACCACACTGGCCACCACACAACAACAACAGCAGCAACAACAAGAGAGGGGCAGTGGTGCAGGACTCGAATGAGTGGCAAAGTCAGCGCTGGAGTTTGGGGTGGATTTTGCATTTTGGCTGTTGGTCTTTTTTTCATGTTCGGCTGCACACACAATTGTTGCATGCCACACAGAGCCTGCCAAAAAAAGGGCAGCATCCTGCGCGGGGGATGGTCGGAGTCACCAGCGGGGGTGTGCGAACACATACTATAAACTGCAAATGCCGCACAATGACAGAGTGTCAATTTATTAGGTGCCACAATTTATGACGGCCGAAACGAAACGGAAACCAATACCCCAAACCGGCTGCGTTTTGTTTGCATTTTAATTTGCCAATAATTGAATACCTATTTTTCTCGATGGACATTCGTATTAATTGGGATTAAGTCACTCCTGTCGGGTCTGGATTTCTATATTTTAAGTTTATTTGATAGAAAACTCCTTCAAGTATGCATACTTCTATAGATATATTTCCTAATTTGTCCAACTTAAAGGATACTTTGATAAGATTCATTGGTATCCATATCCTTTTATGATCAATTTCTCAATACATAGGTATATATATATACTATATCTGCGTGTGCCTGAACTTTTAGCGATATTTTAAACTTTTGTTCGTTTTCTGTTTTTTGTGCAGTCGCTGGTTATCGAAGCCTCGACGTATGCAATAATTTTTTCTAATCGCTTTTCCGCCTGTTTTGAGCTGCAGAAAGTTGTTTCCTTTTTGTTTTCTGGCCTGCTGGAAAGTTGCGTGTGTTTGTTGGCCCTGTTGTTTGTTTTACGTAAAAGTTAACGCATTATTTTGTCGATTGATCGCTGGCTGCCATTACACTACCAATTCCACTCCACATCCTGCCTGCGTTTGCGTTTGCGAAACTTTTCCTCTCTCCTTTTCTATGCCCGATGTATAAATTACTGCAGTTTTTTAACAGCACATGATAAAAAATTGTGCGCAAAACAACGAAATTAAAGTTTATGCCGTTGGAAGGGGCAGTGAAGATTGGCTACACGTGATTGCCGCAATTAGTCTGGAAAGTACAACGCATTTGAACAATGCCACGTGGAGCAAGCGCTTTAATTACAGGTAAAATACAGTTAAATGAGTAATTACTTATTGAAAACAAGGTATAAGAGTATAAAAAACAGTATCATTGGCTAGTCAACGCATCCTGTAAAGAAAGTCGCGTCCATTACGAACCGTTTTGTTCCGCCGAATAGTTCACAACTTACTCATATTTTCAACTAAACCAATGCTAATTTAAAAACCCCCTCTCGTTTGTGACCCCTGACCCCTTTCCTTAGTTTCCACACCCCTGATTTCCATTCAAGCTTAACTCAGCGGTAAAAATTTATTGAAAACTTCCACGCTCGGCATTCGTTGATTTTTCCTTTATTTCCACTCACCCAGAGCGAAATGCTAAATGCAACAAACATGTGAGCAAATACTATCCTAACCCCGGTTCCTGTCCCTTCGGAATAACCCATACCCTCTATCCCCCCACGAGCCGTATGCCTCATAATGTAGCGAACGATTTGTATTTTGTATAAATTTTACAGCCAGCGTTCGTGTTGTTGTTATCGCCGGGCTATATCCGTCGGTATATATATATATATAAGTCGGGGAAAGGGGCGATGGAATGGGTAGCAGTTATGTATGAAATATAATAAAATTGTACAGGAAATGACGAACAAGTCGAGAGCGGAGAAAGCTCGATGAGGGAACTGAAGAGCTGCTCGAGGAACATTTTAACCATCGAATGGTTTGATTATTAAATCCATGAAGTTTTTCCACATGCAGATGCACTGCGAAAATATCTAACTAAAAAAGTCAATCAAACATATCGAAAATATCGTGTCACCTCTTTTGAGGTGGGAAGAAGAGAATGATGTTCTTTCTCCAATCTATTTTCAATTGAAGCTCTAATCGTGGTAAGGGATCAATTAGGGAATCTGACGATTTTTCTCCGTGTGTACATATATATATCAAAATTCACTTGATTGCAGTTTTCAAGTGAAATCCTAGCACACTTCACAACGACTCGTTGGCTGCGCCTAAGGGCTGAGCATTGCAGGATATCGCCAGGCTGGTTGGTGGGGAAGAAGTGGAGCCGCCAAGAGGATATAGGAAATATATTCCTATAAATGGGAACACCCCCACCCCGCGCGATGTAATTGATGTTTCAAGTAGCAAAGTGCGCGCCAAAAACTACGAGGCCCAAGTTGATTTTGATTCAGTTGCTGCAGAATTTTAATGAAGTCGAGTATTGGCTGCAAGTTTTGCGACTAAATCAAATTAAACCACATGTGCTCCTTCCTGCTGCCACGGAAAAGCCTAGGAAATGAGCCCGACTTTGGTTTTAGAACCAAAAAACTAATGCAAGTTTCACCCCAACCCCATCGCCTTCTGCTGGCTTACAGCCTATTTGACTTGGCTTTCAATAATGCTTTTCACGCTAATTAATTTTCGGTTTTACACAAACATGAACATGAACCCAATCACACCCGCTCACAATCGCAGCCACACACTTTGGGCGGCACTTGACAATTTCCTGGGCGTCAAAAGATTGGGAATTCCTTAAAAAACCCAACTGGGGTGATTCTCGGAAAATCTGTCCAGTTAGGGGATGAGTACGCGGCGTTCCCTCCCCAGCAAGCTCAGTAAACACCAGGGTATGTCGTTTTCATAGTCGGTTTGTAACACACGGTTAAATTGGAATCAATTATAAATATATAAATATTTTTAAAATTATTTAAACAACAATAATCTGAGTATATGATTTTTCTGCTGCACCGCTGAGTTTTGAATGTACACCCTTTATTTTTCCTGGCATTCTCCCCACTTTTGTTGGCCGAACCTTTCCGCTGGCGTTTCCTGCTGCGAATTTGGCTAAATTGCATTGCCACGACAACTGAGGCGTCTGAGGCTTCTCGCTTAAGCGAATCAGAAATTGTGGCAGCCACCCCGCCACCAAAACCTCAGAAGAGGCTCACAAGTGCCGCTTGACTCGGACGTTTTCCGGGTTTGGGGTTGAGGAGTCCTTCGATGGGATGGATGTACTTCTCCTTCACGCCCAATTGATGCGGTCTTAACGCCCGACTAGAGACCAGAAATCTGGCAGAGGGCTCTGCTCAGCTCAGCTCGGAAGCCTGCCTCAAAAAGGCCGAGGTTGACTCACAAAAAAAGGTTTCGGTGTCGCACGGAACGCCTTCTTCCCGGTTTTGTGACACGGGGCGTTTCCAGACAGAAAATGGCGAAAGATGCGAACGCCCCAGCGTTTTCAGATAATCGAATTTTAAGCGACCCGGAATGCCAGCCCCCAAAAAAAGGTGGATCACTGGAGGAGGAAGGAGGCGGTTTCTTGACGGCTTTGATCAGTTTTCAATCTAAATCAACCCTGCAATGAACTCCGTGCTCATATGTATCTCAAAACATATGAAAAAAATACGTAGACAAAGAATACTTTAAATTGGTTTACCTAATTTAAAAATCTTAAGAATAGAAAATCATTCAATTATATATGACATATAAAGCTGCTCAGTCTAAGAAGAGAAAAGATATGACTTAATTGCAATTTGCAAGAAGCTTAGAAAGCAATGCAATCACCTCGAAAGTGTTTGCACTCTCAATCGAAATTGATTCTAGTTTATATTTATCCCAACTTAATCTTTTCCTAGATCAACATTTTGGTTGGGAATATTAATCAGAGCTTTAAGAAACTACTTTTCCCATTGATTAAATTTGCTGCCTGTCTGGGCAGCCGTCAAATGCAGTTGAGTTCCGTGGATTTGGGGGCCGAGGACTGAGGAATCCGCCAAGGCAAAGCCATCGCTAAGCCGCATAATTATATATAGAATACATAAATGCAGATGCACAATTGTGGGCGGGGTGCCCAATGCTGCGGTGCTCAGATATTCCATATAGACATATGGACATATGGACATATGGACACATGGACAAATAGACGGACCCGCATCAGGCGAAGCGAACCGAGGCGCAGCTCAACTCCACGCAACTCAACTAATGGTCCATTCGTGGCACTTGGTTATTGACGCTGGACTCGAATTGTATTAACAATGCATGCAGCAAGTGCACCAGCCAAAGCAGGGGGCGTGGCAGGCGCAGGGCGGTTGAAGAGGAGGAGGAGGAGGAGGAGGAGGAGCCGTGGTATAGGGGGCGTTGGGTCAAGCAGCAAGCGGTAACGGTCGCTTTGATGCCAAAATCGAAGCGTGGTCAACTTCATTTCGCTTAATTTCGTGTTGAGGCTCACAAATGAGGTACAGTGGAAGTTCGATAGAGAAAACTGCAGGATGTAAATGAACAAAAGAAATACTAACTATATATGTATATAATTCCATGCTACAATTTGGATATTAAACCATATCGAAATTGATACTTCTTAGTGAGCTGCACAGGTTTCCTAACAGGGAGTATCCACTGTAGGGGGAGGTTTGGCATAGGGGCAGTGCGCGATGCGTGTCCGCTAATCCGCTGGATATGGAATATGGGGGTGGTGGTGCAGGGAGGGCGGTGGCCAACTCCCCCGCAACCCCCTTTCGATGCATGCCACTCAGCTATGACATTTTGGCAGCGTCGAGTGCACCAAGACTGTCAAATGAGTTGTAATGAAATCTCACTCAGGACTCGGGATACATATACCTCCGCCAATATGTATGTGTGTGTGTTTGGGGTCCAGTCAGCTTTGGTCAGCTGCACATATAATAAATAAATTATTTGGCATTTGGCGTGGCGTATTATTGAAGGCAACTGCAGCTGGGTAGCAACCCACACACACACACGCACGCAGGCACACGGACGCACAGCAGCGCCATCTGTCGGCCGCGATACGAGACAGATTGGGGCATTAGTGTGATTACCCTCAATAGTCGCTAGTATTTAGCAACATGCCTCATAATCAGTGGGCAAAATTAACTCGAACTCGGCAGGAGGAAGCTAAATTTTGGTACTCCTTACTTAAAGATGTTCAATGCTAGATGCATGCAAATGCAGTTGCATATGTGCTGTTTAAGAATTAATAGTGACGTTATGGGTCTACCGGATTAGTCACCCTTCTTCCCAAATAAAGCAATTTCGCCCGGCGATGGAGGAAAACTTGTAAATAATATATAATTTGCGGCGTAATGAGCCGAAAAGTACATCCATCCATTGCATGTCCTGGGCCCATAAAAGCAGCAACGATTTCTGAGAACATCGCCACATTGTCTGGCCCGGAGGAGGGCGCAGGGGAAGTGGCAAGGACCAAGTGGATAGGAGCACTCTCAGTCAGTCACATGGCAAAAAGTTACAAGTAATACTTAACGCTAAATGGGCACAAGTGCCCACCTGAGCCACTGCCACTTCAGTCTGTTTCAGTTGTATTTTTTCCACACGGGGGAGTGTGGTGGCATGGAAATTTTTGTAATGAAGTTATCGACAAGGTGGATCCGAATCCGAATACGAATCCGAACCCAGCCACTAACATATGTAGAACAATATGCAAATGTTACTTTGTTATGCAATTAGTGAATTCGATGCAAGCCACTCGACCGTCGGCAAACAGACAACCGCAGCAACGACAACCCAACCGAGTCGCCACTCGAAGGTTCAGTCAGCCAGTTAAATGTATCCGACGATGTTGCACTGCGAATTAGAACAGCAGTGCAAAAAGTCACCGTGGTTTCAACGGAAAGCAATCCTTGCCATAATAAGATACATTTTTCAAAGGCTCATTTCACATAAGCATACAATCTAAATAACTTATAATATAGTCGCCAGTTAGCATACTCTATATAGTTATGAATGAAACGCCCACCGAAACAATAAACCCGCATTACAACTAGACAACGAAGTACAAAAATGAAATTAAACGAATATAGGTCGCTTTTGCATGTCAAAGGGTAAGAGGTGGGCGGGATCCGTATCCGGATATGAGACGAGACAAGAGACGGCGCATCGAGCGCTAACCAAAGCGAGTCACACAATTAATTGAACCACCACTTACCCAGCTAAGCCTTTCTTCTCCCGCCTCACTTTGCTGATACTTGAATTTACTTTTCTGCATTCGCAGGCCAAAATGATGGAGAACTCGCACGCCTGGATGGGCGCCACCGGATCCACGCTGGCAGGTTCGTAGAGCAGCCCCGCCGGGCAGCTGGAAACCCACTGATCGTCGGCCTCTCTCCTCTTGATCTTTCAGCAGACAGCTACCAGTACCAGCTGCAGTCCATGTGGCAGAAGTGCTGGAACACCAACCAGAACCTGATGCACCACATGCGCTTCCGCGAGCGAGGTCCTCTCAAGTCCTGGCGTCCGGAGACCATGGCGGAGGCCATTTTCAGTGTGCTGAAGGAGGGCCTTTCGCTCTCCCAGGCCGCCCGCAAGTACGACATCCCGTATCCCACGTTCGTGCTCTATGCCAACAGGGTGCACAATATGCTGGGACCTTCCATTGACGGCGGGCCCGATCTGCGGCCCAAGGGGCGTGGCAGGCCGCAGCGAATCCTTCTGGGCATCTGGCCCGACGAGCACATCAAGGGCGTCATCAAGACGGTGGTCTTTCGCGACACCAAGGACATCAAGGACGAGAGCCTAGCCGCCCACATGCCACCCTACGGTCGACATTCGGTAGGTAATTACTGCAGTACAATTCGCTCGGCGGAATTTGCCAAATTCTGCATACTCACGAACTGATGCTGCAAACAATTGCATTTTAAATTAAGGAAATTAAAATGAATAGGCCTACAATGTCCATTATTTGTGGAATAATAACATAAAACTTTCTTTTTAAAGAATAAAAATCTGAAGGAGATTCAACTTTTCATTACGAGCCATTCTTACCGAGACTTTCTTAATCGCTTTTCAAATTAGTAATTCTTATAAAATATTGTGTTTGCTTGTAAAACCTTTTTATCAAAATTAATTGCGATAGTTTAAATTTAATATATAAGTCTGAGTGAATGGATAACCGCAGAAGCGTATTAGTATTATTGCTTTAGTCTCGGGTTCCTTAAAAGTTATTATTCCTCGAAAATGTCAAAAGTTCGAAAATCCATTAGTTACATTGAGTTTTTTCATGATTACCTATGAGTTTTCTTGATATTGATTGCTTGATGCACTGTGAAGCTTTGCGAAATATACTGCATTCAGGGGATTTCTTGAACCGAACTAACTGCTCTCGGGTTAGCCCGCGTTTCCCTTGCAGGACCTCCCTCTCAGCTATCCCGGAGCCAGTGGCGCCTTGGCAGGCGCGCCCAGCTCCTTGGCCTGTCCGAATGGCAGTGGACCGCAGACCGGAGTGGGCGTGGCCGGAGAGCAGCACATGTCGCAGGAAACGGCCGCCGCGGTGGCCGCCGTGGCGCACAACATCCGCCAGCAGATGCAAATGGCAGCGGTTCCGCCCGGCTTATTCAATCTGCCGCCTCATCCGGGAGTGGGCGGTGGAGTGGGCAGCGTTCCCGGCGCAGCTGGAGGCAGGGCCAGCATATCGCCGGCCCTGAGCAGTGGCTCCGGGCCCAGGCACGCTCCCTCGCCCTGCGGGCCCGCCGGCCTCCTGCCGCCCAGCATGGCCGTCGCTCTGCACCACCAGCAGCAACAGCAGGCGGCGCACCACCACATGCAGCAGCTCCACCTGCAGCAGCAACAGGCCCACTTGCACCACCATCAGCAGCAGCAGCAGCACCATCAGGGCGGCCATCAGGTGGCCCACAAGTCCGGTTTCGGTGCCAGCTCCAGTTCCTCAGCCTCCTCGTCGTCAATGGGCCAGCACCATGCGCCCAAGGCCAAGAGCAGTCCGTTGCGCAGCGAAACGCCTCGGCTGCACTCCCCGCTCGGCGATCTTGGCCTGGACATGGCCAGCTACAAGCGCGAGTTCTCGCCCAGCCGCCTCTTCGCCGAGGATCTGGCCGAGCTGGTGGGCGCCAGTGTCTCCTCTTCCTCATCTTCGGCGGCGGCAGCGACGGCTCCTCCAGAAAGAGCGGCGGGAGCAGCTTCCGCAGCCGCAGGCGCAGATGCATCCAGTTCCTCGAGCAGTGGAGGCATCAAGGTGGAACCCATCACCACCACTAGCGAGTAAAGGGAGGGTGAAACGAACGAAATGATAAGTGAAAGTTGAGAAATATTAATGGGTGAATGAACGCGAATCAGAAGCTTCGGCAGCTTTACTTGGCCTGCGTAAGCCTACGCCTTGGTTAATTAAATTAATTTCAATTATATTTTACTTATTATACGTGGAATCTGTAAACTGCATTCCGCGATTTATGTCCATAGAGCAAATCTATTGAATTTGGCCCGAGGAAACCGCACTAGGCATTGCATCCACATATTGTAAACGAGTTTCTCAAATTACACAATATATATTACATTTCAAATTAGCCCTATAACCATGTGTACATAAACTAGGGTAAACGATATATACGTTTTGAAGGTTTCCTCCAATCTTTGTGTTTTTACCTCGAACAATTCCTACACTTGATATCCAATCGAATTTACAAATAAGCTTTAACCACGTTCTGTTTACCATATCAAAGTGTACATTGCAATCGAGTTAACCAAGGCGTGGGCTGGCGCATCGGCCAGTTTTACTCTAGTTTCCTCCACGCGATCTTCGCCACCTAGTTTCTATTCCTAGCGTACTTACTGAATCAAAATTAAAGTATTATTATGTTATAGTCCATCAGTCTAACTAACTAAATAGCGACCGATCTCTTTAGTTGTAAGCTACAGCGGAGGTGGAAGCAGCAACCCCGGAACATTCCACACACCATCCGAAACAGACAGTGAAACTCCAATGGAAACCGAATCAGAAGCAGAAGCAGGATCCACAAACCCCAGCAGGTTAATATTAATGAAATGGAATAAATCAAAAGAGTTTAAGCGGACTTAACTTGGTAATTGTGTGCCCGAATTTGGTTTAGTCTTTAGTTTACGAGAAGCGAGAAAGAAAATGTACAAAATTATCTAAAAATGGAAATCGAAGCTTGTGGCTTCAAACGCAAATGGAATCAACTAAATTTAATGTTTAGGCTTAACTAAAAACAAAGAAATTCACAAAAAATGCCTTTCGGAATTAAATTCAGCGATGAACACACCGCAAACAAAATTTGTAAAAAGAAAACAAACAAAACACGTGAACTTTTTTAACGTATTTATACAATCGAAATTTTTAGACAAAATTTAGAAGCAACATTTTTTACACCGAGCCTGCTGCTGCTCCCGCCGAACTCGAGGCCCCTGATTTCGACATTATTGGAAACCCAACGTAGTCCCCGAATTAATCCCGAATTGACCCCGTAGTCCCCACTAGATCCCCTTCTAAAGTGCCTTTTCTAGCCTTAATTTGGACTCTGCTCCACTTCCGATCCGGCCGAGAGCGAGACCAAGGACTCGCAGCAGGACTCGAGGTTTATTTGGCAAGTCTGGCGACATTACGATAGGATTGAGTATCGGAGGACGTATCTTTATTTGGTTATAACCCTTTAGGCATTAGACTTTCGGCAGCGTTTGGTTTGGCAAGCACACAATTGATTAATCGGTTAGAGTTAATTACGATGATAATGATAAACACGACTATTTTTGCATACGCAAGAACATCTACCATAGCCATAGCCCGTATATAAGCACACACGATATATAAGTATCTATGTAATCCCAGTCCCCCAATAGACTTTGATGTTCCACACGTATCGAAACTTAACGAATTACTTTCGGAATAGGATGTAATATAAGCAGTGGCAAGAGTTAGCGGCTAAATCTCCTGGATATTGTGTATCTTTGTACGATCTGGATCAGCGTCCAAGTCCACGTCCAAAACTCAACATTTTCTATAAACTTTAGTGCAAACTTTATGTTCAAATTAACTTTAAATGTCGAAATGAATGTTCTAATTAATCCAAGAAAACAAAAACCTAAAAACGGAAAACCGAAACGAACAAAAGTATTTTATAAAAACATTGAAAAGTAATCCCAACCTGAAAGTCTTCTCATTGCTTACCAAGCCATTGTCTTGAATCTTGATTCTTGATTTGGATTGCGTTTTGGCTTAGTGTTTATTGGGCATATCTTAGTGGAAACTGGAAACTATCCTTGCAGCAGGCGTCTCTCAGAGCACAAGAGGCACTGCCTCCGCTACTGGCTGATTGATCTCCTGGTGGCGTTGCAGCAATCCCAAGCACTGGTGCAGGCACTGGGTGCTGGCCGTGGAGATCGCCTTGAGCAGAAGAAGATCGGGATCCGTGGGCGAGAAGGAAGCACAGTCGATGCTCTCGATGGCCCTGGCCAGAGAAGCGTTGCTAGAGGGGATTGGGAAACATTAGTTTCAACATAGATCACTGGAAGAAATGCGGCGTTAGCTACGTATCAGTGTGCAGTTACCATTGTTCCGTGAGAAACAGAGCTTGGCGCGCTGAAACCATGGCATCGGAGGCGGCGAGCAATTCCCGCGGAGGAAGCGGCGACGAGTTGCTGATGTCCATCGCCTTCATGTGGCTCTCGACCACCGCCCGCAGGCCATCCACCCACTCCTGCCGGGCCCTGGCATCGTTGGCCCTCAGCTTCACTGTATCCCCGGAGGCGCAGGCGATTGCGAACGTCCTGGAGTCCTCGTCACTCGGGTACACCACTGCGCCGGCCAGCTGCACCTGGCCCCTGGGAGCACTGGCCAGGACGTGGGGCGAGGGCGCGATGTCGTCGCCCACCGTCGACGAGTCGCACAGGTAGTAGCTCAGCGATCCCGTTTTGGCGTCCACCGTGAACCAGCGGTACTGCCATCCTGCAAAGTGGGAGCTGCGATTAGGGAAGTGGTTCTAGGGGATTCTATGTTATGGAGAGCTTGGAGCCGCTGCTCCAAAGGTAAGTCAGCTCACCCTTCATCACATTGGTGTATTTGCTGAGCTGCCCGCAGAGTTTCAGTTTGGCCGATTCACGAATGATCCTGTTCAAGTTGCTCTCCATTTTGGCGGCGAGGTCCTTGGGATCGGGGCGCACTGGGGGCGTGGCCTGCCGTGGGCGGTGCTTCTTCTTGCGCTGGCGAAGCGAATTCTTGATTTTACGTAAAATGTTTGCAGATATATTAAATTTATTCGCTTTTATTTGGTAAAACTCGGCAGAAACAGAAGCTAATGAACAACAGACAGTTAACAGTAAACAGTGTTCTATCAGCGAGCTTATGCCAGCAGGCGAGCATCGATAGTAGTACAATCGATTCCTGTTATCGTAGGTATTTGGTATTTTTACATACTATTTAAAAAATATTTAATTCGACATATAGATAAATATAGATTTCATTTAAAATTTTCAGATTAACACGAGAATTGCCCAAGTAGTATTTTTTTCAAATAAAAATTCTGCTACGTATTTTTTTCAAATGCGAATCGATGTATCGATATTTGTGCGTTATCGAGACCCGCAAGCGGTGTGGTCGATTAAAAAAGGCTGAAAATTCAGTTTTCAACCCGTTCCGGCATCTGGTCACACTTGGGGTTTCGCAAAATCCAATTTGTTTAAACAAAACAGAGAGCGCCCGTTCGGAAAATCGCGGTTTCTTGAAAAATGAAAATTTTAGCTTAGCGCGCGGCAACTCGTAAACTGCGTGCAACGGTAACTTGGGTGATTTTCCGGGTGGGAAAACGAGCGAAAAACAAAAGCAGCGCGAGTGAAAAAAATCAATTTGGTGGCACAAGCAGTGGCAAGAAGAAGAGCCAAGACGCAAGAGAACTGCTTGCGGATGATGTGATGATACAGATATACATAGCATATACATATATACAGGCTATATATACATCTGGAGTTTGTGTTCAAATTGAGGCAATTAAAACATAGCGGATTTTCGCCCGTTCGCAGTGGCGAATGTTTGAGTGTGTGTTTTCCAAATAATGTTTCACTTGTGTGCCTGCGCGAGTTCTATTTGATGTTTTTATGCTGCGTGTGATTTATGACATTTAACGGGAGTACATATGTGTACATGTGTGCACATGCCACATACACATATGTATGCACCCCCGTGCGCGTGTGTGTGTGTGCCTGTCTGTTTGTATCTCCCTCTCACTCCCACCCGCACGAAAGTGCGAGGGTGACTGAAGAAAAAAACTCCACTCCTTGCTTCTAAAAATAGAAAAACTACACAAATTGTGTGCAAATTATGTGCAGCATTTAGAAAACCAAGAGAAATACCCATTGCTAATCCGCATGTCTGCTTCCCCACTCATTTTCCACCCACACACACACACGCACACGAAAACCGCAACAACACAAATACAACAGCAAAAGAGTGACCATGAAAATGCCAGCGAGAAATTCGCGAAAATCAATGAGCAAAAGCAGCGGTTCATAATAATAACTAATAACAGAGCCAAACCAAGTGAAATTCGAGGCTGGAATTCGTTATGCTGCAGTGCCCATCGTCGGATTAAAAAGCGGGCGGAGACCCCCAGTTTAACCCCTCCAGTGATTAACCCCCGGCCGCATTAACTCCCCCCCCTCCCCCCTGTCGACGGCATGGACGGCCAGCGGGCCAGGGACCTCCTGACCCTCCTCCAGGAGCGGGTCGTCTTCCTCACGGGCGGACGGGACCGGCGCGGCGGACCGATCCTCTGCTTCCCGGCCACGCCCCGTCGCGATCGCCTCAAGCCGGAGGATCTGCGGCGCCTCCTCAGCTACCTGATCAGCATTCCCAGGTGAGACACTGCAGCCACTGATCATCAATCAGCGGTACTAGTAGTTACTACTACCACATAGGAATAGCCATTTAGTTAGTTAGTTTCTATTGCCTTCCAATTGGATCTGGACAAAGGTCGTCCAATTCAAAATTGTCTATGTTATAGTAGAACATTACGAATGCACATGTGAAAGTATAAATATATTAACATACAGCAAGCTAAATAATATATAAATATAGAATATATCTCGATAAGAAGGGAAAGTGCAGCTAATTCTTAATCTATGTCTTCACTTTTTTACGTTAAGTTATTGTTTGATAAGCACTAGCCATGATAAGAGTTTAAAATTGCAATACTATGATTACACAAAGCAGACTGAAACAAAATTATGTTTATTAAGTACATTTTGTAAATTTAAATGTGTTGCTTTTCTTGATTTCATCACAAACTAATTTGCTTAATTCGTAGCATTTCATTTTCATTTTTATGGACCTTTTGATTTACGAGCTATAAATAAAGCATAGGAAATTCTTGGAACTTATAATGACTCACCCAAATCATCTTGCACCTAATTAAATTTTACACTTTTCATCTGACATATACATTCTATATACATGGATATATTTTCGTATTTGATCAACTTTTCTTTAAAAACGTCCAGCTTAGTAAAGTGCACTCAAAGTGGATTGCATGACTGCCTGTTTTAGTCACAATTTAGATGAATTGAAAACGTCAAGTTCCTAGATATTTAAACTGCAATCTTGCCTTTGGCGGCACAAGTCCGAATTTCTCCGGCCTCCTGCATTTTGTATTTACAGCACAGGGAACTCTCGTTAGTAAACAACTCTTTCGGCTTCGAGACTAATCACACGAAGCTGAATACAAATTTTAGCTTCTGGAAATCGTTGTAAATAGGATATTCAATCTCTTGTTAAATTCCAAAAACTCGTAAGACCTCGCAGCTGCGGTTTCGCGTTACTGAGGCCATACTGTAGCAGTACAATGGCAACCCATTGTGTCAGCTGACGTCGCGACATCGCTGGCTGCGCTTCGTTTGCAATTTCGGAGGAGTCGCGACGTCGTCGCCTCACCCGCACCTACATATATATCGTATATATATATCTGAATAGGGGGAGGATGCAGGGGTGCTCGCGAGAGCGAGTGAGGGGGAGGAGGGGGAGAGCAGCTGCTGCAGCTGCAGTGCCACATTCCACTTGATTTTCCTGTTATAGTCGTCGTTCGCCTGCAGTCGCATTTTTATGAATCATCATCGTTTGACGATTGCAAGAACAGCACGCACATTGTTCTTGGCTCGCCTTCTCTTTCTCGCCGCATATGGCCATCTCTCTCTCTCAGCTGGCTGCTGTTGACATTGAATCGCCGGAGTGTGCGGGTCAAAATGGGTGGCACAGAGGGCCAGGTCGGGCTAAAAAAGTCATAAAAGTAAACGTTCTCCAATAAAAACTAGCAGCAACAAAAGTTGCATAAATCTGTGCGGCGAAGAAAGCACCGAGAGCAGAGAAGAAGAAGAAACAGCAGAAGAACACACAGATACAAACGCATACATACATATACCGGGGACCGGCTTCCAAAGTCTTTAAGAGCCGAGCTCGAAGAATGCGAATATTTTTTGCTGCTGCCCCAAACACTAAGAAAAAACCACAACAAAAACCGAAATGAGCCATAAAACGAGAGGAAAGAAAGAAAGGGTAATTTGGGCGAACAGTGCTGCCTCGCTAACACTGACATGTAGACATTAATAGCACTCTGTGTGGTTAAAGTAAAAGTGCGAGTCTAAATCCATTGTTTGCTTAATTAGATTGAACAATAGTTTTAGCTAACTCAATATCCAGTTTAAAGTTCCCTGCCTCCAGGCAAATGAAGCTAGAAACTGCCATCGAGATGGCTGATGGCTGCCAACGGCAACAGACTCGAAATGATAATCAGACCCTCGAGTCGAAGATGATGGTGACCCGAGATTGCGACACACGACAAGAGTATCTGATGAGATGTGGAAATAGTATCTGCCGCCAGCCGAGCTTGGAATCTGACATTCTCCAATCATCGAGAAAGGGAGAATCACACGTTCCGCGCTTATTTAGTCATGCTCATTGGCGCAATCATAGGGAGATTGCAGATTGATTGCAACTCAATTGAAGCGCAAGGTTTCGCCAGCCATGATGAATTACTGCGAACCGAGTTCCCACGCCGCATCATCCCATTCGGCTGTTATCAGTTATCAGCTATCAGCTATCAGTCGGCTAACAAGCAAAGCATTGTACTATCGCTGTCCCACATTTCACCGGATCCCCCGGCCGGAGAACAAGCAATAACACAAATAATGGAGCCAGGGCAGACACTTCAGGTTCGGCCGATAAGCAAATCGACGTCGTAGTCCATACTCCATGCTCCAAATATACGAAATGTTACCGGGGTTCCCTTATCTCATCCACGGCATTTGCGGTCCGTTCTGGCAGTCTGCCCATTTCCCATCTTCCTATACCCTTCCTTGGGGTAGATCTCCGGCAGGAAACCATGGTGACCGCTGGTTTGTATAAAACTATGCCAAAGATATTTGGGTTTGACCCCTTTCAAATACGATTCATTCATATTGAGATTTTAAAAAATAGTAAAGGGTACTCACTGCGTCGATTCCAATTTGTTGACTTCCCCTTTTGCTTTGCTTGCCTTCGTTTATGTTTCGCGTTGGTTTTTGTTTATTTGCTCTGGCGTGAAACACTTTTTGTTTATTTCTGCGCCTGTTTGTGCCTTTGTCTCTCTGTTCCGAGACTCGGCCAAATTGGCAACCGAAGTCAAGGCGTCTTCTTGCTGCTGTCGTCAATGCAAATTCCGTGAATCGAGTGAATCGGGGGAGTTCTCAGCATTTTAGACACGTACATGCCCTGAACTTCCTTCGGGGGTATTTCGGTGCCCCCGCTCCGTGGCGAGAACCTCGGATTTATGGGTTAAATAAACGATTTTTGATTGGACTTTGTGTTTGGTTTCTTTTGGTCGACTTTTCAGAATGCGGGCGACACTTTTCCTCCTGTCCTCGTTTCCCTCTGTCTGGGCTTAAATTTCGATTTTTAATAGCCCGTTTCGAGGGTTTTATTAGTCATCAAAAAGTTGCCCATGCTCCTCCAGAGAAATACACCAAAATTTCCAGATATGTTGCACGATAAGAGGTTGCGGGAGGGTTCGGGAACTTTTATGGGGTTCAACCGTTGGGAACACCAGTACTATTCCGGGTTCTCAAAGAGCTTCGTGCTGGCGGCAAACTTACTCGAACTCAAAATGCATTCGAAGAGACTAGACTAGCCGCCTCTTCACTTTTGCATTGTTCTTCGGGGGCAAAACCCCTAGAAATGCCCATGCCCATCAAGCGACCGCACGACATACTCGTATGTATAAACACGAGAAGATAACGTGGTTAAAACCGGGAACTTAGAACGATTCGGAACCGGCCGCAATCGGGCCAAGAAGTAGCGGCAAAACAGAGGGAATAATAGAAGCTATAGGCGGAATCGGAGGAGGCGGAGTTGCGCACACATCAATGAGAGAAATATTTATAGTTAATGGAGCGATTAAAATTCAAAAGGAATGCAAATCAGAGCGTTGGGCGGGCTGGGCTCTGGGAGGCCGAGGTGTGCAGGAAATTATTAGCTGAAATTGGTGTCAGAGCAATAGAAACCGACCCCAGACCGAAGAAGCAGCCGTTCCGTCTTAATTTATGCAAGCGACGTAAACAGAGCAACGAACCATGAGCGATCAGCGACACTCTCACTCACGTACTGCTGGGAAGACACTACACTCGAAAAAAAACACCTGCCAGTCATTTGATTTGACTGAAAGCAGTACCAAGGAAAATTCTAAGCTACTCCTTATTCCAAGATCATAAGTTATTATAGAATGTTTACTGGATAATTGGTATCTGTGTAGATAGTATCTACCCAAACTAGGCAGTAACTTTCCTCCCTACTATCTCCAAGTTCTCTTTCGATCGCTCTCTCTAACCGAACACACCTTTCACCTGGCTTATTTTCAGCGACGCCGCCAAGAACCTCGGATTCACAGTCATCATTGACATGCGAGGCAATGGCAACTGCTCGACCAACGTGAAGACGATACTGAAGGTGCTGCAGGAGCACTTCAGCGCGAATATCCACAACGTGGTGATCATCAAGCCGGACAACTTCTGGCAGAAGCAGCGAGCCTCGATCTCCTCGCACAAGTACAAGTTTGAGACGACGACGGTGTCGATTGAGTCCCTCAACAAAATCGCCGAGAGCCACCAGCTGACCGGGGACTTTGAGGGCCAGCAGCTGTACGATCACCAGCAGTGGACGGACGCCCGCTTGGCCATCGAGGACTTCTTCTGGCAGGCCGGGGACATGGCCGATCGTATCGACGATCTGCAGGAGGACCTCAACCGCAACGACTTCGCCGAGGACGTGCCGCTGGCCAGGCACGCCATCGATCACCACAACGAGATGCGCAAGAAGATCACCAAGCTGCCCATCGAGGACCTCGACATGCAGGGCAAGAAGCTGCTAGCCAAGATCAATGCGATGGCTCCGCCAGGCGGTCAGGTGAGCAATCGAGTAAAGGATTTCTCTTAGAAAATCTCACATCATTTTTGGGAACGCTGACTTGAATCAATCGAATAGGATGCTTTCTCGTTGTAGCTTACCTTCCGTAAATATATTGAGTAGGCAAATAAACGGAGTTACGAGATTTTTTATCAATAAATTTGGGCGTAATAAACATTCACATATTTCACAGAAAAAGTCAATAACCTCAGTCGAGGTTCACTTGCCAAATTGTATGCCAAAACAAAGAAAAACTCCATCGAAAACATTTCAGTCTATTATTATGGAAATAGGTTGTTTTGTCTGCCATCAGAGTAGATGAAATTTACATTTATAACATTTGTGGTATTATGTATTTTACATGCAAAGGCCATTTTCATTAAAGCTCGTAAAAAATCAATCCAAATAAATTATTCAAACATTAATTGCACAACAATCGAAAAAAGTGTTATATTTCCTGTCGAAAACTTTGGATGGACTTTCCATTTGAAAAAACCCCGAGTATTACAGGTTATCACATGCTTAGAGTGCATTTTTTGATTATTGTTGAGACCCAAAACACTTCTAACTGCCCATCTTATTCACAGGCTCCCACAAACTCTGGCGGACCGGAGATGGACTCGGGCCCCTCCTCCGCCGGACAGCAATCTCAGCCCTCGCAGCAATCTCGTTCGGTGGGCGGCAACCCGGACATGTCTGCCGCCGTGAACAAAGCGCTGCGGCAAATCGAACTCATCCACACCGGTCAGGAGAAACTGCTAATGCTGTGGCAGCACAAGAAGGTGAAACTAGACCAGTGCTTCCAGTGGCGCCTGTTCGAGCAGGACTGCGAGAAGATGTTCGACTGGATCTTGCACAACCGCGATGTGTTCCAGATGAGCTACGTCGAGATTGGACACAACTACTCGGTGGCCAAGTCTCTGCAGGATGAGCACCAGAAGTTCGCCGTGGCATCCATGAATGTATCCGTGAACATCGACAGGATTTTGGCCGTGGCAGCTCGGCTGATCGAAAGTCAGCATTATGCGGCCCAGCACATTAAAACGCTAGCTCAACGTTTGGACCGAACTTGGAAGGACTTTGCCGCGGGCTTGGACGAGAGAACAGCTGTTCTGCAGCTGAGTGTTCTTTTCCATCACAAGGCAGAACAGTACTGCAATAGCGTGGCCAGCTGGGCAGCCGCATGTCAGGCCTCTCAGCCTCTGCCCTCGGATATCCAGAGCTTGGAAACGGCCATTCGGACTCATCAATCCCTGTATGAGGCTATGTGCCAAGCTTACACCGAGGTTCACTCCACGAGCAAGAAGCTCCTCTATCAGCTGGATCATTTGGTGCAGGTCTGCAATCAACCTCCGCCGCCTGGTGTCCCGGATCACCGAAAGAATAGCAACGGTGGTAGTTTTAACAAGTACGAGAGACAGAATCCAGCAGCGGATTACAGCGAAGGCGCCAGTCATGTATTGGCTGTGATTCACCAGATCCTGAGCCACCACCGCACCTTGGAGGCCAAGTGGCATCAGGAAAGGCTGCGATTGCATCAGACCCTGGCTCTTAGACTCTTCCAAGAAGATGTGAAGCAGGTCTTGGATTGGCTGAAAAATCATGGCGAAGTTTTCCTTAGGAAAAATACGGGTATAGGCAGAAACTTCCACAAAGCCCGGGTATATCAGACCTCGCACGATAATTTTGAGAACGTTGCTCAGAACACCTATAGTAACGCCCAAAAACTACTGGCAGCTGCGGACGAATTGGCTAGAAGTGGCGAAGCCGATCCCAATGAGATATATTCTGTGGCCAGAGAATTGGAGCTTCAAGTGGGCAGTTTTGCGGAGAGAGTGGAGCAAAGGAGACGCCGGCTGGATATGGCTGTAATATTCTACACCCATGAAAAGGACGTGACCGCCTGGATAGACAAGCTTCGAACGGATGTGAGCACGGATGAAACACGTCTTTCGCAGGAGAACCTCGAGGGCATTGAACGCATATTGCAGCAATACCAGAGGGATCAGCAGGAGAGCTCCGTCAATGTCTGCCTTACAACCATCTCCCAGGGTGAAGCTCTGCTGCAGGAAATGCGATCCCTGGAGTATGCCGACAATACTGGTTCCATTGCCGCTCTGGAGGCTACCCTGGAGAAGTTGAACAAACAGAAAGTGGAGTTGGAGGAGCTCTGGTCCGCCCGCAAGTTTCGCGCCGATCTCATACTGCGTTTGCGCTACTTTGAGCGGGATGCCAGGTTGCTGTCCGTGCAAATGGAGATGTGGTCCGAGGAGCTCCAGCATGCTGACCTCTCCAGGGACTACCAAAAGGCCGAACAACTTATTCGCATGCACAACGAGTCGGTGACGGAAATACAGAACGCCACCTACGAGGTCGTGCAGCAGGGTCAGGACCTGCTGCAGCTCTTTGAGAACGCTGGCTTCATCTCCATGGCGGATGCCACGCACACGGCTCAGGCTAGGATTGAGTATCTGCTTGACTTCTTGCGGGAACGGGAGATCGATCTGGAGGAAATGTCCGAGGCCAAGCGGGCCAAGCTTGAGCAAGCGGTGCAGCTATGTCAATTCCAGAACGATGCCAACCAGGTTATCTCGTGGATCCGCAATGGAGAAGCCATGCTGGTGGCAAGTTTCGTCACGCCCAACAGTTTGCAGGAGGCCGAGCAGCTGCGCAAGGGTCATGAGCAGTTCCAGGTTACTCTGAATATCATTCGAAATAGTTGTACGATTATTAATATATTCCATTCCTGCAGATTGCCATCGAGAAGACGCACACATCGGCGGTGCAGGTTAAGTACCGTGCAGACGCCCTCATCAATGCTAACCATTACGACCCGCTATCCATCGATGAAATCAGCGACGATGTGACGAAGAAGTGGCAGCAGCTGGTGACTTACGCGGAGGAGCGGCACAAGCTGGTGACCGCCTCGATAAACTTCTACAAAACAGCCGAGCAGGTGTGCTCGGTTCTGGACAGCTTAGAGCGGGAGTACAAACGTGAGGATGACTGGTGTGACGGTGGAGGAGGCAGCGACAAAGCTCAAGCCATTGTCCAGTTGATCTCGAAACACCAGGAGCAGAAGGAGGCTTTCCTGAAGGCCTGTACTTTGGCGCGTCGCACAGCTGAGACTTTTCTAAAATACGCTAACCGATCGCAGCAGTGCTATCAGTATAAAGGCAACTGTGAAGGCCACGTGAAGAGCAAACTGGATAAGCTGTTGACTCAGGAAAATCAAGTTCTGGATTACTGGACGCTGCGCAAGAAATCTCTGGATCAGTGCCAGCAGTTCGTTCTCTTTGAGAGAAGCGCCAAACAGGCGATCGAATGGATACACAACACCGGAGAAGCGTATCTCTCCTCTAGGTCCAATCTGGTGGGCATAAGCAAGGAGGAAACAGAAGGGTTGCTGAAAGAGCATAATGAATTCCGAAGCACTGCTAAGGAGACTCGCGAAAGGGTCAAGCTTCTGATCCAACTAGCTGATAGTTTGGTGGAAAAGGGTCATGCCCACGCCAGCGATATCAAGCAATGGGTGGCGTCCGTGGATCAGCGGTACAAGGACTTTAGCAACCGCATGGACAGCTACTGCGAGCAGTTGGAGAAGTCTTTGGGCATGTCCCAGCAGCAGTTACTTTTGGGCTCCGATGGAAACAGTTCGATAAGCTCCTCCTCTGGGGATCGTCATTCGGACCCCACGCTGGAAGCCAAGCTAAACAGCAGCAATAAGGAGAACAAGGAGATAAACGAGGAGAAGCGCAAGTCAGCGAGGAGGAAAGAGTTCATCATGGCTGAACTGATGCAAACAGAGAGGGCGTATGTTAATGATCTGGCCACTTGCATCAAGTGTTTCCTTGAGGAATTCCGAGTGGGAAAAAATGTACCTTCTGCCCTCATTGGACAGGAAGATGTGATATTCGGCAACATCAGGGAAATACACCACTTCCACCAGAAGATTTTCCTGCGCGAGCTGGAGAAATACGAGACAATGCCTGAGGATGTGGGCCATTGCTTTGTGACCTGGGCCTCCAAGTTCGATATGTATGTGCACTACTGCAAGAACAAGCCCACATCGAATAATTTGCTGGTCCAGCACGGCGGCAGTTTCTTTGAAGAACTACAACGGCGCCTGGAGGTAGATCATCCCCTGCCCGCCTATCTCATCAAACCTGTGCAGAGGATCACCAAATACCAGCTGTTACTTAAGGATCTCCTTTCCTGCTGCGAGGAGAGCCACGGCGAAATCAAAGAAGGCCTCGAGGTGATGCTCAATGTCCCCAAAAAGGCCAACGATGCCATGCATCTTTCGCTGCTGGAAAACTGTGATGTCTCCGTAGACAAACTGGGTGAAGTTGTGCTGCAGGACGCCTTCCAAGCCTGGGATACCAAGCAGATCATTCGAAAGGGCAGAGAGCGTCGGGTCTTCTTGTTTGAGTTGTATCTCCTGTTCGCCAAGGAGGTAAAGGAGTCCAACGTAGTCAAGTACCAGTTTAAAAGCAAGCTCATGACCACCGACATGGGCATCACAGAGCACATCGAAGGCGATGAGACTAAGTTTGCCGTGTGGACGGGTCGTTCACCCATGCTCTCGGATTGCAGGATCGTGCTGAAGGCAACGAGCTTGGAAACGAAACAGGTTAGTAGTTCATCGATACTTTATGCCTTGGCTTAATACGTTTTTATAACTTACAGATCTGGGTTAAGAAGCTGCGTGAAGTCATGCAGGAGACCTGCTTCTCGGGCACCTCGTTGACCTTGCCCAAGTCTCCAGCTAAACACTCGGGCTCCTCGCAACGATCCTCGCGGGACTTGGATGAACAGCTCACGGAAAATGATCATGATCGCTGTTCTCTGGCTAGCTTCGGATCGGGTAATACCACAGATAGTGATAATAAGGTAAGTTCGAATATTAAGTTTGATTTGATTATGATTTAAGTGGCAAGTTACAGGAATGAGTAAATCACTACAAAAGTAACTATTGATAATACCTACAAGTTAGATTCGAAAGCACTCAGAGTGTTCCCCTTATTTTGGCTGTGTGGCTGTGCTCAGTGAGTTTCCCCCTATTTTCCAGGTAGCTTTAAGCTCCAAAAAGAACTTTGCCAGTAGTCCTACCTCACATGGAAGCAGCTTGCACCCTCATCTCCAACCGACACATCTGTCTCTCCATCCCAGAGTCGTGGATTCCACTGCCATTGGCCAGCTGAACTAGTTTTCCCGCTCGCCACGACTCGGATCGGATGAGTTCAGTTCGGGTCCTGCAACATGTTTAAAATTCATAGCAGGGCTTAATGAGATTTCCCTCGCTGGTGCGTGGAACTCTTCGAGACCGCTGCTTGTCGACGGCTCCTAGTTTCCAGCCAGCAGCCGTCTGTATCTTGTAGGTCGAGTGTGTGCTGGATTATATATGACTGCTTTTAGCGCCGTTTCGTTACATTTGGTTAATGTAAATTTTATGTGACACTTCTTTATAGTTAGGTCTGTCTGCGAGCGTCTTTCAACTGTCAACGGGCAGCGTTTCGGCAAAACCCGCCCGATTTTGCCACTAACGCTAAGATGCTAATGCAGATTTCGAGCGGTTTTACGACCGACATAACCGTTTGTCTTATGTGGAAGAGGTTACCGAGGTTAAGGGCTTTACTTGTGCTACTATTTTACGGCTCCAGGGATCCGTCCAACACCCCGAAACTTCTTGCTGTGTTTATTATATTTTATGGTTGCTATATGATAGTCCGAATAAAACTGATTCAAGGAGCCAATTGTACAAATAAGATACATCATTTAAGATATTATATCTGGGATGCTTTGCAATCTGTTGGACTATTTTTTATTTCTAGTTCTATTTTGCATATTTAGAGATCTATTTATGCCCATCCTGTTTACTACAAAAAATGATTTACTTCCCTTTAAAAAAGCGGAATTAATTTAAATAATTAGCTGAAACGAAATTCCCGCCCATCTGAAAACGCACAGACCCCAACAATAACAACCTGAGAGAGGGAAAGCTCTGGGCAGAAGCACTCTCCGAGTTTCCGTGGAAAGCTTTTTGGTCTTCTTTCTTTTCGCCAATTTGAACCCCCCTTGGGGGTAGTGGGTTAAGGCAGTTGGCATCGCGAATGTTTTCGGTGCGTTCGACGCTGCGAATTCGTTGGATTCGTGAATTCGTGAATTTGTGGATTCGTGGGTTCGTGTGGGGCAGCTGCTGCTCCAGTTGCTCCGCAGAGTTTCAGCCAAGAGGTTCGTTCACTCACCGCCCGGCTGCTCGGGTTTTCCTCAGTTTTCCTCTTGGATTTTCCATCGCCTGCTGCCTGCAGATGCGCGCCGCCAGGCCAAAAAACGCCAAACGCAGCAGCAAAAGCAGCAGCAGCAGTCTCTTCTTCACTAAAACTCTGAAGCTGCAACTATATTCTACATTTCTTTGAGTGAACCCACTAAAGAGGAGCGCAATACGCAACGTCCATAAATTGTATGGAGAAAATCAAGTGATTGAAAATCGCCCATTATCACCGTGATAAGAACAAGTACTCGAAAGATAAAGATACTCAACACACTCTACCAAATCAAAAATTGAAAGAAAGTCGCCATATCAACAAACGAAAATACCCGCTAATGCCGCAAAAATTTAAACAATACTCAAAAGAGAAGATTACATAAATGACAGCCTCTTGTTTAGGCCTTAAACTGTTCCGAAAAACGGTGTAAACAAAGACCTGGCTTATATAAATAACTAGAAACAAAAGTGAAACAACAATCCGAGTAATGCAAATAAAAATGATAAAAAGCTGTTTCTGCTGCCAAAAACTACACAAGCGAGCGGGGGAACCCTTTTTAGCATTTTTGCGAGGGCAAAAAGGGAAAAAATGAGCTGAGGATGAAAATGTCTGCAGCAGCCGCAGGCGAAAATGCCACCCTTCCACCCGCTTTTCCGCCACCGCTGCCTTTGACCTTTTTCACGCCTTCAGTCACTTGAGTAGCAGTTACATTCCCCCCATTTAGACGATTCGTTGCCCCCAAAAAACCCCTCGAGTGCTGCTGTCAACTGCACAGCGATCGCAGTGTATCATGGCCAGAAAATCTTGGATTTCTTAGAAATGCGTAGCACTAAAAGAAATATGTGTTGGCAAAATAATTATTTAAAAAATACTGTATTCAAATTTTTCCTTTATATCTGATTAATTTTAATTACCTAAATATTTTATCTCGGATTTTATATATTGGATTTTCCATACCAAATCCCCAGCCATAACATCGACTCTTTCCCATGAAGGGTATCTGATAGTCGCCACCACCCAGTGCTTTGTTCTTAGATTGGCCAACTCACCCGAGTTAGGGCCATTAATTCCACGCTTATCTATTGCATTTTAATATTTATTTCAACGCGATAGGGTTGTGGTTCCGTGGAATAGCTCAGCTAATACGGTGGCTCTGGCTCCCTGTGTGCTGTGGGTTTTATATTGCTTTTTTTTCAGTTGCGGCTGATGTAGACACGACATGTTTTGGTCATTATAATTATCGAGTCGATGCATTGCAATTTAATTTGAGTGCCAGTTGGGTGAACTGCAAACAGAGGAAACGAGTGCAATGTCCAGCCTTGTGCCCTTTCCGTTGTATCCATCAGTTGTCACATCCTGGCTGGTATCCTCGCTGGTACTCTTACTTCCATTTCCATAATGGACCCAACCCCTTGGCAAAGGCCAGTTTGGCCTAATCTAATCCAATTTGCAGCCGGAAGCAATTAAAACAGCATACGAACAACACAAACATTAGCAACTGTGGTCGGTCAAAACCGCTTAGTTGACCCAACAGAACCGAACAAAGGAAGCACATTTCCAAAGTTTCCAATGCTAGAAACGTTTTCCGAGCTGCAGTCGGATGCGATTTCCATTTGGCGCTCTTTTCCCACTTTTATTTTGATCTCGTGGGCAAAGTTTCAAATCTAGCCAGCAGGCAGGATTAAAACAGTTTTTGAATCCTTTGAGACTTTTTTGAGTAGGTGTTCATTAGATTTAATACAATTTCATTAAATATGTATGAAAAATGTGGAATAAATGGCTCGAACTGCAAAAAGGGGTAATCCCTTTACTTTGATACCACCACAGAAGTAAGCAAAAGTTACCAAGCTTACTTTAAGTTTGGGGGGCGAGACTAAATTAATTTAGTTTGAAATCCAAACGTTGCTCTAACAACATCCCATTCTCCCCACTTTCCCCACTGTGTGCATTCATTTGCAAAAATTGAATTAGGTTGGCTTTTTGAGTGAATGAAATGAAAGTATTAGGACAGAATGCTGAGGAGGCTAGGAAAATGGGAAATATGTCTGGCATTTTGTCAACGCCACAAAATGTCAACGAGTCCTGGCAGTGGGTGTAAATACACACACCCTCTTCGCCACGGAAAGGAGCAAAGTTTTCAGTGTTTTTAATAGAGAAAAACCGAACCAACAGCATCTGCCCCAAAAGTGATGGGAATGCCACTTAGCGAACAGCTGCTCAAAAGGCCCTCGAATTTCCTCGAACGTATGCAAATTTTCTCGGCCAGCTCATGCCGATCATTTGCAAATACCCTTACTTTGCGGTTTAATGTTCCATCCTAAACCAATAAAAATATCTAAATCACTTGGGCGAATCAAAGTATTTAGGTACTGAACCGAAAAATAAATTCTTTTTGGGGACTCAAGTGGAGAGAATAATATCTATAGACTCATAGTTTAGATTTGAACTGGAAGAGTCTTGCGGATTCACTCGACTTAAATTCTGTTCCCACTTGCCAGGGAAATTGTTTTCCCCTAAACTATTGAAGGGGTAAAAGCGATGGGAAAATAGCAAGGAAAGCAAACAGAATCTGAGAAAACCCAGTCATAATTGCTCGGCTGCGATTCCGAGATCGGCGGACCGGCTGAAGTGGCAGTCGCTATGGCGCACCTGCCACATCTTCCCAATCTTGAGATACTTTTTCGGAAACACGCGCTAAACGCCTGGCAACGACTGTCGAGCAACAAACAGAAATGTGTAAAAATAACAAACCCATGTGCATAGATATAGGCCTTATATACGGACATAGTTCGGGGTAAACAAACGTGCGCTAAGAAAATTCAAGATAAATTTTGGGCCGCTTGGCGGTGAGCAGCTTTTTATCTATGCAAATAAAATAAATAAAATATATATAAACAGCGAAATCATAACAGAAGCGGGAGAAGTGGCCAAAATGAAAAGTGGCGGTCGGATGATGCCGACAAGACAAGGGCAGCCAGCTTCTTTGATTTAGTTAATTCGATTTAGTTAAAAGCAATAATCAAACCATTAGTATTTCACGGATCTGCTTCTAAAAATAAGTGTATAAATCAAAAAATGCCCGAGTATAAGCAAACAAAAAGAGCACTGGAAATATGTATATCTATCTTAACTATCTTTCTAACTACAATCACTGGCCTAAGTCACAATCAGCTCAGTTTATTGCTTATCTAAGTGGGGCTAAATCTCTTTGTGCTGAAGCACTCAATCAATTTAAAGTCATAATTAAATGCGGCACAGACTGTGCAAACATTGCATTAATTAAAATGCAAAATGCAGGCTGTGAGCTTAAAATTGATCATACGCCGCGTTGCACTAATTGAAAGTCAAAGACAGCGGGAAACGAGACCGCAGCAAAACTGTCACCACCATATGTGAAATCCATATAGATACCCAGTGCGTTTGTGTGCGAACATCCTGCAGGATGTAAAATCGAATCAGGCAGTCTCTCTCTCACACACACACACTCACGTTCGCTGGAAAATAAAAATAAAACATTTCGGTCTAGGAGTCGGAGAACTTTATCGATTTGCGGCTGACTGCTAACAAAGCCCCGAATTTGTTTTAAAAATAAAAGAGCCCACCGCCTGCTTTTCCTTTGGACTGTGATTTAACCGAAAAATGAAAGTGATTGTGTAAGTTACCCGCAAAAGGAGGAGAAAACGGAGCCAAGGAATCATGAAGAGTGTAAAGAAGTTTCTCAACGAGCGGATGAACAGTGTGGACTCCGCCGACGGTGTCGGCGGGGGCGGCGGCAAGAAGAGCTCGCTGGAGCGGCTCAAGTGTGGCGAGGACACCCCGACCAAGGGCTACGTATCCCTGCCCAATACACCGCTGCCCACGAGCGCACCAATCGCCGTAGGCGATCCTTCGCCGTCGCCGTCCATTGCGGACTCTGCTCAAAATACGCCGCTCTGCACCCTGCAGGAGGACGACTCCACTTCCCCACCGCCGGCAGGAGCCGGAACTCCTGGCAAGAATGGCCACAGTCAGCAGGAGCAGTCTCCGTTCACCTTTCCCGCCGTGTCCGCCACGCCTTCAAGCAATCCCGCCCCCAATCCTGCACCAGTTCAGCGGAAAAGTCGCCGCAAGATCTCGCTGCCCTGGTTCCGGCAGTCCAGTGTCACGGGTCACGGAGTCTTGGCCCGACAACATACCATCGATACGCCCAGCTCCTTTCGATTCTTTCGACAGCCCAGCAGCAGCGGACTCAAGGTATATTCTTGTAAGAGTATCAAAACTGACCTCTAAGTTCATATAGTATGACCTTACCAAGGGGTGGAAAATTAATGGAAAAACGCAATATCATGTGCGACCATCTATTTCACAATTAAGGAAAAAACTATTTTGCTCTAATCGCAGACAATCGTTGGCTTCGACTTTTGCTTGTCGCACATGTTATTTGTGATCACAGGAAATTGTTTCCGACAAGCCACGTAATTTTTCTCAATTCTTTAACCAATCCTCCTGTGATAAGGGTTCGATTGATGCATGCTCGGATAGACGGGCCATCAAATATTAATGCTAAACATGGCAGCGATTGCCTTGACCTTATCGGGAACTTGGTCAGCTTATCTTTTATTTAGCAGTGGCAAAAGTTTACCACCCCGCCTCCTCCAGTGGCCAAAGTGCAAAGGTCACCAGCTTGCGGCACGGATTTTCTTGTGGTCGAGATATCCTTGGCTTTACTACCCCAACCTCCCCCTACAAGTCATGCGACAGTTTTGCCCAGTGAATGCGGTTCTATAAGTGCGTCGTGACTCGATTAATGTTTGCCAAGGCTTTACTTCTGAACAAACATCGTTGACGGACAAATATTTACAATCCCTTCATATAAGAATACTTAATAAGATAGGGATATCAATACCGCTCTAAATTATTCCATATAAATTTATGATGAATTTATAGCACTTAATAGGAACAATATAACTGAGTATATATGGCTAGTGAATCTCTTCTTTTTTTTTTTTTGCTGAAGAACTATTTGCAGTTTCTGTCTTTCAGTAAGGGTCTTTGACTTATTGCGTGTTGCGCTATTTATTTCGATTAGTTGTGGAAGCTCCGCCGTTGCCAGCAAACTGGTTGTTGACCCAAGCAGACAGCAGCAACGCCGTTTAATAAGCACATTAATCATACGCAGTGTGGTGCGCTAATTTATTTGCTCCCTACTCAACTTCGACCCTGCTCCTAGTAGCGTTCCGCCCTTCCGTGGCACATTCTTTAAATAGTGCTTTCCTCTTGCCCTCATCACATAATGTATTTATCACTTCATCAGGCCATATAAGCCATATCATCATTGTTGTCGCCCCTGTTTTCCTTCCCCCATTCCCGCCAGCGCTTCCTGTGCTGCATTGTGTCTTGGGCTGACCTTGCCCCTGCCTCCATTTTTTGTGGCCCCCCGACTTCTTTTGTCAGGTTTGGGGCTTGAGTGATGTTTTTGAGAAGCAGACAGCTTCCTGGTCTCCTTATAATCGCAATGCCCCTTCTACTCAATTTACTCGATGCTGGCGGCCTTTCATAAATTTCTGCTTCATTTAAGTTTTCCTGTTGTCGTGGGAGTTCATTTAAGAACAGTGAGATATTTTATACACGTAGAAATATTTTGACATCATATTTTCGAAGCTTAATCAATAGTGTGACCATTTGACTTATCCTATTAGCTCTTAATTCCAGAGTGACCTTGTGCACAAAAAGTAAGTCATAAATAGGAGGTTGATATAAGCGAACTAATTAATGAGGGAAACTTTAAGTCAACTTTTTTTGCAGTGCTTGTGCAGGAAGCTGCAATATTTTAATTTAGTGTCACGAAAATATTTATGTGTTCGCTGAATATTTCCCGAGCAAATTTGCAGGAGGCGTAAACTTTTATGGGGCATCTCCTTGCGTGCAGCCATTGAAAGTTGCCCAGTTGCGAAGCTCTTTCCACGGGCAAATGCTTTATGCATTTCGTTATGGCATACTTTCGAGTGCACACGCAAAATAAATCGCAGGCAACGAAGTGAGGAAGCAGTTTCCCAGCTTCACAGTTTCCCCCCAATTTTCTCGCTGGCGCGTTGAAAAGGAAATTTGCTGCCACACGAAAATGTGTCTCATGATGCTGGTGCTGTCAGCTGCAGTTGGCTGCGTCATTGAGCGCTCCTTCAGCTGGGCTTTTTCTATCTTCCCTGCTATTTTCCTTTTCCCAGAGCCACAAGAAAATGCCAGCAGTCTAACAATGGAAAATATATTTTGTAGTCGGATGAGAAGGCGTAGAAAAGTCTTGTAGCCGAGGAGGTACAAAACATTCAGGCAAACAAAGTGCAGAAAATGTAGAACAATTTTAATAAATCGCATCGTTCTGCAAACTGGAGGACAAAGTTACCTGCGGATAGCAACTACTTTCGCTCTTCAAGAACATGGCAAACACACAAAGCCAGGAAGCTCTGTTCCTGAGCCCTTGTCGTTGGCTCCTCAATGGCAAGACTGATATGCAAATTGCGATGGAAATCCAGTGAAAAAGAAATGTTAAGAAAAAACAGCACACAAAGCATTAGAAGCTGCTGCTGGAAAGCAGAAGGCCAAACGAATTTGTAACTAAATTGTCATCAGAAGTATGCTATGACAGCATAACTCGAGATCCTAGTTGCAGGACTCTTGACATTGGGTGTGCACATAGCAAATACGAGAACAAAATACAAGAGCATTTGAATCACATATTTAACGCAGAAATTTAAGCTCAGATAGTTTTGGCCATGTCCCGATATGTGTATGCATAGTAATAAGAGATTGCGAGTTAAATAAATAATCTTTCTATTATTCGAAACGAAGTTGAATCGAATTAAACGCACTCATATATTAGGGATATTAAATGGGGCAATGAATCAACGTTTACAAATATGAATTATTCGCCTACATTCGGATTCTGAAGAACAACAAACAAACAAACTCCCAAATTCAGAGAATTTAATATCAGAATGCTTTTATTCGTCAGCAATGTGGATACGTACGATACAGGGCAAACAAAATCCGTGCCACAGATATAAACCTATGAATATTGAATAGAAGTGTAATAAATTGGCAGACCCAATCACAACCTAAAATCAAATTAAGGAGAGCTTAAAGGATGTAAGGATTTTATTGTGTAATAAAATAAATAGTCGGATATTGCAATTGTGCTACGAATAATGAAATGAAGTCCAATCAATTTTTAACCTCGTACTAGAAAATACAGATTTGCTCGGTATTAATGCTCTCTGTTTTATTTGAGGTCCCGATGTGGTGGGTCGTAATCCCAAGGCTTACTTTCACATGCCACTAGAATGGCCATCACAATTCGAAGCCTTCGGCTTGCCTTTCCCTCCTCTTTTTCTTGTGGCTCAACGCCTCGCATTTTGGGCCATAAAATCAATGGCAAATGCTGTGACACGCCCATCGATAGACATCGCCTTTTTTTTTTAAACCAGAGCCGCCTCTCGCACAATTGCTCCCCATGGAGAAAAAGTGGGGGAGTACGTGGCCATGTCCATCTGTCATCCACAGTTCCCGCTGGCAATCCAATCCAATCCAACGGACATGAGCGACTCTCTGCCGGCCACAAATTGCCGATGTCCTCCTGGCTCCTGTTGCCCCCAATTTTTGCCCCCCTTCCTTCCATAGATTGCTCTCTCGGTTTTAAGTGGGAATCAGTTGGGTCGGGGGTCGGGGGACAGGACACCCAACTTGACATGGGGCCAACTCTTTTAAAATCCCAAACAGCATTTGGGCTGGCCAAGGCTGAGCCCCGAAGTCCGAGGCTTCCGGCAGTCGGTTGTTGGTTTTGTTTGTCTGCTGTTCGCACCAAATTGTTGGTCCTTGTGGCATGGGAATCTGGAACAACGGGTTGACTTGCCCATAAGGAAGGAAATCCTATTGCCGTATGCCAGCTGCTCTGCCAATGCTCATTACTGATCATTTCCTCTGCCTTCTTGACTTTTCAAGTACGCAACTCCTGTTAAAACATTTATATAAAGTAGAAAATTAATGTTAGGTAAGACAGGAAAATTATTAAACAGGAGTCTACTAAGTAATTAAATTAATATCAGCAAGAGCAATGCAAAAGTCCCAGGCCAGTTCCAGTAAGAAGAATTGAACTCTTTCCTGTTTCCCTTATCGATCAAGTCGTAGTTGTACGTAATTGATTTAGAATATTATTCGATTTGCGCTGTAAATGACTTTCATTCAGCACTTACGCCCACTTGGCAGCCACACCCCCTTCCCCACCCAAAGGCACCCATGAGCCACGTTAGCAGGCGGGCCAGACAATGGGCCTATCGATGGGTGGATGTGGAGTCGAGGAAATGTGGTTGCTTTTGGTGTTAACATGTCGTACAATTACTAGACCGCAGTGCGATAGCTACACAAGAAACCAAATGTTTGAGGTAGTAGTTTGTGTTGAAAGGGAAAAACAAATAATTTGATATTATGTTTAACTAATTAATCATTATCTGGCTTTTCAGAGTGTGCATATGCATGTTGCATACTTTTCGACACTAACCACTTTGCTGGCTGCTTAATTATGCGAATATTCAAATGATGGAGACCCACTTTTTTATCTGTGCACTGCTCCCCGTCCTTCGCACGGACTGCCATTTCCTCCTGCTCCTCTTGTTTGCCATCTTGCCGACTGGGTGTTTGCCACAACGTCGTAATTGATGTCGGGACCCGGGGTCGACCTCTGACCCCGCCGCACCTGCTGCGGACCCACTGTGCGAGTTAATTGAATAATAGACGTTTATGTTTTATGTACCCCAGAAACACAGCCAGTTTGCGGCTATCTATGGGTACACACATTTATTTTCCCACAAGTGTGTTTCGCATTTATGTGTATATTTCAGCAGGTTCCTCCCTATTCGTATTTGGCATATCTGTGTGATTTATGGCGCCCATGAGGGCATTTAGGCGAACAAATTCCAGCCAGGCATCAACTGGCATACGAAATCTGTCTAAAATTCCTCCCTTCCACTCAATATCTCGGTTCAGAGCACGTAGATCGAAGGGAGAGTTCTTCTGATTTTGCAGTTTAAAGCTTTATATTTGATAAATGCCCGAGAAATGGATTCCACTTGGAAAAAAGCCAATTGTTTATTTCGGTATCAAAATTATTGCGGTTATACATGGGTGTATTCCAGTGACAGTGATGTTAAGTGATCTTCATTGCCCTACTGGCGAATGAAGCACGTTAACGAGCGAGGAACCCCTAAGATTATTGAGACGTCTAGTCGAACTCTCCCTGTTGGCATTTTGCAGTAGGTCCTTAATGCGTTCTAGATTCCAATGCAAATTGTTCAGTTTGTCTTCAATCCTGTCGAGCTGCGTTTGGGTGGTCAAAGGTAGGAACAGCAGGCACAGAAGAACCAATCCGCACAATATAGCTTTCCTTGAGTGAAACATCTTGGAACCGTTCCGGGCGAGAAGCTCTAATGTACTGAGTTTTCAATGGACGTGGACTGGAACACGAAAGGCAAATGCTGTAGATGCGCAGTTCCTCGCAATATTTTATGAAATGTTTACCCGGGTGTCGATGCTATTTTTAGAGATTTAAGTTCGTTTCAGCTGAATGGTTTTTGGAAAACATAGGAGCAAATAATCTTCAATTTCATATTCCAATCATATTTTCTCAGTGCAGGGAACAGCTTGCTGGGCCATTATTCCAATCAGTTAAATGATGTTTGTAATTTCACTTGACAACCCTGACGTTTGCTTTCATGTGCCTCTCCTTCGAGCCCCTGGAACTCAAACACATTTTTTAATGACTTAACAATTGATGGCTTTTTGGGTCGTCGTCGCAGCAATTGCGTTTTTACGATCCCTCCTCGAAGGGCAAAAGAGACATGGGCTTACATACAATGTGGGGAAACCTACCCCCACGCCCCATAATCCGGCCTTTGAGGGAGCGGAAAGCTAGCGGGGGCATCCATCAATAATAACGTAAACATTTTGCCAAATCGCTTTACAATTTGCGCGACGGAGAGAAAAGGGAAAGGCGCACATTTTCCGGCTGAGCCTTTTGTGAGTCTGTGTTCCGAGCCTAAGCTATTATTGTTATCAGCATGTAATCAGCAGCGAGAGCAGTCAAATTCCCTGCGAAAACTTTGCCTTTGAAATGCGAGTGTCGACTGTCAACGAATTTCGTCCTTGGCCTTTCTCCCAGCAGGACTTCTAGCTGCAAAGTTTTCCCCCATTTCGACTGCATTCTAGGCCTTCGTTTTCCATTATGTTTATTTTCCCCTTTTCAGCTATGCAAATCCGCATGGAAAGTTTTCAATTACCCATGGAAAATAGATGAAGTTCGAGACTGCCAATTTATGGGTCCCGATAGCTTTAAGATTGTTCGTTTCCTGTTGAGGCGAACTCTTAAATTTGCGCCAGTCGGCTATTAAATATGCAAATGCGCAGAAGAAACTGTAAGCCATGGTAATTATTTTTATGCAAAAACGTAGGCGGCAAAGACGTAACCCAACAAGGCAGTGCTGATTGCATTTTGCAGCTGGAAAAACTCGTGCGATTTTCCCATTCGTTCGCTCGAATTTCCCCCTTCTTCGCTCGGAAATATCCTTTCATTATTTTAATGAAAGATCCAGTCAAAAGGCGAAACAAAAGCGAGCCTGAACTTAATTGGCAGCTACAATAGAATGGAGAACTCGGTACAAGAAAGCCGAGTTCATTTTCGGTTAAAACTGAGAAGTAATGGAGCTGCAAGGCTATCAGCCGACTTAAACCGGTGGCATTAAAGAGCTTCTCTATTCCAGTTGATTTTACTGATTCCTGACAGCTGCTTTGGCCTCTGGTTTTCACTTTTCCACTTTCCCAACCGGCTTGGGGGAAAATGAGGGAGAAAATTGTGCCTCATGGCAGCTTATCAGTGCCATTGTGAGTCTGGGTGGTTGTGCGTGACTGCTGCAATTTGCAGCACACAGAGATGATGATAATGACAGCGATGATGATGCCAGCTATGATGAGGAGCACATTGCGTATACGCCACCGGCGTGTGCCGGAGTTATGCGAGAACTTTTCACTGCAGCATAAAAGGCACACAACGCACTTAAAGTCAGCTTAAAAACATTTTCCGCTGATTTGTTTTCCTTTCTTTTCGGCCGCCAATCAATTTTCTTTGGGGCTGAGTGGCAATTTAAGAGCCCCAGATAAATAAAAATGAAAAAATAATTTGGCAGCCAACCACGCCCCTGAGAAGCTGCGCCCCCGCGTCTTGCAAGGACTGTTGTCGAAAAACTTTGCCAAACTTTTCCTCGGAAACTTTTCAACTAATTGCATTACAAGCGGAAACGTGCAAACACACACACACACCAGCACAAGCGCCTCTTCACCGCTCAAATACATATGTACTGGCCACTAATACTCGCACACAGGAGCGCGGCACGTTTCCGTGTCAGTGCTGCTTAATTAACACAGTGCCGTGGCTGGGGATCCTGAAAGGAAACTGAGTCCCAGTGTGTGTGTGTGTGCGTGCACTGAGAACATAGATCTAAACTGTATTATCCTTTGTATTATCCTATTTCTCAGCTACGAGCTATTTCCGAGTTGCTGTCAAAGATGGGTGCTGATTTACAATTATAATGTTTCCTCTATATATTTTATATACTTACCTTTGAGTTAGGTATTTGTAACTAGAAGTTTCTTGCGGTGTATAAAATGAACAGTGCTCTCTCCCACAAACACACACTCACACTCGTGCAGAGCTTAAAGGCAGCGAGGCGAGCATAATAAACTAAGCTCTCTGCCGCTGCTCTTGCTCCTGTCCGCTGATGAAGTTGATTTAATTGCGCTTATGAGCGCCAGCACACTCCCCCTATTTCCCATTTCCCATTTTCCATTTCCATTTTCCTCGCCCACCAGCCCCTCGTGAAGCGCCGTTTGCCTTGGCGACATCATTTCCCCATTTGGCCCATGCCCCCTGCCCCGAGCCGCCTGACAGGTGTTTCCATGCAGCCTGCTCCCGCTGCCAGTTTATGGCGTGTCCCACATAAATATTGTATGGGAAATAGATACGATCCCCGGCGCTTGGGGAATTTCATATAAAGCTCAAATATTTCAGACCCGCGCACACAGCAAATATGGATAGCTATATCCAGCCTTTTAATTGTCACTACAAACTGGATTAAGCACTCTTGAAGTTTGATGTGCCATGCAGGCAGGGATTATGATAAACTTTAAACTATCAATGAAAGGCTTCAGTAGTATGTCTGCTCATTTCACTCTGTGGACAACACCAATGCCTTGGAATCGATTAACGATTAGCCACAATTTTCCCGGACAGCTTTAAAGATCTGATAGACGCCCACACATCGACACCCGGCATGTAAATTACTAAACTCGTACGTTATTAATGCACATAGAAGAGGTTTTTGGGCGGCAGGGGAGAGGGTTTGGATTCTGGGCGGGGTTGATTGGGTGGGTGGCTTCTGGGGACCTGCCACCAATCAAATCTGGCGGAAGTGCTCCTCCTTCCGCCTCCTGTGCTCCTCGTGCCACAATGGACGTGTGCCAAGCTCGAATGGCTTTCTAATTAGTTAGTTCGCTCTGCCGATGATCCTTGAAGCCCTCAGAGTCCTCGGCCTTTGTTCTGGCGGTCAATCAATAAGGCTCTGGGCCTCCATCTCGACCTCGACCCGAGCATGTTAACCCGCTGAAGGCGCCTTTGACACATAACCTGCATACCGCTATTATGGCTCATAAAATCTCGTTTAATCATTGGCGCGATGATGGGCATTGTTTTGCCTTTTTATAGATTTCAAATAAAATCCGACCCATTGTTGGTAAATTTAAGCTAATCCTGACTAAAAATTCGGCCTATGATTAAAAACTGAGTTGTTAGTTAAAATATTGCCACTTAAGTGAACATTTTTGTGTATTTTATTAGTCCCTTCAAAAACACATTTCTTGGTTCGAAATGGGTTAACTGTCCGAATCCTAAATGCACCACCCGATACTTATCTCTCGACCCCCCTCTTATCCTCTTATCCTTTCCAGCTGGGCAACCAGGAGGCCACCTGGGTGGTAGCGGACTACATCGCCACCTCGGGCAGCAATGAGCTGAGCGTGAGCAAGGGGCAGCAGGTGGAGATTGTCGAGCCGCCCACCGCCGGAGAGCCGGACTTCTGCCTGGTGCGCCTGAATCCGCAGCACGACGATGCCGCCGTGCAGGAAGGACTCGTTCCTGTCTCAGTGCTCAAACCGCCGCCGGGCTCACACAAGCACGGTTCCGGAACCGCAGCGAATGCAGCCGCAGCAGCGGGCTCCCACAAATCCGACATGCAGGATCAGAGTAAGTGCATCGATTTCATATACAAATATACACGAAATTATATCATTCTGATTGTACAGGCAATCGCAGCAAGGCGGATGCACTCTCATCGTCCACTAAACGACGCGGCTTCAGCGGGTGAGTAAATTACTTTATGATAAGAAGTGAGTTATTTCAAAATAAGCATATTTTCGACCATTCCTAAACATTTACTTAACAATTGCGAGCGTTGTTGTTGTTGTTTGCAACAGTGCGCAGTATTCGAAATGCTTATCAGGGCAAAACTGGATTTGTACCACCGAAACAACACCCTTGAGGTTTTGCAAGTTTTCATAAAATGTTTCGTAGATAAGAGCAATATCATTAAACAAATTGTTTTGACATATCGCTGAATGGGTTTCAATTTTGACTTCAAATAGTTTCCTTTTATTGTTAGTGGTTGTTTTTTTTTAAGAATTATCCAGGTTTTAGTATTTGTTCGGTGCTTTTATCTCAGGAGTTTTATCTCTCCAAAATCAGTCTAGTCAGGTGTTTCGCTTTAACATAGTGCACCAGTGGCTTTTATCTCTATCGTCTGACCAATTGGTGCTTGCTAGGTGGCAAAACAAATTCATAAATCGATTTATAGTATTAATCAACCCGCAGTAGGCATTCGTCATTTTGGCCACCAGATAACAGACAACTGGCTTCTAAGCAGAAATGTAGATACTTCTTTTTGCTCCAGTGAGAAGTTATCCACTCTGTCGTGCGTCACCGACCGTTGACTTTGATCCAAACAGTCTACTTGGGTTTGCCCTGAAGTTTAATCTCGAATTTCACTGAGTTCCTTAAGTTTTCGGATTGATATGTCTTATTCACTGACTCACTTAATTCAATGATATGGGAAAGTAATATGCAATATGTGGCGTAAAAGGCTGCAGATTAAAGTCGAATATTCAGGAGAAATTCCCACTTTGAGGAGTAAAAGTTTAAAAGGAACTTGTTAAATGCACTTGATTCATTTGTAATAAGCGATATCTTAACAATGTTGCGATATAAAATGCAATGGTTCTATTGAATCGCAGATTCTTATATACTTTCAAGAAAGTTGATACACTAACTAGGAATCAGTAATACTAAAAACCGGCGTTTCTACCACGTATTTGCATTGCGAGCACCACCTTTTTCCACTGGGGCTAGTAATCGCGTGTAGTAGAGCTAAGGCGCAAGTCATAAAGATATAAACCATTTACACTGAACAACACGAAACTACAACAATAGTGTGAGCGGCACTTGTGAGAATTTTTCTGTGAGCGCGAAAAGCTCGAAAACAACCATAATCACAAGAAACACTCAGCTGCTCCCAGTTGTTGCTTGCTCATTGTTATGGTTTTTTGCCTTTTGTTTTTCGCTCTTTGAAGGCGAGGCTACTACACTGGGAAAAAATAGGCGAAGTATAAGTGAAATCAAGTTCATATTATTATTTAAAGAATCATGTTTGTTAAACGCTAGATTTGAACGGCAATTGCTTATTGAATATAACTTGTATCTGGTTCTAGGGCCAAGTGGTGAACGAAACCATATTTTTTTGGAACTTGTCAAGTGTACTCCCCCTTCCTTCCCACCCTTTGCCCCACTGCCAACTCTGAGTTTGTTTTCGTGGGTGTGCGAGCTTGCCTGGCTGGGTTCTCCAGAAATCGAAGCTCCGTAGGGAGAAGCGAGAACCTTTTCTTCGTGCTCGCTCGGGGACTCTTGGCTCAGTTTACGATTAGACGCAGTGCGGGAAAGGTCTTTCGACTTGCGGTGCCGGTTTTTTAGCGGCCTAAACAATTAACGCCATTGTGTTTGAAGTGTTCACCTCGGTGGATCGCTTATCTGGCCATGTGCAACAACAACAACAGTGACTGCCATCGGATCCGCCTAGATAAGATGGCCGAAAACGGTTTCCACTACGAAAGTGCGGTGCCAAGAACCACCGGTTTCTGCGATAACAACAACGAGGCTTCGAATCCTCATCCGGAGTCCAACTACAACTCGATGAAAGTGAAACGCAGCTCGGCTCCCGCACATTACCGACCCAGATCGATGCACAAGTTGTTCAAATCTATATCGCTGAGGGTCGGGGATAATAGAAATGGAAATGGGAGCGGGAACGGGAACGGGAACGCCGCCGTTTTGCACCACCAGCAATCCCTGGGTGGCCAACCATCGGGATTCGCATGTGTGTGCTGCGAAGAGGTGACAGAGATCAGGACGGAAAATCCCAAGAGGCGCAACTCCTTTTTGAAGGAACTCAAGAAACGGTACTTTTTGGAACATGGAACAACGTAGTCTTTCGCAATTTCCTTAGAAGCCAGTCGTTTTAGTGGGATTCTATTCAGGCGTAGCATTTATTTAGCTATTTGCTACTATAACTATAATTAAAGCACAGAAACAATGGCAGTGAATTGATTATAAACGTCTGCTTTGCGTTAGCCTCACGTTCAATTAGACGCCCTCGTCTTCTCAATTGCAATAACAAGCTCCCTGGATATCATGTGCCTCATCATCTTCTCAATTGCCCAAGCTAACTCAGCCTTAATTCTGTTTTTGTTTTCGTTCGATACCAGCCACAGAGGGTATGACGACTTTAATAGACATTTCCAAGCTGAACTGTTAGTTTACAGCCGTTTGAGTGCCATAAAACCAACTACCGATTGATCTAAATGTTTATGCAAACTGGTTTCCAGACAGTTAAACTAAATAAATAACTATTATTATTTGAGAGGTAAATGTTATTACACTTGCTTCTCAATGATTTGCCTTACGAATGGATTACTATTTCTGGCAGGGTATTTACAGATTTAGTTGCCTCATGGAGAGCCGTATTCATTTCCTCATGCTCTGTTGGCTGCGCCATGAGTAAGCTTCCGCAGATGAAGATTTAGAACTTAATTTGATTTATCGACGCCAACGTGCAATAGGAGTCCGGCTGCTCAATCCCGATGGGGATTGCTCATTATGCAGCTGCAGTCACGGATCCGTCACGTTCGTTAGCCTAGCCGTAAGATAAACACGTTGTTTGTTGTTTGTCCGGTAGCAATTGAGCTGAGTTTAGTTTTCGGACGTCGTTGCTCTTGGATTCCCCACATCGCTATCTTGGGCTCCGAAACGCTGGGGGAATATTTATCATGCTGGTTATTATACGTTTTGTGAAGAACAGACGCTTTGCTCTGTTTTGGGCAGTCTTTCCCCAATTTCATGTGATTTTCACCGAAACAAATAGGGAATACCCATTAAATGTTCTCTGGGCCGGAAACCGGTTTCGTTTTTCCCACCGACGTTTAGTGTAATTCATCAGCGATCAAAACCTGTTGCGCTAAATCACTGCAATCATTAGAGTTTATTTCTGCCCGCCTTCGAACGAAACTTCTTTTGAAATAGAGCCCAGAACTGTCTTTGTCCTTTGTTAGTCAGCACTGGACTTCGTCATTAGCTGTGAGTGCGCCGGAGATAAGGGTATGAGGAAGGAACCTAAACGATAACAGGCCAGTGCGTATTAATCATACGCCTCGTGCGCCCGCATGAAACAGAAAGAGCGCCGATTGATTTTCGATTTGTTTTGATATCTCGTAACCGCGTTATGGAGTATTTCTTATAATTACGCATTCACTCGAAACTCACTTCTAATAGCTAGCTCTCTTCGATTTGGAGCGCTCTTATCGCACTTAGCCTTAGCGGGGGAATACGATGGAAAAGTTCTCCCGGGAACTATTCCTTTTACGAGCATGTATTACTCTTTTCGGTCTTGTTGGTCCGTGGAAATGGCACAGCAACACTTTCAATATTTGCACTCTAATTGGGCACTTTGTTTGCTGCTGGCTCACTCGAGTGAGCATTAATGGTAGTTCCTGCTCGTCCAGCTGCTTCCTCGACGCCCTATTCCTGCCGAGCATGAATATAGATTATCGTCCGAGTCACCCACAGTATTCCCTCCGAAGCGCTACCTCCTCCCGCCCCGGCTGTCACTTTGCCCCGGACTCTTTGTCTCAAGCACTGTGTCAATATGCGCGTGTGTTTGTCCAGGATATATGCAAAGAATCGGGGACCATAAAGCCAGCGGGGCCAGAGGAGGATCCTGCTCAGCGGCGCGTGCTGCCAAGTCCAATGAACTAGGTGGTATTTGTATTTCACCCATACACACAGGCACTGGCAGGGTATTGCACTAGCATCGGAAAAATATATCCATGACTCTGAAAAAAATTTATAAATATTAAATTTTATCAATGATTAAGGCATTAATAAGTTTCAATGATTTTCAGTTTAATATTATTCAACAACATTTTATTGCTTACGACAGTAAAGTAATACGTAAACACTTACTAATGTAATAAAAATGAGTGGCATTTATTAAAGATGCTTTGTTATTATTTTTATAGCTCGTTATCACTTTCAAAATTCCAATGCTTCAATGAACTTAAAAACAAAAAAAATCGAAAGAGATTAACATCTTTTGAGCAAACAATTATGCAAACTTATTGATGGGCATTGCTCACAAATAATGCATATTCCTACGGATTTTATAGGCTGTTCATGGTAGAAAGGATACTTTTTCGCCGTGTGCAATTTGTTTTCGAGCAGCAGGAGGAGGAAACTGCAAATTTGCCAGCCAGCTTTGTTGCATACTTTGCGGCGACCCATTTATACATATTAATACATACATACAAAGCAAACACGCATTCTTTGGCTTGTACATAGAACACTTTGGCGACACTTTGGCCATTTGGCTATTTGGCTAAAACATTACACCAGCCAAATGAATTTTGAATGTGTCCAGCCAGCTGGTGATAAATTAAATACAATTCCTGGAACCGAACTGGTATCTCGTCCAATTTGACCAGTCGAAAGCCGCGTTCCTGCTCATTGTCGTCTGTGTCAATGTTTATTTTTACTTCGAATTATGTTACATGCCATTGGGTCATGGGTCCTGGCTCCTGGCTCCTCACTCCTCGGTCCACCTTCCCAGCCATTTGACTCCACTCTTTCGTGCTTTGTTTAATTGAAATCGATTTTCGAAGCGTTTAAGGCGACTGCTGTGCGAATTAAGCCTAATTAAAATGTTATAAACGGCATATTTAAAGCGAGCTTAGTTTCGCGGTTTCGCGGTTTTCTCTACTGCATTTCCACTGACCGCAGAACATTCCCTGCAGCCCCAAATGAGCTGCTGAAACCCAAGCCAGCTGCTACAAATGTCCTCCGTGTTCAGTGTTCACTGTGGCTGATTAATGACTCGGCTCGCAAATAAAGTCGAAACTTGACCCATAAGCTTTGCTCCGGCTGCAAATTAATCAAAGGAGCGTTGAAAGAAATATGCTTTTACGGCGAGTGCGGTAAAAAGTTGGAGCATAAAAGCGAATATTCAAACGGAAATTTGGCTTTAAAACCTTGGAAGCGTAAAAAGGCAAATGGTAATGGGAAAACGAATTGTGCCCACTGTGCGAGCGGCGACATCCGAACAGCGGGCGGTTTCTGGCCAAGTTAGCGGCCGATTCGATGCTGGCGACAGTCTGATGTTAGCCACGAAGCTGGACAGCCATCAAGCATCTCTTTGTTTTATTTATTTCGATTTTATTCGGCACGCCATGAGCGATGGAGGAACTTGTGCAAACCACCACAACGATTCGCAAGTTCCTGTAGGCTGTCTCCCTGGAAGAACTAAAGTTCTTCAAGTGTACAAACTGCCACTTACCTGTCGAATCGTTCTGTACTTCGAATCATTGCAGACGCAACTGGCTGCCGCTGATGAATCGCAAGGGAACGGACAAGCCGCCAAGTAGCAAACCGCTGGTGAAGAAGCCCTCGGAGAAAAACCTGAGAGTGAGTGCTGCGTTTAACGAGCGTTTATTTATATCATTTGACGTTTCTCCTCGCCTTTCCTTTCTATATCTAGACACCCCAGAAGCACGCCGAGGAGCTGGCCGAGCAGCAAAACCAGCAGCCAGGTGCCAGTCCCGCCACCGTGCTGCCATCGTCGCAATTCCCCAGCTCCACTCAGCATCCAGGAGGAGCAGGAGCCGGCGACTACGAGCCGGACGAGGAGGTCGGCCTCGAGCTGCCGCCGCCCATGAAGCCCATCCAAGAGCCGCACCTGATTGCCAACGGACCGCCCGCCTTTGCCAAGGACGCCAAGGAGAGCTCGGGAAACATGGTGAGTGCCTGCGTCCGACACGGATTTCCAAAGATTTCCCACAGGATATGGGTGGGCTGAAAAAAATATCATTTGCAGTAGTTAGGAAATCATTGCTTACTGAACAAACCACGTGTCTTCGCTGCAACATATTTATGCCAAGGATTCGTGTTAGCAAGACGTGAAGTGCGGTTGTAAATTGAAGTTTATCTATCAGCCCAAGATTTGTTTATTTACAACAAGTACAACCAATCTAGAAAGTTTTTACTCATTAGACACGAATAAGTTACCTGTGCTGTTCTCGTTCTAAGTAACAACTTACGATATGTTGCACTCTAATGAATGGAGAGCATTTTTGCAAAAGTACTTCTCAACCATTGACCCACCCTAACGTGAATGATATCCCCAGTGCCCCCGTCCAATCAGCCACCCATTCGTTGGCTACAAGTTTGTTTGCTTAGCACGCAGCTCCTCTAATATGTGTTTCCCACACAAATCAAAGCGGTTTATTGTGACTTTGGCCCGTTCGCCTCTGCTCCATCGACGTCATCGGCAATCCGAGCACGGTTTTTGCTCAATTAGAGAACTGGGAGGCGCGCACACATTCTCCGGGGACTGGGAATCCTCCTCCGTGCGCTAGGTTCTGTACGTTCTCCGGGCCAGCCACCTTCGCCATAAATGCGCCACTTTATTTTGTTTACACTCGAGGCAGGAGAGTGAATAGACCACCGCAGCACAGCACACAGATACAGATACAAAGAGCCAGCGATACTCGAACTCGCAGATACGACGCATAAATTTCGACAGTCAAATTAGCCCACAGACTTTGTCGGTTGAATGTGCGTGGGGGCGGGACTTCCACTTGGCTGGTACTTCTGCGAGCAAATTACAGGGAAGGGATACAGTCAATGATGCTGGCTGCCTGATTCATGGTTGCGAATGTGGCCTTAAATTATGCAGAACTCGATGCATTCTATCTATTTGTGCGGTTCTGACCACAGGATGGAGAATTTGACTCTCCTAAGAGGGAAATATAGTTATGCTTCAACAAAAGCCACTTAATTAATTAAAAGCATTTGCATAGGTTTCTTTTTTCCCTCTGATCTCTCAAAATTCCCTCTGCGACTAATTGCCAGTTTTGAAATGTTCAAAGTTTTTATCGCACTTTGTGTGCACTTCATCGGTTTTAAGGTTTGACTCTCCTTCATTTTGATTAATGATTCGTTTCGTTCGGCGAGCTCCCCATTTCGGATGTCTCGCCTCAATTTCGAGCTTTTTCCATCCCGATGTGTCCGTCGCCAGAATGTCGCCTTCGCTATAGCCACTTTGTCCGTCAATAAATTGAATGTCGTCTGGTTTGTTCTGCTCCGTTCCGCGTGTTTCTATTTTGCTGATGATGGTGATGGCTTATTAGCTGAATTCGGTACACAGAAAAGCATTCGATCAATGATTTCATATGTCATTACAATGAAAGGGTTCAGTAGAGGGAAAAGCGCTTTATCCGACAGTAGCATTCTATATATCTAACTATTTTTTGCCGTGCACTCGTGCCAATTTTCGGCTGTCTTGTACAAGCTGCTTTGATGCGTCAACATTTAATTGTATTCTTTCCTGTTTACAAATTCTGAGTTCTTCTGTATCGCCTGGGTGCGAACTTCTTAACCCAGTTAGGTTTTCGTACTGTATCGCTTGTGTTAACTTTTTGGCCTACTTGGCATTCGGGTCTTGGCCGTGTTCCTGTGCCACCTTTGTTAAGTTCGCCTATTTGCATTGTCATTAATTTTTAATAGTTCTCCTTGTCGAAACTCGCGCCCTTTGCGAGTGCTTCATATATATATATGTATCTATATATCCGTGTGTGTGACATCAGCCGTTGCAAGTCGACTACCTCCCCGTTTCAAAGAGGCTAATTAAATGTCACACCACTTAAATGTGGCTACGTCATAGCGTGGGTTGTTGTTCCTTTGGTTTTGGCCTTTATTGTCCTTCCTTTAAGCGGTTGCTTTTACATGATGAAATCCATTGAGGGAACTGTAGTTTACGAAATTCCCTGAAATTGTTATCGCAAAAGTGTGAAATTAACTCGTTTTAACTTTTCGTACTCAGCACTTTCTGTCCGCTCACAGTAAAATATTCGATTTAATTGACAATGAAGCTCATTGAGCAATTTCCTCATCCGCACCGCGTTAAATCTATGTTTTATGAATAGATTATTTTCCACTGCCAGAGGTATTTCCCTGTCGATCACTCGCACCCTCTAGAACATTTCGCCGCGAAATGCGAATTAATTTATGTATTTAAGAATTCATAGCAACAACAGTGCCAGCAAATCTACACAAAACACACACTCACGGGCACAAAGAGAGTTCCCCCGGTGCCCCGACTTCCCTACTTCCCTATCTATATCTCTATATCTCTCTGTTTAGCTTTCGCTCATTCGATACAAGTATTTCAGCGCTTTTCCTCAAGTGAGTGCGACGAATTTCTTGGCGGAGCGTTGATTGAGAGTTTCTTTTTGATGTCGCAAGGGGAAGCACTCTGTGTGTGCGTAAGTGGGTGGGTGGCAGGTGGGGTGGCGTGCCTGCATATGTAAAACATGCTGGGCAACAGGCAAAACTATTAGGCGGCCGGTCAGCCAGTCAGTCGCACCGCTCAGCGCTCGGCGTTCAGTCGCTTTTCGAGATTCTCGGGCTTCGCATTGCCAAAATGCGTCGTCGTCGCAAAGTCCTTATAAAGGCCATATTTTCGAAAGACAGTTCGCCATAAACGTTGGGCGAAAAGCAAAAAAGCAAAAAGTTTCCACTGTGCGCCGGGAATTTTAAGCAACACGTGCCATGAGCTGTTTCTTCCGCTTATTTGTAAGCTGCATCGCAGTTGTAAATCGTTTTCGATGACAAATTCCACTTTTTGCCAAGCCCAAACAGCTGACCGTTCGTTATCTTATCGCCACAAGCACACAGAATGGAAAATTGAGCTCACGAAGAACAATAGTTACACAATGTTATCTGCTGGCTGGGCGAAACTTTTCACCGTGTTACCCGAAAGCAAATTTTGGTTAAAAATTTAGTAAAACCAACAGTAGAACCATGGTGTGCATGTGTGTTTGTGTTTAGTTACGTTGCTTATTTATGCAACTGAAATTAATTTGGGGCCCTGTGTGTTGAGCGAGCTCGCGAGTGGGAAAACAAAAATAAGCGAGTGATTCCATTCGAGCTGAACATGCAAGCGCCTAGAACGTGTTTATTTTGAAAATTACCCCAAAATGATGGAGGTTTTCCTCAACTCAACTCTATTTGCGGCCACACGGCGGATGAGCAATGTTGCCCGTTCAACTAATTCAATACACATAGTTTATTCAATTTCAATAGAGATTGTTTGCCTTAGAAGTTATTGAATCAAGTGCTGCACGGGTAGAAAAAGTTTTTCAATTAGCCGCCTGCGGCACAAGGGGATAATGCAATAATCGTTGCTCAAACTTTTTCATTATGCATTTGGCCTGACCATCATTGAGTTTCCCCCCGCTTTTCCCACTCTTGCAGGCCAGCCCCGGCAAAATGGACGGCAATCCACTTTCGGAAATAGAAGAAATTGTCAAGACGACAACGGTAAGTGCTTCAGTCGATGATGGTGTCGAGCGCAGGACTAACCCCCGTTTCCCTTAATGTTTTCCAATCACCAGGAGCAGCACGAGTCCAACAGTCGCGTGGATGGAGGCGGAGGAGTGGAAAATGCCAGCACAAACGGCCATGGTCGATCCCACGACAACAATGATGAGGTGAGGTTCTTACCACAATTATGAAGTTAGCTCCAGCTAACGAACTATATCCCATGTCCTTTCCAGAGCCACACCGCTGTGTCTGACAAGGCTGCAGCCCTCAAAAAGCGGCAATGCATCTTCGCGGAGCTGATGTCCACGGAGGAGGCATATGTACAGGATCTGCATGAGATCGTCAATGGGTACGTACTGAATTTGTTCGTTCAATCCTATACAGCCTAATATATTAAATATCCTTTTTCAGTTACATGACAGAGATTAACAACCCGAACAGTGATATACCCATGCCTGAGGACCTGAAGGGTGGTAAAATGAAGTTGGTATTCAACAATATTAAAGACATCTACGAGTGGCACAGGGAGTGAGTATAGAGAACCCCTCCATCTAAAGTAAGCAACCTATTTAACAAACTCGTGCTACTTCCAGCTTCTTCCTGAGAGCCCTGCGCAACTGCCAAAAGTCGCCGGCGGACCTGGGTCCGCTCATCAAGCGGTCAGCCACCAAGTTCGCTCTGTACTACACCTATTGCAGCAACAAACCGCTGTCCGAATACATAGTCAGCGCCCATTATCAGTATTTCGATAGCATACGTCAGAAGCTGGGACATCGTCTGGATGTAAGTCAAAATTGCGAAATCATAATTGTAATTGGTACCGTTGTGGAATCTGTAACTTATTTCTTCCCGTTTTTCCAATCCGCAGCTGAATAACTTGATCATTAAGCCGGTGCAGAGAATCACTAAATACGAGCTACTCATCAAGGAGATCATCAAGGCCACCGAGGGAGCCGGGCTTTACAAAGAGGTGCCCATGCTGCAGGAGGCCTACCAGCAAATGAAGGTGGTCGTGAAGACGGTCAACGATATGATGGTGGTGCTGCGCAGCCTGCAGGACTTCGATGGGGAGATAACCGCCCAAGGCAGCCTGTTGATGCAGGGACCGATGAACTGCGTGGTGGATGCGGCACAGAAGCACCGCGAGCTGCAGGTGTTCCTCTTCCAGCAGAACATCATCTTTGCGGATATTGAGAAGACCAAGAACCAGTACGCCAGTCCCATATTCAAATACAGATCGCACATACAGGTGAGAGGAATAAAATAGAACTTTCGAATGGGTTAACAATATCCACTTACCACTCTCAGCTCAATCACATGCAAATGAAGGAACTGGGCGACTGCCGCTTTCAAATCAGGTCGACTGACCCCAAGATCCCGGAGATGACGATCATCTGCCAGGCGGCGTCGCAGGAGAACTACGCGGGGTGGCGCGATATGCTAAACAAGATACTGCAGCAGCAGAACGACCTGATCTTCATGCTCTCCAATCCCCTGTCAACCAAAAACAAATGAACGCCGTTGGCGAAAGAATTCCAAATGATAAGGCAGGAAGCTTAAAAGCAAGCAAGAACAACAAACGAAAGTATGAGAAAATGATATTCAAATGTGTTTTGGGCAACGGTGTTCCGCCACCCAAGTGAGCATTAGCCTCGCACTTGTTTTTCCGTCTGTGCGTTTGTTTACGGATAGTTTTGCTCATCACACCCAGAAACACTCGCATACTCAATCCTAATTTGTATGTAACTTGTAATTGTAATTTATTTATTCGTCATCAACAGCGTTTCCGTTCAGTCCACCTTTAGATTTTAGTTAAGCCGCTTTTCTGTTCTTATAGTTTCTGTTTTCTATTCCGGATTTGTGTGTATGAAACGCGAAGTATTATATGCTCAAGATTACCTTTGACATTGTGTGCATTTTTAACTTAATTAGACTCCGTTGCTCTTAGTTTTACTTTTCCGAGTCTGATTTACTAACGATACGCAGCCGAGAACTACTCAGAATCAAAAGCAATTTACATTTCGTTTTCGTTTCGTAATCGTTTTATTCGCATTGAACGCAGAGAGTAAGAGTATAACTATTCTAGCCTTAGTTCGGTACATAGTTTTAGTTAAACTGCTAAATGTTAATCATAGTGTAAACTTTAGTTACTCGATTTGCTTTGCAAAACTAAAGCAGAGATTTGTGTAATGGCACTCGTTCGAGTGTGACAACTTCGTGAAATAATTTAAGCTTAACTTTAGTTTATGGATGCAATGCAAAGCGTATTTGTACTTTATGATTTAAAAATAAAATATGTAAGCTTTAAACGTAATCAAAACCAGAAACAATAAGTTTTTAATTTTTCTAATTTTAAACTATGTCCGAAATAAACATAATGCCTGCTCGGATGTAATTATTCTTTGGTTTTCGCATCTTTCGCCCCATTTTCGGTTGATCTGTTTACAAGAAATACTTATAAGCTAAGCGCCATCAAAAATGAAGCCCGAACATCCAAATGATAGCACTTAAGCCACTCTAAACTGTATCCGAGACGATTTTCAAAGCATATTTCTCGTTTTGGTGTCTGTGCGTTTATGTTAGTTGGTAAGCAGGAGCCAGTTGGGCCAATGTACAGTGTAGCATACGAGGATAAGTCAGAGTCACTCAAATGCATGTGTCTCTTGCAAACAAATTACTCAAACAGGACCAGGATTTGATTAAACGATTATATGTATAGAACACGAGACGAAGTTACTAAGCGGTTGTCCATCCAATGCTTTCAATCCGATTTTGTCTCTTAAAAGCACCCACACACACCGAGACGCCGGTTACAGTCTGGAACATGAATAAATATGAAATGCCAGATGCATATATCAATGCGAGGAAAACAATAATGATTTAGCTAAGCTAAATGTAGGAAGCAAACATGAAATGTATTTTTTTACAACAATTGTGAAACGAACCTCCGGCATAATTCGTAATTAAATGTTAAAGTCGCGACGACGGATCGGAAGGTAGGATCGATGGATCAAATGATCCGATGATCAGATGATCAGATGACAAGCAAACGCACAGTGAGGGGAACCCAATGGCCACAACATTTTCTACATTTTGCACTTTACTCGTGGAGGGAGCTCTACTCTACTCACAACCGAACGACCGTAACATGTAACATACTGAATTCTTTTCGATTGTATTAATGGCACTTACCGATTAACTAATTGTTGTACTTAAGCCCTGTCGAAATTCTAGATAATTGTGGTAATTAAAGTGTGTGTTTTAGTTTATCTAATTACTCTGACTAACTATAAATATATTACTTACAACTGCGACATCATGTGCGTCAGTGCAATGCGAACAGCATAAAGTAAACGTGTTAATCTGTGTTTTAGCCAAGTAAGCATCAGCTTTCCCTCGGAAAACGCCCGGAAAAGCCAGGCGAGATAAACTTTTGGCCCGGGCGCAGGCTGCAAATAAATATAATTGTATCCAGAAACCACTATGCAAATTGTATGTAACCAATAAAGCATGTAATCTGAATTTAAATTTTTCAAAGTGAATAATAACAAAGCAAAAGTAGCTGAATAAACTTAACATACTCAACGGAAATGTTTTTTATTTTTCTCATTGTTTAAGTTCCGTTTAATGGTACTTGATTTTAAAATCCACGACAGTTACAAAGAATTTAAATTTGGCGCCTAGGTTGAAATGGTTGGGAACCCTTCTAGGGAGGAATGGTGAATGGTAGATAACCAAGAAGAAGATAGGCGGGAAATTCAATTGTCCAAAAACTACATTTTTTTGCAGTGGTTTAATGATTTATCCAATTTAAATTAAGATTGTAATTTATACTTGCGTTGCTCAAATAATGAGGTTTGTTTTGTTGTAGTCAATAAAAAGCATTTTTGTTTTATTTATTTGTAATTAATTAAGTCTACTTATAAAAATGCTATCAGTTTTGAGCCAGCTGTACGCCAATTGATCTACCGTCCGCTGCTTCCGTGCTTCTCAGACTTCCGCAACAATCCCCGAATGTCTTAGACTCCCCGACGTGCCTGTCCCTCATCGGGAATCTCGGATCCTGCGGATGCTGCTGCAGCCTGGTGCAGTTGCTTCAGCTCGTTGTAGAGCCTCAGGGCGAGCTGCGTGTTGGGGGCCCATTGGCGTCCTGGCACTTGATGCTCCTTGGGCGGCTGGACGCACATCTTGACCAGCTTTTGGAGCGCCTTGGAGAGGCGCACTCCGCTGAGGAGGCCGGGCTGAAAGGTGCCTCCGCCCAGGAGGATGTGCTCGCAGAAAATTTGGAAGTTGTTGTTCTGCTGGATGTGCGTGCAGGATTGCTTCTCCTCGTCGCACAATCCTCGGCAGGAGTGAAAGTGGCAGTCCTGGTGGGCGTGGCACTTGACGCCCCTGGACAATCGCTTGTCCAGCTGGCTCTCCACATAGACGTGCTCGGCACTCTGGTACTTCAGCCTTCGCTCAGAGGCAGTTCCGAAGCGATTCACCTGCATCTTGCACATCTTCAGCGGCTCCGGCTTCATTTCGTCCAGTCGGAAAATGTACTCCATAATATTGAGAGCGTGCTTCAACCGCTGCACGCGATTGGAGGCCCTGCAGAGTTAAAAGATACATAAGTTCCGATCATAATTTAGTTAGAACTAAGGACCCACAGATACTGCATTATGCTGGGGTTGGACTGCACAATCTCTAGTCCCTCAGTAGCGTAGTAGGGTCCGCAGGAGCCCAGAACTGCCGGAAAGATGGACTCCTCGTCGAAGAGCTTGCCCATCATGTAGTTGTTGTCCTTGAAGAGCCTCCAAAAACTGACCATCTGCTGCGAGTTATCATCGGCTATTTCCTGGTTGACCAGAGCGCGGATCTAAAATTTCCATATGAAAACCGGTTACTTTAATTTCTGAGCACAATCTAATCTCGTGTCTACTCACCATATTATCATCCAGGGTGACATTGTACGCCAGAATTATGTGCAGCTTCACGATCTCGTGGAACTCCTCGAGTTTGGGGTATATCGACTCCCCCTTGTTGTTCGTCCAGCTCAGCTCGTCATCGTTGTGCCGGGCCAGCTAAGTGAGTGGGAAATGGAAAAGTCGTAGTCTTGGTAACCAAAGCGTGAGAACTAGGAAAACACGACCTACCTTCACCGCATACAAGTCGCCGTTCTTTTCGGCCGTAAAGAGGATAGTTTTCATATCGTTCAGCGGACACTGAAAGTTGTCGAAGGAAGATTGGGAACCACAGAGTTCCTCACACAGAGAGCCGCTGTACTCATGCTTTTCGAATTTCTGGCACTATTCGCGATACAGGATTATATCGAAAAATGATTATGTTACAGTGGAGGAAATACGAAATAGCTCACCATTAAGTTGAGGCTCCGATGGGACATCAATTTGAAGCAGAACTTGAGGTTGAGGAAGGCGTAGCTGAAAATGCCCACCGCCAGCAGGACCGCAATTAAAACCGTGCGCTGCATTCCGAACCGAATTTTCCGACGCAGGGCGGTCAACATTTTAAAAGCCAGAGATTTCCATTTTTAACCAGCTCGCTTACACACCCCATCGAAGGTACGGGTATATACCCTTAAAGCCCAGAATTGTCAACCAAATCTGACACATCCCTGACATGCGCAGAGCGCACTCGAATCCTGTTTATCGATGTGTATCGAAATCAGTGCTGCCAATGTATCCTTTATTTCTTAAAGGTGTTCTCCACCCGAAATTGTCATGAAAAGGATATGCTTTCAGGATTTGCTTTGTGCCCCGGCCCAAGAATAAGTCTGGTTTGTATTTTGAAATTATTACTTAACGTATAATTCTTTATTTATACTCTCAGCTAAATTGAGCAATTTACTTTACTTAATTCATCAATTTTTATTTGTATTTTTAATAAGTTGTCTTTTAATTTCATTCAAGTGTTTAGAGTTTCCGTTTTGCTTTTGCTTCTGGTTTCTTTGCTCTGCCTTACTAAAAATTATTTAAATTCAGAATCATATACCTAGGTTCAAGTTTATTGTTGTATATTAATAATATAATTATTATTCCGCGTTACTCCCACTTTCTCCGAATATTCTCAGTGTGTCGGAATGCAAATCTGTCTGTCAAGTCTGTATAGTTTGAGTGTTTCTTCAGGGTCTTGCTAATATTCACCTTTGCGTGTATTTATATACTTAAGATAACCGTTCTGTATGCCCAATTTTAACTAGTTATGTACACAACTATATGTGGCTATGACCAATGCTAGAACATATCCGAACCACAAACTAAAGTACAAACAGGTAAAAAAAGTCGCTAGGGTATAATGCCATTGTTAATTGTGTTAATTCAGCTATATTCTCAATCGGCATCTCACTAATTCTTGCAGCTGGCTTTAACTTCTGTTGTTTTGTGAGTGATTATCGTGGCTCGAAATCTCATCGATTCGAGGGCTTTTGGGCTAACTGGTAAATTTGTGTCCTTGCTACGTGAACTTGAAAGGGACTTGCCTCGGCTTTAGCTATCTCCCATAGTAGTTTTCCTATTAGCGGATAATGTCATTAACTCGGTCCGTTGTTTTTGGGAATCTTGGGAATGCATTCTAGGGCTAATTGTTTCGGCAGATCAGAATCTGTTATTTACAGTTCGAATGGTGCACACAACTTAAGACCAGTCAGTTTCCGTTTCCGGTGCCGAGTTCATGCACCTTTTGCGCCATTTTGAGGTGCCTGTTTTATTCGTTTTGGTTTTTTATACTTGATTTAACTTTACGCAATGTTAACATTCTGTCTTTTGATTTTGTTACAAAATCGCGTGGCATTTTTATTTTTGTTGGTTTTCCGGTTTCGTAGCTCCGTTTAACTCATTATTGTTTTCCTTAGTTCATTAAAATAATGTAAAAAATCTGCAAATTGCATGCTCCTCTTTAATTAATGTGCCTTTAAAAAATGTCTATGATTACTCTATATGTATTCATTCTTATATTTACAGCAGTTTTCATTTTCTATTTGGTTTTGTGAACTTGATCCTTTAGAGTTTTTGTTTCGTTTGAGTCTCCCAGAGGATCTTGTTCTTGTTGTTCTCTTACTTAAAACCTTTGTTTTTGGCAGTGCATTTATATTTATTATTTTCGGTTCACTAATTCATAATGATTCGCCACGGCTAAAGACTACAAATTAAGTTCATTTAGTTGTTACTCGTAAATTAGGTTATTAATTAATCAACAGCAGTTATTTACAATTTTCTCGGTTTTCTTTGCTCTCACGCAAGGTACGTCTGATTCAACGGCCATTAAAATAAGTTGGAGTGCTTAGTTTACAATTAGGTTTTTAAGGTATTTTTGGGAGCAACTGAGGCTACGACGAGAGATACGACTAGAAAGTATAATTGGAAGACAGTTGTTGGGGGATAATACACTTGAAATAAATTATGCGGAATCAAAAATCAAAAAGATTGTGGGGCTCTGGGTGAAACGAAAACGTATTTAATCCTTGAGCAAAACGGCTTATTGCTTTATTACAAAAATCGCAAGCAGTCCCTGAAAATACGCGCATATCAAATAAATGCTAACAAAACTCTTATTTTTCCGTGTTATCTCAACACTCGTTTTTGTAACATTTAACTTGTTGTCCTTAGTGTGCCAAACTACAGTTGCTGTTTTGCTTGTCTTGCTGTTTTGTTTGTTAATTAATGGTTCATTTCATTATTTAGTTGCACTTGCGTTTGCAGTTGCGGTTGCTGAAACTCTAAATCTTGTGGCGCTGCTCCGATCTGATCCGACTGATCGCATCCTTAAAGCTAGCTTTAACTGGTATGTTAGATTGGTTGTCTATCTTCTAGGCTTGAGTAGGTGTGCATTATTATTTCCATTTGCCTTGGTTCTTAACTATGTATATGGGTTTAGTCAATTTAAATATGCAAATTCAAAACCTTCGCTTATGTTTAAGTTGAATATACAAATACCCTCCTCTGATACCGCTTGTATTTATTATGTATACGCACTGTTAGCTTAAGTACTTCTTTTCATTATTTAAAATAGTCGTTGTTCGTCTTCCTCTTGTGTTTGCAGCTGATGTGATTCGTGTGTGTGGCTTGTGCATTAGGGCGAGTGAATCTCAGGGAGGTAAAACTATATACAAGTTCTCCAAGATTGTACGGACAATAACCCATATAACATCAAGAGAACCTTTATATCATTCATTTTCTATGGCCTCATTTTGGAACCCGAATTTTACCACCCTCGCAAATCCACCCTTTCCGTAGTGCTCGTGTCTGATCTGTGTGATCCTCGCTTTAAACAGAGTTTTGGCTTAGCAAAAATTAACTTTAATTTACTTAATTTTTTGGCAGTGTAAAAATTGTAATTAAATGTAATTATGGTTCTCGATCGGCCGAACAACACCGCTGCTTCCTCGGCTATTGCTTGTCCAGTCGCCACATGATTAGTCTTCGTCCAGGCTCTGCGATCGTCGCTTCGAGACCACCAGGTATTTGCGGCCGAAGTAGGGTGAATCTAGGGGAGGATGCAGGATTCAGGATGCAGTGAGTCCGCGGAACCGCTCACTTCTTGCGCAGGAAATCGGTGTACTTGCGTGCTCGCTTGCGCACTCGCTTCAAAGCCGATCCCAACCGGAACTGATCGTCGGTCAGATCGTAGGCGGGGTGGTTTAGCAGGTGGTGCACGTGGTGGCCGTGGGTGTGCGTGTGGGCGTGGCTGTGGTGCGATTGTGAGTGCGGTGAGTTGGCGTGATGGTAGTGGTGCATCTGGACAAAGTCATCGCCAGCGGGGTTCACGGACCCCGACAGCGGGGAGCCCGGCGACATAGGTTGGGCAGCTAGCAAATTGTGTTCGGAGGCTGCGTCGAAGGACTCGAAGTGGTGCAGCTGCTGGTGGTGCGTCAGCGGTTGCGGCGACGGCAGCGACGAGGAGTGCTCACTGGTGGTGGAGGCGCCACCGCCTCCAGCGCCCTCCAATCCGCAGAACTCCTTGGGTAGTTCGTCTATGCCCAGGGGCTTCTCGAAGTGCGAGTTCCCCGACATATTCGTGTAATCGTAGCTGGGATAGGTGTAGGGCAAATAGCCCGCGTGGTGACCCACCTCACAACCCACCTCGGAACCACCGCCTGCACCACTTCTGTTGTTGATAAACTTGACCTCGTTGGCATTCCGCTCCAAGCTGCTGCTGAACACTATGTTTATGTTGTTCGAGCTCGTTGACAAGTTGATGTTTGTGGGCGAGAGCTGTTCCGTGGAACTCTGGTTCAGGTTCGTCTCCTTCGAGATGGCCCTGTAGTTTTGGAAACACTCGGCAGCATCGCTGGACGCTGTGTTTGTGGTGTTGGTGTTATTGTTATTGGCGTTCGCTTGTCCCTGCTGGAAATTGTTCTTGTACTGAAACTCTAGGGCGTTCGAGGGCTGAAAGGGATAGTTTTTGGAGTTGTTCAGGATGTCACTGGCTGTGGCATCGCCCTTGGACAGATACTGGTGTATGTCCTCGCTGGTGATCTGCAGATCCTGATCCAAGTACGTGTTGCACTGTATGTAGTTGTAGTTGTTGCTGCAGCAATTGTTGTACGCCTCGCCGGCATCCTGATGGAACATCACCGTGGTGGTGGCCTCATCCTCGAACTCACAATGGTAGCTGCCACTGCCCTTGCTTCCACGACTTCCCTTGCTGCCCCGCCGCTTCCGAGCAGCTGCTGCCGAAGTGCTCGGCCCCTCGTCGTAAACGGAGGAGCTGGTGGTGATCTTCCGGCACGGCTTCTTTTCCGGCTCCGGCTCTGGCACTTGCCAGGCGTCAAGCTTGTCCTCCTCCTCGTGTTCCCTCTCAGGACCTCCTCCGACTGCTCCGTCCATTTCGGAAGGAGATCTACCATCGGCCAGGAAGCTCCAGCGAATCGGCGACGGGGAGCAGGCGTACTCCGGCAGCTCGCTACTGCCCAATGCGCCCTTCGAGCTCTGACGCTCCAATGTGGATCCCTCGGCAGCCATGTTCTTGGCGCGGTCAAAGATCGAAGTCAGCGAACCTAATTGGCTATTCGGGCGGCTGGCGTTCAAGCCCCTCAGCGATATGGAAGTATAGCTGGGGTGGCGATGCTCGGGCAGCAGGCTCCTCTGACTCCTGTGGTGCTTACGCACCAGGGCCGAGGCAGACTTGATGGAATTGTTGCGACTCAACGATGACCTGGAGCCATACAGACTCGTCGAGTCCGTCTGGTAGCAGTAGTCGGAGCTGGTGCAACAACTACTCGGTCGTCGGGACGAGCCGTAGAGGTCCTCGGCGAAACACTGGGCCAGTTCGGTGCGGGAGGAGCTGTTGGTGGCAGTGGTGTTGCAGCAGGTACGTCTTACCATAATCTCCTGAACCTCCCGATCCGAACAGGCGGGGTCCTGGCACACATTCGTCGTGGATATGTCCGTAACGGAGCGATGCCGGCGACTGGTGCAGATAGAAGGTCGCACCACCGAGTGGTTGGCCGAGCCCTGGTGCGCTCCCGGCAGACTGCCGCTGCCCTGGCGACGACTCCTCCGACTGTGGCGACTGTGGTGCGAATGGTGGTGGTGCGAGTGCGGCGAGGTGTGGCGACTGTGGTGCGGACTGTGGCTGTGCTTGCGCTGCTGGCAGTGGTGCAATGGCGGTGGTGGCTGGTGCTGCTGCTGCTGCTGTTGCTGCTGTACTGGTGGTGCTGGCTGCTGTGGTGGTGCTTGCGAGGGATTAGCCTGATCACATACGACTTCCTTCTCATAGCTACAGTGTACGTATTCGTGTGTGGCATAGCGCGACTGATGCTGTTGGTGGTGCACCTGCTGCTGTTGGTGGTGCGCCTGCTGCGGCTGATGCGACTGGTGCGGCTCCTCAGCGCGACTCGTGGAACGAACACTGGCAGAGTCAGGAGGCGAGGCGCTCCTCAGTCAAGGCCCGCTGCTCGGGCAGACAGGTGGAGGCTGACGAGGGTGATGGGGCGCAGAGGCAGCGCTCCGGCCCTGGTGTGTACTTCGGCCGCCGTCTAAAAATCGCTCGGATGCAGCTGCCCAGCGAAAGGCGGTGAGGGAACAAACAAACAAACACAGGTCGAGAATACGAAAAAGCAATTAATACGGCGGGCCAAATTGTGGGTTCCTCAGCGTTCATCGTTCATCGTTAGTATTTAATTTATGGGCGGGCTTTTTTCGGGCGTTCTTAGCTGCGATGCATTCACTACTGCTGCTAATTAATAAAGTGCATGCAAAAAGTGCATGCCAATAATACGCATGCAATTGGGGAAAGGCGATAAAAAAGTTTGCAATCGCTTGCAAGCACATTATGCACAAAACACATCCTTCACATGGCGATGATGAAGTCGAAAGGGCTGGTGGTTGATTGATGGCCTGATTGATTGATTAATTCATTTACTCAAATGATTTTCATTTGGCCTTTTTGTGCGGCTGCGGCAATAATATTTGTAATCAATTAAATTGTAACAAAAGTAGGCTAGTCCCTGTTCGGGCGCCACTGCAACTAAAAACTAAAACTTTGACCGCAGCTGCGTTCAATTAAATTATGGCCTATTCGATTTTTAATCTAATATATTGAAAGCATTAGAAATAATGATTACGGGTTAATTGGTTGGCATTTAAGTAATAAATGATTTTGAATGAAGGGTCAGAAGGTTTGAATGATATGTGTTTATTCTCAATCGCATTATTGGCACGTTTCTTTCTGATCTTTGAGCGAGTGGGTGAGTTGGGTGTACTTTGGGTGTTCGTTTGGTGTTTGTTTTCACAGAGTGGTGCGACTTTTCATTACTTAGCCAATCGGTTCGCTCCTTTTTTGTCTTTTTTTTATAGTTGGTCCCAAGATCAGTGGTTTTCCCTTCACTTGCGTACTATAAAGGAACGAAAGGAAACAATGTAAGCTACGTTCATCAGATCCGAACTGTCGGTGGTTCGTTTTAGCGTCAGCTTGAGCCTTAGCCTAGTTGGATATATACTTGTATATATGTACTATATAGTTAGATGGCTTAGATTCGACTGGGTGCACTTGGTTTGGGCATTTTCGTGTAAATGCTTTCGTGATTGGCTGAGTGGCAGCGAGGTGACTCAGTGGCTCAGTGGCTGACTAGCTGGGTAGTGGTGGCTTATTATTAGCGGTGGTGCTGGGTCAACCTACATGACATCCTTCCGTGCGCCGAGTGCCGGCGGAAACTGTAGTCGTCGACCTCGTCGTAGTGGCACTTTCTCGCCGCCTGCGGCGTTTGCAGATTGGTGCCGTAGTTCGTGTAGCACTGGCCAACCGATCCGGGGCCGGATCCGGCCAGGCCGAGGACTCCGCCCGGACCATAGCTGCTCGATCCGGGACCCAGGAGATTGGTGCTATCGCTCAGCGGATAGGGACCCATGCCTTCAACCGTCAGGGAAAACGAGGTCGTACCAAACACTTGATTATTACAATGCACGGCAAAGGGATTTCTCGATTTGCGATTTTGATTTTTCAAGTTTTGTTTTTCATTTCATGCAAGATCAGATAGGCGCCAATATTGGTGGTTGTTGTCGATGTTGGTTACATACAATAGTTGAGTGTTGGTTGTGTGTTAGAGGTCCAGTTGATGGTTGAATTTGATCGATTGATTGATAGGGTTCCAATGTTTAAAATTGTTTGATCCAAAAAAACACAATTCATAAATCCGAATGGAAATAAACAATGCAAGATAGTTAATTTATTCAGACGGACGCGAACATCGCATCAGGTTTTAGTTACAGATTAGAAGATTAGAAGAGCAGTACAGATCGAATTGCTACGATAACAAGCAACTAAGTAAATAGGACATTCCAAAAATAATACAATACTTCAGAGTTACAAGGCAAACAAAAGGAGTCGCAAATTCATAGATACACACACACTTATATTAATGAGTGGAGATGATGGATTTCAGAAGGGGAATTTGAATGGATCGGGGTAATGCAGAATTTTTTGCTGTGGTTAACTAACGAAACATCTATTGACTAATTGCTCGAATAGGTGTGTTGCTAAAATTCAAATTTTTTCATGTTTCCCTTTCACCCAAAAGAGTGTTTTTTTAAATCCCAACAGATTTGAATGCGCATAATTTGTACGCAGTTTCGGTTGTGTTAAACAAAAAATTAATTATGCGACGCGTTAGACAAGTTTGGTTCATGAGGCAATTTACATAGATACAGTTTGTTCGGTTTAAACAGTTAACAAGTAAATTCAAAATTAGGGTCCTTTATGTATGTTTACCTACAGGACACTTGCTATCTTGTGTGTGTTCGTTTCACAACCTGTGTATATGGATATGCAAATATTGGGTGTGTGGTTCGAGCAATTTGCACAACAAATAACGAGGAAATTAAAAACTCAAACGGAAACTGGAAGTGAAACTGAAACGCAATCGAGGTGTGGTTGTGGTTTCGGGATTTCAGGGATTCAGGATGAGGATGCGGAGGATTCGGGCTCGGATTCGGATTCGGGTTCGGAATCGGATTCGGGTGTTCTGGGTGGAACGCCGGCGTGTTTTGGATTCTTACGTGAGTCATGTTGGGTCTTCTCCTCAGATACCATCAAGGCGGCATGCTCGATGCCAGAATTCATACTTTGTGGCTCCAAGCTATTTGTGCAGTTTAGCATACTCCTGAAATTCGCACACTCTACGATTATGTTTTAAGTGTAAACGTATTTGGTAAATTTAATTTCTTTGCAACTAATTTCGGGAGTTATGTCGGGTTTTGGCTGTTTCTTTGAAGTTGAGAGAGACGTCGGAAAAAGGGTCTCGCTGACGGTTTCTGTAGTTAGTGTATTGTAGTTTGAGGCTGCTTGGAAGTTATTAGGCGCGGCTTAGAAAATCAAACATGAAAACCAAGGCAAATAAAAATGGTAATAAAATAACATTTATTTGAAATCAAACATATAACGTGAAATTAGGTTAATCTAGCACTAGTACTAATTGAAATATGGCTCCCACGTCCTCCGTCCCGGAATCTTCCAGGAATTGCTATGAGTGAAGGTTGTGATTGAAGTATATAAATTATTTGGAAGGACTGGACGGTCTGGTGGGTGTCACACTGGTTCTAGCGCAGCTTCACTGTGCCTTGGCATGCACGCCACCCTTCTCCTCGGCATCGTTCTGCGACAACTCAAAGTCCGCGGTGGCAACACTGTTTCCGTTGGCATTATCCTCGCTATATGGTCAAAGATCGGGCAACAAAATCAGTGTGCATGTGGTGTGGCAGTGTAAGTGGGGCTTTTATGGAATGCATGGGTGGAGCACTTTGAACCAACCAATTTGATTTGTCAATGAGCGATGAGGGGAAACGGGGCGCAATGATAGCGATTCTGATACATCGGATAACGTGATGGGGCAGAAAGATGAGATGCAGCTCTTAATAGTAGTAAGTATAGGTAACGGCTTAGCTATGCATAGAGAGAGTTGGAGAGTAGAGTATTAAAATTGATATTTAATGTTGGGTATTTATATAGTTGGCTATTATGAGTCTTATTTAGTTTGCTTTACGGCAGCCAGTTGTTTATGGTTTGTAGTTGTAGTAACAAAGTAACGAGTTGTAACAAAGTACAGGCAAAGTTAAGCAAACATGCCGAAAAATTCATAGAAACTTTTGAGCGCAGGAATCCACATCTCAATTCGATTCGGTTAACTTTCTTTTAGTATTTTTGGTTCGGTTAAAAATTGTACATAAAGTGGCTAAATAAAGTACAGCAATATGAGCTACAAATTTAAGGTGGAACTTTGGAGAGCGAAACGCATCGGTTCTAATATTTGATTTTGATTGGGGGTCTTTAGATACGGAGCTTAAGAGTCTGATAGATCGTCCTCGGTGGCTTCATGCAACTTACCCGTACAGTCTACTATCTCGAAAGGTCCTTGGAGGAATACATGGAACGCATTTCAAGTCAGAGGGTTATTTTCGAACGTATGGTGCTTTGTAAAACAAAAGGGAACCAAAATTTCAAAACGAAAGGAAATGAAAACTTCTGAACCCTGAACCGATCCTTGGAAAGCGGTTCACTGGATCAGTTTGGCTATGCAAACCGCATAATAAACTTCCAAGTAATGGTAATCAAGGGCATAGTACAAAGATTCTGTATTGTATTTTATAGTATTTGGTTCGCATTTCTTGTGTCAGGTAAGAAAGTTGAGTTTAAGTTATGAGCTGTAGAACTATTCGACATATTGCCATGATTTGTGTGCAAAATTTGAGCGAAGAAAATGAGCTTGTGCAAGGACACATACCTGCCGTTGTTGTGCCGGAAGAGGGCCAGGATCTCCTCGAACGTCTTGTTCTTCGTCTCGGGCACCTTCTTGTAGGTGAATATCCAGAAGATGGCCAGGAACACGCTGAACGGCAAGAACGTGTAGTTCTCCAGGGCAGTCTGAACATAAGTTGGTTGTCACACCCAAATAGGACATGAATACTTAACGAAAGAACGCTCACCTTCATGCTGGGGAAACCAATGCCGACCACAAAGTTGGCCATCCAGTTGACCAGCACCGCGATAGCCATGGCACTGGGCCGGGGTCCCTGGGAGAAGAGCTCCGCAGTGATCATCCAGGGTATCGAGCCGGGTCCCACCGCGAAGAAGACGACGAAGCCGAGGGTGGCCACCACAGAGAGGTAGGACATCCAGTCGATCATTTCCTGCACATAACCAAAGAACTCCTATACAAAATGCATAGTACTCGCATTCTCGATGTAGGCTTTTCCTCTACTCGCGCTTAACGAACTGTCTTCGAAATAATACGGATGAATATAGGACACCACCCCCTGATAAGCCTGATCTCTTTTATGCATGAGTTGGTTAGAGTAGCGAAAGTATTAAGTTAGATAGGAACTGAAGTTGGTTGGCTGCTCTCGATGTCTTGGTTCTCAAAGAGTTGACCTCCGAACTGCCGCTCGAGTCTTTCTGGGTCTGAGTATGCTTAGGAATGCTTAGTTGTACTTGGTTGCAAAGTTAGCTATATCTTACACAATTACCAAACAAAGAGTATAAATTATGGCTTGAGGTCACATTGAGTGTTTTGGTTTCTGTGTGAGAGTTTCGTGTGTGGGAGGTGGCGACACCTCTAAAGCGAGTTCAGCGCGGTGCTCTGCTCTATGTTTTTCTCCATTTTGGGGGAGCTGGTGGAACTGGTGCCCGGAAAACTTTTGCTGAGTTGTGTGTTGGTTTTGCTTTTAGTCGAAACTTTTGCTTGCCTTTGAAACTGTGTGAATTGCCTCTAGCGGAAAACAAAGCGTATAAATCATAAACAGAACGAATTCGTCAAACGATTTCGAGTGAGTGTTTTGTGGGGCGAAAGCCTGCCAAGTCGAGAATAGCTCTAATTAGGGGCGGGACAGTTGCGCAAGGGGCTGGCCAGGATATTTGAAATCAGGAACTCGTCTTTAAGTGCTTGACACACCCATAACAAGTGCCTGATTAAATGACAATTTGAGGGGTCCAGCTCGCAGGCGCAACAACTTAGCCTAGGCAACTGAAAAAGTAAATATATCTATTGGCAAGCCACGTGCAAACTGTGTATACAAAGTATGAAAGCCGTAAAAAACTCAAAAAGTCATAACTAACACAAAAGCACTCCAAAGCTAATCATGCATGTGCCACAATCTGCGTAAACATATTGCCAAATCGCAGATAGAGGACGTAATTAATTACTAAAGTGACCAAGTTTTGGCCTATAAATTAAACACACATACGTCTATGACTTAAATGCAATACATCAACGCAGGCACGGAAAAAACTCAAAAAGGCTACGTTTAATGGCTGGGCGAGAGTCATAAATCCAACTTGTTATAAATTCAAATATATCTCACATCAATAATTTATAGATATACGCGCGGGACAACTGTCATGCTCTTACGTGTGTGTTGGTGAGTGTTTTTATGTTCTGGTTTTTTTCATGTTTGGGGGCTCAAAGGGGTAAAACACAACTTCATGCATAAAATATATTAATATTCAAATATTTATAAACGCACGCACTCGTTTGGAGTAAATGGGAAATGGGATATGGGATAAGTTCTAGCGTTTCTAGGAGTTCGGAGTCATATGCAAATCACTAAACGGGCGGGGACAAACAAATGCAAACACAAACTGGCAGGCATTTTAGCATTCACATTCGCAGGCATTACTCTACAGGAGCAAGAGCAGGACTCGAGAATCCTGGACACCCCTATACTTGCCTTGATCAGGAACGAAATGGTGATGAAGATTGAGAAGATGAACATTCCGCCCAGACCATAGAGATGCAGGGTCCGGCGACCCGTGCGATCCATCAGCGGAATGGACACGAGCGTCATAACAACCTGTGCATAGATAATACATTATTCAGAATCAAAGGAACTTTGATGATGACTTCGGAAACCCACCATTATGGCGCCGATGCCTATCGTGGCGAACTTGGCGCTCTCCTCAGTCAATCCCGAGCTCATGAAGAGCGACGTGGAGTAGTAGAAGACGGCGTTGATGCCGCTGAACTGCTGGCTCAGCTGCATCACGATGCCGATGATCAGCGGAGGGCGCAGGGTGGGCGAGCATATCAGCTCCATGGTCGATATGTGGCTCTCGGACTGCTGGGCGCGCTCCTCGGCCCGCATCTCCTCGATGTCCTCCTCCACGGAACCAGAGGCTCGCAGCCGGCGCAGGGCTACACAAGGATTTGGTAAAAGGTGCAGATTATAGTTTATTGATTACAAGCGGGTTGTACCTTTTCGCGCCTCCTCCTCCCACTGCTTGGTGATGAGCAGATATCTGGGCGACTCCGGGCAGACGGGCAGCAGGATCAGTTGCAGGATCGCCGGACAGATGGCCAGGCCCAGGAGGATGGGCCAGCCCTCGTTGGTGCCGAGGATCTGCTCGATGCCCAGCACTTGGGATAATAGTAAACCTACAGTCACAGCCAATTGATTAACAGTTCCTAAGCCACCGCGCAGATTCAGTGGCGCTATCTCCGAGATGTACATGGGCACCAGCGACGTGTTGAGGCCTTCAAATGGTCCATGCACCCATTAGTGAGTATTTTAACTTATTAGTTTATAATAATTACTCACCGCAATTAACACCAATTATAAATCGGCCAAGGAATAACATTTCATAGGAATGACTAACTTTGGTAAATCCCATCAAACAGGCGCCGGCAATTCCGAGCACATTGTTCAACAGTAGGCCGCCTTTTCTGCAATTCGAATCAAATAGATAACATTTAAGCAATGATATCATATACTAGTATGGTATATTACTATTGGTGTTAGATAATGAAATTACCTGCCAAAGCGGTTGGCCATCCAGCCGCCGCTGAAACCGCCCAGCATGCCGCCGATGGCGAAAATGGATACCGCCACTGAGTAGAGCTGCTGGATGAACTCCTCGCTGATGTCCTCGCCGTAGCGGTCCTTGTAGACGTCCTTCATGAAGTTCTCGATGTTCTTCTCGGGCGCGTTGATGACGCCGGTGTTGTAGCCGAACTGCAGCATGCCCAGCACCGCCGAGAAAATCGAGTAGGTGAGGAAGAAGGTGAGACCCTGGAAGTTTTGATTGGTAATACCATTAGTGGTGAACAATTCAGCGGGGGAGCGGGCCGGGACGGTGGGGATTCGGTGGGGGATGTGCGTGCGGATCCATCAAACGCTTTGCAAACGAGTGTGCGTCAAGGAAACCAAAGCTTTCTCTTTGGATAAGGCCAATTTTCTAATTGAAACTCAGGGGTAACGAAACAATAAGATACGTTCTGATGGATGAAAGTGTTCGGATGTCGGAAACCATACATCAAATCAAAGGAATCGAACCAAACAAAGGTTGTATTAATATTTTTCGTATGTATTTATTTGATTTTGCTACAGAACTTATAAAAATAATAAATAATAAAAACTAATTAGATAGCTAATATTTAATATACGTTGATGAAGAAGCCGTCTGTACGTGTGCAGTACACTCAAACAAATCTCTGTTAAATGCTTTTTCTACTGGATTTTGAACAATGAATCTCGGCTGTCCAATTTTCAAGTCGTTATAGGGGATAAATTTGTTTGAGTGTGGACAGAAACTGAGGCCAATCCGAAGAGCATTTGCATCTGTCCGTCATGGTGGCAGTTTCTGCCGTCAGTGGTTCAGTGTGGCTGGGTGGATGGATGTTCGGGTGGTTCTGGGTGGTTTTTGGTCGTGTGGTTGTCTGGCTCTGGGTTGTTGGTAGTTGGTTCTTGGTGTTTCGGTTTGTACATGAATAGAGAAATGAAATTCAAGTATTTAATTACACAACATGGCAAATAATTTAAGCTACAAACTTGTTCTAAAAGTCTTAGCTTCCGTCTGTGCGTGTGCTCCTCCAGGCGATCGACGTATTCGCGCAGCTCCTCGATCTCCTCCTTCACCTGCTGCACGGTGTCCAGTTCGTGCTTGATGGCCACCATGTCCCGCTTCACCTGGTTTTGTAATAAGCAATTTAGCCAGGTAAGGTTTAAATTTCGATGGCTTTCTATTGCGTTGAATTGGATTCTGGACTCCCAACTCACCTCGGACACCTCGCTCTGGCAGCTCTCCACGGATTTGGTCAGCTCCTGGAGCTGGGTGCGGATTTCGCACAGGGCGACCGTCGTCTCCAGGTGTCGATCTCCCCGCTGCAGCTCATCGAGTTTCGCTGACAGATTCATGCTCATCACGCTAACTTGCTTTTGCAAACTGTGGGTCAGTGGAAGGGCAAAGGGTCAGAGCACAGGCGTCGAGTCAAAGGCCAAAGAGAATATCAAACAAAATGCATTTTAGTCGTGCGCCGGTCGGGAAATGCCTTCGAGTTCATTCCTTAAAGTACTTATTCCACTACGAGACTGAGACAGAGTTATTTAGCGTATACGTAATTTATTTCGCTCTGGCCCAGAGAAACGCAAATCGTGAACGAAACACAAACGCAAACAGAACGAAATTATTTATGACCGCTTGCATTAAAATTTACTGAGCTATGCAATTATTGAGGAATGAAGCAACATAAATTTTATGGGCCACGGCTCGAAGCCGAGGAGCAGAAACAAAAACCGAAACTGAAGCTGAAGCTGAAACTGAAACCGAACAGAAACGCACGCCAGTCGGCGTCGAGTTCCTTAGACACTCAGCTCCTTGGGCAGAAGTCCAAGAAAGGATTTCTGTGTTGGGCGGACCGAGAACAACAATAATAACCGAGCCAGGCCACTAAGTACATAAAAAGTAACTTAAAGTAAATTGTTGGCATATTTCGTTAAGGTTAAGGCAAGAGTAATGTACAATGCACGAGGATGGAAACTTGACGGCGTTATATATACACGCTAGTATTTATACTTAAGCTGCCTGAGCTCCGAACTCTGGCCCCATTTATTCCGCTCTTCTGCTGGCGGCAACTCTTTCGGAATCCATCCGGTGGATGGGTGGAAGGGGCGACCCTGCCAAAGTTGTAGTTTTAATCCTGTTTGTATCTGGTTCTGGCTCTTTGGAATGCATCAAATTTACATTTCCATCAACCGCAAAGGCTGTGAAAACAAATCGGACTCGCCCTTTGCTCTGTATCCAAAGTTGTGCAACTTAAAACAATGCCTATGAATGCGCTTTCTGACTAACTCAACCATATTGGAGATCTCTTAGGTTTCCCGAGATTTTAATGAATTAAACAACAGCTGTTTTGCACATTCAACCATCTTTGAAATCAAAATAAGCACACTATAAATTAGAAAAAATGTATTATAAACCTTATAGACTAGGTTTAGATATATATCGACTTTGCACTTTATGCTTTGTTTGTTTAGGGGGGAGGGGGGTGCCATCTAAATCGAATGGCAACAAAAGTGTTGGGGCGACAGTTGCCAGCGGATGGGTGGATATGCATGAATGGCGACCCATGCCGCCCACATTGCGCATACGACACGTGGGCCCTGCTTGAGTTGCCTGCGCATTATGTTAATGCAACGCCGAAGGAGGGCGTGGGCATTCTGCGGGAAGGCGGGGAAACGCTATCGTTAGTACTGTTATTGTTTTGCATTTCACGGACATTGTTGTGCCGAGCATAAAAGGATTATTTTATGCATACATCAGCCGGCGCAACCGAATCCGAAACAGAATCGAGAGCAAAACCAGAACCAGGACGAGATATTCGAGCGCATCCTGTGCAAGTTATTGTTCTCTGCGAAAACAATTACTGCCTGTGCGTGTGTGTGTGCTTGTCAGATGCAGGCATTTTCGGTTTTCGGTTTTGTACAAGGGATTTGTATACGTGAGTATTTAATAAATTTTCTGCCAATTTCTCCCCGGCTTGTGCATTCATTAAAAGCTGCAGCGTACGTGTCCCGCCGGCTGAAGGGATTCCAGGATTCAGCATTCTAGATTCTGGGGATTCGGGATTCCAAACGAGCTGTTCTTTTCGCTTTGAGCTTGTCAAAAAGCTGCGCTCAGTTTTAGGAATATCACATTTTTGACAAGACAAAAGCGGATTATCCTTTGGCAGGATTCCAATCACATTAACCCTCCGAAAGTCCGCAGCCAGAGTTCGCCATCCGTCAAGTCTCCAGACTCGCTTCACTTACAGCTAAAGTTCAGTTCAGATCTCAGTGCACACAATAAACTCAGCGAATAAATTAAAATCAAAATCGATTGTTCTCATACATCTCGCAAAGCTGTATGCAAGGTTAATCAATCAGTTCGAATTGGGGAAACGAGGGGAATCGAGGGGAATCAAGGGACATCGAAGGAAATCGAGGGAAATCGGGAAAACGGGGTGTTCAAACCAATTGGCATATAGGACATTCACCAAACGTTGCAAACACTTGTTTTTCGTTTTTGTGTCGACTCTCATAAACTTTTGCTGCACAGCCCGCGTTGCGTCGGCATTTGTAAATCAATTTGAATTTATTTGTACTCTTGTTGATTTCGATTTGCAAGGCAATATTTTATGATTGGCATGATTAACATTTTGTTTGGATTATGAAATTGTTTGAGTTCGCTTTCGGGAAAAGATATATGCAAAGCCAAAATGAACGAATGAACGGAAAACAAATGCTCTGTAGTATCTGGTTGTTACAGTTTTCACTCGGTTTTCGGTTAATTTTGGTGAAGGGACCGCTACGCCAATTAGTCTGGGTTCTGTTTGTGGCAAACTTTTAAACATCGACAAACATTAAACCATAAAAAGTGTACAGTACAGTAATTCATTGCAGCAACGAAACATTGGAACCGAAAACACAAACAACAAAAAACGGAGGCGGGACATTAAACGAGTTGAAAAATCCTGCAGATATTGTGTGACTGACTGGCTGACTGACTGACTGACTGAGTGATGCATTGGCAGGGGATTACGCACGAAAGGGGGTTTTTTGGGGTAAAGAGGTTAAGCTAATTATGAACTTGATGACATGCAGGGGCGGGAAGTGGCGGGTGGAGAATAAGAGCGAGCGCTGCTGAAGTGGCCAACCGCAGGCTGATTGACTGCCTGGCCAAAGGATGTTTGTCAATGGCTTTACATGCCAGCGCACGAGTGTGGGTGAGTGGGTGCGGGTGTGTATGTGTGTGTGTGGTGCGAACAGCGACTTAATGGCCCTCAAACACTTTTCGGCTTGTCATAAAAAACACAGCCTCCTGGCAACCGCACCGAGAAAAATAAATGAGTGCCCTACAAATCACACTTGTAGTCACTTATAAAGAGTTCTTAAAATATCCAATAATATAAAATATATGCCTAAATACACACACTATATTTTAGCTTTTACATTAATTGGCAATATTGCAGCACATTTTGATCCTACTTTATTTTAACGTTTTAGTATAGTAAATTACTCATTTTTCTGGCCATTTTTTTTCTCTCTGTACTGTTCTCGAGGGTTTTGTGAAGTGTTGCCAAAAAATGGGGGATTCACACCGACACCCACAAGCACACTTACAACGCTCTTCCTCTTTTTTTCCACCCTGATGATGAGCACGTTTCGGAAACTAAATTAATTTATTTGAACATAATTGAATTCTAATTGCAATCCATGCGAAAGGGGGCAGCAAAGTGACTGGATTTCGGGCAAATGTTCTAATAATTAACAAATCAATTTGAGGGGCTACGAGTGCCAAAATAGAGAGCAGTGCAAAATGCGGAGAAAAGGGTTATTATTATTGCAATACAATATGACGGGGGGAATAGAGCAAAAATATTTAGATTTCGTAATTGAAGTTAGTTGGTTGTAATTGCATACTCATTGAGTGGTGTGAATACCAGGCCACTTTGCGTGTGGCTTTTGTTGTTTTCGATGGTTGAGTTGTTGTTGTTATTGTTGTAGTTGTTGTTCATGGAGGTCATGGAGTTATTGTGGCAGTTTTAGTGGTTCAAAGGGCGTTCGGGAATTGGATGATAAAGAACACGTATAGACATTGTACAACATGTGAGGCAGGGAGTTTTGAATGCACGCGAGAAATGCATTTCGTCAAAATTGCAGATTCTCCATCCGTTTTGCATCGTTTGCGTTTGGCGAAATGCATTTCAGGCAATGCAGACATATTCACAGAAGGGGAAAATACATAGCACGCAAATACTAGGGATGCCAAATATGTCGATACTTCAGAATACACTTAAAACACTTGCAATTGATTTTGATCTGCTGCTATCTAATCTTTAATTTAATCTATGATATTTATTTGCTCTAAATATTGAATATATTTAAGGTATTTCTCTGTTCTTTATTAAAGTTGAAATCACTATTCCAAAATAGATGTTATATCGCAGGGAATCCCATTGTCCCATAGATTTGCCATCCCTAGTATGTACTCAAGTGATTGACAGGTAGTTTGGAAATCAAATTACAGACACATGTGCTCAATCACTCGGTGGTGACGTTTAAGCAAAGTAAATACGTTTCGATTGAATTGCAATTTTGTACAGCGCGTGACATAGCAACAAAGGCGGTCTGGTGAAAGCAAAATGGCAGCAAACGACAAACAAATGCTGCTAATTAACATTTTTTAATTAACGATGAGAAGCCATTTAAATGTACACGAACAGAGTTATTATAATCCTCGAATGGATGAATGGTTAATGAAACGAAAGAATAAAACGAAACGTGTGCTCTGCATACATGGCGGATGAGTGATGTTCGAATTGGTTTTAATCGCAGCGCGATCTGGTCGCTATTGTTATTGTTAATGTTAAAGTTAAATAATTTTTAGATTAACTCTACTGTTATGTACCTGGGTGGCATTGTGCCCATCATTTTGTTGGCTTTTCTTTGGACTCACTCCGTCGATAAATTGATTAGTTATAGTCTCTTTAACAATAATTATGTCTTTATAAAGTTGCTTTGCTCACAAAGTCTCTGCTCACTGCTCGCTTTTGCTCGCTTTTCTTTTCGGGGTTTGGTGAATGTCGTATGGCCGCGGTTGATTTGTGATATCGGGGTCTATATGTGATATCTTTTGTCGGGAAGGTTGCGCAACAAAAACAACACAACACAAAGGCCCTCAATGAATAATTGACAGTCTAAGGACACACGCAGGACACTTAACTGAACATAACTTGCGCAAATCTGTGAGGGAGGAGAACATTAAACATATACATTGCATATTTGCTCGTTAATATATCACACAGGCCACAGAAACGAAACCGAAAAAGGGATGAGCCCACCGCAGGGCACACAAATTAAAACGGAAATTAAAATTTATTTGCGCCCGAACTAAAAACACGTATCGTTCGTTATTTGTTTAATAAATTAAATAAACATGGCGCACACAAATAATTGCTGTTTATTTGTCTAACTGAAAGCGCATATTTATGGCCGGCCACCCAGTCCTCCGGTCGCACCAGAAAATTAATGGCCCATAATGAGCTCCTGGCCCCGAAGGCCACCGGGTCCATTACGAGGTCGGAACCTCTCGCCTGCCAGCGGATCGGAGGACTCTGTGCCCAGGACTCCCCCGATTCAGGATCCACTTTCTACGTACTCGAGCAGCAATTGGCGCAGTGTGGCCTCGTCCTCGCCATGACATCTCAACCTAGACTCGCGGTCTCGATCATCCCGACTCGAGTGGCGCTGCCTTTTGGGGGCGTAGCTGAAGGAGTGGCGATAGAACCTTCCGTTGTTTATGTTGGCTCCTCGATAGGCGTCTATGTGTTAGCCGGCGGAGTGACAGTGATGAAATAGCAGAATGGTTTTGGTTATATCTTATGATCTGGGGCGGGGTCAAGAGAATGTCCTGCATGGCGCCTATGAATATCCAATGCCAATCATGGATGCAGCTTCAGCTGCGACTAATGCAAGCTCCATGCAGGACTCTCCCGAAAAGGACTACCCACCTTCGGGTCGCAAACGCACGGGCGGTGAGGTCAGCTTGAGTTGTGTAGACGTTGTTGTGGGCGGAGTCTTACGTCGACCACCAAAAACATAATCGTAGGAATCTTCGCTCAAATTGGACACTGCCATTCGGGTGGGAAATTGTTTTAGAATTACAAATCGAGGGAATCAGAGTCTCTTTCTAGGGAGGGACAACAAACAAAGGACAACAGAGAGCGGCACAAACTTAACCGATATTAAACACAACGAACTCAAAAATAATACCACAAGCTGTTTGTTTCTTTTTTCGTTATCTCTTATACTCACTCTACACGTTTTATGCGATACACAAATATTGTTTAAAATAAGACAAACATTAAAATAAACATGGGAACCAAGGCAAATATTTCGATTGTCGAGATTTTGTCATTTTCATTTATCATTTGGTGGTTGTTGTAGTTTGTAGTTCATAGTTGTTGTTGTAGTTGTTGGTATTTATGGAGGAATAGAGAGAGCACAAAATGTGGCAGTTTGTTAGCTGGATTTCGGTTTTCACGTTGCACAGCGCACACAAAAAGGAAGCTAAAGGTGGTGGACACACAGGTAATTTTAGCGTTCAAAAATTGTTGCAAAGTGGCCGAGACAGCCATTACTCGCTTTTTGTTTTTTGGCATCGCTCTAATAAACAATTTCGTTAAAAAAAACACACACAGCAGCGTTGGAAACTACTTGAAAAATTCGAAACTTTGAAATCAACCGGGTTCTTGTGGCAACACAAACAAATCTGTTATTTTATTTAGTCAAAAAGTGGCAATACAAACGGCAAGCAAATATATAGAACTAGACAAAAAGAGAGAGATAGAGAGAGTGTGTGGGAGAGAGAGAGAAAGTCGGCTGCGATATATAGTAATGGGCGACTGTAGTAGGACTGATTGGTTTTTGAGATTTGACTGATTGATTGATTGATCGACTGAATGCTGCTGAAAATGCTAAACAAAAGTTTTGGGGCAAAATGCGGTTCTCGGTGGCGGTGTAGTTCGAGTGTAGCTAGTGGTGGTCGTACAGGGTTACACCTGTACAGGTGGACTATGAGTGTCGTGTGTTTCGAGTGGTGTGGTGGTCACGTGGAGCAGGCCGAGTGTATGCAGGTGTATGGTGTGTGGATGAATGAAAAATAAATCAACGAACCGACCAATCAAAGACCCAATCTACACACCAATCAAAGTTGCAATCAATTGGAAATGGCACAACAGAAAAGCAAAGAAAACCAAATCGGAAATTTTATACAAAAGGTGCAACAGTAACTTTTATAATGGGCGGAAAAAGCTACACAAAAACTCTGGCAAAAAAATGGAAATCAAACAAATAATGCCCAAACAAAAGGCCAAGAACTGCAGGCAAACAACGGGGAGAACAAACAAACACAAACACAAATTGGCGCACATATGTACAGCACCCAAATATGCAGAAAGTAATTCAAAAAATCTTGAAAAATATCGAAAAATCCCAAAATAATTGGCGGGCACCTGGAAACACGCTCAGTGGCTGGAGCACTTGGGTGGAACGCAGTGGCGGCGGTAGCGGGGGCAGCTGTCCAAACGGATCTTGGTCGTTCGAGATGGAAGACGTGGGCGGTGAGATCATCGAAAGGTCACCAATGGTCGCCATGTCATTATTCTGGCCAGCTAGAATCGTTCGTGTGTTCGATGCGGGGAAAATAGAAGAATAGCAAGCCGTTAGATGGATAAAAGATACTTATTTTAAGGTACATTATAATGTCACATGTCTCCTCAATTGATTTTTCCCACCAAGGCTGGAGACTCAATAAATGGGCATTCGAGTTTGGAGCACCCCACCCCAGTTTTGCCCAGTGCAGCTGCAATGAATAAGAGTTCCGCAGGACTCGTTCAGATTCGAAGTGGAGCATGCAAAGGCTTTTAATTTTGTCCCGCACGTGGCAGGTTGGCCACAAACAGCGGCAAAAGAAACGGGCAAGGAAAGCTGAAGGCAAAGGAAACTGCGGAGCAAAGCCAGGTAGCGCAAAGTAAAAGGTGTGCGGCGCCATATTTCGCACATAAATTGTATGCCAGCTCCGCAACCCCGGACCAAGGACCAAGGAACAGGGAACCAGGATGGCGGATGAGAGAACAAGGACGAAGGACTGCGGACTGCGGACTACGGACTACGGAGGAGGCTGCACGAGATGGCGTCGCATGCATGGATGCATACGCAAAGCATTTACGCCAACGCCTCGCCAGTCACGGACCCGAGAAAAGGAAAAGGACCCCGCCCATATATACATCTCTTTATACAAATACAACACCTTACGTGGGCGGGCGATCCGCAGGATTTGGTCAGGCTGCGTGCCTCCGCATAAAATAGATTTCCGTTTTGATTCCCTGGCAGCGAAAGAATCGAGCGAGTACCGCGGAATGCAGAGATATATCCGGTTACCCTACAGGAAAAGCTAACTTGTTTATATAATTTACGAAAAGGAATCGAACTGTGTTGGCAGCGTAACTGAATCTTTTGTACACAAATTGCTCGCTTAATTCCCTTACATTTCACTGTCTTCTTGGACATTGGCAAAATTCAACTTGCAGTTCGTACAAGGCTTCCCCGCAAAAGGATCAATTAGGGCTCAATGGCAGGAAATTCACCCTGCCTGCGAAACCCAACACAGTTTTCCCCCTTTTCCGTAGTGCACGCTTTTTTCTCCATCCTTTCCAACTACTTTTTTCGCATTGGCCATATGTAAACCTTTGCAGGACTTAAAAAATGCCTCGTTGGCTGCGATAAATGTGCCCCTGGCTTCTCGTTGTTGTGGTTTTGCCTTAGGAACACCACTTCGTCCTTACACACACCCAACCACCCACTTGAGTCCACACACACACACACACCGCAGTGTGCATACAACAACAGCAACACGTGCTGCTTTTTCTACGGTTCGGTATTTTGAATTTTTATTATTTGCAATTTGCGTTAATGTTGTGGAAAAAAGCATGTGGCTGTTATGGCTTTGGCTTTAGCTCATGTCCTTCCCCCCTCTGCTACCAACTGCTTCTCCCCCCCTGCCCAGGACCCCTTTCTTGGCATATTGAATGGCCATTTGTGTCACACACAAGCACACACTTGCGTACACACGCACACACTAATGACCTTTTCATGGCCGCTCCATCCAGCGGATGAATGCAAGAAATGTGGGCAAATTATGGGCCGATTCAGATGGCGGACGATCCTCCGTCCTTTATCCCTTCCTCGTTATTGACAAAATGATTTGTAAACATTTTGCGCATCATTAGTTGGCACTGCTCGCAAGATATGGCTGCATTGCCCCCATTTTCCACTGGCATTTAACCGATTAAAATCGTGCATGCATGTTTCCTCGAGGGGTCGGGGGAGTCCCAGAAACAGGGCAAAAAAAAGAGGATTTATAACCACTGTACTCTTTATTTTAAATTTCAAAATATATATGCTCGATCTTGAGTAATTGTGCCAATAAGATATGTTCTCTGATACAAAACTGTTGCCCTTGTAAGTCATATTTATTCCGAAGACAGCTTAATTTGGGAGGAACTAATTTATGGCTACTTCAAGTTTTCAACTAATGAGCGATTTCTCTCTCTGTGACCGCCTTGCACCTGCACCTTAATGTTAAACTCTTTGCTGACACCGCAAAAAGAGGCAAAATAAAAGTAAACTGCTTCCGGCTTCAATTGCATCAATGGAAATGGAAGGCAGACGCAGGGAAGGAATGAAGTTGCCCTCCGAGGAGTGGGCATGGAAACGAGAGGGCAAAGGTGGAGGGAGGCCGGGCAAATATTTGCTTAAATTTGTGCTGAGGTTAAGCTTTTTGTTTGCCTTGCCTTTGCGGAGGCTCTCGGCAGAGCCAAAGCAAAGTTGATGACATCCAGTGGCCTCCGCCGCAGTCTGGGGCAGTTGCATCCATGTCCTGCGTCCTGCATCCTGTCCCCTGACATAGAAAAATAGTTGTGGAGCACGGCCCAGGCGAATGCGGAGGGCAGTAGCTGCGTTTTGACTGCATGCCAAGGCTGATACTCCACTGACGATGCTGATGACGCAAGCAGTCAGCCATGCGAATGTGTGTTTGTCTGGGCATTGAGCAGTTATTCATGGGCGCGGAGAGGGCGTAAGTGCAGACCGCCTTCATACACGGAAAAATATCACAAATTTCACATACTAGTAGCATACACATGTATGCAACACACACATAACCTGCCAGAGTCCAAACTTTATGGCCAATCAAGATGAAAGCTGATAGAGTCAACGGCAAAAGTTATTAGCCAGGGTGCCACAGAAGATTATGGTTTGGGCTTCAAACATTGCCATAGAACATAGAAAAGAGCCTCCTGAAATGGAAATGGCTCCCAGTTTTTTTGTGCGGTGCACCAACTTGGAGGCCTGGTCACTGACAAAAGTTGCCTGCAGTCCGCAGCATGGACTGTTCTGGCAGCTATGACAAGTGGCCTCCAACTGGGCGGCCCAGGGCTCGTCCTGCCCATCGGGAGTAATCGGGCATTATGCCATCCTTGCGGCATAATTCTAGGCTGGCCACGATAATTGATACCCTTTGTCAGCTCTCGACGGCAAATCAAATTAGCGAACAGAATCGAAAACTTATTTATGCATGAGAGGCCGCTAATCATTTTTCGAGAGGGGAGTAATTTAAAATTCAATTAACGAGCCGCACAAACCAAAGGGGGCTTCCTGCCCACTTCCCTGATTTATAGACAGATAGATATCCTTCTGTTCGGAGACGTTATCATGTACGAGTCCAATGATAAAAAGCCTTTTAACTCGGCTTCTTGGGGGGCTTTTGTCTTAAGCGATTTGTCTACTAAATACATGATTGATTAAATGAAACGCACACACCTGCAACCGCAGATAGAATGCATGCTGTTGTTGTTGTGTGTTCATTAATAGGCTTTTGTCTCTGCTCACCGCAAAAATTATTGCTGCTCAAATGCACTTGAATGTGGCATTGTTTCGCCCTCTCCCCGATTGAAGTGCCTGCAGCTCAGACCGCAAAATCCTTAAATGCTGCATTAATGGCCATACGCACACACGTACAGGACACACAGACTGCCACACGGAAAGCCCTTGGCCAAGGATCGGGTAAGCCGAGAGACCTCACTGCTGCCCAGTCCACGCCCAGTCGGCTCGCAGCCCCTCCAGCCCCTGCAGCCCCTCGATGATATCACAAATTAAATACACTTGCACGTTTGCTTAACTCGAAATTCAACAAATATTGAAAGGGCGGCGGAATGGGGCGTGGCAGCTGCAGAATAGCTGTGGATAGCTGTGTAAGCACGTGTCTGGGTCGAGCACTTGACAATCAGCACTCACAACAGCCGGCAGTCGACGGCACTGGCGAAAAGGGATAGAACGGCGAAGGATTCTACTTCCCAACAGTGGAGCACACAGTGCAAATATTGTTTCCATAAGTTCTCAGGCGAGTTGAAAAAATTCTAAAATCTTTGCAGACTTGTAGCCAGAAGAGTCTAGTTATGAAAATATAAAGCTGCCTACTTTTAGGCATATTATTTTTCTTCAAAGGACACTTGGCATACTCTTGAGCATAGATGCATATTCAAAGAAATCAGCAGATATTTCTATATTCAAAGAAAAGATAGCAAAGCAAAGATTCATTTGAAATATTGATGATTAGTGGTAATCGCCAGGATACTCAGTGGCCCACCGTTCGGCAGATGGGCCTCCAGCTTGTCTTGGCTGTTGGCTTTTGGGATGCCGACGCCGCCATTGTCATTGCTTGTTGCTCTCGCAGATTCGCCGCAACCCGCATCCCTGGGCTGGCTGGGAATCTACGAGGAATATTGACATTGCGGGCAGCTGTTAATACAAGGCAAACTCTCGATTTTCGGCTTCTATCTATCCATCCGTAGCTGTTGTTTTCGTTATTCCCGACCGGAGTTTGCACGTATTATGGCATGTGTTTATTTGTCAACATGCCGCAGTTCCACTGCTCCCCAGGAGCACTCACCATCATTATACGGCTCTCTTAAAGCGGCATAACTGTTGCAGCACACACGGCGTATGATTAATTTGGCCGCCTGCAATCCATCAATGCACGAGTTTGGGACCATAACGCTTCACGCGGCAGTTTAAGCATAACGATCTGACATTTTTCACATTATTAAAATCACTTGCGAACGAAGAGTGACGAGCGCGGAAAAGTTTAATGGATAAAATATCACGCATACGCGACGTATGCCTCGTTAAGAATGATGTTCGCCATAAGTGCAAACCATTTCCTTATAATTTTTACTGCAGTATCGGGCCATGATGTATGGCGTATTCAGGGGATAAAAGGAAGCCAAATAAAGCGAAACTTACCGGTGCACATAGGAAAGCCATTTCGTTGCCAGTGCCGTGAGAGAAATGTGAATTATCCTACGCTTCTTCGGTTGCTGACTAAAGAACTTTCGGACTCGGATTCAAAATCCTCCGCAGTCAAATCCAATTCTCGACCGACGTGTCTTCCCAGCTTCCTTTTCTGGCACAGCTGCTGGTGGATTGCGCCTTTTTGCCTTCCTGGCAAATGATAAAAACTGGCGACGCACTGCTAGAAAATATGCATTTTTAATGCCATAAGTCAGTTTTGTCGTTTGCCGAGCACCGGAGAGCTGCAAAGGAGGAAAAAAGAGAAATAGGTGAGTCAGAAGTGCGCGAATGGGGCCAGCAGCCTGCAGCTTTGCAACTTGGAGTTTACTTTCAAAGGGGACTGTGCATTCCTAGCACTAATCACCTGATTCCATTAGCACACCAGCTTTAATATTTGCTTTTAGCCAAAGTTGCTTTCTTTATTGAAACAATAATGCCTTAAAAACTACTACCAAAGTGCTTTGTAACTTTCCACGTTTCCAGAAGTTAATTGTACTAACAACTGACTGAAAATAAGTACTCATATTAAGCAGAACCAAGTTTTGATCAGTGGTTAATTCTCTCTCGGGTTAAAGGATTTTGACGAATTAATTTGCAATGTTATCCTTAAGCTTTAAGCAACTGGCTGTCATGCCAAGCGGCAAAATCACAGAACCGCATTTAAATTAATGCTGTCAGCACATCAGTGGGGGAACTTCGTCCTCGATCCCTCCCACATCGCCATCCCCACCCATTTCCGCACAGGTGTACGTACGGCTGCCAACTGGCAAAAGTCAAATTAAATTCTATTTTTAGGCGCCCAAATGCTGGTGAACCCGTCCGCTTCTCGTTTCCCATTTTCCATTTCCCATTTTCCATTTTGCCCCGCCGCAGCTCTGTTAATTACTCCATGAATTTGATAGTTTTCCATCAGTGCGGATCACACACGGGCCTGACGATAATAATGATGATGATTATGTGGAAAATGAATATGCAAATGGGGGAAAACCGTGCGAACCGAGTGTTCTGGCGAGCGGGGTTGCAAGAGAAGAGCTCTTGAGTATATCGAATTCGGGCTGTGGCCCCAGAGTTATGATACCAATTAGAAGCCGGTTATCTGGCATCGAGCAAAGCAGCGATTTGGGATGAATCCGCTGAGCAAGCTGAAGCACAGACCGAACAAGGAAAATCTCTGCCAGTCGAAATGAGCTGAAAAATGCGTTGGCGGAAGGCGAAACAGCCTTCACTAAATGCGAGTGCACTGGTGCAACATTTTAGGCAATTTTAAAAACAGCTTTCCTTTAAATTTAAGATGAGATGCTGTTTACTTAATAGGAACATCAATCTGCATAGTTTCTAAATTGAGTAAAATTTGAGAAAAAGTAAAAACTGCAGTGCTATTTAGTGTTTCTATGCGCGTAAATCAGAGAGCCTTAAGTTCGCTCTGCATCCCGGCTAATGATGCGCATGATGCGGCGGCATTGTCCTCGTGCTTGAGCCCCATTTCACCGCCCATTTCCCCGCCCATTTCCCCGCCCATGTCAGGGAAATCAACTTTACTTCATCAGCGTCTGCATCTGCATCTTCATCTGCAGGACTGCGTTGCCCCGGCCGTATAGCACACTCAAAGCTGGCTGGGCTTAGCTGACTTGACTTGGCTGGATGAATAGATGGCCTCCAACTGAGCGCTGCACCGCATGAAATTAAAATATTAATCGCAGCTATGCATTAAAGCCGCTTTTAGCTTCTAGCTTTTCCTGCCGCCTGCCGCCCGTCGCACTTCCTTTGTTGCAATGTGTTTATTGTGAGTTTTATTTATTGCTCTGCGGTCGTGGCGGTTATTAAAATTGCCCCTGGCAATTTGTAATCATTTGGCATATCGCTAATCCCCCTCCCCGGAAAGTCGCCGCCCCCCTCCCATCCATCTACCACTCGCTTTTACTTTCACCGCTTTCGCTTTGCACACTTTTGGGCGCCCATTTGACGGGCGGCTGACAAAAGTCAGTGAAATTCTACCCAAACTAATACCCGTGCACTTATGCAAATCTCACACAGACACTCCAGCGAAAGAGACGGCAGGCGGGCAGAGAGAGAGAGAGGCGAGATAGTGGCGAAGAAAGAGACGGCACTGTCATTTGCACATTTAACATCCTTGCAGTCCTGCCTTGCCATCTCCCTCTCGCTCCGCCGTAGTTGTAGTCCTGGCTAAATTTGAGTGGCCACTTGACTAAATTAATATGACACTGCAGGAAGTGCAAGTGGGCAGTGGGCAATGGGCAGGACTCCCCATCGCCCCTCGCCACACGCAGTTATCTGCCGCTGGTCCTGACTTTCGGCCAACAGTATGAATAATCATGACGTCTAAGTACTGCACCTGATTTGCACATAGAAACATTGAAGCCGGAATAGCTGCCGGCACACTTTTTGCACAGTGCACTTTCCGCTGCTGCAGGCTGCTGCCTCAACCAATAAGCTCTATTCAACGTTGCAGAGAGCGCACATCCTTTTGCTAGATTTGCGTCCAATAATTTGCGAAGGCAATTTCCACCTTCCAGAAGTATTCATTGGCACATGTGGCCCGTCGTCTTGGGCTGTCAATTGCCTTAAATGCAATTTAATTTTCCACCTGATGATGTCCTGTGTGTGAGGCCTTTGCACTCACGTGTCCTTTCCTATCACAACAAAAGTACCAACAGGAAAACCTCTTTGCCAAGAAGAAGAAAATGAGAAAATCCCAGCTGGATTGTCGCCATTGCAAGCTCACACTTTTTCTTTCGCCCAGCCTGCGTCCTTCGTTTTCGTCCTTTTGCCACCCACTGCGCCAGCGCCCAGCCTCCATTCAAGTTACCAGGTCCTTTGCCTGGTCCTCTTCCCTGGCCATGTCGCTGTCACACTTGGCTCGCAGTTTTGTGGCCAGGCCAGGGCTATGAAAATAACCATAAGGCAATTGCCCGGGCGGGCAACACGGTATCCTTCCCCTTTCAGGATCCGCAGCCCCATTCCATTGCGGTGGCACTCATAAGCCTTGAATGGTAAATGTCAAAGTTACTCCTTAGCGTAACATTCGACACATCGGGCGTTGAGGTGTGAGTGCGTCCCTGAGAGTGTGTGTGTGTGTGTGTGTGGGTGTGCGTGGGTACGTACACTGCGGTCAAACTCAAGAAAGCTTTTTATCATTCACTTTTTGATACGATATCTGAAGATTCTGATAAATAACTATCTTGTACTAATGCTTTCCTGCCTTGCAAGATTGAGACCCATTTAATTCCATTTATCTCCCATTTTTCGCAGTGCACGTGGGGTTCCAGCTTGATTCTGTGCCCAGCCTGGATTACATTACACTAAGTTCTGTGCAAACACAGTTGGCGCAGTTCATTAACATGTTACATGGAGTTCAGTCGGTCTGGGGACTCGACTCGGTTCCACTTCGGATTTGGGATAGAGGACGCAGGATGAAGGATGTGGGATGTAGGATGCTCTTTGGGTCTGTGTTTGTCTGCGCAAATGTATGCGTAAGCACAATATGCCAGCCTATCTGGCTTTCTCAGTGTGTTTCTGCGAATGTGTGGGTGTGGAGCAGCCCTTATGCCTTATGCTATATGCTGTATGCCGCATGCGAATGTGTGTGTGCTGTAGCTGTATGCTTTATGCTTTCTGCTTTCTTTCCCATTTTCCCGATGCGGAAGTGTTGCCCCAGCAGCAGCAGGCCCCTCCACTTGCCACTTGAAAGTGGAAAGCGGCTCAAAGGCCGTGGAACGCCCAGTTTTGGAGTGTGTGTTTTAGTCTAAGCTGTGCATTTAAATGTAAAGCATAAATAATTAACAGACCTCAGAGCCGGGCTCACGAATGCAACTCGAAGGGCGGAACCTCTTCTCCTAATTAGGCGTTGGGGTTTCTAGATCACCATCAGCTCTATTCTCCAGTTAATTTGCAGTTTTAATGCGTTCTGCACTTGTGGCCAGTTGTGTGTGGGGCTAAACTTTTAACCGAAATAAGGCAGCCAAGCCAAATTCATCCATCCACCCCAGCCACAGCCCCATTGGAGCCCCTTTTTAGATCCTGTCCCTGGGAACCTTGCAGCCAGCAGCCGTTGCATACTTTGCGGCGCAAACAAAACCAATCCCCAGTAGCCGCAGACCGGCTACGCCCCCTCACCATATATGTTGCACGTCAATGAGTCCCGAAACAAAACCCCAAAAACAACTCACACACACAACAGTCAGCCACACACTCAGACAAGGATATAAATGTGCACAGGGAGAAATAACTCCAAAAAGGATAGTAAGGAACACCGAACTATTAGGCCTACATATTTCGTATAATATAATGAATGTTATGCTTATTTAAACACTGAACTGAATATATATATATTTTTGAAAATGCAATAGGAAATGTTCCTATTTTCTATCTGCATCGTTGCAGGACAGGCCTTTAAACTCGCAGCAATTCGTTTTAATGAATCCATCTGCATCCACATGCACAGCCAGATCCACATTCACATCCTCGTTCTCGTCCTCATACTCATCCTCGTCCCTCATGCAGGCCACAGGATGCAGTGGGAAATGGAGGAGCAGGATGTGGGATGCGGAGGCTCGGAGTGGTTGCATCTCTGGCCGGAGAGGAACTGATTGTATCAACTTCCTAAGTGGATTTTGCAGTTCAACTGGCTTTAAGCTCTTGGCCGCAGGTAATTTCGTATGAATGAAAAGCAAAAGTCTGCCCCGTTTTCCCATTTCCCATTTCCCAGTTTTCGGATTCGTATTCTGCTGTGTTTCTAGCGCTGCTGCAGTTTGTTTTGTTGCCCGACGACAATGACTTCAGCCTGAAGTCCTCACTCCAAATTCTGTGGGCAAATACAGTGGAATCTCGGAATAAATAACCCACACCAAAACTAAATGTAAATCTAAATCTGAAAAATGTGTATGTATGATAAGGGAATAACCTACACTTGAACTACCCATCTTCGATAAGTTGAATATTTTTAGTATATAATGCGGATTTCTAGTCCTTCTCACTACAGTGTCCACTGTAACTTTACATATGAGCAGCTAGCAATTCCTGGAGGGGTTAGAGGACCTAACTACCCGAATCTCCCCGAGCGTCAAATCACTGACATTTCATGCCATTTTGAGGTTTTCTGGTCGCGAGCTTCGCTGTCCTTGCCTTCGTCCTTTTCACTCCGACTTTGCAGCCTTCTTTTCGCCTCTGTAGTGACATTGTCTTTTAATAAACATTCAAACCCATGGACGAGGAGGGTAGAAGGAGAAAAGGTCCTGGGAATCCGCCGACACAATCCTCCTTGGTTCCGTTATGATTTTTGTTTGCCTGTCGAAACTTTGCTCGCTTTCTCAACTGCTTCTATATGCGACTTTTCCTGCTGTGGCTTTTCGCACTCATGAATTTTTGAGCGGCATCTCTGCAGTTGCCAGAAAACAGCAACTAACACCAAGTCCCCAGCCTTTCCCGCTCTTGCGCTTTTCCACTTTTCAACCCGCCTTCGCTTTGTCCGGAAAACTTGAAATAGTTTCAATGCAATTTTCATGATTCGATGTTTGGAGGAAACTGCTGCAGTTTGGCTCCTCTTCACCTCAGCAGGTGTGCCACAAGCCAGAAGCGAGGAAATTGCTCTAAACTGGCAGAAAATATAATACCATAATCGGCAAGTGGCTTGACAATTTTGAAAGCCAATCAGTTATGGTCTCGATGTATATTTTTGAATAAACTCACAACTGCCATCGAAATGTATTCCAATTTGGAGAATCCAACTGAATACTAGTTATCTTATCACAATATGTGATTCTATTATATAAAACACAACTCCCTATTCTCTCGGTGTAGAAGTGATATCTAGCTATCCTCTTCTTAGATGCGTATCGAGGCACTCTGAATACCCGAATGGGGTTTCCAGAAGTGAAAACATTGTCAAACTCCCAGAGTTCCCTGAGCCAATCAATCCGCACTTTTAATGGGAATCCGATGCAGTTCATAAAATTCTAACCGCCTTCTGGAAATTCTGTGCCAGAATCCGCAACCGACTTCTGTTTATCAATTTTCAGACATTTCACATTTGCCCGTCATCGAATTTCAATTCATAACTCATTAAAAATGGAGCGCATACAGACATCAATGTTTTTTCTGGCCATTTAAACCACTCGAAAATATCGCATAATAAAGTTGAGTAAAAAATGTGCAGGCAATTGTTCTGATAGATTCACCAATAAATTGGATGGCATTTGTTTAGTCGCGTGGAAGGGCCATAAAAATCATAAACATCCGAAAGGTGGCAAAAACAGGTACAATAAATATTGGTCATGATAAACATTAACAAATTTGGAAAACCCGAAAATTAACGAGCAATGGTCAGAGTTAAGATAGGCTTTTATAAATTTCATAATTAAAATTCCGATTTCACTTCGTTACTTATGTGCAAATCCAACAAGAATGAGATTAACTTTTTGCATGTCATGTTAAATCAATAATTTTCCTATCTGCACTTATTATCATGATATTTCTATTTTTGGAGTCCATTTCAAGTGCAGCTAGTCAAAAATTATCTATTAAATCCAGAAAAACAATCAAAGGTACATATATTGATTTTATGATGCAATTTTGTGAAAGTGAGATAATATAATTTAAAAGTACGTTGTTAAAGAAACACTTGGCATTGATGTGATAACACCTTAGAAAATAAACCACAATTAACCGCAATCTGTAATTGTATTTGCCTTCCGCAAACAAAAACCACTCGGCATCAAGGCAAACTTTGTCATTAATAAAGTTTATGTTTGTAGCTTGGGAGATTGAATTTGTACATGATATCAACTATTTTGTGTATAAGATTCCCTTCACAAGAAACATATAAATATTTAAAGGAATATGCCGATTTTTAAGTTTAAGCGCATAAACATGAGTGTCAATTACCGTGACGCGTGATTTGTAATGATTTATTTTTTAAAGTTGCTTCAACAGAATGTTTTTTGTGTTTAACCGGTTGTATGTGTTACCCGATATTTACTGTAATCGCATCCGATTTATACGAGCAAAAAACCAATGAAAAAAAGAGTAATGACAAGCAACGTTGAAGTTTGTGCTTGTTGTTTTTGCTGTCTCTCTGTTTGCACAATTCAATTCATCTTTTTTTTTGCCGGTCGACGAAGGTTTTTAATTGAGTTGAGTTGTTGTTGTTGTTATTGTTGTTGCTGCTGCAGCATCGTGATTTTCGTTGTAAAATTAAATGGAAATGCAATTGTTTTTAAACGCGCAAACTTGCTGCAATATTCGTTTATTGCTTTATCTCGTCGAGTTCTTTCAACTTTACCGCTTTCTCTGTCCCTGTCTCCTTCGCTGTCTGTCCCCCTCGCACTCGCACTTGCTCTTGTGACATGTTATTGCCACTTGTCGGAGTGAAAGAGATATGTCGTGCGGCAGAGGGAGGCAGATGAATTAAGATTAAAGACATATTCCCCCCGAGCTATCGGCTTACCTCTTATGTGCCTCACTGCTTTCTCAAATTAATTTATGTCTTGAAATAAAGCGGTAGCGGTAGCCCCTAATTATTTATTGATACAAGTGATTGGCCAAAAAAAGAACGGAGACCTTGTACGGTACCAGCGCACTTGAGATAGAGTCGATTAGCACTACGCGACTGATAACAAAGATGGGAAGGAACTACGACTGCACCAAACACAACACTAATTGGAAATGTTTACACCTAGACGAAAAATAAACCCGAAACGCGCCGCATGAAGTTGGAAATGACTGACGGCGGCAAAGTTCCAGATGAAACTGAGCGTTTGGCTGAAGAAAAGTGGAGAATCAATGGCGCGGAGAGTGCGAACGGAAGAGAGTGGGAGACTGGGAGAGCGTAAGCCGGAGAGTCATTAAACCGTAAAACCTGTTGGTGATATGCTTACTGGCAGAGTGAGCGGTTAAAACAATGCGAAGTTTACGGAAGAGGGAAAGCAATAGCGGTGTCGGAGAGCAGAAGGAAGAGAGTTCCAGGCGACGACTGGAATACACTTACAAAGATTCTGGAAAATGCATACTGAGCAACTCATATGTCAGTTTCAAATCTCACATTACGTCGATTATGTATTATGACTATTTTTGTTTACGATTCGCGGAACCCTTCAATTCATTGTTAGTTCACATGAACTTCTTTTCATAGTTAAGCAAAGCAGCTGCATTTCAAAAGTTGCCCATTTAACTGTAGTAACTGCTGGAATCGCCTCTAAATAGTTTGGCGGAGTAACAAGTTTTCCATATTCCAATATGCATTTAGCATACGTCATGTAGTTAATTACGTATACGACGCGAGAACAAAACGAACTTGGATGTTCTGCGGCAAGGCGAGCGGAAAGTGAAAGCAAGGCTTACATTCGATTTCGATAAGACGAGGTTACGCACCACCCACCACCCACTAGCCACCACCCATTTTGGGTGGCACATTTATTATCGAGACAAGCTACTTAGTGTAATCGCATTTGTATCTGCAATTACGCGACTCTCGGGCTTTTGATTGTGAGTCGCCTCGGATTCCGATTCAGATTCCGATTCAGACTCGGATTCCGATTCCCACTTCGATTTCGGTCTGTTATCAGGTAAGACCTTAATGCCCCACGAGGGTGTTGCGGCAATTAGTGTGCGGGGTGTCAACTCTCGAGTGCCGATTAAATCGTGTCGAAATTGGATGGGGTTGCGAATGGGAGGGGGGCTGTGGGAGTTGCCAGTAGCGCGTGCCTCTGAAGTATTTGCAATTATGTTGATGTTGATAGCAACATGCAACATGCAACGAGCTGGTGATTCGTTATTACCCTGCCACTAGGCATTAGTCACACAAGGTGATTTATAGATCGGAGTTTCCAATTGCCATTCAGCCTATAATTTATAATCGGGGGGAAGACCCAGACCAAAGACACTAGAATAACAAGATGCGTAACGGCCATACAAATTTTTGGCACCCGATTTTTTGGCCGTGGCTCTAGAGGTGGCTCCAGGCTCTCTCGAGTTTTTGTTCGAGAGAGAAAGAGCGGAGAGCGCTACAGCAAACAGATCTTTTCTACGCATACAGTGATAGCAGGCAACTGTATGTGTGCACACGTATGCTCATGCATTGTAAATTTGACAAAATATGCCCTTCACCTTAGAAGTTCGTTGACTTTAAATCTATATTATTTTTATCAATTGGAACCATGCGAAAAATTCTTGTTTTGTCTTGCGTTAACGTTATTATTATTTAAATAAAGCTTAGAAATAGTAATAGCCGAATCTATGTACATCACAAAATAAATTTCGAAAATGACTTTATATTAGAATACTTGTCATTAGGGTATTCAGCTTGCGACGTGAGAAAAATTAATAAGGCAGTGATTGTTGAGTGCTTGTGTCCGCACTTCGTGCCTGACGATATGACTTTTGCAACGAACTGTTTTCATATTTTTATTTATTTTATTAATTTTTATTTTCTACTACGTATTATTATTTTTTATGAATTATTATTATGAAATATTATTAATAAAATTATTATTTTTTTATGAAATTAAAAAATAATTATTATTTTTATGAAATATTTATTTCTCAATGTAATGTCTTCTTTTTGGAAAATTTATGTTTCAAATTACAGTAGTTATAATAATTTCCTTTGTATTTGCTTTAATTATTTAGTATACTTATTAAGTCATTTGACTTAATATGATGTATGTAAATGAACCATTTTTGGTTTGGCCTCCCCGTGGTGTTCCCTGGTTACCGAATATTACATATATTATAAATAATTAATTAACATAAGATAATATACATAAAATAAAAAAAAATATAAATATGTAAACGGTAGCTAATTCGAGCGGCGATTTTAAAAAACTTTAAAATTATAATAGTCAGGGAATTTTTTTTTTATTTCATCATATTGCTACGAAATTGGCCACAACTCCAAATATGTAAATTCGTTTCTTCGATCAGAATTGATTTCGGCCCGAAAATCGTCTTCTAGCACAACACGCACACATATACGCGTTCTCGTCTCTTGTTTTTACTCACACAAGCAAGCAAATTCTATTTTTAGATTTCTTACGTTCTCAGCGTGAGCGAGCGGAAAGAGAGCAAATTTGGCCTTCACCAAAGAAGTGGCTGCATATTGCCAAACGAATGTATGGCCGTTACGCATCTTGTTATTCTAGTGTCTTTGCCCAGACCCAGATATGTAAATATAACGAATTTGTTGCCTTATTATTAGTAAATATAGGCATTCACTTTGAAGTCAATATATACTTTGGCTGGGAAATACCACATGTGACCACTATCTTTCCGAAGTAGTTCTCAGCTTGGCCCTCAATAAATCCGCCTAATGTGTGCAGATAAAGCGCCATAGTTTAACGTTCTGGTGCACAAATTGTTGCTGGCGAGGATGCTGACTTTGAATCACTTTTGCTGCTCATTAATCTCAATTCGAAGGCTGCGAACGTTCCTTGGGAGTCCTGCGCTTTTTCCACTCGTTGTCAGTGTGCGTGCGAGTTTCCTCAGAACGCGAGTGCGTCGGTGTGTGTGCCTCTGCATTTATTTATGTTGTTCATTTGTTCAACGGCCACGACAGCTGAACAAAAGGGAGGGGCGTGGGAAAATGGGAACGGAGGGGATAGGCAGAGGCGTAGGAGCAATAAAAGGCAGTCATGTCGTCGTCTTCTGCGATTCCATCTTCCGAGCTTGGACGTGGCCGAAGGGAACATATCATTTACATGCCAAGCCAGCCAGCGGCACTGCGAAAAACATTTCGCACAAGGAATCGCAATAAAAAATCTAATTTGCATAAATTTATTGCTTCCAAAAACTGGTGGTTGTGTAACTTGCTTGATCGTTTGGGAAAAAGAGGCCTCTTACTTGTGATCACTAACTTTTTAGGCACAAATATAAATATTTATTTTTATACTGTAAAGAGTATTTTGTTTAGCTGCTCATTCATTGGTTTTTGTAAAGTCGGAAAGTGTATGTGAACGAAACACGGAGCACCACAATGACTCACCACCCAACGACCTACCGCCCACCGCCCACCACCCGCTCCCCCCACCCGCACCACCAAGGATGGGATGTAAAGTTTAACACATAAACTCAAGACAATTTGTGCGCGTATGTGTAAGGAATAAAGGCAAAAGGCAAATAATTTACAAGTTTCTCCAGCCGAGAGCGGATGGGTGGGGGCATGGGCGTGGACGGGGGTGGGGATAGCGGATTGTCATGTGGCAAGTACGAATACAGCGAACTTTGGCAGCTCTCGTAGGCTGCAACAACAATTCACACACGCACACACACACGAGCGGCGGAAAGTGTGTTACAGCAAAAGTGTAAAAATAAATAATTTAAAGTGTGTGTAAAGGACACGGCTGCGAAAAACATTGGGCGGCCATCGCCATAAAGCGCTGAACGAAGGGAAATCCAAGTTGGCGTACACACGCACACACACGCAAAGCGATATAAAGGACATTCGTACACGCACACAAACACAGCGCAAAGCATGCAGTTATGGACGGTTGCCCTGCTTACACAGCGAGAAATGAGTTCAGGTGATGAAACATTAATATTTAGTGATGTAAAAAAGGATTATTAATAAACTAAAACTATTCTGACTCGTTTACCTTTGGACGCAGTTTAAGCTGAGGCGCAGTTTTAAATTTTATTCAAGAGATCTTTGTTAAACATAAGCCATTTCTCTCTTTTCTCGGAGCTGTCGTAACAAGAGCTTTCCTTTATTGATAATACTGCCCCAAAATTATTGCATGCCCATCTTTTTAAGTGTGCCGTATGTGCGTGCATTATATTTTTTGTGACCCTCTTCTTCACCCCCCCGCTCGCTGCGTTCGTAAACTTTTGCGCTCAATACCACAAGAGCCATAACAACTACAACAACATCTGGAGAAAGGAGAAATGGGGAAGAAGAAGCAGCAGCTGCAGGTTGGCCTTTGAAAGTGTTGCCGGCAATACAACAACAGCGGGAAAAGCAACGTAAACCATACAGGGGGAGCGAGAAAACTTATTATTATGTTGTCAGTAAAGAAACCAACAACAATGGTTGGCCATAAGAAGCAGGAGCAGCTGAGGAAATGTGCGGGAAAGCGGAGAAGCGGGAGAAAGCGGGAAAAGCAAAGGGGAAAAGCGAACAAACAGCAAGGAGGCCAACGCGTGCCGAAAGAAAAACAACGAAAGGCATGCTAAAATAAGAGCGGAGTAAAGAAATCAGAGGCGTGCGATAGCAAGGGGCTGCGTCTTAAGGATATCTGCTACACTCAGGAAAATTATCATCAAGAACATAAAATATCAATGCAAATTGAATAAAGAACAGAGCAATTTCTCTTATATATATATTTATATACCAAACTCAAAGCTATTTAAACTCGAAAGATCTTGAAAGGAAGTCTCTAGTCCCATGCATTATAATAATAATTCCCACTCTTGATTAGCTCCCCACAATCTGTCAGTTTTCCCCCAATATCCTTCGATTTCCCCCCTTTGTTCGCTTCGATTCGTGGCATATGCTAATATCGGTTTCAATAAAACTATTTGCTCAACTACCTTTGAACACCTTTTGGTTGGCCACTCGTCCAATCATGGACCCTCTTGAAAATTTCTCTCTTCCGCCACGCCGCGCCATTGAGCTGCCCGTTCCACCCACTTTTCCGACCGCTTTTCCGCCCACCCAACGACCCTCGACGCAGTCATAATTCATTCGAAAAAATAGCGAGCCAATATTTGTGCAAGCTTCTTTATTTCTTGGATCTTTGCTCTGCTCCTTTTTATTCCGCTTGGCCACACAAAAAGGTGCGGAAAATGCAGAGCATTTTTCATCATTTACCATTCGGGCTTTCCCCGGTTTTCCCGCACCCCCTGCCCATCGATGTGGTCCCATTAAAGCGCTCAAATATGCGCAAATATCTCGGCAATAATATCGAGCAACTTTGGCTGAGAAAAACTGAGAGGGAAAAGTATTAAATTATGTAGTTTTTGCTCGGAAAATATTTAATATTTATTTATTTACGACGGGGACAAAGGCACGAGCTCCGCAAAAAATACTGTGAATTATCTTTGCCGCAGAAAGGAATGCAAATAATAGCAATAAGTTACTTAATGAAATTTTTCACGTGCCGCAGGAGACAGACAGAGCATCTCTGTATAATTATTAATGAATTGTCTGGGGGAAATTTCAATTATGAAAACCAAATAGTTCAATTATGGTGGGAGCGAAGCTGCTTTTCATATTGTTAAATGACTTTCATTCCGCCGCCGCTCCTTTCCGCCGACGGTCGACTTAATTATAAAGGGATTTGCAAAGGCGTCGAGTTTAAGCGCCGCGCAAAAATACAATTAAATTAATTTGACATTTTCATTTAACCAAATGGCGGACGCAGCGGCAATTACAATGGGCGCAACACCAACGACAACCGCAGTATCGAAACAAATCAAATTTCAATTATTGTCCGAGGGCGTTGTTTGCAAATGCAAATGCCCCCTTTCCCGCTTTCCCCCATTTTCCCATTTCCCCACTCTATATTCCCCATTTCCCATGTGCCGCCCCTGCCGACGATCTCATTTGGCCCACTGCCATTTCGCTTGATTACATGCATTTTATATGCGCCGAAAGTAGGCTACACCTTTCAATCACAATCAAATTTTATGCCCCCCACATGAGCACAGCTCACCAAATGCAGAGAGCTTTCCGCGCAAGCGAGTGCACACCGCCCGTACGGTGCCGCCATCCGCAGCCAAAGCACAACAACTATTGGCCGGAAAAAAATAATTGAGAGCCCGACCCAGTCGAATTACGGGAATTGAAATGCAATACTGCTGAACGGATCGATTTTCCAGCTATCTTTCGGAAAATTAATCAATATTAATTGTACAATGATTCGACCGATCCTTAGAGATACAAAATGATAGAATTTTAATGCTCAAGTTTCCGCAACTTTCAATGAACTGTTCGTCCTTGCAATGCCATTTCTTTCCGCTCATTTTCCACACATTTCGAGTAATTCAATATTCTCGAGCCCTTAACGTTGTTATAAGGTAAAGAGCAATAAAGGCGGCAACAACGACGGTTGAGGCAACGACCAAATTGACAGTTTGCTAGCCAACTTGCTGCCTTGCCGCCCCTCCCTTGCCTCGCCGACTTTATTGCTAACTATTGTGCACAACGCGGCGTATACGTAATATTTGATTGCACCTGCGCTGCCTGTCGATACAGTGAAATGGTCGGGTGGATGGCGGCGGGCAGTGGGTGGCCGTAGGAAAATCGCGATTTTCATTTACATAACAACGACTCCGCAGCGAGTGTACTCAGTTAGTGGAGTCAATTCGGCGTTAAAGAGCGTTAAATGCAACCAGGCAACTTTAAGACTGCCAGCCAGGCAGTAACTCTCCTTTTGCACATGCAATTTCGGCTTGCTACTCGCTCGAGTTTTCATTGCGCTGCGATGTTGGCGTATAATTTACATTTTGGCCCGCTTCATGAGGTGCCATAATCATAAATTGACAACTTGAAATTTGCACAAGCACACAGAGAAACGCCCCCAGAGCCATTTCCTCGCTCGATTTCCCCCTTTCGGGCCTGTCAGACGTTTTCGGGGCATTGTATCTGCATTTTTAATGCACTTCTTCCTACCATTAAAGGCCAAAATGTATTCCACTTGCCCTCGAACTCGAAATTATTCCACCCCCCATGTCCTGCCACTCAGAACCGAACCGGTTTTGTTGTTTCTGCTCTGCAGAATTTGACAAGTTTTGAAGTCGAAAATTCTCTGCCTGCTTTTGTTAGAGGGCAACAAATTGGCGCGGCTTGTTTACATGCAAACCAAACAAAAAAAAAAAAAATACAACAAAAAAATGGAGAAAAACTGGCAAAGAGAACAAATATGCAGCGTAATGAAAATTCATCGGCAACGGCAACAAAAACGAAAAGTGCCGGAAAGTTGCTGGAAAAGTTTTTGCATTTTTGGCTGCAAGTTTTCGGGCAAGTTGAATTCGTCGAAAGTTAATTGAAAATGGCTTGCACTTAATTTAGATGAACTTTTGGCCACAATGCGCCAAAGGATACGCAGAAGGATACAAAATCCGAGGCAGCTATCAGGCAATCGGCTAATGAAGCAAAGGAGACAATAAAAATGCAAATATTTCGACGAAAGCCGTTTGTTAACACAAGCGTTTCGACTGGAAAACCGCAGAGCACAAACAGAATACGTGGAAAATGCGACTGTCTCCGTTTGTGTGAAAATTAACACGCAATTTTCAGGCCGACAAGCGAAAACGAAGCGAATGAAAGTCCAAATAAAAATAAAGAGACAAGTGGCAAGTGGCAAGCGAAAAGCGGCAAAAGGAAGGATGGACTCGCTTAAAGCCGAAAATCAAACAGCCAAAAGACAACACACAAAACGATCGATAAAGCCGGCCAGATAAAAGAGGTCCTGCAAGCCGAGCAAAACAGGAGTTGCCATTTTTTAGCTGTCCTGCAGCAAAAAGCTTAAATTGCAGCACCGAAAAACCAGCGAAAAACATATTGACTCGGTATCGGTATTATTAACAATCGGAAGGAGAAGCCAAGAAGTACAACATCCATTGTGGTACATATCCTTGTACCAATCCTTGTAATATTTCTCTATGTGTAGTTACCTCTGTCTCTCTTCTGCCCATTTGTGTGTGGCACACTTTAAAGCATTAGTTGGACTTTTTATGGCCCTGGCATTAGGCGCTTAAGACGTTCAAGCCAAAAGGATAACAACAACGGTCGGCAGACGACAAGCGACAAGCGGACAGCAGACAGGACACAGAGAAAGGGACAGCAACAGCACAGAGACAGAGACAGCGTGAACAGGGGCGAAAGAGAGAGGCATATAAAAGCAAAGAGGCTAAGTGACAACTAAACTTAATGGCACTTCAACAACAGCATGAAGCAATGGACGCAGAAGAGCCACCAAGAACATGGGCGTAGGGGGGGCCGCCTCAGGGGGGCGGGGCAGGGGCCTTAGCGGACATTAGCCTCATTGAATTGAATGACAAAACAAACGACGGACAGCGAGGCAAAGGCGAAGGGGAACCAGAAGGACAAGGCGATGTTGTGGATAAGGATAAGCAGTGCACGAATGCACACAGAGAAAAACCTGGTGGGAATGAAATCTGATTAGGCCATAGGCATAGAGCCATTTAAGCAGATATCTAACAGAATGATACTTAAAAAAGATGCCGCTTCTCAAGGCTATTAATACTTATACATATCGCTTTAGAATGGATATAGATTTCTCTCAGTGCACTCGCACACAGCAGCAGCAGTGGCAATAAGCTGGCAAGTACAACAACAACTACGATGAGCGATGACAACGATGAAAATGTTGTATCAGGACAGCATTAAGATAAACCCAGCAACAGCATCAGGACATAAATTACGCAGATCTGACCGGGGAGAAGGGGAAAGGGAATGCGGACTTGATGATACTCTGGTCGTTAGGAAATAAGATGGCAACAAATGGTACAATTCTCAAGAATCAAAAACTATATAGAAACTTATAAATACATAAGGTTAGCTCCAGAGAAATCCTGCAAAAGAATACACCAATAACATTGAGTGCGGTTCGAGAGTGACCCAAAAAGCTTACCCACATTTGACTGCCGCAACTCTTGAGCTCTCCAAATGTGTGAAAATAGTGGACAATATTCCCATCCGCCTCTCCGCTATCAGCCTGCCCCGCCCTCCTTACCACCAAATACCAATGGGTTGTGGGTGGATGGTCGTTCTTTTTTGGCCGCTGCCATTTTGTTGCCATTGTTGGTGGACAATTTCCGTTTCCGGCGAGTTAACGCAGCCAAAGAAAAAGCGAAGGGCAAAACGAGCTCCACTCAACTCAACTGAACTGAACTAAGCTGAACTGTACTGAACTGGACTGGACTGAAGTGATGTGAAAAGAAGTGCGGAAGCGAAGCTATGTCGCATATTGGTTTATGCATGAGCCTGGTCGTGAGCGACAATGGGCCACGCCCCTCGAAGGCAGCGAGCAGTGAACACTTCATTTGTCAGGCTTAGTTGTGGAAAGGGAGAATTCGGAGCAAGTGCGAGGATTTCCTGGCATGCACTGCTAGCATTTCACATTAAGTTATGATGAAACTATTCAGAACTTACAACAATGTCTTCTCTTGAAAGGAATTGGCATTTGGGCAAGCTTTCAAACGCACCTTCAGTTCTACATCATCGTGAGTTTGAAATCTATTATATTCCTCGCTAGCTCAAACTTGTCTCACAGGCGTTTCGAGAAGCCTCAGACTCGCAGTGCGCATTTAAATGAGACGTCCTGCATTCTGACTTTCTCGAACTAAGCTAAGGGGCTAAGCTAACCTGCGGACTGAGAAATGAGAACTGAAAACCGAAACTGCAAAAAGGGAACGTATTTCTCAAATGCACTTACCGAAACTGCATTAATTATTCAACAGCCATGGCTGAGGACTGCCGGGTCCCGTTCTGTTCTGTTTCGTCCTGGAAACTGAGATCCTGTGAGGTCCTGGCCTGGTCAGCGGTTTGGGCCGAAAGTCGACAAGTTGAGCGGCTGAGCTGAGAGGCTGGATAACTGGCGCGCTGGAGAGCCCGATGCATGCCTGCAAAACAGAGGGAAAGTGGCATAAATATTAAATGCAAAATAGCACAAGAGTTGAAGCCGAGAAATCCCCAACTGCCGGCGGGGATTTGCGCCTCCAGAAATTCGCACTCCAGCCCGCCTAAACATTTTACTAAATTATGACGTCCTTTTCTATTTTATTATTCGTTTTCCCTTTTTTTGTATAAATAAATCAAATAAAATATGCGCGCGTTCACTCTGAAAGCTGAGGCCAAGACAGTGGCGTCGGTCGAAAAGGAGCCGGGGGCTGGATCCTTTGTGACCTGGTTTTTTGGTCATAACAATATTGCCAACCGAAGCGTGGAGCAGCGCACACAATTACCGTGGCAACTCAGTGGCTCCGCCCCCCAGTGGGCAGGGGCGTGGCAGCGCCACACCCACCCGCCGCTTTCCCTGGGCGTGTGTGTGTGTGTGTGTGTGTGCTGACGTCATTGCTGCACTCGCACAATTACCAATGCAACAACAGCAAAGACGACGGCGACGTGACCTGGCGACGGTCACTTGGGCTTCACTTTAAATATGCTCTATATGTGTGCGAGTGGGAGTGGCGTTGGCAGTGGGCGTGGCCGGTGGGAGGCGGCAGCTGCCAAGGTTAATCAGCTGCTGCTCGTCTGCCCGTTTAATTGGCCCGCTGCCTGGCGGCCCCTTTAAGTGAGTTATAAAATGCGAAACTATTTCGACAAGACAGCCATCGCATTTCGCATCCTTCTCCCTGGATGAGCTTTAAATTTGAGCAGCAGCTCGTAAAGCTGGGCCAAATGGAATAGGAGATGAGCTGCTGAATTTAGAAGAGTCCAAAGTGGAGTGATAAAGCGGGAAACGTTCCCAGGGCGAAGGAATGCCGAGGATCTACTCGATTTTCCGGAATCGATGGGCCAGACAAGGCACTGGGAAAACTCTCAGAAGTAGCGCAGACTATTGATATGATGGCCTGGTTTTCCACTTTATATATAAGTTATTATTTTGGGTAAGAGTTAATCCTGGAGAGAATCAATTATTTAGTAGATAAACTAAGCGCTTCAATGACCAAGTTCCATGTAGTATTGTAGTGAATCCTTGGAATATCTAGGAAGTCCTTCTTATTGCATTATCCCTGGGCGAGATAAATGCGCATTTAATTTGGCATTTCTCTTGAAGCCTTCAATTCCACCATATCGTTTCCCCGAGTTCCCGATTCCCCGCTGGCCACATCTGAAATCCATTCCCGGGCATGATTACACTCTATCGCCTGCTTAAGCGCCTTTTTATTTAACTATATAAAACTGCAGCGCATCAGAAATTAGAGAAGCGAACGCCAGGGGCGAAAATAAACAAGCGAACGTGTTGGGCGGGCTTTGAAAGGGGGCGGGGTTCAGAGTTCAAAGGGGCGTGGGCGGCCAAGGGGGAGTGGCAGCGGGGCAGAGGGTCACAGCGTGATAACGCTTTGTAAATACTTTTGCTGCACTTTGCCGCCTGTGCTGCTGTTGTTTTTTCTAGCTTTATTTTTTCGTCGCTTCCTTTGGCTTTGCCATCGCAAATTTTTATCTCCATTTGCGAACTGCGCTTTTTCTTTCCACTTTTCTCCTCGCACGGAAAAATCACAGAGACAAGGCTGCGCTTGTGTTTTTCCAACGCGAAAGGGATATTATTAAGCGTGGATGTCAGCGGCGTTATCGCCGGGACAGCTCTAAGTGCAGCTCGCCAAATAGGAGGACAAAAAACACAGTCGGCAAGGAGCGAGCATACAGATCCTGGCGCTGTGAATGCGAGTGTGTTGGGAAAGCTCTTTGCCAAATTAAATATTAAAACGCTGTGCACTTATGCAACTTTAATGCAATTTGGCCAAAGTAAACGGCGCGCCAAGAAATGGCCTGTGCTGCGGGCCCACACCACGTATACTTAATTTGCGCCAATTTCCTCGCCGCCTATAAAAAAGGATTAATGCACTCGAAAGGCACAGAGCCATGCTAAGAGACCATTTACCTGAAAGCCAAATGAAGCCACAATAACAACGACATTTGCCACACAGCTTTATGCCGGACAGCTTTATGCCGGACACATGATGCCGGACTATTGGATGCTCTTTCTCTGCTTAGAGCTAACCTCTTTGCAGCTCATTAAAAGATTGAAATGTAATGAAACTTAAATATGAAGCACTGTAACTTTTTTTATTTCAGATAGCTTTTTGCAAATTGTATAGTACCCCATGCCACGAAGAAACTAACGTGGCCAATAAAGCGAGAGTCGCCTTCATTTACAGTCCCAAAAGCCAGGAGGTGAGTTTATGCCGCGCGAAGGACATGAAAAATTCAGCAGGCCTCCAGTGCTCCACTGCAAATGCCGTGCAAATGCCAAAATGTCACTTGGTATATGGCTCTTTAGGCTGGAGCGCCGCCTCATTTGTTGCTTTTTGATGCTGGTTGCACCTACGGCCTATGGGTTGCCTGCTCGCTGTTGCACTGCAACTTAAATCACATCCTTCCCGCTGCAGTAGAACATGTGATTTTCGGTCGGACAAGTTGCATGGTGTGATGGAGGGGGGGCGCAGGGGCAGGATGTGCAGGATATATAAGCATGTATCTGCATGCCACTTGCACTCTGCTACTTTCTTGGCATTTTACGTGCCCCGCCCATTCATCCCGCCCGGGGAAATCCCCTGGCCATTTCTCATCGCCTGAAACAAAGTCGCGCGTGGTTCCTTTCCTTTCCTTCCGCTGCTCCCCCTCCCCCTCCCCAACCCATGACTACATTTTACTGCATGACAATTTATTGAGTTCCCCTCGTGCTTTCCTTTGTCTTTAGGAGGTTTTCCCCCCGTTTTCGGTTTGGTAACTGCTTATTTCGCCTGTTTTGGCTGGTTGTAAATTTTTATTGTTCCCCTTGTTTTTCCCACCAGATACTATTTTATTTGCCAAGCGCAGTGGCTTTTTTGGCTGCTTGGTAACGAGAGATCCTTCCCGAGTATCAGCCACAAAGTATGCTGAAAAATGCAGCTAAGGATGCTTTGTACTCATTTTTCCTTCGTAAATCAGCGTGTTTTCAATGATTCCTGCGAGGTTTTAAGACTCGCTTTTCCTAAATACTTTATCGACGTGTAAGCACTTTCTTAATATTTTTAACTAAGCTGGAATCATTGAATTTTATCTAGAGATACGCAGCGAAATCATACCTTCAATATGTGCCTGTGCATATCCTTTCTTAATTTCATTAGCATTTTTTTTTACTTTCTGCTAGTAACATTTGTTCTTCCAAGATGCACAAATATATGCTTCATCCTCTACTACGAGGCATCTTGTAGTCCGAAACTTTAACAATTTGTACTTGATTTTGTTTATGGTTTCTACACCGTTCTCTTTCTCCCTCATTCCGGTTTCCCTTTGTTTTATATGCAAAATTTAGTAAATAACGCGAGTTGCCGCTGCTTGCTTTAGTTTTATTTGCACGCTTTTATTTGCCGTTGGCGTTGCTGCTTTTTACTGCTGTTGGGAAACCCCTTCGTTCTGGGGAACTCCCATTTTCCCCACTTTCCCCATTTTCCCCTTCTGTCTGCGGCTTGGCACACATTCCCACATTGTATTCCCAGCGATTTTATTTACATTTGCCGTGTGTTTTTCCATTGCACTGCCGCAGTTCGTGAGCAAATAGTGCCCCACCTGCTCCCGTTTCTCGTTCTTGCCCAACATTCTCGTGCTAAAATTACTTTGAGGATTTGATCCATAATGCAGGCAGCAACCGCACTTGACGTATTTATGAGCTGACCGCCGCAGACAACTCCTCGCCCTAAACTCCATTTATAACTTTTCCGACGAGCGCCCGAAAAAGCCAATCAAAAGCCACAAAATTCTGCATGCTCCGACACCTGATGGTGCATGGTTGAGGGTGTGGTGATGTTTCACCGAAAAAAAAACGCAAAAAGCCTGCCCAACAGCTGTGGATATGTGGGTGCATAAAAAATGCACACGCCACCGGCCCGAGGGGAGTGGCACCCACCCACTGCGTCCTCCTGCCACCCGCGACCAGCTTCAGGAACTGACCAGCCACTCTGCCACCCACCAACCACCACCCACCGAAAAGCCACCCAATCTCACCTACAGCTGCGGTCACAGCAGCAGCGCTGAACACAGTGGACCGTAAATTACTAGCTGAATGGGAAATTACTGCATTGCCTACCGAAAAGAAAGTCCCTTTAAACGGGAGCTCTTTGCGATTGGAAGTTTATATATTATATAATCTTTCATAGAATAGTAGAATAATAAGAATATTTATTGATAGTGCAACCAGAGTACTCAATACACGTCACAATTTATTTGAAAGACTGCTAGTCTAAGTGGGCTGTGACAATTTCTAACCATTCTGAGAACCACTCGGATAAATAAAGCCTTTGCTATTATTTTAACCCAAATTGTGTGCACTCGGAGCACATGGCCAGATTTTAAATACGACCAGCATGGCCGATGTCGTGCGCCCTGACTTTATATCCGGTGGGAAACTGGAAGTGGGAAATGGGAAGGGAAAATCGGGGCTGCACAAAAGCCTTCTGTGTGAACCTGCACACATTGCAATTTGCAATTGGTAAGGCGGGTCGGGTTCCAGCATTCCTTCCCCTGGAGCCTGCTGCGGTCATTTGGCGGTAAGCCGCCTTGTCATCCACCTGGCAGGACATCTTCGATTTGGGCATTACATCGCCCCCTTGCCCCATGCCCCTTGCCACCTGCCCCTGTGCCCTCCACCCAGCTTTAAACAAAATATATTGTTTTATTGCATAAAACAAAGTTTAAACGTCGTCCTGGCCACACAAAAAGGATTTTTGTTGCATATTGTCGACTGTGGCTGTGGCAGTGGCTCTCTGGGTTTTGGCCAGTGTGTGCGCCTTGGGTATTTATGGCAAGTGTGGCATACTTTCCGGGGCGGCATCAAGTTGCCTGTTGGCACGTTCAACTAATTCGGAATTAATGGAATTCCCTGAATAATTGAATTCGAATCGCTGGCATCTGTGCAATTAGTCGCCGCTGCCATCAGGCTGCAGCCACACGGACACACACAGAAAACCTCATTATATGTCATGTCATCTCATTATGCTTGCCCCAAAACTCCACATTCCCTCACCAGTTGGTTGTGTGTCCGTACCCCGTCCGTACATTATGTAAGGCCTCAAGCCATCCCATATACATATATGCACATAAATGTGTGTGGCATGCAGATTTCGTGGGCCGTTATTTAGTGCATGACAGCTAAATGAGTTGTGACCTTTATCTGCTTGAGCCCAAGAGAACTCGAGGCTTTAAGTTTAATGGCAAACCATTCTGGTCAAATGCGGAAAGCCAATTAAAATCCGAACTCTCGCATAATTATCCAGGAAGTTTCGCCATTAAGTTCGATGCGATTAGAGGTGGAATGGTGGCCGCTTGGTCCCCGAGTTAATCAGAAATTGCTCCGGAGGAAAGCAAATTGAAGTCCGCGAGGACTGACATGATCCGAGGACATGGAGCAGCCAGTTATTGCTCATTATGCATCCTCGTGTCTGCGGCTGGGGAAAACACAATAGATACTTTCGCTCGCCACTCATGCGCCAGTTGCTATGCGTCCTGGCCAAGGACACCCAGTGTCCTCCGTCACGCATATGTGCTCGCATTTGAGGCAGGTCTGTATGGAAATGCAGTTAACTTGCGAATACCCTGGGCTCTGACGGCATCTACTTTAATATTCATTATTGCCTGACAGTGATGCAGACTTACCATGGGCATTTTAAGTTTAAGTGCTCGAGACTTTGCTTTCAAATTGTGTAAGATTAGGTTGTGATACATATTAGATCGAATCCCTAAAACTTATCGTCTGAAACTTAAAATATTGAAAGGTGAAACTATTTTAGTTGGTAGTCCCAGAACTGCCAGTACATCCCATTTCCATTCAGTACCCGCAACGCGTGATAATCAGTGGCGAGCAGAGCGAATGGAGTCGGGAAATTTTCCATTTTGCAACCGACACACCTTTAATCGACTTCATTTGCTCATTAGGCAGATGGCAGTGCGTGTTTGTGGGCACATGGAGCAGCCCCAATCTGGAATGGGAATGAGAATGGGAACGGGTACGGGAAGGGGAACTGAGAGCCCCTAATGCCATTTGCCCTCCCTTTCCGCGCGTAATTGTTTCCTTGTTAGTTGCCACCTGAGCCCAGATCCTGAGCCCTGCGATTCAGCCTCAACCTGAGCCACGACACGTTAAATGCATTTATGAATGGGTAGCAGGTTGCAGGTTGCAGGTGGCAGGTCGCTCCTGGCAGGCTGCATGTTGCACGCCGCCGTTGCCGTTGGCTGGCTGATGGCAGAGTCTCCACATCCCCATCAACGGCGGCATCGTCAATTGCAATTACTTGCAAGGTCCTGCGAACTCGGTTCTCGGAACGGGGACATTTAGTCCCCGCATTCATGGGCCCAAAAGAACCAGGCCAGGACATTAACGCTGCAAATTGTGTGTCCTTTGTTGCGGTTAGCACAGCGACAGCAACAACAGCACACCGAGAAAAATCACTGATCCTTCTTTTCGGCACTTCTAATCAATAGCATTTGGTTTATAATCACTTTAAACTTATAAGAGTATTGCAAGTAGTGAAACAGCTTAGAGCTTATCCACAAACAATTTGGATTTTGATTACCTTGCTATTTCGATTACCCAACTTTTATCCCATCATCACAGTCGTTTTAATCCTCCAGATCCACAAAAACCAGTTGATTCTTCACCTGCTAGTATTGTGATTTTTGGCAGTGGACCACCAGTGGAAACGGCAGTCGAAACCCGACACAGTTTCCCCTATCTGTTTTGTCATAGAACTGAAGCTGAAGAGACCAGTTCGCATTACGCATACGCCGCGTTACCCGTGGCAGGGCTATTAATTTAGTGGCCCAGTTGGCCGGGCAGTAATTGCATTTTATTTGGCCATAGTCGCTGCTTTGGTTTAATTGGTTTTCGGCCGTGTGCAAATGCCAGTTTGTTTTCGTTTCGTTCGGGCGCTGAAATCTATTTGGAGCTTAATTAAAATGCAACAGTGCGTATGGGCAAAGTTGCAAAAGTCAAATGGCCAACCGAAATAAAAGGGCATCCGAAAATGTTTGTTGTCCCTCCTGTCCATCCTGTCTGCTGTCCGCTGTCACCTGAGGTGCAGTTTTCTGTGGGCGGGCTAAAGATAAAATAACTGCAAAATGTTGACAATCTTCCCGTCTCTGTTTCGGCCACAATTTTATTGACAGCAGAATGGCCCGATTGCTGTTGGCCTGGCCGAAACGAAATGAAATAAAAAGTCCTGCCCTGTCAACACTCGGAACACACGAATCGAGGCGAGGCAGGGAGCTCGGAATAAACGTTCGTTTTGCTTTCATAATTTGCATTGTTTGCGGTGGTCCAGAAACCATTTCGATAAGGGACTTCAGGCCTGTCCAACTGCTGAATACCCTTTGAAATGCTCTCGAAGGTTCTGAGAGCTCGTCCTGAGCGGCGCCAGAGCTATATGAAAGTTCGAGACCGCTTTTGTTTAATTCTGAGGCTTAGATGAATGCAGAGAAAACCCAATTTAAATGTACTTGTCACAACTTGGCGGCTTTAGAAGAATTAAACTTAAATAACGTAGGATAACACTACTTTGAATATTTTTCAAAAGTTACATTTATGTTTTCCAGTGCCTGAGCAATATATAGAGTGGGCGGGAGGTCCTTCTGCAAGGACATCGAAGGGAGGTGGAAAGGGGGACTGCCGAAGTGATTGATGGCTCAGGGGCATGTCAATCGCCGGTTCTCGACTGGCGCTGCAGTTTAAACAGATTAGAGCCACTTTCAGTGGGGCGAAAGCGGAAAAAAGGGGCGGAGGGGCCAAAATAAAAAAGGGAGTGGAAAAGTGGCAGCGCGCGTTTATTGCCGCACGTTGCAACGAGCCTTGCTCAATTTGATGCGACACCTGGCCGAAGTAGCGAAGCACAAAACAACAAAAGGAGCGCGACCGTTCGGGCGGCAAATGTTTTACACGGTGTCCACTTTTTATTTGCCTTACAAATTAAAATCCAACACATGTTGTTTAATTAAAAAGAATGTCGGGCACGTGTACATATTTATGCTGGCACTCGCGCCATATTTATATTTATATTTATGCATATCGCACACGGTCACAACAAGGTCCTGCTGACTGCAGGACACTTGCAACACAATACTTCTCGGCTAACGAGCGTGAAAAATCATGCGCCAGCAGATTGCAACACATTTTGTATGTGCTGCAAGTATGGGAAAACAGCTGCCAGAGTGAAAAAAAGGCAAATGAAAAGCGGGCGTGGGTGGCAACAGTTCAATTAAAAGTTTTGCAAATTACGAAAGTTATCCCAGAGATGAATAATAAACAGCACGGACTCGTTAATGAAAGAGCGCAAAGAATTAAAAGTAAATACGCTAGTTTTGTGCAAGATTCCATTTCATATTGTTACGTATATGGCATGCATAAAACCGTAGATTTGCGTAGATTTAAGTAAGTATTCTTCGGATTGCCAGTTGGAGAGTTGGTTAACATCTACACTCACACCAATTGATTGCAGCCCGATAAAAAGAGTCATCTCAAAAATGGGGTAATCCGTCTTCATCATCAGCTGCTCCATTAAGTGCAGCGCAGTTGAAGTTCATTGGCCGTATCAAAATAAACCCAGGCCGCAGACAAACTTTTCACATATGACGACAAGTTTTCTTTGCTGCCACTTAGCCTGCGTCCCTGTGTCTGTGCCACCCCACTTTTCAGCACTTTCTTCGGCTACTTAACTGCAGCAACGAGAAAGCGAGGAAAAAGCCAGGGAAGTGGCACAGCGGAGATACTTTTGGGTGCGGAAAAACGAGGATAAAAATGCTACAGCTGCAGCTGGCAAAGGGAAAATTACTAATGAAGTTTGCAACTCGGATGCGGAGCGGCACACAAAAGTAAATTGATTGCAATTGGAATCAGTAGCAGAAGCTCGTAACGTCAATCAAATTGAATTCACGCAGCGGCGAGGAAATACCCCAGTAGATCCTGGCCAGAACATCAAAGGCGCCGCCAGGAGCCGCAGGAGCTGGAAAGTGGGTGCATGCATCGTCAGTGTGAAACTTTGTTAATGAAATAGGTGTGAGAGAGCAATGCAATAAAAGTTAAGTGAAGTTGAATGCTGATGTCAGAGCTGCGGAAATGCGGCCGAACCGAAGGGGTTTCCTGGGAGTCCGCCCGCGCTCCCTTCGACAAAGTGATTTAAGACCAGGAGCAACTGCATCTTCTGATTAAAAACGTCAATAAAAATCGCCTGCGAATGCGAAATTGCAGCTGAATGCGAGCGCCAGCTGAATGCCAAATGAGTGCAACTAATGAATTGCGATGCGATTTTAGGAGCTGCATCCTGGTTGCATAAGAGTTTCCTCTGCTGGCACATGTGTAAGCAGAAAAGCTATCAAGCATCTGTTGGCCAAGAAAAGCAACGGGATCCTTTTGAAGCCAGTTTCAAACTTTATTATATATCTCAGGTGTTTTGCGGATTTTTGTTATTTGTGCAGCCATTGAGCTATTGGCAAGATTTGTAGAAAGGAGAGCAGTTGGCGAATAAATCAGTAATCAGCTAAAAATTCTGAATGCAACCTGCATTGCATCTAAACCTGCGACGTTTTGTTTCTAAATATTTCAAGTAAATGTTTAGGAAACTGCATTTATCTGAAGAAATCCTAATCCATTGCTGCCAACTGTTCCTCTTAGATAGCTTACGGTTAAGTGCCCTTTACTACAACAAAAAAATCGCCCTAAGAATAAGTGAAATAAAGAACTGCATAATTGACCTCCATTCGACTTATTTCGCTGCACAGTAGATATCAATCAGTTGACCATAAGCTTTTGCTGAAATTTTCATGCTTCAACTTTCTTGCTGTTGCATTCTTCGTGTCTCCATTGTTTCTGGCTTTGATAATGTCATTGTTGCAAAAGTTTTCAGCACTATCTGAGGGGGGCGCGGGTGGAGCAGCAGGGGCAGCGGGAAAAGCGGGAAAACCACCCGAAGGTTGCTGCAGGATGACGTTCGCATTAAAACGAACGTCAGCTGGGGCCAGCTTATCACGCTTCGAGCATTAGAAACTGTAGCACGCTTTTAAGCGCAACTAAAACTGTCTGCCAGTGGTGGCGAAACGAGGAGGGGGGAGGGGGAGGGGACAGGTGGGGGCCAGGAGACGGCGGGTGTGGCGTGGGGGCGTGGCAGGCAAGGAGGTCAGCTCCAGGTTGATGCTCATTTGTGGGGAAGCTGCAGCAGTCTCTGCACCATTTGTCAACATGCCAAGCGTGTCTCACTCGAGTTTCATCCCCACCACCCCCTAACACACGCTTTTGTTTCCCTGTGGGTGTGTGTGTGTTCGGGTGTGCCCGCGACCCTGTGTGTGTGTGTGTGTGAGCCAGTACGGTTGACCTGGCGCTGTTTTAACTGTGGTTAACATATTTTTCAACAGTTCAATTAAAAGTTTTGCAAATTACGAAAGTTATCCCAGAGATGAATAATAAACAGCACGGACTCGTTAATGAAAGAGCGCAAAGAATTAAAAGTAAATACGCTAGTTTTGTGCAAGATTCCATTTCATATTGTTACGTATATGGCATGCATAAAACCGTAGATTTGCGTAGATTTAAGTAAGTATTCTTCGGATTGCCAGTTGGAGAGTTGGTTAACATCTACACTCACACCAATTGATTGCAGCCCGATAAAAAGAGTCATCTCAAAAATGGGGTAATCCGTCTTCATCATCAGCTGCTCCATTAAGTGCAGCGCAGTTGAAGTTCATTGGCCGTATCAAAATAAACCCAGGCCGCAGACAAACTTTTCACATATGACGACAAGTTTTCTTTGCTGCCACTTAGCCTGCGTCCCTGTGTCTGTGCCACCCCACTTTTCAGCACTTTCTTCGGCTACTTAACTGCAGCAACGAGAAAGCGAGGAAAAAGCCAGGGAAGTGGCACAGCGGAGATACTTTTGGGTGCGGAAAAACGAGGATAAAAATGCTACAGCTGCAGCTGGCAAAGGGAAAATTACTAATGAAGTTTGCAACTCGGATGCGGAGCGGCACACAAAAGTAAATTGATTGCAATTGGAATCAGTAGCAGAAGCTCGTAACGTCAATCAAATTGAATTCACGCAGCGGCGAGGAAATACCCCAGTAGATCCTGGCCAGAACATCAAAGGCGCCGCCAGGAGCCGCAGGAGCTGGAAAGTGGGTGCATGCATCGTCAGTGTGAAACTTTGTTAATGAAATAGGTGTGAGAGAGCAATGCAATAAAAGTTAAGTGAAGTTGAATGCTGATGTCAGAGCTGCGGAAATGCGGCCGAACCGAAGGGGTTTCCTGGGAGTCCGCCCGCGCTCCCTTCGACAAAGTGATTTAAGACCAGGAGCAACTGCATCTTCTGATTAAAAACGTCAATAAAAATCGCCTGCGAATGCGAAATTGCAGCTGAATGCGAGCGCCAGCTGAATGCCAAATGAGTGCAACTAATGAATTGCGATGCGATTTTAGGAGCTGCATCCTGGTTGCATAAGAGTTTCCTCTGCTGGCACATGTGTAAGCAGAAAAGCTATCAAGCATCTGTTGGCCAAGAAAAGCAACGGGATCCTTTTGAAGCCAGTTTCAAACTTTATTATATATCTCAGGTGTTTTGCGGATTTTTGTTATTTGTGCAGCCATTGAGCTATTGGCAAGATTTGTAGAAAGGAGAGCAGTTGGCGAATAAATCAGTAATCAGCTAAAAATTCTGAATGCAACCTGCATTGCATCTAAACCTGCGACGTTTTGTTTCTAAATATTTCAAGTAAATGTTTAGGAAACTGCATTTATCTGAAGAAATCCTAATCCATTGCTGCCAACTGTTCCTCTTAGATAGCTTACGGTTAAGTGCCCTTTACTACAACAAAAAAATCGCCCTAAGAATAAGTGAAATAAAGAACTGCATAATTGACCTCCATTCGACTTATTTCGCTGCACAGTAGATATCAATCAGTTGACCATAAGCTTTTGCTGAAATTTTCATGCTTCAACTTTCTTGCTGTTGCATTCTTCGTGTCTCCATTGTTTCTGGCTTTGATAATGTCATTGTTGCAAAAGTTTTCAGCACTATCTGAGGGGGGCGCGGGTGGAGCAGCAGGGGCAGCGGGAAAAGCGGGAAAACCACCCGAAGGTTGCTGCAGGATGACGTTCGCATTAAAACGAACGTCAGCTGGGGCCAGCTTATCACGCTTCGAGCATTAGAAACTGTAGCACGCTTTTAAGCGCAACTAAAACTGTCTGCCAGTGGTGGCGAAACGAGGAGGGGGGAGGGGGAGGGGACAGGTGGGGGCCAGGAGACGGCGGGTGTGGCGTGGGGGCGTGGCAGGCAAGGAGGTCAGCTCCAGGTTGATGCTCATTTGTGGGGAAGCTGCAGCAGTCTCTGCACCATTTGTCAACATGCCAAGCGTGTCTCACTCGAGTTTCATCCCCACCACCCCCTAACACACGCTTTTGTTTCCCTGTGGGTGTGTGTGTGTTCGGGTGTGCCCGCGACCCTGTGTGTGTGTGTGTGTGAGCCAGTACGGTTGACCTGGCGCTGTTTTAACTGTGGTTAACATATTTTTCAAGCGCTTTTTGTGGCCAGCAGCAGCGGCAACAACTTCATTCTTGCTTTTGTGTGGTTTTTATGGCAGCGGTTGTCCAGCTGCCGTAGCTGCCACTCCCCCTGTTCGCCAGTCCGCCCCTGGGCCCTCCTTTGTTGTTGCCACAAAACTAAAACCAGAAGCTGCGTGTTAATTTTACATTTTTACGCTTTCATGGCCGTCACTTGCGTGCGGCATTGGAATGCATTCATCTGGCTTCCTTCTCTTTTCCCTGACAGTTTAGCTCATTGTTTCGTTAAGATTTAAGCAGTTGATTCCCGGCTTTTTCAACTTTTCCAGCTTTTTTCAGCCTTTTTCGCTCGGTTGCCCATTAACCTTTATGGCCGCAACAGTTTAAGCCGATGGCCGTTTTACGATTGACTTTTCACGCGACCTGACGGGCTAAGCGCGGATTACGCATACGCCACGTATGCCGCCCAACGAAACAACCCACAAGGACTTGCGAATCCGAAAAGAGGCAATACGTTTTTGCCAATAGTGAAAAATTCAACAACATAAAATAAACATTTGGGGCTGTTTGGGAACTAGTTAGACCAAGTTGTTCATTTAAATTTCGCTCAATAATATTTTATTTTACAACAAACAAAGCAAAAATGAAATTATTTTTCAGCTAGGTAAGCGAACATATAAAATAAATGCAAGCAATGCAAATGATTAAAAAACCAAAAGCGAGAAAAAGCATTTAAGCCCCATTATGGAACATATATATATTGTGGCAAATAAAAGCCATTTCCTCACATTTAAAAATCATATTTAAGAGGCTTTTATTTAAGATTTAAATCAATCAATTTACCCGCACAGATTTTATCGATATTTCGATGTCATAATTTCGTTTTTAAATCAAACATTTCATGAATAGCGATTCCAATGGCTTCCGCTGCATTTTTTCGCCATCTCGCTATGCATTTTTTCTCTGTTTGCTCAGCGTGCGGTCGTCTCCGGCGTGGTGGTCCAAAGGGGCGTGGCCAGGGGCGCTGCAGGGGCAGTGGGCGTGGCCGTAACGGCGGCACTTGCAATTGGCACTTGGCAGCACTCGCGTTGCTTTTGCTGCTCGACTGGCTTTTTGGCCGTTAAAACCGCTCGAGTGCCATAAGCTGCTATTAATTTGAATTATACGTCCATAATTTCTCCGCTGACAATTCGAACGGCAACTGTCAATGCAATTTATATGTTATGTGTGCCGGATTTCTTGTGGCACAATAAAAACGTGGCCCACAAAAAATGACAGTCAGCCAGCGATGGGCGCATTATCGGCGAACAGCTGGCTGGAAATGGGCTCTTTCCTGGGAAAGATCGGCCTAAATGCTCCCCTGAATCCCCTTCCAAGTGGCTCGCAGGCCACGCAAAATACTTTGATCGCCTTGGCCAACACGAAACGGAGTAAAATCAAATGATTTCCGTGCTGGCCGACAAACGGGAGCAGCAAAAACGAGGGCAAGACATGGCAGCGGAAGTGTTTTCCCCGATTCCACAGAAGGAGGAAAGCCAAGCAGGAAAATACTGTGCAATTTACCTTTCAACCATTAAACGTCCGTGGCAAGAGCACAAAGCGAAATCAAAGTGGCATGAAAGCGCACCAAACGACCAGGTGGTGGATGGGGCAACAGGGGGCGGGGTAGGAACATGAAAACGATAGCTTAACCCCTTTGCAACATGCGGCTAAGCTAATGCTATTAGCAGAAGGGAGAATCGGAGGCGACACAAAGGACTGAATTGCAAAAAAATATTATTGTATGTGGGGCTTGGTTTCGGATTTGACCATCAAAGGTGCCAGGAGACAGAAGGAAAAGCTCATTGAGCAGTTGGAAAACGTGCACTCGAAAAAACAAGGTGAACTAAAGACAATTTATTCGGATTCAGTTGGATTATACCCCCCATTTTCCGTTACCAATTCTTCTATGAATATACAGTTTGTGTTGCAAACATAGGGCATATATTTTTTCTGTGTGGCTTAGGAAAGTGTGTGCCTAATGTCCTTTGAGGCATCCGAGTGCGAGCTGTCACAGACAGCTCTTCTCTCTGAAGAAGGGAGAGCCTATCGAACAGCCTTAATTTGCCTATCCTGCTGAAATTTGTAAGGACTCCCCGCCTCGTTGGCACATCCCTCAGATTTGCAACTCCAGTCACCTTTTACCAGCCATCGATGCTTTGCTTATTAGCACAAATTGATTTCTCCTGTCGGCAGCTGTGCTTATTTATTTTGCATTAGCACTTTTAATTAAACTCTCCCTCCTCGGGCGCCACTTGAAAGTACCGCCGAGTTTGGCACTTGCCACTTGCCACTTGGAACTTGGCACCTGAAGCCAGGGATCTGTAGCGTGGTATCTGGAGCCTGGAACCTGGCAACGGGCACCTGGCACCTGCAGCTCCTGTTGCAATCATTGTAATTAAATCAATGAATGATTCATGTGAGTGCTGCATTAATGCAAAATCCGTGTACTTAGAGCGGATGGCAGAATAGAGTAGGGCCGCGGGGCCAGCACACTACTGAGCGCAGGAAGCCAGAAGGACACGCAGTCAGCTAAATCAGCTGCCACCGTTCGGGAATGGAAATGGGGATGTGGCGGGGTGGGGTTAAGGACACGGATGCGGATGCGGATGCCTCGTGCTAATTTCAGTGCCAATTAATTTGATGGCAAACACTTGGAAAGAGCTGTCCTGCGGAATGCACTTCGCATCCAGCCATCCAGCTAGCCAGCCAGCCAGTCAGCCAGCCATGCAGGCGGCTAGTCCTTTGCTCCTTTGCGATTCTCATTTTGCAAAAAGCTTTGGCAGGACCAGCGAGTCCAAGCCAACGTGCTGATAATCATGGCGCCTTTGGGCCTCGGCATGAAAATGAAAATAAATTTGCCGTGTTTATTGCATTTGCATTGGGTAATTGCCTATACAATTTAACACGAAATTAAAAAAAGCCGCGCTGGCATTTTATGCAACACTTAAATGGCCGTTTAAATCGGAAGTGTCACACAGACACCGAGATGAAGGATAAAAAGTTCTGAGAACGGCAATGGATGCACTTTATTTCCCTTGATGCAATTGTAACTTAAATTGGTGCTTTTTTTTAACAATTTAACTATGTTTCACATTACTTTCAAAAAGAATTTAAATTTTACAATTTGCAAAATTGGCTTAACTGAAGGGCTTCTTTAGTGGACGCACAAATATCCTCTTACTTACTTAGGAAGACAGGACGAAAAGTCCTCTCAAATTCATTTCAATACGTGTCCCAGGCTTCTTCTCCGAAATTGAAAAATGAACAACTAGCTGAGCAGATTCGGTTCCATTCACTTAGCAGATTCATCTCCATAAATTGCAGCCCCTTGGACTTTTTACTTGCCTCATATCTCGGTGAGGCATTAGTTGCAAAACTTTCGTTTCTATGCAATTTTCTGTGCGACATTTCTCTAATCCTCACCTTGCATTTCAAAACAATTCTCGTGCGTGGCGATGCTTTCTCCCCCATCTTCTCCCCTACCCACCAGTATCCCCCTTCTCCGGCTTCCCATTTCTCCATATCTTCATCTCTTCCTCGAGAAGAGCTGTCAGAGTTGCTCCCAGGTTGTCAGTCAAGTGGCATCGTCGTCGTCGTCGTCTGCTCGTTAGCACACACCTCATGGGCCTGGGCCACCGCAAGGATCCACCGCCCACCTTCTCAGCCAGCCCACCCAGTTGGTATCCACCCCCACTCCCCCCGAGTCTGCAGCTGCCTGTCATTTCTATAACTACTTTTGCTACTTCTAGTTAACCGCGTCTTCTGCTCACACATACATACGCAAATGTTGGCAGGCACCGAAGAAAATATATATTTATTTCTTAGATAACCCAATAAGTGAGGATGCTCTGATGCGAGATTTTCCCCTATTAATTTTCTCAGTGTACAGCTTGCACTCTCCTTGCCACACCCACGTAAACTACACTCTTGCACAATTACATACAATTTTGAGTGCGTTCGTGCCTGGCTCCTTTTGCCAGCTGTCTAACTGTTGTTGTATTCATAACTACTTTATGCCACGCCCCCTCCCACACACACACACACACCGAAAGAAGCAAAGAAGAAGCACAGGGGGATGCTGGGCTGTACTGGCTGCCTTTATTAAAGTTTTATCGCATTATAAATTTCCGCCACCCCTCGCATTTCCACCTCTTTTCCTGGGAAAACACCATTTTTCGAGGGCCAAAAACGCAGTTACCCGAAAAGTGGGGGCGGGCGCCCGAAACAGGGGGCGGGGCAGAGACAATGATGTCGTTTCATGTACACCTGTTCCGAGTCGTTTTATTGTTGTTCCTGCTGCATATTTGAATACACTTTTGCGTTTGGTCGCTTAACTTTAAATCCCTTTTCGTTGAAAGTTTGCCACTCGGACAAGCAAATGACAGTTTTGTCTATAAGTTTTCAGCCAGCTCCTATATCCCTATATCCCTTTATCCCCATATCCCCACATCCCTGCATCCCCATATCGCCACCCACAAACGGCCGCACAGGCGAGCTCACTTCAAATGCAGCCTAATGCAGCAAAAGTTTTTATTGTTTTACACCAAAAGGGGAAAGGGGGATTTGAAAAAAAAAGGCAGCAGACAGAGGGAGAAATAATAATGAAAAAGTCTTGCACATATGAATATAATATTTGTCTGAAAGGGCTTTTGGCTTTGTGAAGTTTGCAATTCATAAAATATGAAGAGCAAGGCGGGCAAATGCTGTTTGTATGCGCCCAGCATTCATTAAATTTAGTTTTCACATCCCTCGGAGCCCCAAACTTTTTGCACTTGCCTCGTATTTAAGTAGCAAATTTTTGTGCTTTTTCAAATATTTGTGCAACGCTTCAGCCCAGTCTGTCAATCGGACAGTTTGTCAGTCTGCCAGTCTGCCAGTTGGCCAGTCACTCATTCGGCCATTCGGCCATTCAGGTGCTTCTCGGCCCTTCGATAAGGACGCCAGCGAACTTGTTAGTTGGCAGCTATCTTGCTGACCACGGCCCTCTTTGGCCCACTCTACAACAATTTCAATTTGAGGAGCACTCACCGAACAATTTCACAAAAATTTCTCTGCCTGCCAAAGATACGCAAAAATGGCAGAAAATGCTTGGCGTACACTCGAAGAAATGCCGATCGTTATCACTTTGAGTGGCACTGATTGAGTTGAGGAAATGTGGGGGAAACATCTTTTAGTATGAATCAATCAGAATGAACGATGTTGCATCGTCCCAAGTGATTTTAGTATATAACCACAAATATCTTCTAAATCCTTACAACACATCTAAATACTCTGAATCCTGTGAAGCGATACTTAAAATAAACCAAAAAATGGGGGCACCCATCAGAAATATCATTATTTTCTGTGTGTGTAGCTCTGTTTTTCTATATTTCTCATTTATTTTTACGCAAGCTGAATTTATGGCCCACTCAGTGCCCCTCTTTACGGGCCTTTTTCGTGTTGCGCGTACAAAAAGCGCAACATTTATGCAATTAAAGCCAAATTAGCAATGAATGCAAGTCGAGTGCTTTGGCTCTACAAAAGTTGCCATCAAACTTTTGGCCTTTTGTAAAGTTTTCGCCTTTCAGCTTACAGGCAGGCGGCTCCCCATTTTCAGTTTTTCAGCTGGTCTGCTGTTTTGTGCATAGTTTTGCAGCTTCAGCTTCCAATTAATTTAATGCCAGGCCGTCTAATGAGCGTTTAAGCTTCGGCTTCAGCGCCCCATTAAGCGCAGCAAAAGTTCTGGCCATGAGTGAAAATCGTGTCACCCAGATTCAGGATCCTCCAGGAGTAAGGATACAGGATGAAGGACTTCAGTCTACAGACCCTGGACAATGGCACATCTGGCCAACAATGCAGTCCGGCTAATAAGCTGGTTAGACCCTTGACTGCCACTTGGCCCCCTGGCAACATAATCAGCTGCTGCGATTAAAGCACTTGTCCCATTGTTTATTATTACAATATTAGCCCAGCTTTTGTTGCCGCAAAAGCGACCCTCCGACCAACTTGACTCGCCCCCATTGTTTGCCCCACATCAAAGGCCCTCTGCCTTTGTGCTGCAGTCTGCGGAGGCACTCAGATCCATCCGGATCCGGATACGGATCGTTCATCAATAATCACATGCCTGAGGACTCAAAGTGAGGCCACAAAAATGTGGCGCCAGCCCCCGCTTCGCCCTCGTGCTTTGCGAAACTAATTTATGCCAGACTAATGACACTTTACAAACGGGCTAAAAGGGGGGTTGGCCAAAAGCGGTGGCTAAGAGTAGGGGGGTTGGGAAATTGGCAAGGCAAAGTTTTCGGTTCGCTTTTGGAGCCGGGCTGGCTGTCAGGCCGCGGAATGTGGAACTCGAACGGGAAATGATAAATACGCTTAGACCTAATTAACTGGCGACTTTAATTAATTTTTAATGAAAAAGTTAATGAGCCGCGAACATATTAAAGCAACTAACGCGACCTGCGCATGGCTAAATCAACTGGGCAGATTTTAGCTGCACAAGAGTTATTACTGATTACTTTGCACCAAAATCGTATACTCTTTTATAAATATTTATTTTCTAAAATGCTGTTTTCCTTTGAAGTGACCCCTGGACAACGAAATAAAGTTCAATTGACCGAACCCTTTGCTTGTTTTTAAAAACCAAAACCAATTAGCTTTGACTTTATATCTTGGCATTCTGTTTCTCGAATCACCACATCCAATTACGAGGGAACACTCGAGGAGTGAACACCTTTTATTTTGGCCACGAGTGCGCGAATATGAAGGATATGCAATATGAAATTTTGACAAAGGATATTTCAGCTGGAAGACTTTTCCATCTTTCCGCTCGGCTAAGCTAAACAATCTCCGCTTTATTACACATACATCGCCGAGCGTCTGACATTCAATCAGGGTGAGTCCTGATCCCAGTTCTCCGCATATCCTGCCGTACTACCATCCGACCATTCTGCCGCCCCCGCCACGCCCACCAGCGACAGCGGCTTTAATTGGATTTTCGTTACTGCGGCCGCAGAACAAAAATAAGAAAAAAGGGGGGCGGCGGGCAAACGCGAATAAAAGAACCCGCGAAAGGAGAATTGCAATTTTCGACAGGCGTCTGTCGCTTTGGTTTTGATTCGCATTTTGCTGCCCTTCCCCGACTTTCCCCACTTCCACCACTTTTCCCATTTTCCGACCCATCCCCAGCAGAACTGAGAGCTGAGCTTTCGCCGCTGTTATTCGTCGGTAACAAAGTTTACATTTCACACATTCATCACTTCTGGCAGCTGCAACTAATAGTGTGCAATGCTGGCTCAAATGGGCGACCCCATTTAAGAAGCCGAAACGAAAAGGGGCCGATATGGCAGGGGGTGTGGCAGTATGTGGCACGGCCTGCCCGCTTTTATTGCACTTTTTGCCATCGGACCCTGCCAACTTGGGGACCCGGCCACTTGCCAAAAACGGATTAGTGTCTTACCAATCAATGTTCGCACTTAAAGCCTTAACGGCGGATTGCCAGTTATCTTTATCGCGTGGCACTTTTAAAATAAAATGGATGTGGTTGTGCTGAGTGAACCTGCGGATTTATGGAGTAGGTTAAGTGGACTGGCACCATAAAGCGCTTCAATTCAATTTAAACTCATATCATAGTTAATTTAGTGGGTTACATATTAAGGTTTGATACTTTCATTGTTTCATTACTCTGCTCACAGCTGGCTGACTCATCGTCACCTTTTCCACTTTGCCAGCGGAAAACACACACTCCATGATGAAGCTATTGGCCCGACACTTTCTTGTCCCTTCTCGATTGGACGGATGGAGACCCAGTGCACCTTCCCTAAGTACTTGTCAATCTTGGTACTCGATTGCGTCCTCGATACGTGCCTTCAATCTCCTTCAATCGCCGGTCATTGATCATCGAAGCCGAGGGGATGGATTCTGATTTATGGAGCTGGCATCGGGATTGAGTTTCTCATCGCCGCCTCGGGAGCAGACTCATAACTCATCTTAATTTTAATTTCCAAGTGATGGAGTGGCTGCCACTGCAGTCAACTCATCCGCCCCGTTGAACTTGTAGTTTGTAGTGGCCCCTCTAAGCTGCAGCTTCATTATCTTAATCTACTCCTTTTTCGAGGAGCCACAAAAGTTTGCCCAGCCCAAACAGAGGTTGGAAATTTGCGCCCAATTGCACTTTGGGTCCAGTTTAATCTGCGGAATTGCCAGCAATTTCCGCAAATTGCTTACATTACGTAAATGAAGAGGCGAATGCAGCCGCATCCATTGTCCTGCCAGGCTTCTCCTGTCCTCCTTGTTCCGCTTTCTATCGCCGCGTGTCATAAAGGCGCTAGAATATTACGTATTCGCAGCGCTGGCCCATGCAAAACTTATTGCAGGGCGATGGGCATGAATGCCCTGGAAAATTGCAGTACAATTAATTTATGACACTCCAGCATGATAATGCCACCAGAGTCACGTTTTGTCTCGCTGGCAATGTGCGAAATTTTAATTAAAATAAAATATTAAATCAATGCCAAATTACGGTTTCACTGTTTAGTTCCAGCGAGTCCAGAGTCCAGAGTCCTGGCACTGGTCGTGGTCCTGGTCCTGGGAATTGGGAGCAGGCACACATAATTCATTTGGCAGAGAGCAGAAAGGGGCCGGCGACAAAGTCGCTTAATTACCAAACGCCGTCGCTGTCGACGTCGCATTAACCCATTAATTAAGGTGACGTCAAAGGCAGCACAGCGCCAAAAGGCGATAAAGGCAAGCGAAATGCGAACGGAGAAAGGCGAAAGCCGAAGGAGGCAGCCACACACTGAATCCTTCGAGCAGAAGAAAGCAGAATGCAGAGCGGCGATACTTTCTCCGCTGCCAGTTCCATATTTATGGCCATTTTTCCAAAGGCTGCAGCTGGAAACGCAGCATATGGGGCGCAGCAAGCGATGCGATACGATCACTAAATCAACCAATGGCACTTGGAAACGGGCACTAAGCCATAAGAACTCTGCAGCTAAATGAAATATTTATTTAAATAAAAAATAAGGAAAGAAATTTGATGCTCTAACTAATTCTAGTACTTCTTTTTTCACATTCAACTCCCTGATTTAGTGCATGTATTTGAAAACTCATAGTGCAATCAGAGCCCACTTAGCAAGCCACATCTGTGCGCCGTTCACTTCCCGTCCGCTGCATTATTAACTGCTTTGTTAGTTGGCTGCCATTAAGGCCAAAAATTGGATGTCAGCGGACAAAGTTTTGTGACCACTTAATGGGCTCCCCCGCCCCGTTTTCCCACCACGCCCCCCGCCCCACGCTGATGAGCAGTCAGCGTTCAATGCCAAATAATTCGAAATTAGTTTTAGCCTTGCGCTTTCAAAATTAAACCAACTAAAAAATCAATGCAGCGGAGGACAGTGGTAATCGCATTTTTCAGTTCAGTTCAGTTGAGTTTGGTCTGGGTTTGGGTTTAGGTTAGCCAGCTGCCCAGTTGCCCAGTTGGCCAGTTGGGCGTTTTTGCCATTTTGCGCATTTTGACCAGTCGGTCGCGTTCTCATGGCGTTTGTCGTGTGTCAGGCCAAACTGGCAGTTCAATAATGAATAATAACGGGCCGAGTTAAAAACTTCTGCCCCTCGTTTCGTTTTCGGCTCTCTGTTTTCAGTTTCAGTTTTCAGTTCGCCAGTGGCCCGCTGGGCTGTCACAACAACAAACAACAGCGAATGGCAAAAACTTTGGCAATATATTTGCAACGCATTACGTGGCATGTCAAGCATTTTATCGCGCGTATTTTTCAATTTTGCTGGAAAGTGGAGACGTGGGGGGGCAGCCGTAGGGGGTCTGCCAATGACAACGCCAGGACGCAGGATGCAGGACTCAGGACGCAGGATGCAGGAGGTGCAGCGAAGAAAGCAGGATGCAGGCAATATGCTAGCTGCAAAAATTAAAAGGGGCAAAAAGCAAAGCAGTATAAACACTGGATAGTTGACGCCGCTTTCTGTGACACCTCCTTCACCTCTCACGTCTGCTCATTTCATATTTTTCACCCACATTTCTAAGCTATACACGTGGAGAAATTTCTTCAAGTTACTTGGCTAACTGGATTGGCGCTCATAGAGCCCTACTCAGTCGCAATTTTTCGCCGTGTACCCGTTTTTTCTAATGCCCTGGTGCCTGGTCATATATTTCTTGGTCGACGCAAAGATAAGAGGACAGCCAGCAAGTCGAGTGCTCCTTCGTGGCAGGCGAATGCAACCTTGCCGAAAAAAACAAAATATGGAAAAAATTCGATGGGGAAGCGGGGCAGTGGGGGGATCTGGGGCCAGGAACACCCATTGAAACACATTTCCGATGGACGCCTCATATCCGGTGGTGTGTGAGCGTTGAGCACAAACAGGAAACACATTATAGCAGCTGGTAGACAGACTTATGTGTGGCACTGTTTGAGAAATTGTTACACACGCTGGTTGCTGTCAGTGACACAGTTGTTGTTGTTGTTGCTGCCAGGATTGAGGATCTCGGATTGTTGCTTGTTTTGCTTGCTCGCTCGCCTGTTGTTATTGCACCATTTTTTACTAGAATTTTGTACATTTTTGGGTAAATAAGTAAACAGTGAGCAATGTGAGTTATGCCAAAAGAACCGCACCAACTCACAAACACACACACACCGAGGACAGATAAACGAGGCAGCGCGAGTATGTGAGTATGTGTTGGATAATGGCCGCCAGGACTCATCTATCAAAATGCGCTACTGGCGAAGTGCAAAAAGTGTTGCATACTTTGCAGCGCAACGAGCTTGAGTCTGAAAAACTGTTGTGTTCTGTCCTTTCGAGTCCAAGCCCAAAAAAATACGTATGTTACCTCCCCTGCCACCCCGGCGTATAAAAAGCTTTTGACAATTCGAGATGGTGGCAGAGAAAAACAGCAACAACCGCAAAAAGTGTTGACTGCCCACTGAGGAATTGGTAATTCGCAAGGATAACAAGACCAGCAGGACGCGGACAGCAGTTAGGTACAAATCGAACTGGGTCGCCTCGGTTTAATTACTGTAATGCCATTAGATAGGCAACTTTGAGGTAGTTTACATACGGGATAGCAGGTAAATTCATAACTTTATTAGCCAAGGAAACATGGGGAAAGCTTAATATCCAACAGTTTGTTTAAGTCTACGAATTTTCCAACATTATTATCCTATTTAGATGCAATATGTGTGCTTTTAAAATTCCCTATTTCACTGAAATATACTGGCCACTTATTAATAGCAGCCAATTTGTTGATGTTTCGGAATCAATGGCTATCAATTCCGAACGAAAATATTTACTGTTTATGGGTAACTTCTTTGCAAACACAAAATACCCTTGCCAGCCCAGCGAAGTGGGCATACGATTTCAGCTTGAAGAATGCTAAATTTAGCACAGGCAGCCAAAGAAAATGGCCCCCGGTAAATTGCTCATTTATTTGCAGCTGTCAATATCAATAACAAATGGTTGTTCTGCCTCGAACAAGCACACATGGAAATGAAAGTGGAAATGGACGTGGGCGGGGAAAAAACCGAGAAAAACCGACACATTCACACGGCTTGGCTTACTAATTTCGTTCCCGGAAAATGGGCCACTATCCACTCACTATCCACTGACGGCTGGAACGAACATTTGCCTTTCCGAGACACTGGTAACTTTAGCCCTCGGCCGCACTTGACGGGACCAGTAATAAAATAAATGAGCCGCCATTCTTTTAAATTGAGTTTAATAAACGTCACACTTCATCGACGAGAGCACTAAGGACCCCGAAACACAATCTGCAACCCAAAAACACGCTTGACTGACCCCTGCGAAAGGAGGCTGCCCAAATGAACTATGAAAATGCTGGGACAACATGCATACTTGGGCTTTTTCTATTTTTTGGCACAAAGGCCGCACACCCGAACACACATACTTATTTATTATTCCCCAAGCGTTTGACCACCGCCAGCAAACTAAGCCCGAACAAAAAATAACACGAAATTTACTTTTGGGCCAAGTAGAGGACGAGCCGCATTCAAATGCCGTCTAATTTAGTTGCCTGCTGCATTGTGCGGTCCTGCCGCCACCTATGCCCACTATATATACCCGGCTATATCCATATATCCATATCCATATCTGGCCAAAAGTAGCCGTCTTTATGACCTCCGAGTTGTGCAACAGCATCGCGCGAGTCGCTTACATGAGATTGTAATTACGATAAGAGGGTCGAACAGGAGCTCGGAGATGTTCTTGCCCATAAACAGCCAAATGAGCCAAATAAATGTTATTTATAAAATCCAGGCAACTGCAGAGGGAGCAGCAGCCGTAGTCAGAATACCAGATACCCATCACTGACATCACAATAAACGGAAAGTTATTTTTGTGCACCTATTTCAGAGCCATTTACTCAAAATGACTCGCTATAATATGTTCCGTTGTGCGACAAGATGGCCTAGAAGTTGGCCTACCCTATCACTTTTGAGCTAGAGGGTATACAACGTTTGAGAATTTGCCGCGAAAGGCTGAGCTCGCCAATCGCTTGAGCTTTGTTCGCAAGCCAATTGCGATTTATGTTTATTTATATGCCCTTCCGCATAAAATTCATGCGATATCAAATCATGCTCGCATATAGGTAACTAAAAATGGCAAACACACACACACACACGTAAGGCCAAGACAGACACACATACACACACACATGCAGACAGATGGCGACCATTCAGGCGTTCGACTTTTGGTTTTGGCTTACAGCTTTTGTGCCACGGCGTTATGTAAACATTCAGGGCATCGGATCGCTTGCCAGCAATGAGCAGGCATGCCATGCATAGATATATCCATCTATATAATAGGAGGGGGCAGGAGGTGCGGCAGGTCGAAGGCGCCGTTTGCCGCGCTCAGACGATTGAGATATATTTATTAAGCGCTCATTCGCAGAAACTCAGTGGGGAAGGCTTGTTTATGGCCAAAAACAAATCTCGCCAGCTTTTTGGAGGGCGGTAAGGTAACAAAAGTAGAGTTGGAATAGCATCGTTCAAAACACATAAATAAAGAGACAATTTGGAGGGATTCTGTAAGCAAACATGCAATATTTATTTATGGTCAAAACGCAAAAGAGATGCAGAAGTAACATTAAAAACAAAAAATAGTTAAGTTAACTTAAGGTATGTGTAATAAATAGGTTTGTATATAAATACGAATTCAATAGCGCCCTTTGATTGCTGTTGACCTCGCTGATCAGGACACTGGGTCCTTTGATTGGTGGCTAATTAAAGTGGCAAATCAACGACCTAGGCCGAGCAAATGTTGACGCAGCACGGTCACAATGGAGAGCCCTGTTGGTGGGGCCGCTGTTTTGGGGCCGCTCAAAGCGGCATTAATAGAGCGTGAATTTTAGCGCAAACACACACAGGCTCGCACACCCACAAGCACACACTGCAGGGCGTTGTGTGTGCGCATTTATAGCCCGCAATGTTTTGCCAATCAAAACCCCAAAGTCATTTCATTATTGGCTTTGCGTAATCGTCGTCAAAGCGTCCCCGACCAAAAGTCAATAGCGGAGAAAAGGAGACCCGATCCGCGGAGCCAGGACCTGGATATCCGAGGGCGTGGAGCCGCCTGCAGCGTTTGGATGGAACGCTCCGGAACGCTGGAACGTGCATGCAGTGAAGCGAATGGAAGGCAAATATTTTTACTTTGACACGGCGACCCAGGGATTGGGAATCGCTCCCGCTGCTGCTCCAACTCGCCCTGCATCCCGCAGCCCCGCAACTCGTCCTTATTGTCAAAAAGTGTAAATGACACAGTTCGTTAAACGCGACATCGAGACATCGATGCTGGATACAAAGATACATAGAACTGGGCTGCGCCAGATGGCAGGAAGGAGTTCTCGGGCCAGATCCGAGGATTATGCACGCTGGGGCGTGGCCCACAGCGGCGGCCGAAAAGGATTGCAGGCAAACATTAATGGAGGGCACAGTCCCATTTGCCCTGCCGATTTTCGTGAAGAATGTATGACAAATATTTTATGTGCCCATCATAAAGGAACCGCAAAAGGGTTTCCAAAAGGGGCTCCACAAACGGATAACTGCAGAAGATGGCGAGTATCTCGCAGATAGCCAGATACAAATCGCAGGACCCAAAGAACACACAGCCAAATAAGGCAAGGGCATAAAAGTCCACAACGAAGGCACTAAATAACAACAAAAGGGAGTCGTGCACCGAGAGAAAATATGAAATACTTTGCCATTCGTGGAAAATTATATGAAATAAAATACTAATAAATATTACTGTAAAACACTTATGTGTGGATAAGTCGAGCCATAATATCATTTTTCGCGGTGTAGAGTGAAGCTTTGATGTTTCTGGGGAAGCCCCAAAAAGGAGAGTGCGGAAGGCAAGCGAAAAGGATGCCAAAGGATAGCGAAGAGCGGCGGATAACAAAAGAGGCGAAAGGTGCAAATAATGCCAGGCCCCAAAAAGTGCGCTACAGATGTTGACATTGCCCGTGCGTGCATGTGTGAGTGTGCGTTGGCCGTGCCTGTGTGTGTTTGCCTGCGCGCAAATGCTTTATTTGTCTGCCGCACACAAACAAACACAAAAAGACACACACATGCGAAGATGTCAGGGAGATACCCCCAAATGCACTGCGATTTCTGCTCCAAATTCGTTTCGATGGCAAAGGGTTTCCCCGATTTGGCCCCAGCTTTTTTCTGTGTGCACACAAACTTTGCGGCCTCCTTTAGTTGTTATAATATAACGAAAAAATATATGTATAAACAGGACGAAGTGAGTGTGTGTTTGAGGTCGAGTTGATTGCTTAAGTAAACGCACTGGGGCAGGCAAAAAAAATGTTCGTGGCCAAGTTGATTCGCTGAAGTTTGCTGGCTGGCTAAGAAAATTGCTCGCTGGCTTTTCTTACTGCGGCTCAATTTCGGACGCCCAGTGATTTTTGCTCATTTTTATTAATAGACTTTTTTGTGAAACGCCAAACAATATTTTCGGCCGTCGGAAGTGTGTGCACTTCAAATTATGCTACATGCTTCGGAAAACCCTTTTCGCAGGACCAGCGGTTGTTTAGAAAGGATACAGTTGCTGGCAAGGATGCCTAATCCGCAAATGGACATTTCGACCGGGGAAGGGGCTGGGAACTTTTCACAACTTTTTATTCTCGCTGATTGCTGATTGAAAACCGAACGGAGACCCAAATTCGGGTTGATTTTCGGCTCGGAGTGATGGTCCTGGAAAGTGAGTAATTAATTCTTGTGTTTGGCTTTCAGGGGGCTGCTGAAATGGGGTCTATATTTATTTCTATATGTGGTTTTATTTAGAGAAGCTGCCTTACACCTTGAATAAGTAATTAAAAGCCTTCAAAAACGCAAATAAACAGATCGTCAGTGTAATTTAATAGATTGAAATCAGTCTTGAGTTTATCATAAAGTATACTTCGTAAATAGCTAGAAAAAAACCAAAATTATAAGAAATCAGTGAGTAGTTTCTTCTTGACGGTTGAGCAACTAACCACTTTGTTGCACTCCTGGATTCAGAGCACAAAATACCAGCTAGTTTCCCCGCCGCTTTCCCCAATCCTAATATGAACAGACAGTCGGTTGACTCACCTTTTTTCCAGGCAGCGGAGACTCCTTCTCGGTTTAGCTCGCTCGATTCGGCAGGCAATTGGGCACACACATCAATCAAGTACTTCAACAAGTTTTTCTCTATTTTGTTTGGTCTCTGGCTTGGTTTAGTTTTGGATTAGTTGAGCTTAGTTTAGTTTGGTTTAGATCGAACTGCAGTTGGCATAGTTATGGTTGAGGAATTTATTAATATTATTGCGGCTCACTCGAGAGAATAGTGTAGTGTTTTCTAGCACATTGCTAGCCAATTAGTGGGTTAACTTTCGGGCTGAAATTAACGCAGTGGGTATGCGGGAATTCGCAAGCGAATGAGCCAAAGGAATGTTCAAGGCAGCGTAAAGGGACAAAAGGACGCACATGTGGCAAGCTTCTCTCTGCTCTGCGGCATTTGCGACCATGTCTGGGTGAGCATTTAAGACCGAGAGACAGATAAATGTCAGAAGGTTATGGTGTTAATGTCGCTATTATTTAAAACGGATATTGGGCGAAGAACAAAGGCGGGCCGGAGCAATAAAAAATAAATTAAATGGAAAATGCACGGAGAGTGCTGCGGACAATGGGGAAAACGGGGAAGAGAGAGATAGAGAGCTAAGGCGCGAATGTGTCACGGATTTCATTGCTCATTGAATACGCATTCATTTCACAAAGGAAAAAGGAGCACAGGACCTGCCAGCCATTCAGGCAGCCGCCTCAATCGAGTCACTCAGTCTGCGTACGTAAGCAGCGAAGGACATTCACACAGATACCACACATACACACACACACAGCACTCTGAGAGCCACACGCACACATACACAAACCAATACAGACAGAGAGTAAGCCACAGAGCCCGCAGAGAAAATCAAAACTACGCGCACACACTGCCCAAATTTCTGTTCAGACAAATTTCCATGTGTATGTGCGCGTTTTGTTGTAATTTGCCATTTTGGCAATTGCAATCCTTTGCATTTTATTGAATTTTACAAACACAAAGGAGCCACGCAGACACACAAGCACACGCACGCGTTTAAAAGCAGGCCACACACTCAAACAATAACAACACTTTTTGTCATAATATTTTCATACATTATCCTGCGTGCCTTTCGACTTTCCACATTTTCCACATTATTTTCGAGTTCTTTGCGGCAAATGTTTGCTTAATTCGTTTAATTTTGGCTCAGCTTGTGTTTTAATTTCCTTGGGGTAAACGGAATTTTCATACGCGTTCGAGTTGAGTGTGCTTAAATCGCAGGATTCGCTGCTACTTGCGGAACCGCCCTAAAACAGTCGGGAGAAAAACTGAAAATGAAAATTGCTGAAAAATTTACCCAAGGCAGGCAGCAGTGGTAGCGGGAAAACGGACAAAAGCTTTTCCGCGCTCCGCAAGCAAAAGTACCCGTATTTTGGCACAGAGAGCGAGCGTGGAAAGCTCAATCAATAAGTCGAGCTGCTCTCTTTCACAGGACATCCCCATCCAGAACCACCCACCCAGTCACCACCCCCTGGGGCCATAGCACATGCTGCGACTTTGAACGAACAGTTTTCTCTGTGCTTTTCCAATTTTCGTAGAAACTAACACCTCATCTCGACTCGCAAGCCACTATTTCGTGTCACTATTTACCGGATGAAAATCTGAGACGCGACCCGTAAACCGCAACAGTAAACCGTTCACGGACAGCGAATCTGTTTGAGACCTTTCCTCCACTTTGCACTGGGGCTACGGCTCTTGGTTTTCCGGACTTGCGATCCACACGTCTGACTGCCAGAATGGCCACAACATGAATGTCAGGTGTGCGATTCCGGCTGAGACTCCAACTCGGCACTCCAAGTCCTCCTCTGTGTAGGCATCTCTCCGCCGGAGAAAATTTCCCAATAACCGTTATTTCCTCGGACAGTCGAAGCTGCCAACTTAACGCCGGGTTGCATTTCGATGGCTGCCAGGACCTGCGACTTCGCAGTGTTGCACGGGCGCGCTTTCGCAATCAGTTGGAGCTTTTGAAGCTTTCGGGCCTTATAAGCAGCTTCATTAGTTTTAAACATCTAAGAGCCTTTCCACGTATTGTTTGTATTAAGTAAATGGAAAAAATATTACAGTTATTCAAAGTTATTCAAATTGAAAAGGCGTGGGGCAACTTTAAATAGCATAGCTTCAAAGGATTTTCGCAGCATTGTAAATGAATTTTTTTAGGACTTTAAGTGCCATGATCAAATGGATTTCAAAGATCGCAAATAATTACCCAGCATGTTAGTATGAAAATATCCTTTCATATCATCTGCAATATCTCCATCTTTAACAGCAACATACATAATAACAATTTGCATATTGAAAAACCCCTTGGGCGGGCAATTCAAAGTGGTCTGCCGATGATGATGGTAATCAAATGGATTACTCGAGTGGTCGGCACTTCAAATCTGCCAATCGCGCTCATCAATCTGTCAACTCCTTGGAGGAGTGCCATTAGAACACATGGCCACTTGGGCCAACAAAGGACCTGCATAAGGTAGTCTCAAAACGGATTTCAAAACCTCCAAGCCTCTCAAGGTGCAAATTAGCAGAGCAGCAGGATAAGAGCCCAGAGGATCTGAAAGGTAGTAAGATCCTTCGAGCAGCTGCCTTTGACCCGCAGAAATGGAGACTTGTTGGACATCGAGCCACCTAATGCGGGTACCACAGTACTGGAATGCCCCGTGCCAAGGTGCAAACTGCAAAACGTATCGGTTTCGAGAACATTTTATTAGTACTTTATGTTTTTTGTTTGCCTCGGGCCTTCGACACAGATGTTGGTGACTTACGGCTGCTGCATCACCCTCTTGAAAACATCGACAGGGTAGTTTTGCGGCATGATTTTACACAATTTTCGCTGTGCGAGGGGAAGGACATCCACATCTTTTGACGCTTTAAATTGATTCACACCGCGCACGCAACTGCCACCCCCGCATCCTTTAGTTGTATTCCGCTGCACCCTCGCATCCCGTACTATCCTAGGATATCCTGGCATATCCTGTTCGGCTTTTTTCCGTGCTGTCATGCATTTGTATTTGATTAAACATTTTTTACGCGTTTCCGTTGAGGGCATCATTAGTTGGGCCCGTTTAGAGTTTCACTATGGACCAGAGACTGAGTTGAAAACACCCTGGGATTCCACCCCATCGACATCAAGTTTCCTCGTCCTTAGCCCAGTGCCCAAATGCATCTGTCCGATTCGATGGTCCACTTCCGCTTTTCCACCTTGGCAGTTAGTGTGTTTTGGTATTTGTTTTAGTCGGTCCCAGATCGATGGACCATGTCAATGGCCCTTAATGGCATTTCATTACTGCAGTTCGGCGCTATTTGGGCATGATTATGAGGAATCACCCAAGGAGCACTCATCATTATTGTTTACCAGACTTGCAACCCCCGCATAGATGATATATGAGCACCTCGCCACAATTATAAAGCAATCATTGGGGGTTTGTTTTCCCTGACAACCCAAAGAGAACCCAACAAGAAGTTTCCATTTTCAGTTTTGCGTTTTTATTCAAGAGCTTTTATAATTTACAATTTTTATGGGTTTTCCAAGATTTGGTTTTGTATAAAAATATATTGGTTTCAGATAAATATATGTCGATTACATCTTAGACTTCATATAATTAAAAAGGGTCTTCAAGAGTTTGTTCTTGTATAAAAATAGATGGTGTATATTACGTATAAAAATACTTGGTTCAAAGATCTGTTTCCTCTTAGCTTATTGTTAATGCACAATCGAGCACAACGATTCTCTTGTAAACTTGAAGCTTAGACTGTAGTATCACAAAATCTCAACCGATATGGTTACATATGATATAGCTTAGAGTTAGTTAATTCCTAGATTGAGCGAAAGTTTCCCTTTTCGTTGTACTCTGCGGTTACAACCAATTTACACATACTGATGCTAAGGAACAATAGCGCTGTGATATTGTCCCGATATCGGGGATTACTTATTCTATTGCTTTAAGTACACAACCGCCGGTTCTGAAGCCTGGGGCCCTTATAGCTAGGTTGTACTGTTCAATACTTTGACTGGTAGTGAGACGCTGGTCCAATGTCCGTTTCTATGCCTAACTAAACTAACTAAACTAAACTGAGAACAAGCTGATTCCGCTGGTATCTTAGGTGGCTAAAATGACTAGAGCTCACACTCGACTTTGGTTCACCAACACTGGGCTTGGATTTGCTATAAACTAGGATTTGGTTTGCTTTTTGGTTTGATTCGAACTTAAACACTATTACTGCACAATTTTGCCTGAATTTTGGTTTCGGTATATAACCAGAATATGACTAAAGCTGTATCCGAAATTGAAGAACGATATATGTTTGTACAAACTTAGTAAGATCGAACTGAAGCTGACTTATAGAGATGATTTACCCTAAGTGACTAGAAGGAATGCAAGAACTTGTGACTAGAATGACGAGAAGTTTCCAGATTGAAAATCTTGTTAAAGGGTTGAATTTTGGGTAGAATATTAACTGGAAAATGATTTGCGAGAAAGGCAAGGATGATACAGGATGAGAGTGAGTCATGAGGTAATTAGTATGAAAGTGTGAAAAGCTATAGAATGATTAGTAGTGGAAAGGATGAAGGATGATAGGGGTGATGAATGATGCAGGATGATGTCGGAGCAAAAGGATTGAACGAGGAGTATATAGAATAGTATTAGTTATAAATCTTTGGTTGGTTGCTTTGGCTTTCGTTGTAGGTTCATTGCACTCCCAAAAGTTCCTAAACTAGCTAAACCTAGAGACTAGTAGAAATGCGTTCCTGGTACACAAGAGACACCCTTTTCGAGATCGTATTGAAGCTGACTAGTGCCAAGATTCTTTGGATTCACTGACTAGAAATTAAGTTACAACTAAATTACCTGTGGAATGTGGGCCGAAGTACGGATACAAACTAGAGTCTGACTAGAATTGAACTCATTTTGCGAACGAAACTGAATCGGTTAAGAACTAAAGTGTATAGCTAACTAAGTATACGAAGTGGAAAACGAAATTTCCGTGGAATAAAACTAATTCTTTGGTCTGTTTTAGCTGCATCGGGTTTGGTGTTCAACTAGAAACTAAACTTAACATTAAAAATAAATCTCACTCGATTTCAGTGGGCCATGGTGGTGTGCTGGATGACGGAGGCGCAGTTCCTCAAGTTGGTCAGAGCCGCGGCAGCAATGCTTTCCTCCTCCGTGAGGCCATGTTCCACAATCTGGAGCCGTCCGTATCCCGCAGATGAGGCAGAGGAGCTGGAGTCCGAGAGGTAGTCGTTGTCATAGTCGTAGTTCTCCCTGGCATTGGACCCCACCACGTAGACGCCCTCATCGGAGTGCGAACTGCTGGCGGAGGAGGAGGTGGACACCGCTTGGTTAAAGTGAAAACTGCCCGTGATAGTTGTGGTGGTGGGCTTCGTTTCCAACTGCTTGTCCACCGGCTTTTCCTTCTTCTGATGGGTCAGCTGGTGCTTCCTCAGGTAGGCGGCCCTCTTGAACTTCTTGCCGCACTCCTGGCAATCGAAGGCCAGTTCCTCCTCCGACTTTTTCTCGACGTGCTGCTGCTTTTCCGGCTGGTTGGTGGTGTTGCGATTCTCCTTTTTGGATGCCTCCTTCCTCGGCTTATGCCACCGGCGATGTGAGGCCAAGTTAGCAGGACAATTGAACTGCTTGCCGCACTCGGGACATCGGTACTCCAGCAGAACGATGCAGGCGCACCTGTGCCGGGCCAGGCCGAAGGCGTCCTCGAACTTGATCTTGCACAGCCGGCAGACATAGTCCCCGATCACGTTCTTGATGGCGGCCAGTTCCGCCTTGGTCTCCTCCGTGATCTCGACTATGTTGTACTTGGGGTCAATGTCACCGTTGCTGTACTGCATCGATCCATCGGTGATGTCTTCGAGCGGTCGGATGACGGTGCCCGAGACTGGGGAACTGGTCTCCTCATCGAACTTCAGCTTGCGAGTGGCTTTATTGCGGGAGGGCTTTCCCGAGGAAGTGGTGGCCTTGTTGGTTTTAGGCGCAGATTCTGCCACTTTGACGGGTTTCGCTGGTGTGGCTTCTACTGTTTCCACCGGAACGTCCTCCTTTTTGGCCATTTTAGCCGGCTGTTCGCCGTCATAGCTCTCCCGGCTCAATTTACGCTTCCCTGCTGGACTCTGCGGTGGTGTTGGAGGTTTCACCGGCAGCTCCTCCACCTTGGACACCTCCACCTGCACCTCGCTGGAACTAGCACTCGTATTTTCGCTGTACACCTCCGCGAATGTGGCCGCCATGGGCACATCGCTGCTGGGCAGTGGTGAGGGCAGCTTCAGCGTTAGATCCAGCGGTATTTCGCACCTGGTTTTCAGGTTCAGGTATCGACTGCGGTACTTGGGGGGCAGCGAGGCCACGGTGGTCAGCAGGCCCAGGCCATGGGGCATCCCCTTGTGCTGCAACTGGATGCCAATGCTGTGCGGGTGGCTGAGCTTTTCAGTGGGCTCCGCGGGGGCTGGAATCGGTATCGGTGTCTGTATCTGGGCCATGGCATCGATGGGACTTTCAACTTAAAACTTCAACGTGGCAAAACGAAAACGGAGTAGAACGGGGAACGTAGAACGGGAACTAAGCAAACTTAACAACAAACTGATAACGCTGATCCTCGCGGACTGGGACTCTATGCAGAAGACCTCCAGTCGGCTCGACGTTTGTGCTGCGAATGACGTTCGGTGGACTCGGTGGCGGCTATTTATGTGTACCACAGGCCAAAGGAAAGCGAAACCGAAACTCGAAATCATTGTTTGTGCCGGCGTCCTGGAAATACATTTCAACCCCCTTTTCGGCCGAAGTCGTTGTCCTTTTTCGACGCCGGCAGAGCCGCAAAAGCCGGAATCTTTTGTTAGCAATCACACACACATTAGTCACCCTTTTTTCCACAAACATACACGCGGAGTGAAAGTCCTACGCACACACACACAGACACACATTCTCCCGTTTTGCGGCCAGGACAATGCACTCGGAGAAATCGGAGACAGCTGTTGTTTCGGGACCCGAAATTGCCACGCACCAAAATCGCAGCACCTTCCTAGGCAAATGTGTATGTTTGTGTATTCAGCGGAAATCTGAGCAGCACATTGTCCGTATTTTTGCCAAAAACAGCTGACACCCATGGAGTCGTTAATTGAGCATGTAACCATAAGGTTCATCAATAGATCGGGGATATCCTTGCGCCAAAAGGTGAATTGTTTCTATGTTGCCATTTGGTGCAAAACAGCTGTTGGCCAAGATGGTTATAAAAGTAAACAATGTAACAAGTAATACCGGCTGGAAAGTACATCCACCTAGAGCACAGTTTGGATTGCTATCTGTTTTTTGTATTTTTCATACATGTTACACACAAATTTGGCGAGGTGTACTTTGCGGCACTGCATTTATCAGCCTCAGACGACTAAGCTCGTCAAGTTCGCTTTTGGTGGGGTAGGTAACAGACTAACAGACTAGCAGACACAACTTGGGTTCGAACTTCGAACTTCACCACCGCGGAGCATGGCGCACAATCGCTTGTATCCTCGTATCCTTGTTGCTGTAACGGTGGCTGTGTCTGTGTGCGAGTATCCTGGACACTCGTCCGTGTGAGTGCTTTGCATTAATGTAATCGAAATGCGAAGCCGACTGAGCTGACTGAGCCGACAGTGGTTGCCATGAAAGGAATGCACTTTCGATTCCCGTCGAGGGCTTTCGTCGCAGGATTCGCAGGACTCTCGCTCTTGGAAAATATGGCATATTATGTTGAACACGTCGCCATTGTTGTTGTTCTTGTATTACGGTAGGCACGTGCATGGCAACGATTGCCACCCCAAAACGGGCTGACAATGTGAGCACTAAAAGAAAATACACCCAAATTGCACCGTTAAACTAAAATTTATATTTATATTTCAGCTTTACATTCAATAGTATAGCAGACTTCCCCAGAAGGTTACAATATAGATAGTACAATCAATGCAATGCGCTACTCGTATTGATTTTCTCTAAGTGCATGGTTGAAAGTGCAGAGAGTATTCCCAAGGCGATCCTGTCGCAGCAGGGTGGCCTTTTGCCAGGGGAATCGATGTTTGCCATGCAGCTTAGAATTAAAATAGCGCACGCATCCGAGGCCAAATCCTGGCCCAAACTTCGGATCGAGTGAATCGGCGGAGAAGGCAACAAAAGTCTCAGAAGTGCGTCAGCCACGCGAGCATTGTCCTGAAGGTCCTGTCGTCCTTCGGCCGCGATGGCTGCCATCCGAAGGACCTGAAAGGCATCGCAGATACTTTGATTCAAAATCCATCCCCGTGCCGGGTGGCGAAAGTCCTCCCCTCCAGAGCTTCGGTGACGCCTTGCCAACTTATTCCTGTCAGTCACAAATGCCGCCTTATTTGCGATTCACTAAAGTGAGCGAAAAAGGAAACGGGAAATCAAGCCATCAAAAAGGACGAAAATTGATTAATCTGAGACAAGCCCATCGAAACGGATTAGTGCGCGTTGGTTAGAGGCTTCTCTGCGGTTATCATCATCCATCAGATCAGAGTGCACTTTTGATATTTCCATTCTCTGCACTTCTCTGCACTTGTTTCTAAAGGGGAACTCTTAAATCTCTAGAAGTTTCCATCAATGGGTAATACATTTCTCTGCGTGTATCCTTCAGAAGTCCGCTTTGACTGCTCCGATTTCTGCGCTCCAAGGCGTTCTTGGCAAAAATTTGCACTCGACAAACACCCACGACAGCCCGTGGAGAAGTTCCCCGACCACTGGGATATGGTCTCTGTGTCCTACCTCGTCATTTCGCCCACATAGGAGGTACGCATTCTGTTTGTTGTTCGGTACATTGCTAACCCTTAAGTGCATCTTTTTATGGTAATTTCAAGGGCTCGGCCCCACCTCGGATCTGTCTGCGTGTCCTGGGCGGTATCCTTGCTCCCTGTGGCGGCTGCTTGGCAATAATTAATGTTCGAAAAAGCATCGTTTATGCGGCATAATGCACTTGCATTTCCATTCTCGTTTTCATCTGGCTGTGTGTGTCTCAAAAGGCTTTTTAGCCTTTCAGCTTTCGAGCCTGCAAGCCGCGTGCACTTTTGCTTGGGCAGCTCCTTAAGGATCCACTCCACTTGTAGCACATGTTGCCCATTGTGGCGATGAGGCTGCCTTTTCGGGGTTCAGTCCTGTCAATCCTTTCCACTGCCACTGAGCTGTAATTAAATTTTTCGCTTTCATAATTTTATGCAAATTCTGCTGCTCGAACGGGAATGTGATTTGGTTTCCAGGGCGCGAAGGTTTTTAATTGCATTTCATTTGTTTCTGGCAGAGGGGAAGTCGAAAAATCTGCTAACAATTTGCCTTACTCCATTGGGTATTAAAATTGAAAGCTCCCAATTTGCCGTATCTCCGGGTGATTCAGTCGCCAATAAGCCAGGCTCAGCATGTGTGGTTTAATAGTAAATACCCCACTGAGATATTTTGGTAAGCTAATCTACAGTGAATAGAAAACAAGTTGCCATAAGATCCAATCATTTTGTGCTTGCCAAAAGCCGATTACCAAAATCTATGCCTTTTGGTAGGACGGTTTTTTGAAGGACACATCCACCAATTACAGTTCTCCCCCGAAATAAGAATTTTAATAATAGTCCTTCAGCTGTGCGTCATGCTCAAATTTGAATAATAACAATTATAATTTTTAGCTGCCATAAGCGTATGCAATTTGCCAATGCAGCTTCGTTTTTTAGGGGTGTGAATATTTATAATTGCATTTCTGGCGAGTGATGACGGGGTGCCTCACCAGTCCGTAAGTGACTAACTTTATTTAGCAGCATCTTAAATTGAAATCCCAATAAGCCAATTGCAGCATGTGTGTGTTCAAAGAAAGTCCATCCACCGGGCTTAAGGAATTTGCTCGCAAATCCCACTTTGCAGCCAACAAAACTCCCCGGAATATGGCAAGTGACTAACCCCGGGAAAAACTGGCATAATTATGGTCGAGCTCGTATTCCTACAGTTGTGCGGCATGCTTAAAAATAAATACACACAATAAAAACGCGCCGCAGGACACAGAAACCCACAGAGCGAGTGAGACGGAGAACTGGCAATTCGCAGAGGGTTCAAAACTGCGAAACAAACAGAGAAAAGCAAAACAATCACAATTCACAATTCTGTCGGGTGTCGAAGTGCTCTGGGCACGCGACCGGCGACCAACGTTCATTTGCCGCTGTCGCTAATGTCCTGTGCCAAGGATTCCAGGCTGCGAATTGGTCCGGTGCACATTCGAGCGAATGTGTATTCATACGGCGGCATGTGCGGCGAGGAAATCACAATGCAACCACCAGAGTCCTCCATCCGAAATCCCAGTTCCTAGTTTCCAGTTCCCAGTTCCCTCCCCGAAAGTCAAAGGCTGGCAATCGAAGCCGAAAATTTAGCCAGGTGCATTTTCAAACACCAAACACAACACACAAGCCACATAGCGGCACCACTGTGAAAAGTGCGACAGGGGTCGACAGTGATGACTGGCTATGGTGCACGCTGGCTATAATATATATAAAATGTTATTAAATATGAAGGTGTTTCTAAGGAATCTATTTTATTTTTGTAGTTTTAAAGTTATCAGACAGATAGATGATTGTGGATTTCCCAACATACTACAGATATTGTGATTTTGAAGTAGCCGAAATCATCCATCCATATTTTCACTGTAAACGCTAGAAAGCAGAGCTCAAGCGTGGCGCGATTTGGAAACCGCTCGAGTCTGAGGCTGTTGCTGATTTCGAATACGGTTTTTAAAGCGCTGCACCCTCGGGGGTGGCAAATGCACCCAGATTGGAAGGAGGGCTGCTCCGCTCGCATATCCGCATGTCAGTCACAGTGCATGAGCGTCTAGGGAGGGTTTTAGGTTTTAGAGGCGGCGGCGAAATATAAAATATTTCATTTTTACCCCTTGGCTCACTTATCAGACTATGCATATAAAATTCCAATTGGACGCGTTCACCGCAGAAGGACGAAGGAAAAGGTGGTGGGGCGGAATACTCCCTTCGCGTTTTATGCCTAAGCCTGCCAAGATCCTGTGCAGGATTCCCCCTCAAGCTGAGGCTCCACTGCGAGAAATAGCGCAACTTTACAGATGTAAATAACACATCAATAACATTTGAGGCATATATTTTGAAATTTAAATAAATAGGATGTCCTCATATAATTATACAATTATGAACAGAAAGTTCTATCATATGTTCAATGCGAACTATGTGCTAGAGCTTGTGAACATAACTGCTGCCAATTTCTCTCAGTGTCCTTCTGCTGCTGTGCGAAAATTGCACGACTTGCGCTTCTGCTTTTGACAATGGCCTCACATTAACTAGTTTCCGCTGCACTCGCAGTCGCAATCCCAGCTCCGAGCCCAATCCCACTGCCAATGCCAATGCCGGTTCCACTTTTAATGAGTAACTGAGCGAAATGGGAACTTCATTATAAAAGCACCCCATTCGCAGGACCCACTCCGACTTCCCGCGACGCTTCCTGTTTGGTTTGTTTCAATTAAATCGCATGTGCGACCCACGAACAGGCGCAGGACACCAGGCAGGCGGCATTAAAGCCGAGGCCCAGGACACCATTCGCCGGGACACATTGCAGGACACATGGCTCATCTGTTACTTAATCATGGCATTGCCATGGATACGCGTACCTCGCATTGCGAGGGTGCCGCCTTTGAGCCCGACCTTTGAGCAGCCAGTACGGATATTTATTGTTATTGCCCGGGGGGAACGAGATTTCTCCGTCTGTTTGGAGAGCGGGAACACTGGCTTAAAGCACTGGCCATATTCCGATTCGGTGGTATTTCCCAGGGCTTCAATGTGCCATTCACGTGGAAATGGTTCTGTGATTGACTTGCAGTTCCATGTAGCAAATAAATTGGGGATTGAAAATTGTTTGATATTAAATGCTAAATTTTAAAAGAATTGAATTATGTTCTTCACGCCTTCGGGCATGTATTTTCAATCAATATATGCTTGTTAAGTAATGTTAAATATACTGGACCAGAATTGCCACACCTACAACAATAACCATGATGTATATATTCATTGCACACATTAATATCTTAATATGATAATACTTCAGAGGTTATAATGGTTTGTTCATAGGGACCCAGTTCCACATTGAACCTCTAGTACAGGTAATCCGTGTAATCGTAGCTCGGAAAGGTGACGTTGCTCCAACCGAACTGATAACGGATAAGGGCGTCCACACCACCCACATCCACGCCCAGCCTCTGGAGTTCAGCGGTGATGGCCTTGCCGGGTGGAGTGGCCAAAACTCTTTCGTAAACTGGACGCAAGGCCACCAGACGACGCCAGAGTTCCGAGAGAAGAGGACTGGTTTGGGTGGCACTGGGTTCCAGAAGGGATCGGATCAGTTGCACTGGGTAGATCTGCACGAACTCTGTCTGGAATCCCTGGATTCCACTGACGATCTGCGACCAGTAGGGATACTTATTGAAGATCTTGATCTCCAGTTCCAGGTAATCAAAGATCTTGGGTCCACCGCCGGACAGGATCAACTGCTGCGTGACCCACTGCTGAAGTTGGCGCACTTCGGGTTGGTTGATCAACTGCCGGTAGAATCGATAGGCGGGTAGGGAGTTGATGGCCCTGATCACACCCTGGAACTCGACGTCGTTGAGGAGGTAGGTCTGCACCAGCTTCTCGATGTTGCCCACCGGTATCTGTCGGATCACCGCCTTCAGCTCCAAGGCAAAGTTGTTCTGCAGAGCGAGGGTTCCATTCTGACCATACGGCCGGAACGGAGCCAAAAAAGCGGGTGTGGCAGGGGTAAAAGCCACCAGGCAACAGACACCGAAGAAAGCACAACCGATGAACCGCATCCTGATCTGTGTTCACTCCAAGAACTAGCCGACTTTGCCTATTCCCTCGCCGCTTTTATAGCGAAGTGCCATCTCTGTTATCTGACTTTCTGTTTGTGACTTAGCTGCCTCTTATCGGAAGCAGTTTGCTTTACAATCTGAAGTGGTCCACACAGGTGGAAAACGGGAATATCTGACAAGATTAAGGGAGTCTATTTACAACCCTTAGTCACTTGGGTTTGCTTAGCAGGCGACCATTCTCATTAGCACGACCAACTGGAATCCAAAAAGTTAGTACCAGGGTACCAGGGTAGAAAAGATGTTCATTCATACATCTGCAAAAGCTAAGAAAGCTATCAAAACAAATCGGTCGGATGTGCATATAAAAAACATTCTATTTGATTTAAGTAAGCACTTATTTATTTATTTCTCCAACTTTCGGACACGTACTTGAGATAACAGGGAATCACAAAAATACTTAACAAATATCTAACTATTCGAGGCAGACGATTTCACAGTCCATAAATCGCAGCTTTCTTACTTGGAAAGAATTCGGTCAAGACAGACAACATTTTATTATTTTTATAGAAACAATGATGTCACTTTTAATTAAATTAAGAGTTTGAAAAACAAATGGAATTCCAGCTGGCTGGGGAATTGATCAAAGCTCAGATTTGGTCACAATCTGCAGCCTAGATCTCCAACACACAAATTTAAAGGACTCCCTGGGTCAAGTGTAGTCCTTTGGATTCTGGAATAAAATAAGCAGCATGTGAGTGCGTAATTAGTTAGTTAGTTTCCTTCACCCGATCGCATATCCGGTCCATGCGACATTAGTTCCACTCGAGGGAGTCCTTTCGGAATGTTTCATTCACGATAATTAGCATTGGCCAGGACACGCCTCCTCTTCAGAGCCAGAAAACAAAGAAGAAAATTCCAATCGAGCAGGAAACTGACAGATTTGCTGTATAATTTGGAAATTATAAAACTTGGCCAGAGTCTGCAGAGCCGGAGAATCCAGAGAGATGCAGGACGAAGCCACCCCAAAAAAAAGAACAAGAGCTGGGCGGTTAGGGAGATTTAGGGTGATTTCGTCTAGGGGGTTGGTTTTAGTCCGCCCGAGCATAAGTATTTCGGTTGGCCAGGGGCGATCGCATGTTTGGTTATCGGAATCGTAAGGGGAGTTGGGCTGGCAGCTGCGAAAAATTGTAAGTATTGTTGAACGAACGAACCCCTTGCAGTGCTTGATAAATCATGTGTAAAGGTATTTGTGCCAAGTTTTCGGGTTTTATTTCCTATCTTCGATTTGCGGCAGCTGCAGCAGGAAATCCCGATGCTGGCGTTGGAAAAGTGGGAAATAGGAAAATAGGAAAAGCCAGTGTTGCCATGGAAAGCATTTACAAAAACGAATGGCTTGCAGAAGGAAAATATTTCGTTTTTAATTGATTTGGCATGCTTCAATTTAACGCTTGGCTGCCACTTCCTCTTTTGCATGCGAGTCCTGCACGTGTCCTTTTTAGTTTTCTATAAATTTCAATATTTTTACAAGCATATATACTATATGTGAAATGCACTTCCGCCGCATGACATGCCAATGAGTCAGAGGCCTGCAAGGAATCCGGGCCTAAGGTCCTTTCCCCTCCTCTCCTTTCCTTGCCCAGCTACAGGTATGTCTTGGGGTTAGTCCTTCGCCTCAATACAACACCCCTTCCCTTCCCCGTTTGGCACGCGTCAAAAAAGCGAAGGGCGAGAAGTCAGTGAATTATTCTTAGGGGTTGCTCATTGGGTTTTTCTTATAAGAAGCATTCCTCAGCCGGAAGGACCAAAGCAACACGTTCAAGACATTGTTGAGTCACCACTGAAATTATTATTATTACCCCCGGAGGTCCGCAGTCGTCCTCACTTTACCCCAGTGTGCTGGCATTTATACCCCTCAAAGGAGCACCGCGAACCTCCAGGATCAGCGTTCTTATCGAAGGCGCCTCCTTCGGGGCTTGTCCTTTTAGGGTCCTTTCATTCAGCAATCCATTCATTCATTCCCTCTAATTGAGATATGGCGCAGAGGAGAGGAGGAAGACGACAAACCAGAACGAGCCCATAACAGGGCCAATTCCTTTTGCCGTCTAAGTGCCAATTGTAGGTTTCACTTTAGGCTACAAATTGAAACGCCCCTTGCCAGGACCCTCGTCCTTCTTCTGCCCTCGTCCTTCTCCCCTTGTTTACCTTTTCTCGGTCTGCCCGGGCTTCCCTTGAGGAGAAGCCATTAAATTGATTATAAGACATTGTTGAAATGTGTAAACTGTTCCGTCTCAGACATTCGGTCGCCGAGGGAAGTCCCCTGTCTGAGTCTCACTTTCTCAGTTTCTCCCTGCTAGTGTTTGGGTTTCTCCGAGGGCGTGGCATCGCTGAGTGAAGTCGAAGCTGAGGAATTCAACTAATTAGAGGGGAAGAACCGGAGTTGCTCGCAATAAAATATGTGTTGAGGGACCATTTCGCTTGGTAATGGGTTCACCTCAAGGGGTTAACGAAGGCAGCGGAGTTCTTGCTATTTTATTGAGCCAAAAAGGTGTGTCTGAGGTGGTTACCAAGGAGTTCCCTCCGAGAAGTCAGCTGAAACCACAGCATTGTTCCTGGGGTTAATGCTCGGAAATGACTTAAGGTGTCAACAAAGATCGTTTTGTAGGGGATTTGGGTAATAATGCTAATGGGTGAAGAAGTAAGTAAAGGGCTATGTGGAAGTAAATAAATAAGTAAACCAAATGAACAGGGACACAGTTAAGCAAAGTTACTTGTCCTTGTTAACCTTAGAAAACTTGTTAGGGTATGAGTCATCTAAAGCAGACACGATCCAAACAATTATATACCCAAACTTAGACAGTTAAACAAGTAAAACCAAATGGAAATTTTATACGAAGGTCCAATGACTTTCCCCGCCCCTAGATCCTGTCTAGCTGAAAAAGTCAGCAGCTGCCGCAGGCGAGCCTTTATCGCAATCACTGATAGGAGTTACGATCCGGAAATCTGTAGGGGACCCGGTGTACGGCCCGTTAACCAGGACACGTGTGTAGTTGCATTAGCATATACACACATATGTGTATATGTGTATGTAGGAATTACAAAAGATATAGGAGCTCCGTTTCGAAAGCTCCCTGCACAAAAAGCCGAGCAAATGGGCGACTATTAGGGGAAACAAAGCAAGCAGCGCAGGCGCGACTGGGGTTCGGAATTCAGATACAGATACTGAAACTGGGTTGGGCACGTTCCAGAGGTTTTTTGGACCAGGACCACCACCCCTGGCTTGGATAGCGGCACACAGGCAGTTCGGGGTACCAGCTGCCTTGCCAAAACGAGTTTATCCTTATCCAAGAGCCCATGGCTGTCTGAACTCGCGTGCCGTCAGTCCGGTTTTAACTCCCCTCCGAGCTCATTTCGTTGCTCATAAATAACAATGCAATGATCCCCAGGTATTTTTCACGTGTTTGGCACGTTTCGCTCGATTTTCCGGTTCTCGATTCCCTCAATTCCCTCACTAATCTCCCCTCGGAAAACGGGCACGCGTCCTTTTTGATAAATTGTGCTTTAAAGCGCAGGGCTCCGGTTTTGGATTCTGTTTCTGGAGCAAGCGCCCTTGACAAATGGCCAAAACAACTCCGGACGACAGGACGACACTGCCAAGAAAGAGACGAACCATTGTCTGCCTTATTGCTGGAATAAATCTTCATCGCTTCCCGGCTCCTGGTTTATTTATCAAGGTGTAGCAATTACATTAAGTCTGGCATGGTTATTGGACACAACCCGAGACCAATATCGCAGCTGAGCATGCATCTTCCGGAAGTGCAGACGTGGGGCGGCTTCAGTGGCCCCATCGGGTAGCCAAAAACCCTTGCGTGATGCAGGAGGAACTCCCAGAGGTCAAAGACATTCCCACTGGCTGGGCGAAAGTTGATCTGGGAACTGGACCAGCAGGCGCCGAACTGAAATCCAACGAATGTTTCCAATTGTGTTTCCATCTAAGAACATAGCCTGATTTCCCTGATTTAGCATGTGAGTTCTTTCCATAACTCGCATTTTCCAGCGGTAAAGTATCTCCCGATTGAACTCTCAATTTAATGTAGAAATATATTTTCTTATGTTCCATATCGTTGATAAAGTATGTAATGCTTGTTAATGAAGGGTTCATAGGCAGGACTAAATGTATCCTTGGATATCCTTGGTTAGTTCTTGTTGTCGGTGACTTGTTGGGACCAATGCTGCAGACGCTCGTTCATCTGACGGAATCCCAAGCGCGACGGAAGAGCCCTCGGCGTCCTGTGCAATCCAAAGACTCTCAGGTAGTACAGGAAAAATTCGAAAAGCTCGAACTCAAAGTCTTTGACATAATGAAAGGATATAGCCGAAGCAGCACAGCAGTCACTTCTCTTAAAAGAGCAAAATATTACTCATGAGCATTGTAGTTATGTGTATAAGAATGCAATCCTACATTTGGCTTGTGGAAGAAGTAGCCCTCCAGCCAGGAGTTAGTTAGGATGGTGGGGAATACCGTGAAGGGATTGACGGGCAGGAAGCGATGGTGTCCCTGGAAGTCCCGGGTGTCTCCCGCTACAACACCCACATCCTGCAGGCAGTGACCGATCTGTACGTCCTCGGGCTCCCCGTTCAACTTGCAGATGGTGGTGCTGTTCAGCGCGAACAGATTCAGACGGCGCAACGCGTCCCTGCTGAGCACGTAGCCTCCGCCACCGGACATGTAGCCCTGGGAAAAATACGCTTTGAAGCGACAGCCAAAGTACACAGACGATTCCGGATCGTAAGGGTATAGGAACAGGCGCAGATTCTCCATTACAATGTAACTGCAAAGATACATTTCTTAGGCTGTGTGCCCAATGGCCAAATTGCATCACTTACGTGTCATCATCGGCCTTCAGAAACCAGTCGTACTCGTTGAGGTAATGCTCGTGTACGTAGGCCATTCCTGTCCGCACTTTGGCATATAGATTCTTCCGGGATTCGGATATGTTTATCTGAAGTATGTTCAGGTTGGGATCTGTTTGGCTGCTCATGAAGATCAGCCTGTTGCACCGGGCTCCCCATGTCCGATTCACCAGTGCCGCTTTTGTGGCATGCGAAGATGGCATCGTGAGCACAAGGCAGAGTATGCGCACCTCCCTTCTCAACCAGGTAGCCAGGTGCTCCTCCGAGGCCACTGGATACTTAAGTAGAGCCGCCTTCTCACTCGCCCGCAAGTCGTTATTCCTCCACAGCTTTAGGTAGCCTATAAAATCGGTCAGTCGAATGCCCAACATAATGCCTAAGAAGAGGAAGATAATGTTCCGAACCATTACCAGGATCATTGTATACTGCGATTGCAGTACTTTCTTAGGTGAGAAGAGATCCCATGCTGTGTCCAATTGGCGCAGCAATTTCGTTTATACATTTCGATTAGAGAGTCCGTGAAACAATACGATTTGTTCGTTGGTAAACTGCTGATGGCAGTCAGTATCAAAGTCTTGGAAGTATGAAAACAATTGGTATTTACTTAATGATATTCTTAAGAGTTTAAAGGCTAATTCTATTTGACTGTCGGTATGCTAATATAAGTCTTAAGTATGTACTATATAGACAGAAACATCTGTTAAATTAACCACGCGTTTGAATTAGTGCTATTTTCTTGAGCCCACTGATTGAGCTGGTTCTGCAGTTCATCGGGACTCAGTCTGGGTGGCAGCGATCTCTGGGACAAGGGAGTTCCAAAAATGTGCAATCGATATAGCAGGTATTCATACATTTCGAACTCGTGGATTTTGACATAGTGAAAGCTAATTCCCGAAGTCGAGCCAGTTTCATTCACCTGAAACAAAAATTTATTAGGGATAATGAGTACATTTTTTGATATACAGTACTTACTGGTTCATAAAATGTCAGTTTGGGCAGCCAATTGTCGGTGGGAAAAGTGGGCAGCATAAACTTGAGGGACAAGGGCAGAAATCGATCTCGGCCTTCCTCATCCCGCGAATCGCCTGCAACTACTCCCACATTTTGCAGGCAGAAGCCAATCTGCCTGTCCTCTGAATTGTTGTTGATCGGGCAGAATTGGCTGTTGTTGAAGGCAAAGAGATTGAGTCGACGCAGTGCATCCCGACTCATGACATAGCCGGCTCCTCCGGACATGTAGCCCTGCGGAAAGGTGGTGCGGAATCTGTGGCCAAAGTAGAGCGCTGCCTCGGGATCATAGGGATAGAGCATGAAGCGCAGATTTTCCATTATCACAAAGCTAAAATATGGTTAAAGTGAATATATGATTTTGGAACTAGCATGATTTCACTTACGTGTCATCATCTGCCTTGAGGAACCAGTCGTAGTCCTCCCCATGGTTCCGGTACACATACTCCAGGGCCTTCCTCATTTTGAGATACAGGTTGTTCCGTTCCTCGGGCACGCCCACATCGATGACGCCCAGTTCCCGATCCTCCTGGCTGCTGATGAAGATCAGTTTGTTGCAACGCCTGCCCCACGTCCCCTTCACTCGTTTCACTCTTGATTGGTGATTCTTCGGCAGTGTCAGCACCATGCAGAGTACCCGTGTTTCATTATGGAGCCACAGCGCCAGCTCCTCCTCAGTCGGCAGCTGGGGCGTGGCCCCTTCCTCCAGCTGCGTGATGGCCGTGCTCGCGAACTGACTGTCGGTCAGCTGGAAGTACTCTAAGAAGTCCGTCAGTTGAATGCCAATGATGAGGCCCAGCGCCAGGCAGAGTATATTGCGATACATGGCGAGAGTGTTCCAGGCTGAAACTAACCAGCTCCAGCTGACATTTGGCGATTCCGCTGAGGGGAACTGGAGGGCACTGGAGTGGAGCTCTTACAAAACGAGCCGGGGGCACAGCGAATGCATTTCGCGGTGTCGCTCATCGCCGCCAGCTGATCGTCGACTGCTCGATGGGCTCGCATCGCAAACGGCTTAAAGAGTCTCCCCCAACTGAGAAAAATGTCGGCAATTAAAGTCACTGAAAGAAACAATTTCATAGTAGCTTCCAACAAAATAATCTTTATAAACATATTAAAGGAAACGGAACCAATTTGTTGAAGGCTGTAAACAAAAACAATTAATCAAGTATATTAATAGACTAGCAATATTTAGCTTGCCGGATACGATTTTGTTTCAAGTGCACCTCTCTCAGCCCGGTCAAAACGAGTTTTCAGCTTTGGCTTGTGAAAGGCATTTGTAATGAGTCACACGTGGTGCGATGAGTTCGTCTTCGCTGCCATGTCGTCGGTCGTCTTCTTCAGCAAATCTTTCCAATACTCAACAATTGGAAACCAAAACAAGACTAAATTTGCTCCAAAGTGGCTGCCCATTATCGGCCGACTAGACGCCGAATGGATTCCCTTTCCCTTTGGTGGGCCAAGAGTATCCGGAGCAACGCACCGGCATCTATTTTTGGGCCCAACCGGTTTGGAGCCTCCTCTTGACCCACTCCGGCACAAGTTAGCGCCTCTCGCCCACTGAAATCCCAGTTAATCCAGAGCACCGGGGCGAACGGCTATGTGGCAATGAAATCACTCGTTTATTTTATTGCTAGATAATGTTCATTTCATTTCGTTCGTTTATGATTTAGCTTTCCATGGTACATATCCGCTTGTTATGTTTACTTAGTTTAACTGAATTCGCTTTACTTTGTAGATTTACTTTAGCATGGTTTCTTTAGACTAAATGTGGACTAATTATTTCACTTCAGATTGTGTTGTTAATCGTTTCGCATTGTTAAACATCTAGTGTCTTGTTATTCTTTGCTGTTCGACCTTTCGCCATTCATACACTCACCTCTGGCCTTAGAAAACTTTGTTACAAAACTTGTAATATTAGTTTGTCAGCTGGCTCAGCGTACTTAGAGCAGCTCCATTACATCCTCCGATTACACGCTAATCCTCGTTATACGTTTAGTAAGTGCACTTGCCAATTTCTGTTTATCGGAGGAGCCTCTGGCCAGAGGCCTCAAAAAGAAGGAAAAGGTTGCGAAATAAACAAAAATTGTCCGGCAAACTTCATTACAACATTCGGGGACGATCCCTCTTTATACCAGGCCATACGCAAAAGGGATTTTTACTTATGTTAGTTAGTTACACAGCCTTAGAAACTACTTAAAACTAAAACATACATAAATCGGGGTCAACAGAATGTGACAAGGGTATTACAAAAATTATAAAAAGTTAAACAGAAAAATCATGTTTTGGTTATACAAAAATTAGGACACAGAACAGTGCGTTTCAAGACCATCAGGCAGTTGGAGCTTACAAAAAAAAAAGGATACTTGGTTAAATATGATATAAATTCAGTTACCGATTCCATTTCCACAATGGCCTTAAAACACACTTTTCGTATTGGACATAACAATAAGTGCTGATTAAAACATACAACTATTTTTGGAGTATTCCACAAATTATATAACAATTACAAAAAAAATAAAATATTTTTATATAAGCGAAAATTTTACAATTTTACAGCTTTAGTTCTATTCTAAGTGTTTCATTCGTTTATGTTTTACATTCTAATTTCGCTTGCAAAAATATATTTAAATGGTAATTCAACATGTTTCAATCTTTTCATTTTGTTTGCTTTGCGTGGTTTTTGTATAAATTGGATTTATAAATTTATATGTATTTGTTTGTTTCAGTTAAATTTTACTGTTTACGGTTTAGCTTTGCTTTAAACTACATATATCAGTAATAATATTATTGTTTTTCAATATTCCTTTGCTTCTACATTTTTCCGTTTTGTGGTTGTATCATATTTTTCGTTTAGTCTTAGGAACCTATTTGTAACTAGCAAAACGCAGACGCGTACATGTTTCTATAAAAATCCTATAATTTCGCTTAAAATTAGTTCATATATGTATAACATCAAAATATATGTATATGTAGATTTATATTTATGGATTCGCTTTTGAGTCCTATTCATAATATATGCGAAATAAGTCAATGCATTCCATTCCACTATTATACAATTATCCCAAGATTATTTGAAGATTTTAGCTTATTCCCTCACCATTAAAGACCTGGTTCTTAAGTGCATTGAATTATTACAATACATTAGAGAACGACTACTTGTCGGGTGAATCAGCACGCATTTCAGTATCTTTGAATGTTTTAAAATGATTAAACTCTTTGAAATCAAAGCGTAATGGTCGAAAAGCCTGCAATGACTTTTTCGCTTTTATAATGTTTAAAAATTGAATTCATCAAAAAAATTATAATAGAAGTTATTAATCGTTAATTAATTGTATTATTCTCTTTTTGTTTAGCCACTGACAAAGCATTGACAAGTTCTAATGTCTTCTTATCGTAATATTTTTTTTTTTTTTTTTTAAATTTTTTAGATGTTTTAACATTGGCACGATACCTATAAATAATATATATGCGTTTAGATTACATAGCTTAAGAAAATATATATGGGTGTATACGTTTGTAAGACATCTATTAACTAGTATGGTTGATTAGCATTAGTTCGTACCCGATTACATTTAATAATTATTCCAATTCAAATCTTACGTTACAATCCCAACACTTTTCTCTAACATGATGTACAAACTAAATGCTCTAGGTCTGAGAAAAGAAAGTTAAGAACTCCAATATCATGAAGGCAAACATCGCATCCAAGCCGGGGAGACAATCCCCAAAAAGTTTCTCTAACTATGAATAACAAGTTCCGTTTGTGTATATATGAATCTGCTCGCCTAACTGATTACGTATAAAACTAAACAACATATAAAATAAATTACAAAATGAACGCGTTGTTAGCTTACTTTGCTGCTTATATGCAATGCAACACGCAGTAGTGGTCTATAAAAGCCGTATAGATAATGTGTTCAGCTCGTTACTTTCATGTTTAAACTTCCATCTACGTGAGCAAAAATTGTTAGCAAAGGAAGTATCTATTTGATTTGGTCTTCGAGACCATTACAAAAGTAACCCAGTTTGGCTTTTAGATGATGAAATGCTAGCGGCTATTGCTCTGACCAACACTGCCTGTATTTACTCTTTGTGTGGAAAACACCTTGGTTCTAAATGTATAATTCTTTAAAGCATATTCAAAGCATTCGATATATATTGTTGCTCGGTTGGTTTGTTTAAATGCATGGTGCATGCCGCGAAACTGATCAACTACAATATATGATTATTTGTGTATATATACAGCTGTAAGCGTTTGTCATAACATATCGCCAAACTCCAAAGGTATTTAAGGGCAGTTCTAACATCCACTACTTCTAACATCTGGGAGGGCTTTTGTGCCACAGATATTTGGGGGTTTCGCTACGCTGAAGGATTTTGTAAATTTAGCACTAAGTTATATGTTAATTTACTCGCTGTTTAGTTTACAGAGTTTTTTCGTTTCTCTTTGTACAAAGTTTTCGCGTTTCCAACGAGTTTCTTTTGCTGCCTATTTTTCTACTCAACCTTAATTCTAGTCTAGCTTAGAGCTAAGTTTCTTTCTCACACAATCGTACTCTAACACACGGTCATGCGCTTTGGACTTTGGGCTTAAATATATACCGCTCGAATATATCTAATTGTTAATTTGTGTATGTATATGCATATAAAACCAATTTCGCATTCTCGCTCACTCGCACTGACACAAAAATATATGCAGTATATCGCTAGCACTGAAAGTTCTTATGTATTTTTACAACGCCCCGTTGTGGTTAATTTTCACTTGTTATCCCCGGCATTCGATGATGAGGAGCTGCTGCCCACGACTCCACCTGATCCTCCGCCATTCTGCTGCTGGGTTTGCTGCTGCTGCGGGGGCAGGGTGTCTGAACGGCGATAGTACAGCAGGTAAGGCACACGGGGCGTGTGCGGCTGGAGGACGTGCTTCTCGCTGACCGGCTTTACCGAGCTGTCGTCGTAGCGCAGCCAGCTGCTGTAGCCCGTGTGGAAAACGTCCGTGATGTAGTGGCCCTTCGATGCCTCCTTACCATCGTGATAGACAACCGCAAACAGGCGATAGGCGCGCTGCTTCTGCGAGGTCTTCTTTGAGCCGAGGATTTCTGAAACGAAGTCGAAAATGAACATCGGTACGGTAATGATGATTTCATGGCAACATACTGGCATCGATCTTTAGTTCCACGGGGAAATCCACCTTCTTCAAAATCTTTGTGCACCCATCAGAGCGGTAGTCGAAGTACTTTAAATGCAATATCAGGACGACGGGTAGTTTCTCCAGCGTCATCTGCTGCCAGGCCACAACCTCCTGTTTTGTTTTGCTGCCTGTGACTCCCTCCAACTGATCGCGACCCACAAGGATCTCCAGTGCCTCCTTCACAGATGCAGCTTTCTGTAGAGATATAACATTTATGAATTTAAATAGCTGATATGGGCAAAATTATCTAAGTAATAATTCTTCTACATTTATTGTCTGTGCCCACTGTTGAAAAAACTATTGAATACAATTATCTCTATTAAAAAGCGGAGCACGTGCATCAACCTCAACGTCTGGTAACCATCGCCAGAACGGAAACAATCACCAAACGCAGGCGAGACTGAGCATTTCATCTTCCACGAACGTAACACAGACGCCGGCTGGGAAATGGTGCCGAAGTGTCTGTTGACTTGTCTGTGGTGATTAAATGATTTAATACCGATAAGGCCATGACATATTTTTTAAACATAAAAAAAATTCTAAAACGGGTATCCATATTCGAAACTCACTTCGATATTCAGTTGAAGCGTAAAGAAGGGCTGAATTACATCCGTGGAGTGTTCTCCCTCACGCTGCAGCCGGGAGCGCAGTTCTCCCCGGAAGATATCGCTTACGGGAGTGCGTCCGAAGTCGGTCTGACGGGTTACGCTGCCCTTATTACGATTGTTGCAAATCATCTGGGGAGTAAAACATTCAATTAAGCGAAATGACATCATAATAAAGCAATTAACTTACCTGCCAGACATCGCCTCCATCCTCTGGTTCCGCGGGTTCCTGACCATTTTGCTGGGGTGTGGGCTTATCAATCAGCTTAATCACCTGCAACAAAGCCAACAAGACAATGAGAAATTTGGAACGCCAACTTTTGCCAAACACTTACCTCCAGCATCTCGTCGTTCAGCTTGTTTAGAACGTAGCCCAAGAATTCTTCGGCGTCCTCTTGACGACCTTCGACATGCTCCTCTCGACTGTCGTTCCACAGCTTGTAGATCTCAGTGGGTTCAAAGGCCATGTCGCATTGCAAATCGGAGCCCACAAACTCGTCCTTGCCCTTGCTTTGCGATCCCTTGTTGAGGTTGTTCAGACGCAGGCGAAGACCGCTGGGCAGCGATGAAAAGTTGGTCATAAAAGACATCCTATAGGCAAAACAGAAGGTTATAAAACAGAAGGTTATAAAACGTAAACGGCTGTGTACTTAGATGTAACAAAGGATAAAATAATAATAGTGTTTGTGCCGCATTTGGCGAAGAAATCCAAAAAACGTGATATCTTCTACTTAAAATCGGAGCACGTGCACCAACCCCAACACTCAGCAGCTACCGTCAAAACGGAGGTAACCAAAGAGCGTAGGGCCGGTGGCATTTCATCTTCCACAAACGTAACACAGACGCCGGCTGGGTAATGGTGCCGAAGTGTCTGTTGACTTGCCTGTGGCTTGACTTCGAATGATTTGATTGAGCTAAATATAAGTTCTATTCCTATTCCCAGTTCGTGCTATAAACTTACATGGCGTTCACAGTGGGCGTTTTGACCTCGCTCAGGACAGCCGCCTGCTTGGGAATGGAGCGCAGCAGGTTGTAGAACGGCGAGCAGCCGAGCAGGGCCTGCAGGATCGAGTTGATGTAGCAGTAGTTGGACCTGTTGGTCAGTCCTCGGGGACGCAGGCTGATCGGCGCCAAATTGGTCTTGTGGCGCGTCAGGTACTCGGCGTACTTGCTGGTCCACTCATCCAGTTGCTGCTGCACAGGACGCGGCGGTTCCGGCTTGAGGGGCTTGACGGAAGCCGACGCGGGGCTGGGAGCAGGAACTGCCTGAGCGGATGCAGCAGAATAGGAGAGCGCTCCTGGGGTGACCAGCGGAACCGTGGGCGCCGGCACAGGTGCTGGCAACTGTGACTGCTGGTGAGCCGTGGGCAGGGGCAAATTCTGAGGAGGCGACGACGGCTGAGCAGCTGGGGCGGCAGCCGCCACTTGAGCTGGCTGCGGCGGAGCCAATTGGAGCACTGGATGGGCTGGCTGCTGCTGTGCAATTTTGCTGGCCTCGTAGGGCGCCACCTTGGCCACGGGCTTGTTGCTGGCAAACAAACTGGCCCACGAAAGCTGCGAACTGTCGCTGCTGTTCTGCGAGGCTGGTGGCGCAGGTGGGGCAAGATTCAGTTGCGGCTGCGGGTTGGCTGATGAACTGGTGGCCACCACGGAGCTCAGCACTGCTGGCTCATAGCTCTGATGCTTTTTAGGAGCATAGTTGCTGTAGGACTTGCTTGGTGCTGCTGCTGCTCCTGTTTGTGCGGCCTGCGCATGTTGCTGTGCTGCAGACTGCTGTTGCTGCGCGGCAGCCACGGCTGGTGATGCACTACTGTTGCCAGTCTCCGGTTGAAATTGATTTGGGGTAGCCGTAATGCTCGCCGTTGAGGTAGTTACTGTTGTGATTGCCACGGGAGCTGCAGACGCAGACGCAGTTGCTGCTGCCGGTGCCGCTGCTGCCTGTTGGCTGTTTTTGCGCTCCGGCGTTGGCGCTGCCCAAGCCACCGGCGAAGAGGGCATCTTCATGGTGCCGTAGTTGCGCACCTGTGGCTGGTTGTTGCTGCTGCTCGAACTGCTGTTGCTGCTGCTTCCGCCGCTGCTGTTGTTGTTATAGCTGTTCTGGGTGTGGTAGTGTTGCTGCTGGTAATGCTGCTGGTTGGTAAAAGTCTTAGTGGTGTGGCTGTAGTTGGCTTTGCCCGCCGGTCCACTTGCAGCACCCACTCCAGGTCCATTGTTTACACTATTGGGAGAAGCGGTGACCGAAACCGACTGCGTGGACTTTTTGTGCTGAGCTGAATTGGTCCAGGACATGGTCTTGGTAGTTTGGATGCCCGTGTCGCTGCTGCCGTGCTGGTGATGATGGTGATTGTACTCTGAGGAGTACTTACGGCGCACCTGTTGCTGCTGCGATTGATTGTATTGCTGCGAGGGTTTGCGCTGTGGCTGCGGTTGCTGCTGCTGCGGTAAATGATGCTGATCATGATAGCTATTCTGGTGCGCAGCTTGTGGCTGCTGCTGCTGCTGTTTTGGCGACACCACCACCGGTGATGTTTGCTGCTGCTGATGTTGCTGCAGCGGTGCCTGTTGCAGCTGAGGTGCCACTGTAGCTACTACAAGGTTTGGCACTTTCGTTGGCGGTTTTTCGGTTTGCAGCGGCTGTAGTTGCTGCGGTTGCTGCTGCTCTTCTTGCTGCTGCTGCTGCTGCTGTGGTAGTTGATGAAGCTGCTGCTGCTGTTGCTGCTCTTGGAACTCGATTTGCTGCTGCTTCTCGTTGGCCAACTTCTCATCCAAGGCCACCACCTCGTTGTTGTTCTGTGTCAAACTCTTGTCAGCTGCAAAGAGCAAGAAAGTTGATTACAATCAATAAAAGCTTTTACTCTGACCTTAAATGGCAATTTCCCAGCACCCGCTGTTGAAATGTGAGAAGAAATTCAATTGCCGCATGCAAACTAATTTACAAAATCAACATAATTGATGCCAATTGAAGCTAAATGCTTAGAACTCCAGCGATCACTGACGGAATGCTTGGCTGTCTGAATTGTAAGGGAATTTTGGGAAGCCATAGGCAATTAATGCTTAATTAAACCCCAAATTGATTCGATATTATGTGAAGAACTGGCAAATATAACAAACAATATCCACAGCAAATACGGATAAGCCTACTAATCTGTCTGCATATTCGAATGCACAGAGCTGATCCAAAAAGAGAGCACGCATATCTTTCCCTTTTCCGGCTCCATGGGGGTTTTCGGTCTACATTTGTGTATGGATGGTCCAATAACTGCCGGCAGGCAATGTTCTCATGTCCCCCTTCTTTCTGCTTCATTTGTTCTGATACTGATAAGCGGGCCATCGATTGCAGCTATCAGTGCAAATAGAAAACATAACTAATCCATGTCAAACTCAAGTAGGGAAAAAACAGCCGAAGCTGGTGGAGAGTAGACCCCATTTGGCCTGTTGCTAGGTGTTTGAACTTCGCACTCGACCCTGATATGAGCCACCAGATAAACCAGCATGGCCACTCGTTCCCAACTCGATAAGACCCATACAATGTAGAGCCGGAAAAAGGTTAAGCCAACACGGGCGAATGGCAGTCAACATCCATGTGATCTCCCATCCCAGATCCAGTTCAAACAGATCGCTCCCTAATTTATACAAAGCGGAATCTGGGTCGGGATCAATATTGGGAAATTTAAACTATAGATTTCGAGAGCATACCTCAGAAATCACTCACTATATGCCTGATAAATAAATCAGTTCAGTTTGACCTCCCTTTATAAGAGCAATGGCGAAATATCAAAATGTTTATGAATTGTTATTCTTGTGTACTACCTACTACTACTGTGATCAGGTTACATACCTTTCCCGCTCTTTTCTCGATTCAAAATCCCGCATGAGTTTTCCCATACACTACAAATTTATTCCTCGGATTGGATCTCATTTCCAAAGACAACTTTCCCAGGGCAGCCTGTACTTGTGCTGCTATCATTATTATTTATATCCCCCTACTGGCCATTTTGAACATGCTAAAATGGATATTAGCGCTTGAGCACTAACCAAGTGCTCTTCTATTCGGAGTTTTGTCCATTGCCAGTTGGTGTTAAACGCCCATTTATTATTGGAAATATTTCCGCCCCCGCGGGCTCCATCGATTGAAGGCATCATATGACAATGAGCCCCCTTCCGCCTCTTCCCTCCGCGGAATTTCGAGTGCGCTAATTAATTTCAATTAGCGACCAACAAGCCGAGAACTAAGTGTGCGCCGTGTGTTGTTCAATAAATATAAATATAGGAGAAATCGAGCAAATCGAGTGCAAATACTGTATGGAAATGTGTGGAGATTAATGCATGTAAAATAGTGGCAAGTGGCGCGCTGAGGGGGCGAAATCTGTGCCAGGGTGTCGTCGGTTTGGGTGCAATAAAAACCGCTTTGGAACGTGTTGCCATAACGATTCAATAGAGAGGGACGCACTGAGCCGGGATTGTGCGAAAGAGAGCGGCGATCCGCACTGTCACAAGGTTGGATGGATAATTACAGAGCTGAGTGCACAGGTAAATTGCAATGGCTTGACTGCTGCAACAAAAGCAAACAGGGAAATTGTCAGGCACGAAACAACAATATAATACGTAAGGCGGCGGAACTGTACTCAATTTCCATTTGTTATTCCATGTTCCATGTGATAAATGAAAAATCAACCGGGGCTCGGGGGTCGGGACTCGCTCGCAGCAATGTCAATCCATTAGAATACTGGCATTCCCATGTTGCCCCCCAAACCGAGTCGTCTTCAAAAGTCCGCTTTCGGTTTCATCTGTATAACAGTTGGCCCGCCAAGCTTCATTGGTTCAAATGAATTTGTTTTCCAGTCTCAAATTCCACTTGATATATATATATATAAATATTTGGAGAAAAGAAGAAAGATTTCGTAATTGTTTCCGTTCCCTAACCAAACATAAACATCCAATGAAAATATGTCGCACTAGGTTAAGTCGCTGGCATTCCGAGATCCTCCCCTTTTCCACAATTCATTTGTTGCTGTTATTGAACGCGCGATTTTATTCAATTTTTTATTAGCTAGCAACAGAAATCGGAGGAACCGGTGGCCGAGACCCGCTCTATGAGTAATTTATGCTTATTGAGCTTCGATTCGATCCGAGAGTCACCAATTGTAAACACGATGTGGACGCCTTTTAATTGAGCGAATCAGCAACAAAACCATATTTTCACATATAAAAGTCGCACCGCAAACAAATTATCAGGATCTAAATATAAAGTCATAAAAATTAATTATTACCCTCATCTAACAGAAGCTTCATATATATATGCTTCACCGATTTGAAATATACTTTCAATATAATAGTTGGCGTACAAAGTAATAGTTATTTAAACAAATGAAACAATAACACCATGTACACCAATCTATTCAATAAGAAGTTATTCATTTTGTTGATTAGTTATTTTAATCAGCTCCCTGACTCACAAGCAAAATGAAAACAAACCAAAGTGCGTGGCGGCTAAAGTTTATTTTGGAGAACAAAGAATCCAGTATAAAGAATACAGCAGTATATGCAAGTATGGCACATATAGATAGCAAGAAATTGCTTTCTTGTGCTTAAATTATACAAACGCTGCACTTCTCGATATACATGGATTTATACATTCACCACATATCGAATGTCCGTTTAGTAATGCTTTTAAGTTTTAAGTTATAAAATCTATACATCATTTAATGAAATTTCGTTCTCAAAAATATATGTATAATTTACCTTAAACGCAAAGGCATAATAGAGAAGATGACACTTTTTCATTTTTCAGCCCACGCGTCGTATGCGTAACGTGAGTCGCACACATTCACACACATTCATTGTTGATTGAACTGACCCGTATGCAATGAAACGACTGGTCTTCCCATAATGGAGCTCACTGCCCATTGAAATTGATAAGTAATCTGCTCAAGCGTTGGATAATTCATGGCGGATGCGAAGCAACGTAGAATTCAATGAAGAATGAGCACAGTTTCCACCGCCTGGCAACAGGGCCAAAAACGAATTGTTGCAGGCAATTCAATTGAATTCATTTGTGTCAATTTGAAATAAATAATACCCCGCGCAAGGAAGACAAGCGGGAAAAAGCTTAGAACAATAAGTGAAATTGAATGCGAACGAAAATTGCATAATTCTATGAGCCACGCGACCTTCGCCGCAGAAGAAAAACAAAGTATTTGGTGCGGATAGCAACGGATAGAGGGGTTAGTCAGGGTTCCTGGCCACCTTATCGCCAAGTTATTTACAAGCTGTTGACGGTTTACTTCGAAGTGGCTTTAAAGCATCAACTGATAGGCATCGATGGTGCGGCGACGAGCGACAGAAGTTAACGTGAACTGACAGCCGTGGAATACAAGGACACGCGCTGAAATGTATCCTGTGCCCACCGCCCCCACACGCCCACATTAACATATAAATGCGAGTAGCAGATTACGAAGGAGCGGAGCTCGCTTCAGTGTAACCCGTACATACAGTAGAACTCTGGGGAGAAGTCCGAGCACTTCACGAGATAAATTTAAACGTACCGACTTAACTGGAACAAAAAACATGTCTTGGAATCGGTAGTTCCGCACATCAAAGTCTTTTGATATGACAATTTCCCACAATTCGGATTGATTATGGACCAAGTTCGACTGTAGCTGCCAGATAGGCAATGTATCTGACAGATACTGAGGCAAGGCTCATCGGCAAAACGGGCGCCGCATACCAAGCAATGCAACAAGTTGAACAAGCAAAAAACAGCAAGGTAAAACAGTCGAAGCAACAAACTGCGTCATTTTGAAAACACAATATTCTACAATATTTTCGTATCTGTCGCCGTGTATCTGTATCTGTATCGGTACCTGAATCGGGGCAATGGCAATGGCAAGGAAAGCGTTGTCAGCGTATAATAAAACGCTTAGCAGCCAAACAAAGCGAGAAAAGCATTGACTGCACAACACGGCGTATGCGCAATTTTCATTTTCATTAACAAAGAAGGCATGGGAACTAGCAAGAAAGGGGGTGGTGGACATGAAGGGGTGCTCTTAGTGGGGTGCTGCGAAGAGGGTGGGGTGACAATAATTGAAGAGTCATCACTGGTTCATTCAACCTTTCAGCAACGAGGAAATAAAGAACTGAGGAAAGCTCTTGGCCTGGAGAAATCTTTTGTGTTCTTGTCTCTGCAAAGCTCTGTTCCCTCAGCAAAAAATGAATAGTTCAAGGATAGTTTATTCGTTGCACAAAGTGAACATCTGTGACAGTGCGAAAAACAATTTACGCTCATAAAGAGGAAAGAAGAAAGTCCCTTTTATCAAACTTGTCACGTTTACTTAAAATATTTAAATTAAAACTTAGTATGAAGCTAAATCTTATGGCATTTCATATTATCTTAAGTAATTTTTCTTAGTGCATTGCCCTATTTCACCCACATTTCACTCGCTTGCGTTTGGTTTTTTGGCACACTGTTTTAAATGGGCCAGCTAATTTCCCAAAGACACCTGGTGCAAACGGCCACTAATCCATCCCGCTCAGTTTGGCCCCTAAAACTTTGGAGATCGGGTGTCACGGGCTACGTCCTCGTTTTCCAAACGTCCTGGGTGCATTGCGTTTTGCGGCACATGCAATTTTAATAAGAAGAACTCTAACCGCACACATTGCGGTATAACAGTTTTGCTGCGATTACCGCTATTTCGGATTAAATTTCAGTTAGGTTAAGTGTGATTTGCAGGCACACGCAGTTTGTTAGCCAAGATTGGAGGCGTTGGCCATTTGAGGCCCCACATAATGCGTTAATAACACAGCAGCAAATCGAGTTAGCGAATCGGAACACAAAAAAAAAAAAACATGAAAGAATCGTGGGAAGAGCCAAAGTGGCGCCCTCTGGCGTTGACCCACAATATCGGAGGGGTTTCATTTTCCTTCCATGTGAGCGTGTGTTTGCCATGGAATTTTTATGAATGACATTGACCAACCACCCAAGAAGAAGGAGAAAAACTCCTGCTCACATCCCCCCGAAGGAAAGAGAGAGCCCAAAGAGAACGAAAGAAGTCTCTTACGACGCCTCACCGCAACAAATACTACGAAAAAGTGCTAACCAAGCCGAAAAACTGTTATAAACAACCAGAAGACGAAAAGCACATTTTTACGATTTTACGACCTGGCAACAGTCGAAAAAGTTGATAAACAAAATAACTAGAAATATCTCAAAAGGCCTTCTTATCAGCTGCGTGTCGAATGCATTTTATTATTAAAGTGAGCCAACTGTAAAGATAATGCGCGGATTATACAATGGTCGGCGCCTAAAAGGCGGCAGACAAACGTAACACTTTCACCCGAACACGCACTTAGAATGACAGTAGAACTTCCCTAAATGAAACTTACAGTTCGGAAGTTGCACTGTTACTAATAAAAATAATTAAAAATATAAATATCTACACTATGAAAGTGATTTGCCTTGATATTTTGAATGCGCAAATATTTTCAGTAATGCATACAAGAATAGGAAAAATATCCGTATGTTCAAAATGTTCAAGATGTAATTTCCGTGCAAGGTGTCCTGTAAGATTTGGCGTAGCTTCTGAAAAGTAAAAGTTAACCTTTAACCTAAATCGGCAGTAAAGAGCAACAGTTTCTGCGCTCTTTGGTTTAGGAACATTATGCAGTATAACAGTTTGAACAATTGCTGTGGCCATGTGGCAAAAGGCGGTTACCGGTTTTTCAGGCTTTACCTTTTCAAATTCAAATCAAATAAAAGCCAAGATAATAAAAAGAAGGGAGAAAGACAAAAAGGCAACCCTTGGGCAAACAAAGAGGGGTTGTTTGGCGTGGCTCTCCCTATCTCTGCCGCTCTCTCGCTCCCGCGGCGATTTGTTTTTGTTTCAATCAGCTGTTTTTTGCGGACGAGAGCGCGAGTGGAGCTTGCGCTCTGTGAGCTTGAACTTCAAATGCAACAAAACGGGCGAGAGAGCGAAGGAGAGAGGGCGAGTGTTTTTACAGAAACTTAGAATTTGTCTTTGTACATCGTATAACAGTCGCTTTTTGCTGCCGTTACGAGGAATTTTCATTTTCATTTCGCAGCGGACGGCGCAGCAGTTCAGAACAATACTCGGGGAATTCAAAATCGCAATCGGAGATTGTTAATTTTCGCCAGATTCGCAAAAAGCAAACGAAAATGTCGCCCAAATGCAACTGCAGCTAAAAGTTATCGAGTAGTGTGTGTGCCGCCGAGTGTGTGCGTGGTGTGCGCTTTTTATCGATCACACTCCGCTCTTCTTCTTCCTCCTTTCCACCTCACCTCCCCTTCCGCACACAGACACTCTGCCACGCTCTCCAATCGAATTTCAAAGCTGAAAATCGGAAAATTATACAATTGCATTCGCAAATTACGACGTACACACGTACGTACGTACGTACAGCACCCCCAAAAAAGCTGAGGAAATCACAGAAACGCAAAATCAAAGTCAAAGAAAAATCAAAGCAAAGAACCAGCGAAAATCGGGCAAATTTAAGGAAAACAAACATTATCTAGTGACCTCAGCTGCAGCTGCAAGTGTAAGTTAAAAATAAACAAAGCGGAAATAATCGAAAATAAGGCACAAAAACCGCAAGGAAAATAGTAACGGTTAAACTGAAACCAGCACAAAATAAAGTCAAACAGCCCAACTGGAGCTAAAATATTAATAAACAGGCCAAAGGCAGCCGTCGTCTAATATTTGTTTAAATACAGGCAGCCCACGCCTTTTATCGCTAGTGAATTTATGAATTTATCAAACTAAACGAAAACAAAAACTCAATAACAATTGACACACACTCACACAAACGACAACTGCAGTGGGAGAGCAGCGAAGAGTGAGCTTGCAAAGAGCGAGAGTGAAGAGATAAACTTGGGCTCTCTCCTTCGCATTTGGCATTCACACGCGGGCAGCGACGCCAAGCGGACGTTCCTCCTCCTTCTCCACCCTTCGCGCATCACACTTTCTAGCCCACTTTTTCAACTCCACCAAAACCGCGTGTGTGCCCGGGAACCCTAACCCTTCGTCCCGCCAACATGGTGGATACTAACAGTTCAAATCCCGGCATCGTGGGTGGAAACTCCGCCTCGTCCGCCAGACTAAGGAGATTCGAGCGGACGGACAGTGAGCTGGCCTGTGAGGAGGCGGCCAGGCTGACGGCGGAACAGAGTCCAGAGGACGAGGACAACCAAGATAACGACGAGGATGACGACGACGAGGAGAGCGTCTACGGGGAACTGCCGCCTCCGCCGGACGGAGGATACGGCTGGGTCATCTGCTTCGCCAGTTTCATGTGCAACATGATCGTGGACGGTATCGCCTACACGTTCGGCATCTTCCTGGAGGAGTTCGTGGCCTACTTCCACGAGGGCAAGGGCACGGTGGCCTGGGTGGGCAGTCTTCTGTCAGGAGTCTACCTTAGCGCCGGACCCATCGTTTCCGCCCTGGCCAACAAGTACGGATGCCGAGCCGTCTGCATAGCTGGGAGCATAATCGCCTGCATAGCCTTCGTCTTGAGTACCTTCAGTACCAACGTGAGCATGCTGATGGCCACCTATGGCTTCATGGGAGGATTCGGCTTCGGCATGATCTATCTGCCAGCTGTAGTGGCCGTGGGCTATTACTTTGAAACCAAGCGGAGTCTGGCCACAGGAATCGCGGTCTGCGGCTCTGGTTTTGGCACCTTTGCCTTTGCCCCGCTGGCCACCTATCTTCTGGAGGAGTACGGCTGGAAGAACGCCCTGCTCATCTTTGCTGGCCTGATACTCAACTGCGCCATCTTCGGAGCCATGATGCGACCCCTGACCTACCCGAAAAAGAAGAAGCAGAAGCCCTTGATGCAGAGGATGTACGAGGAGAAGCAGCTGCAGCTGGAAAGGGGTTCCTTTGCGGGCTCCCACTTCATGGTGCAATTACCGGATGGAACCATCGAGCGGAAACTGAAGATGCCGCTCAATGCGGATCCCGGCGTGCATTCCAGCTTGAATTTGGAGCTGCTGGCCCAACAGGCAGGCGGCGGAGGTTTGCACCCTGTCTCCACCCTGCCCACCATCACGGAGTCTAAGGTGGTGGATGTTCATCGACAGAACGGCGCGCAATCTCCACCAAATGGCGACAGCAATGGACAATTGTCCGCTCGATCCGCCGCAGGGGCCGTCGGCCGCCGCCCTCACAGGAACTCGGAGTCGGAGAACAGCCCGTACCACTCGCAGGATGCCATGACGCGGAACGCATCGCAGCCCGCCTTCCTGGCCGGAGATCATCAGAGTTTGCCCAAAAACGGTTCCGTGCCAGCATTCAACACGCGAGTGAGGAAAACATCCGCCTCGGAGCGCTTCCAGCCTTCGCTGGCCGCCATCAGGGCCACTTCTCGCGGAGATTTGGAGGCAGGAGCTGGCGGTGACTTCGCCTCCTCGAAGTTGTCGCTGTCACAACGGCAGGGCGGCAGTCAAACTGGCAGCAGCGGCAGGATGGTGCGACCCATGTCCCGCAAGGATATCTTCTACTCGGGATCCGTGACGAACCTGCCGCAATATCAGTCCCAGAAGTCCCTGGCCAACTACAGGAATTCGGTGCTGTCGCTGACCAAGTACGAGAAGAGCATGCAGAGTGTGGCTAAACTAGATCCCTTGGCCGAGGCCGAGAAGCACCGCGAGGAGTATGACCTGTGTCCCTGCCTGGGCATTCCCGATTCCGTGAAGTCCGTGGTCAACACCATGTTGGATGTGAGCCTGCTGAAGGATCCCGTCTTCATGCTGATCGGCGTCTCGAATATTTTTGGAATGGCCGGGCTGTACGTGCCCTTTGTCTACCTGGTGGATGCGGCCAAGGAGCACAACATACCCAAGAACGATGCGGCCATGCTGCTGTCCATCATTGGCATCACCAACACCGTGGGCCGTGTCTTCTGCGGATGGGTGGCGGACCTGCCGCAAGTGAACTCGCTACTGCTCAACAACTGCTGCCTCCTGGTGTCAACCATAGCCGTGACATTGACCCCATTGTGCTACAGCTACGCGGCCTACATAACCATGTCCATATTCTTCGGACTGGCCATCTCGGGCTACATCTCTCTGACGTCAATTATCCTGGTCGACCTGCTCGGCCTGGACAAGCTAACAAATGCCTTTGGACTGCTGATCCTGTTCAGGGGATTTGCCGCCCTGATCGGAACACCCTTGGCGGGAGCCATCTACGACATGACGCACACCTACGACCTGCCCTTTTACATGGCCGGTGCGTTGTTCGGCATCTCCACGATAACCAGTTTCCTGGCGCCCTGCTTGAAGAGGTGCAGTCCCTCGGAGGAGACTCCGGTGCATGTGGAAACCCTCACCCCCATCGACGAGGAGCAGGGCGAGGATGCCGAGGACGACGAGGATCAGCCCATCACCATAGTGCCCAAGATCATCAAGACACTGGCGAGTCCGCAGCAGGAAGAGGGACATCCGCAGTTCCACCAGAAGACAAACGAATCGAAGCTCTAAGGAGATTCGATCGGTTGGAAAGGAGAGAGAAGTGAATTTACAGGGGGCAGTGCGGAGCTTAAGAGGATCCGGTGAGATATTTTTCTATTTACTTATACAGCAGAGAAGGAGATCAGAGATCGAGCACACCTATATACAAAGTGGAGAAGACGGATGGATATATATAGCCAGCCCCACACCATATATACCTTTAAGCCTAGGCAACAGCGGAGTATGAAGTGCGGAAAATTCACTTTTCTACCAGGAGAACTCAGCTTAGCTTGCGATAAGATATAGAGAAACCTTCGGCTATATATAAAGTTATACTACGCTCATAAATTAACGATCGAAAACTGATACCGATCGCTGGTAGATTGCAACTGTTATACAGCAACCACAAAATATTGTAAAGTAAATTCTATTATTATTATTTGTTTGTTAAACCCTACGATTACTATAATTACCATTATGATAACTATTAAAGATTATTGTGTACTTCTAATAGTTGTTGGCCAGGCGTTATAAATGTGTCATACCGTAGCGATATAGCGATAGAACTATACATAGCGTGTGTGTAACTAAAGTGTAGCTAAGTAGAGGTGGCCCGATCAACTTAAAGAACGGCAGCAGCAACTATTTCGAGAAATAATAAATTGTATATTTTTTAAGAAGGAACGCTACACAGCAAAACTCAAAGGCGAGAACACAAAGGACCGCAGTAAGAACTAAAATTGTTTTCAATTTTACACTAATCGTTTAGGTGGCAAACTCAAATACAAATTTACGGCTCATTTTTGTAAGTTACTTACTAAACTAAAGTCCAGCAACAGAAAAACCAAGAGCTAATGATTTTTAAGGCTTGTGTGTGTCCGTTTTTAACTATCCAAACATATAGCCTAGTAGCTACGAACCATAAGCAATACGGCAAGTGCAGTTCTATACAAACGAAATTGTTCACGCGGCTAAACTAATTAAACAGTATAATATGTACCACAAACAATATTCTAAATCTGTTTTACGCATAAGAACGGGACAGCAAACAGTGAGCGAGTGGGAAACACATCAATGTAACATTTAGAACAATAAGTGTTGAGAAGGAATGAGAAAAGCAGCCAGAATAGTAATAAAAGATATTGCCATACATTTTAAAAACCGTCGAAACCAAGGCGTTTTTGTGGGTGCATCTGGGGGATATGGAGTTTTTCACTCGCGACCTTCGCAACGTTCGGGGAAACCGAGAGACATGGACTCAATGAACTGCGCTCTCTTTGAATAAGTGTAAGTACTTGTATAAAGAGGTAGCTCGTGAAAGCTTTAGCACAATTATAATCTCCCTGGGGAGCGTGTGCCGCTCTAAAAGCCATCGATCAAAAGTTCGCCTTGGACTTAAGTTAAAGCGTTTATCAGGGAACGTGAAACCCTTTCGATGTCGCGGAAAATCAGATCATAACGAGCTTACTCGTAAAACCCTCGACCCAAATGATTAGCCTAATCAATTTGCCACGAAGAGTTATGGCTTCACTAATTGTGGCGGGCCAGGGGAATAGTGTAGTGTGTATCATTCCAGTCAGTGGACAAACACTTGGCGATATCGCCATATGAAAGCCGTCTGCAAAGCCAAGTGCTTCGAAAACAGCCAACGAGCACTCGACTAGACGGTGCTCGTTGAACCAACGTAGATACAGATACGGTTATGAAAACAACTGGAACCCAATCAGTTGGCAAGACCTCCTCCATTTCGTGAGAGATTCCCAATTCCCAGTTCGTGTGCATTCAAACACGAGAGGCAATAAAAAAACCAATTAAATATCGCTAGAATAACCTTAAATCAATCGAAATCTTGCAATCTACTGTGTTAATAATCAATGGAGTAATACCTGCTACCTCTGTTCAAGTCAACTTGCTTCCATAAGGAATTAGGTGCCGAGCCAATCTATCATATTTTATACAATTCTTCAACTGAAATGAATCTGCAGTGGTCAAATAGAACCGAATAAATACCCTACATCTTCCCTGTCCACTTGTCCTTTTGTTTAGCAATTAGGCTTGACAACAGGCAAATAGAATACGCCAGGCGAACCGGTTTAGATGAATCCCCTGCATGGGCATATGAAACTCTCGATTACGATTAGAATACGAGTGGTTGGGAGTGGGAGACGTCCACTCCGGCATTTTCACTCGGATTCGTCCGCCCATTCGATTGATAAGCGTGAACAATGCACACAAGAAACGAGCAAACTAAATAATAACAAAGAACTGGACGGAAGCGACTTGTGCTGCTGATTAGAGAGTGGGTTGTGGGTGATTCAGTGGGTGGTTGGGTGGTCAGCAAGTGTAACACCTGTTGGCGACTACACGACGGTAGATGAAAGCCAAGCCCAAAGCAAAAGAGCAGCCGAAAACAAAGGATAATTAAGGCCCAGAAACTGTGGCAAAATGTGATCACATCATATATGTACATATATGTCATTTGACACCTTAGAAGAGTGTAAGGCAACTGAAGAGAATATAGTTAATGAAAGCGTGCAAAAGCAAAGCCAGCAAAAACTGCATATGAACACGGGACGAGGCAACGCTATCGAAGGCACGCCATGACGAATTCCAATATAGTCGTACAAAATAGAAAGAATGCCTTTGAATAGGTGTAAACACGAACCCCAGATACTCTGTGCTAAATTCGGGTTAAAAGTCCACAAAATGCTCTCGCCGCCTTTATCGCTGAGCTTGCTCCAAAACAATAATAAGACAAACGCAGAGTTACTTTATAGTTCTGATAAAAAACATGGAGCCATCGTAAATGGTGGGCTTATGTACCCAGATGAAGAGAGAAAAACACAACATACTTCTAAATCGACTATAGTTAAGAATTAGTTGACAACGAAAAATCATAATAATAAGTTAGTGAAGTGGCAGTGAGAAAAGTCATTGACCTACAAGGAGGAGATTATTCAAATGCTCATGACACTCAGTCAATATACAATATACATTTTCCAACTGCTCTGTGCAAAGTCTTAGTTTTAATTCAATGATTGATTATTCCTTATCAAGCACCATCGGATGATGCAAGATTATGAACGTTCGGAATGAAAAATGGGAAATTACACCAAGTGCAACTCGGCTCGCATAATGAATTCCAATTCCCAAATGAATCACTAATCAATACTGAGCACTAGCACTCACCCGTTTGCTCCTGATGTGGTTGTTGGTCCTGCTGTTGGGGAGTGGGTGTTGGTGGCTGCGGAGGTTGGGCCTGAACCAACTGGGCTGGCTGTTCGATTAACAGGGGCGACGTTTGCTGCAAAATGTGATGCGGCGGCGGCGGCAGCAGGGCTGGCTGGACTGCATCCGGAGGGAGGGGCATGGCAGTAGTCCAGGTCATCGGAATAGCGCCTGGCGGCGGTGCTCCGCACTCGCCGAGCTCGTCCTCGTACTATTAACGATAAGAAATGTTTAGTATTGCGATTGTCTTTAGCTTCACGGTATGCCAGGCCAACTTACCTGCGGCAGCGGACCCGCTCCTGGATGGATTGGCTGCAGGGCGGCCATCTGACCATCGTCAAAGATCTGCATCACGCCCATTTGCTGCTGCATTTCGTGCATCTGGGGATCGTAGATGGGGTAGTTCGGACTGATCATGCTCGACGTCTCCGAGGAGGGCAGGGATGTGCTGTTGTGGTTGAGCTCATCGGCTACACTGACAGCACCTCCATTGGGATGCACAGCCACCTGTTGCTGTTGTTGCTGCTGCTGAAGCGCTTCGAAGTCCTCTGCGTACATGGGGGCCTGGTGCCAGATCTGGGTCATTCCGCCGTCCGGCTGAGCTCCGCGTTCATCCACTCCCGGCTGGCCAGCGTCTTCGGGTACATACTGGTACTCGGCCGGGTGCATCATGGGGTAGATGTACCCACCGTGGTTGAACCACGCAGGATTATACATCACCGGTCCCGAGATAAAGAGCGGCGTCCCAGTGGCCTGTTGGGCAGCCGTGGCATTGGGGGGAGGCTGCATATTCGCATGTTGCGGTGTGAAGTAGGGAGAGGGATACGGCCCGTAGGCGTAGGTAGGCGGCGCCGCGTAGTACTGCTGTAGGTGCTGCATGTGCGCCTCCGGCGGCGCCAGCTGCTGACCCATCTGATCCGGCTGAAGCTGCAGCCCGGGATTGGTTCCGTCCGGCGGTGGCAGTTGCTGCTGCGGCGGAAGGGTGATCAGTTGCTGCTGCTGGAGGTGACGTGGCCCATGGTAGTCATTGCGTCGCGGTCCACCTCCACGGGGGCGACCGCGTTCCCGCGTCCGTCCGCCCATTCTAGGACCATGGGGATTCGGAGATCCGCCCTGGGGCGCCAAATTGATGGGCACTGGCTGCAGGTGCGGCATCACCGCGTTGCCCTGTGCGGAATAACAAGTACGAAAGTCAGTAATGTAGAAGAAGGCACTATCTAGTTACATTGCTTAGTGATTAGCGAAATTATCGAACGGATTATTATAGGATCCTAGATCCTAGATCACCCACCTGCTCCTGGGGCATGTCGCCGTGTCCAATGTAGTGATGCTGACCTCCGGGTGGCATATAAGCCGGAACCCCGTGCGGCCAGCCATGCAGGTTCACATTGGCAGTGACGTTGTTCACGTAGACGTGGTTGCTGGGCATCGGAGCGGGGATCATGGCCGGGTAGTGGGCTCCGGCGTGCGGGTGTCCTCCGTGGGCGGACATGTAGACGGGTGGATTGTACACTGGCTGACCGGTTGGAGTGAATGCCTGGACGGGCGTCATCAAGTTGTTGTTCCCGGATGGTGAGACCAGGGTGCTGTTGTGATGGTTGTTGTTGTTGCCATTATTGCCGGGTCCGCTGCTCACGCCAGACGGCTGGGGCGTCGAGGGCGTTGAGATGGGCGTGGCTGCTCCTCCGCCTGCAGCTACGGAGGATCCCGCCGTCGTGGAAGCCGACGACGACGTGGACGCCATGGCTTTGAGGCCAAAGGTGAGAAACTTGGCTCAGATCCCGGTTGGATGTACTTGCGGATTTAGACGAGTCTCAAGAGTCGCAGCAGGCGCCAAACATTGAAATTGGTTTTTGCTGATCGGGAAGAGAGCGCATACCAATTCATTATTAGTACAGTCAGGAGATAATTATATAAGACTGGGCAATCAATATTCATTAAGCACGGAGTCGAAAGATGAATAGACCAATTATTAGTGTCCCCTAGTTAAATATATTAATATAAAGTATAGGAGCACATAAGGGTAATGATTCAAAACAATTTCTATTGACAAGACTAACTGTTGAATACTATGGCTGGTACTACAAAACTTGAGCCGCACGTTTAGAAATATCACATCAATAAAAAAAACTTAAATTCCAACACTAACTTATGCAGCTGGAGCGCACAATTTCATTATATTTTTTCCGACACAGGTTAAATTCTAATTAAATGCGATTTTCAATTCACGTCACTCCGCGTGCCGCAGCCATAAAAACGATCTGGCAAGGCCGCACAGCTGTCGGTGTAATAAGAAAATCAAATAAACAAAGCAAAAGAGATTCATTATTTAAAGAAGGCGTACAAGGGGATTATCGCAAAAGTAGACGCATTATAAATGCATACTTATCAAACAAAACTAACTGCCGACCATTGCATTTTACATTGTCTGAACGATTTTATGGTGCCACACGCCGCCCGCTAGAGATGAGTAATTGCGACGATTTGCCGGCTCACGTAAATATCGGTCACGAATGTAACAGGTTCAAAGGGCTCTTTTAATAGGGTTTTTCTGGATTAAAAGTTGGCCGTGGAAAGCGAAAATGACTAGGGCATGGAAACTGGTCGTTCATCGTGAAAAATGCCTGCTTTTAACAGGCATTCATTGCTGTTCATTGGGAGTTTTAAAATTACTCATCTCTGCCGAACACAACACATACACTAGCGCATGCACGCACTCACACACACGCACACATGCACACACGGAGAGGCAGGGCAAATGAAAGAAATGGGAAAATAACGTTCGCTGGAAGCAAAAAGTCCACGATTCCCTAGTAGTTTCCAGGTTTACTTCTTCCGAGTTTTATGTAAATGGAATAAGCCAGGTGTTCGGTGTTATTATTGGGCTAATTTCGTGGGCGCCGGGGCGGGTGTATCGAACGTACCTTTTGTTGAGTGGCCAATTGAAATCAATTTTGCAATTTGATCATATTTTATGCGTGCGGCAATCTCTCTCTCTCCTGCTCTCTCTTTCTCCGCGGTGCCACGATAATTCCGAAACTTTTTACACGCTGCTGCTCCAAATTCTGCTGCTTTTGAAGCCACAAATTAACATTCAGGCGGACCGTTGCGCGGGGTCACAGGTCACGGGGCACGGGCGAGAGGTCACCGGTTAACACGGCACTCGGCGATCCCTATTTTGCTGCGGGCCACAAACGTTTTATTGTTCTCTATTTTTCGGCCGAAAAACCTTCCTGCTCCCAGGGTTGTCGCAATTCGATGACAGTGCGATTATCGTCGGCGCGTGCTATCGATGGCCAGGGTGACCACCCGTGGCGCCATCTACTGCAACATGTGGCAACGCTGTGGAAAACTGGCGGGTGGTTTGAATGCTTGACTATGTTATCAAAACCCATTTCGGACACATTTGACAATAAAAAACCAAGACCATATATTAGACACACATTGTTTGCTTTTATTTATGCAATATTAAACATGCAATGAACAATTATATAAAAATTCGCTGCACATCAACAGAGATTCGTGTTCGGCCTTCCATTTAAACCAACTCGGGCATTTTGAATTTTCGGATTGCTGTGGGATTTTCAACATCTATTATGGAACGAGAAACAAATAAACACTCAGATATATAATCGTAAAGGTACATATAATGCTGTAATGTGGGGATTAACACTGAGAGCGTACAACTAATTATATTTGTGCATCGAACTTAATCCGTGTTCCGATTGCTCTTCATTGACATGTTTTCCATTCGCCGTTGACCAATTTTGTAAATCAATTTGCCTAATCAGTCTTTACTATAAGCTGATTGTACTTTTTACAGGGTATGCACAAGTCAGGCATTTATTTGGCCTCGCCCTCGTATTTAGATCGTTGTGAGTACACATCCTCGTAGAGATTAGCATTAACAGTAACCGATAAATAGTATTGATAACAACGGTACACCCACAAGGACCTTTCGGCTCCAGATATGGGATGATAATAACGTGATATATCTCATATTCTAACAATAGGAAGACTAGTGACGACAGCTGCGATCAAAATAATATCTCAGTGTGTTTTCCAACCATCTGCACTTCCAAGAAGAAGAAGATGCTTTATTTTGATTCACAAAGATCGTTTGATTCTTCAGCTCTTTGAAATATATGCACTAAAAATCGTTAATCAGTTGGAAAATATATATTTATGCTGAAAATAAATCTGGAATTGTTTAAGGAAATCCAAAATATTTATACCAATCCTCCGGAGAATACGTTTCATACTAACACCTATAATTATTTCGATCGCAACTGAAGTTATATGTTTAATAACATCAGTTTATCAAGTTAATAGACGTCGTTGAAGTTAGTTCGTTAGTTGATTGCTTAGGCCCGAGGCAACACAGAGATAATTGCTGGTATATATATATACTCGTTTAACACTTATTTAGGTACGATCTAGGGGTTATAAAAAAAAACGACACGCACACGCACAAAAATACATATACAAACATCAATCGAGTTGCTAAAGTAATTGTCGATGGCTGCTGGTTAAACGCTATGAAGTGGGTGTATCCATTCGATCCTAGGGATCTTGATCCTGGATTGATTCAGTTGCTTGGGGATTGACCGGTGGTGGAGGAGGCGGGGGAGGAGAAGGCGGGCTACTTGGATGCAGCTCATCCGCATCCATTTCGATCTCAATCGAGTTCTCGCGCTCCGTGATCTCCGGCATTTTGAGGGAGAAGCTGCTCAACTTTCGCTCCGCAGATCCCAAGGAGCCCTGGGAGTCGGCTTTCAGCAAAGTGGTCCTCCTCTCGTTGATGACCTTCAGGGAATCGTACATCTGCTCATCCGCACTGCCACACGCACCGTTTCCAGCCAATCCCCTTTCCATGGATCGTATGTAGAACACGGAATCATCCCGCTCGTTCGGCACTCCTTTCTTGGGCCTGTAGAACTGGCGGGAACTATTGCTCCTGTACAGCGGATTGGCCACTGGTCTCGGATCCTCCTCCTGCTCGCTGCGCGCGAGGGGCAGGAATCCCGGACGAGCCTTCTTCGGCGGCAAGCTGCTCGTGTGGTGCTGCAGTTCGGTGATCTCCTCGTAGGACGTCTTGGGCTGTGTGTTCTCCTCCTGGTCCTCCGACTGATCCAGACTCTCCTCGGGAACGGCCGGCTCCATGCTGGACTGGCCCGACAGCTGGTGCACCGGTGGCGGTGGCTCCGAGCATACTGATAACTGACTCCTGGATTGAAGGAAAAGGAAAACCGAGTTAAAATCTCCGGTATTGCCGGCAAAAGCTCGTCGTATTTGGAAACTTGATTTGGAGGGGTACGACAAGGACATACCGAAACTCCTTCTCCACGGAGGGCGTGGCCGATGGACCCGAGCTGTAGCGCTTGGGCGAACGGAGAATGGATTTGGGCATCACCTCGGGACTATGAAGATCCACTTGAACTCGCCGAGACTCGATACTGGATGTTCGACTGGCAATGGAAGCACAGCGAGCCGTCCAGCGGCCGCTATACGAGGAGTCCGACATTGTGGAGTTCCTGTAAGCAGTGGTATATGGTATTAGCCACCTAGAGAATCTATTGGATGCCTAGAACTCACCGTCTGTGTCCCAGCGGACTGCGACTGTGATCCCGCGCCTCCTCCTGCTCGATGGGTCGTTGCCGGGAGAGAACGTGCCGTTTGGCGGTGTCCGACCGCTTGTTCCGCTCACTGCGCTTCTCCGCGCCGGAACTCATGCCCAATCCGGGCGGATGATTGCTGCCGCCGTCAAAGGAAGAGGCCTGCCAGTAGACACGACTGGCAGCGGGGGGCTGGAGTAGGGAGCACTCCCTGGTGGCCCTCTGGATCAGGCTGGAGGAATTGCTGATGATGCGGGCCGACGAAGAGGAGCCAGCTCCTCCTCCTCCTCCACCGTAGGGTTGCGATCCCGATCCCAAGCCCGGTCGCACTGGGCGCACTCGTCGCACACTGCTGCTTGAGGATTTGTGGTGGTGGTGGTGGTGGTGCGAGTGGCGGTGGTGGTGACGACGGTGACGGCGGTGCGAGCAATACAGTTCCCAATCCAGCGGCGACAATCGATTCAGTGAGAGCAAATTGTAGTAATTAGTGGTGACTGTGGTGGTTGGGTTTTGGTGGTTTGTGGCATTGGTGGAGTTGGTGGTATTAGCATGAGCATGGGATCCGGACAAATCCGGAGCGGAACCTGCCCCCGAAAGGCGGCGCCACTGGGGACTAAAGCGATTGGATGCACTGATGGTTGGCGGAAGCGGGATGCGGATTTCAGATTTCGGAAAGCGAAAAGCGGGCGGTAAGAGCGAGAAACAGCCAATCGTATAAGTGAATTTCGATATATACATATATTTTGGGTCCTGTTCCCAATGAGGTGATCTCCCCTAATAGCCCACAACTGTACCTGAGTGACCTGGAGAACTGGACCAGTTCGGCGGTGAGTGCCTCGCGATCGAATGGCTGCTGCGGATGCGAGTGCTGATGCGGATGTGTGGTGGAGATGCAGGCGGTCTGCGGCTGCTGGTGAGGATCGCCCGGCGAGGAGCGGAACACCCCGAAGTGCTGATCCCAACGACTCGACTGGTACTGGGCACCTAAAGATCATTACATCAGAAGCAGTACTATATTTATGAATACTTTTTTCCTTTCACCCAAGTGTAAAGGTGTGTGAAGTACTTACCCATCCCGCGACGCTGTGACGCGGAGCTTCCTTGGTTGCTCCGCGAGGGATTCTTGCTGCTGCCGCCTCCTCCAGCTCTCAACCGTGCTGGAACGACCTTAGCGGCGGAGTCCCGTGCCTCGAAGGTCATCACGCAGGAGGCCACCACGATGAAGCCTCCGAAGCCCATGACAATGGGGCCCACATACGCGAAGTTGTTCAAGTGGAAGCCCTTGAGGTCGTTCTTCACCCGCACCGTGACATTCCCCCGCAACTCGGAACCCATCGAAAGGTGATCCGCGTAGTAGCCCAAAGTGGCCATGCCGGCGCCGAGGAGCATCAGGGTGAGACCCAGGATCAGGGCGCGACAGGCGTGCCACAAGCACTTCGAGGACATCTTGCCCCGCACCACCTGGACGTTCCATGTGGCTCCGGAGGCGGGATGAGCCCGTCGCAGGTTACCCAGCGAGTGCTTCCTCTTGGTGGTGCCACCACCACCGCGACGAGAGGGCATCGCGACTGCTGATCAATTCCCTTGGCCCGAATCGGGTGTCATCAATTTGTGTCCTGGAAAAGAGCATTTTTGGGATTCTCAAATATGTTCCTCGATTATCTAACAATAATATCCTATGAATTCTTCATGCATAACCACACAGAAAAAGTGGAGATTTTGGGGAGTAGGCACTCCCACTCCCACTTCCATCGCCCCACCTGTTGCCCGAGGAAGGTCACAATGCATTCTCTATGCGGTGCTCACGGCTGTTTGCAGAAGGGGAGGTGGCATCCTGGGGAGGTGGCATCCAGAGGTGGAGGACCACCGGTGCAGCCTGCGAGTGCCGAACAATTAAAAGCCAAGGCACAATGCCAGCGACGAGAATAGCTGAAGCGGCTGACAACCGCGTGACGGGGCTCAAGGAATGGCCAGGAGAATGGCCGACGCTCCTTCAAGGGCCCAGAGTCGACTAAGCCGCAATTAAAGCCAAACAAAACGCAGAAAAGCCCGATAACAAGGTCCGCAATGTCCTCTGTCCCGCGGTTTTCCACGAGTGCCGCACTTGACACGCTTGGCCCGCGAATCTTCTTAAATTTAGACATACATGATGCACTCATCATTAGGCAGGGAATACAATGCTTTATATCATTAATAATAAAAGCGATTTTTTTGACATTACTAAAACCCACAACACGCATTTTTAAGAATTCCGAACTTAAATCAACCGCTTTCAAAAATTGAGAATGCAAGGATAAAAACGCTTTTTAAAAAATGAAATATGCATGCAAGTCAAGTGTTACGATTTTGCATTTCATGTATATTTCATGTTTTGAGAATTCTGTGCCTTTCGTTTGTTTATAATTGAATGGGATTTAGTGAGATACTTTTTAAATCCTTTTTAGATCCTTGTAACTTTCAACTTTCACTGAAACCCTTTCTTCGCTCACTTTTCACTTCATCCGCTTGAATGGCAAATTAGTGCGTAATTCGAATCGAAATGGCTATCAGGTTGCTAACCCCCCCATTCCCACACATCCTTTCTTAGAAGTCCTTTGAAGTCGAGGAAAAGGACCAGAGGATTCTAGGACGACGGCATTTGGTGGCTTACTTGTTGGCTCGTTCTTGGAACTCCTTGGAACTCCTCGCTCCTCTTGATGCTGGTCCCGCTGCTGCGAGAGCCTTTTGTGTGACCTAAAAGCAGATTTGCCTTCGCTCCGTCTGTATGTATCCTGTGTGCTGGCCGTGCATATATTTTCGCGACTTTGAGTGTGCAAAGGCCACTTGTCATCGCCTTGGCTGCCCTTTGAACGTGGCTGCCAGCATTGTGGCTCCCGAAGCACCAGTCACTGGATTCCGGCGATTTGCTAATTGAGAATGCGATTAATTTTCACAGGTGAAAACACAGGTTCCCGCAGGCTGTGTCTGCTTTTCCCGATCCGCGCTAGATTTCTGACAGCTGGGCGAGACGTCTGCACACGAGCAGCTTCCGCGCGCGTCTGATAAGACGAGGTCCGTCTGAAATGGAAGTCCGAGATACCAGACCCACAACAGAGGCCAATCATCCCCCGTGCTATCCACTATAACTACTCTTCAGCGAGTTGGTCTAAACGCACAGTGAAGACCCACATTAATCAATTTGTTATCACATATCCTTGGGAGTTTGATGCCTAAGAAAAGTCTGATGCTGTGACTGCAACAATTTTATATTTTCCTTTGGAACTTCGTTTTTATAACCTACTCCTTGGGATAAGCAAATAAGGGAGGTTATACTGTGTTCTAAATAAGTGGCGCCCTCTGGTGTAGCACAGCACGTTTATGGAAAGTGTGTTATACTCCACTGCTTGCTTCTATAAAAATCCTAGAAAAGAACCAGCCACTGCTTTATAGCATTGTGTTAGCAATTGTTCCAATACACCCATATATCCTTAGAAATTTTTTGAAAATGTCGAAATTTTTCGAAGAATAACTCATGTTTGATTATGATATGTACCTATTAATATTTATAAATAATTTCATCTAGTGCCATACCTTATTAATTGACTGCCTTAAACTGCTTATTCCGACACGAAAACCCCCACATAAGCACCCCCTGCAAACTCCGAAAGGTGAGTCCTTTCAAAAGGTCCTGAAGACACCACAGAGGGGAAAAACTTAACGAAACAAGGACATGCGCAGATGGGAAAAGAGCGAGCATCCTGTGGTGAAGCCGAGCACAGGACGAGCAGGACATTAACAACAATTGGGACCCAGTTCCTTAAGCAGTCATTGGCGAAGCCTTCAAACGCGTAGACGTTCTTCGCAAAGAACCGGATGCCGAGTGATCCGTACTCCCGATTTCGACCAAGTCGGTGTCGTCTATTTTGTGCGTGATGCAGTCCGAGCCGTCCCTGCGACCTGCCTTCGTTTCGGTGCAACTGAAGAATGCATGACGATTAGGTCCGCTGCCCAATGCATTTCCCCCAGATCCTGACCGGATCCAATCCTTGTGTCCTTGTTCCGTTCTGTGTCCCCTGTGTATATTACAAACGGGCGTGTGCATCAGTGAGCCCCGAAAGTGAATGAATCCCGAATATGATTCGCAATCGTAACGATCGTTCATAGAGCACATGTTAAGCTAATCAATAAGGATATCCCTGCCTTATGTGAATTAATCAAGTTGATATCTACGTGACGCCGAACCCAAACCGAGGAGGCAAGCAAAGACAAATGGCCAAAGTGCGTGAGACGCCATAGGTGACCCCGAAAAGGTGACCCACAAAAAGAGGAAGTGTCGGCGACAAAGAAATCGAGTCCAATGCAGTTTGTTAGAGCCGACTACTCCAGATTGCAAGATGCGTTTGAATGAACCAGCTGCAAGAACGCGACCCACAACAAAATCAACGACAGAAGCCACCAAGTTCTCATCATCCAGGGGTGACCTTCACCTCGAATGCTCCGTGCCCAACCTGATCAGGCTGCTCCTCCTCATCGCAACGATCATGGGCGGCGGACTCGTCCAGGCCAAGACAATTTACGACTCGGTTAACATGATTCAGGCGCTGGATGCCCTGGTGGAGCCACGGGAATCGACCAAGGTTCCACTGCAAACATCGCCAGCCACGCCCACTGCCCACGACCACGCCCACATCCGGGTGTCCACGTTACGGAGTAGTTACGGTAGGCAAATTGCAAAATTGCTACCTGCTAGCTTTGCAATGCGGTTAATGCATAATTATATAATTGGTTTTCAATTATCCTGCTGACTCAATTGCTTCGCAGCCATTGTACGTGCAATCATCGTGTCCGAAATGCCTTCTAGAATTCCATATACCCTTTATTTAACCACTTGAAAGGACACCTCTTCCAGAGACTGAAACTTATGGTTTCCGAAAGGAGGTCAGCCTAATGAGGGTTATTTAAGTGAAATGAAAGAAAGAAACTTCCAAAAACGCAGGAGGTGAAATTGCAAGTGAAAGTGTATATATAATTAAAGTAATGTGTCTGTTTTTGGGTACAGAAGCCCCACAACATTTTAAAGTTTATTGGGGCGTGAAAAATATAATAAACTAATAAAGTGCCTTTGATTGAAAATATTGTGCAAATTGTTTCTGTATAAATTGAACGACAGTTCTCTGCCAGGAGTAGCATAATTTGATGTTCTCCTTTTTTGGGATAAAAGTGCTCATACTTGGAAATACCATTGTCCTACTTATTTTCAAACATATTCTATAAAGAGCCGATAAATAAATAAATTAATTTTTTTTATGTTCTAAGGAAGTTCATATATTTTTAGTATAGTTTTCAATAGTTTTTAAACTTTCACTTCTTTGTTCATATTACTAGAACCCAAAACCATCCAAATTTTAAGTTTTCTATTTGCAGAAGCAAAGCATCTAAAGTTTAAAACCGTAGAATCAATTTTCTGCCAGAAAATTTAACTTTCCTAAATTTCAATACATGACTGCGATGACTGTGAAATATTTATTTGCTTAGCTTTGGCGTAGTAAACTAAACATTTGTATTGTCCCAGTGTATTCGCAACAAACAAACAAACTCCGCCACACATATCGGCCAACTTGGCAGTAGCATATAGACATAAAGCTATAGATACAGCGGGGGCCAAATTAATAGGAGCGAATCTGTATTGTAGTGAATGCAACTAATTTGAAATTTTGAATTCCGTTTTGTTATAGTTAATTCATGCCAATTCCTCTAGAGAGTTTAAGTCTGTTATATTTATTGACTATTGGTATAAAAACCATAAATTAAGTTTAATTATAGTTTAAATGTAAATGCAATGCTAGTTTTAAACTCAAAAGATCATCAAAATGGTATATTCTTCTTTATCAAAGTACTTCAATTGCAAAATGGTCACAATAAAAAAGTGCAGAAACGCAAGAATAAATAATCCTTCAATCAAATGCTAATTTTGTGAACATAGCTGTTCACACACTTGAGTGGTTGAGCAATGTCATCAATTCTCCCGCCCACATCCAATCCTCTCCTCCCGCAAAACCGAAACATAGATTCCACTGAAATCAATAACTCCTTTGCAGAGGATTCAGATGATGGCGTAGATGGCGATTATGTCATCCCAGAGAGCCACACATCTACAGTGGCGATCCTGGATCTGGATTCCCCCATGAAGGTCCAGGACATGGAGTCGTTATCCCTGCAGGCAGGATCGGGCACAGTTTCCCCAAAGAGCAGCCCCGATTCTTCCGGGCACAAGAAGAACGCCTCCTTCCAGCAGATTGGCAGCCAGAATGTAAACGCCTTAGTGCCGGCCACAGTGGCCACCACATCATCCGGCCTCCCGTCGAGCAGCAACTCCTCCTTGGCCACGCCCACGGAGCCGGCGAGGAACCGGAGCACCGGCCTCGTCCGCAACTCCGCAGTCAAGGTGGACAGCAAGCATCCACTGTCCAAGGGCCAGAAGACGGACGCACCCATGCTGAACTACATCTTCGACACGTTCTCCTCGGCCAACAAGCACCATCACCACGATCAGAGGTGAGTTGTATAGATTCACTAAGATCTTTATTAAAACTACATCAGCAGTAGTACGGTGGTAATAGGTTATTCATCGTTTTAAATGAGCTTAGTCAGATTTTAGAAACCTTAAATTTCCTTTTTTTATTCAACCACCAAAAAGATTTAAAACGAGCTGATTCCGTGATTCTGTGCAGGTATGGCCCCCACTTCGAGGATGTGCAGCGGATTGGTCAGGCCACCAATCTCACCGTGCAGGCGGGCTCCAGTATCCACCTGAACTGCAGGATTTCCCTGCTGCAGGATAAGACTGTAAGTTTGGACTGTGAGATGCGCACTATTTGGGCATCGAATTGATTGATTTTTCGGGGTCACCATATTTAGGTTCATTATTTAGTCTCAAAAAGATAAATCCTTTTTAGTTGGTAAAACATTAAAATGTATGTTATTTAACTTTGAAAACAGGTCTCTTGGGTGCGGCACAACACGCAGGACGAGGGCAAGGACAATGGCAACGCCCTGGACCTGCTGACAGTGGGCATGCACACGTACACGGGTGATAAGCGCTACAAGATGGAGTTCCAGTACCCCAACAACTGGCGACTGAAGATAACCAATGTGAAGAAGGACGACGAGGCCATCTACGAGTGCCAGATCTCAACGCATCCGCCCCGTGTCATTCAAATCAACCTGCACGTGAATGGTGGGTATCCAACTCTCTAAAGGGTCGCAAGAAAGGGACTTAGTATGCTTTAACACAGCTCCGAAAGTGATGATAGTGGACGAGGTGGGGGATCCGCTGCAGGAGAAGTACTACGAGATCGACTCCACGCTGCAGCTGTCCTGTGTGGTGCGGAACGTGGCCATGACCAGTTCCGTGGTCTTCTGGAAGCACATGGACAACATCCTCAACTACGACGTTACTCGCGGGGGAGTGAGGTGAGTGCAATAGGCTTGGTCGGGGTCACCATTTAAGGTCCATTTCTTCCGAACCCTCGCAGCGTCAAAACCGAACTGATGGAGGATGGAGCCAACTCGACGCTCTCCATAGCGAAGATCAGTAAAACGGATTCCGGCAACTACACGTGCTCCATCAGCGAGTTCCAGAACTTCACCATAGTGGTTCACATTCTGAACGGTGAGTTGGTATATATTGGTGTATACACATCCATCTAGAGTAGGATCACATTTCATCCGCAATCTCTTCCAGGCGAAAGCTTCGCCGAACTGCACCATGGTGGTGCGGGTGGGATGCACAGCACGTGGTGGCAGCTGGTGATGCTACATGTAATGGCACTCCTTGTGCTAAATAGTGTAAGGGGGGAGTTTAGCTAAGGTAGCTTAACTAGGACTAGGTAAACTGAGAGAACATCGTTTTCCCGTAGCTCTTTTTGTTGATTAATTGTAAAGATTCTGAATTGGAGGGGCAGTTATTGGAAATAACTTAAAACGCAGCCTAAGTTTAACTGGCTATTATAGATATGTTTCTACATCTATCATCAATTTGTACATGAGCAGGCACGCGTAGGATTAAGCTAGGATTAAGGACTAAGCTCGAGTGTATTTGAAATCCGGAGAGAGGCCAACGAATTTCCCTAGCAGAGTGTCTCACAGTCAGAGTTCTTGGTCTAGATCTGACCTAGATCTAGATCTAGATCTAGTTGATACAGGAATGTAAAGCGTAGTGTAATCTAAGTCACCACCAGTTCATTCATAATCACGGCTTTTGCGGCAACGATCTGAGCTCCTGGGGGAACTACTCAATGTTGAACTAATATAAAATGCAATACGTTCATATACATATTATATACATACACACTCGCGGCAGAAGCATCAAAGGATATGTTAATAAACGAATACTCGTATGTACGCAATAATAAAGTGAACTATAAATGAATACAACTCGAATTTCAAAGGGGCGGGAGCATCGATGCAAATAATATATCTCTTTATTCATATATTTAACATTCTATTATCTTGACCACAGCTGTGCGGTTCATTCACAAACAGGTAGTGGCGTTCTTCAATTGTTTTTAATCAGCACTTCGACAATATATTGGAACATATGTACATACACAGATAGTGCAAGAGATTAACCTATGGTTCTGGTGCAAAAAGCACCCATAATGCCTGTAATCTAATCGCTAAGAAGTCCATTTGTTTTGATGTTTGCGCCACAAGATTTAGCATTCATATATCTTGGGTTTAAAAATAGGCGGACAAAATCACTGAGGCGGCAATAAACTTTAAGCGTATTTACAATTTCGCCTTGTTTTTACGGCTGGCAAAGTCCATGATGGCCTGGAAAAACTCGGGATGCTGGAATTGCTGGAGCAGCTGCTTGCACTCCTCCTCGTTGGCCTTGATGAGATTCTCCAGGAAGCCCTTCTTGATGAGGCGCTTCCCTTGCAGAAGAGAGTTCGCGGGCAGCTCGGAATACTGACGCAGTTTGGGCCAAATCACCGACACCAATTCGCTGGCCTTGAAGATCCTCGAAACAAAGTTGAACTGATAGGCCTCCTGGGCGCTGAGAGGTTCGTTTAGCAGCAGGATTTCCGACGCCTTGGAGCGCCCCAGGATCAGGGGCAGCATGTAGGAGGAGCCGCCCTCTGGCACCAATCCCAGCTTGGTGAATGGCGTGTAGAAGTAGGTCTGGGATGGTATTTATTAGTCAAGTCATGCTTCCATAGCAAGTTTCAAGCAATACCCACCGTTTCGGAGCACCAGGCCACATCGCACAATCCCACAATGGTTGCTCCAATTCCGATGGCAGGTCCGTTCACCAAAGAAAGCACTATCTTCCTGCAGTTGACGAAGCTCAGAACCATGGCCTTCAAGTAGAGATTGGATAAATTATAAGATAGGATGGGATTTGCAGATGTGTCACCTTGAAAGTCGCATTGGACTGTTTAAAGAAGGCGTCGATGTCGTCGGACTTGGAGGATTGGGTCAAGTCGTTTCCGGCCGTAAAGATGTCGCCTACGCCGGTGAAAACCACCATGGTTACGCCCTCGTCGTCGTTGACCTCGGTCAGCACCCGGGTTATCTCCTGGTAGGTGAAAATGTTGATGCAGTTCTTCTTCTTGGGATTGTTGAACTTGGCAACGAGCAGCTTGCCCTGCTGTTCCACAAGCAGTTCCTTGTATCCTTGGTACGCCATCTTGCTGCAAATGCTGCGCGCGGAATGAGAGACAAAGTCCAATCAGTGGATCATTTTACTCTGATTGCCGGTGGCTATTGTTGTTTAATTCATCCGATTACTGGGCATCAGGGGTATTCCATCCCAAACAGTCGATAAGCGATAGTTGGTGAACTTATCACTGTGACTGGGAAATGGCTGAGTGTTTTCCTAATCTGGCAAAAGATACTTTATTTCATGGTTTAAATATATATTTAAATATAACAGATCCTGTAGAACAAAATTCAGGGGAATATATTAGCCCACCGCGGTCTGGCAACCTTGCACTGGGCGCCAAAATTCAAAACAGCGACAGTGAAAAAAAACTTTAGTTTTATTCCTCTTTTTCCTGTACAACATTCATCTTATGATCAATACTGGTTACTCGCTGATTTCATCGATCACGGGCACATTTTGCAGTTCGGAGCACTTGCGTTTCCACAAGGCCAGCTGTTCCCTGAGGACCTTTTCCTTGGCGGCAGCACGGGTCAGAAGGACTTTGGCCTTCTGCAGCAGCTGCGTCTTTTTCACCAACTGCTCCTTGATGAACTTAAGCTCCTCGTTGGCAGCGTCCTTTTTGAAATTCCAAATAAATTAATGCTGAAGGTGCCCAATTTTGGGTGGTACCTACCTTACTGCGTCCCCCGCATTGGCTGCACTTGGTTCGCTTTTGCAGCTCCTGCTGCAGAGCACTGATTTTCTCCAGCGCCTCTGCATGCTGCTGCTGCAGACGTGTCGCCTCTGCAGGCGTGGAGTCCATGGAACTGCGGGACTCCGTGGATCGGCGACCATCCTTCAGGAACTTGTTCTCCGATCGCAACTTCTCTACGAGATTGCGCAGCGATAGGATCGTCTGCTCCGCCGATTGGCCCTGATTGGTGCTCACCTTGAGGCCACTGCCCAACTCTCGACGGGATTCGTTGCGAGCCATCTCCTCTTTCAGGGCGATGATGTAGCTGGAAAATGTGGTGCATAAGTCGCGATTCAGACGTAAGAAGACTGCAGCTACTTACTCCTCCAAGTGCTTGATCCGCTTCTGCAGCCGGTCACTGCTGTCGCCCTGCCTTAAGAGATCCGAGTCGAGCTGCAGCTGTAGGTTCCTGGCCTCCAGTCGGATGTTCTGGGCCTCGATGGCCTGGCAGCGCTCTTGCAACTTTTCCAGCTCCGTGGTCAGGGCATTGCTGCCCCTGCCCTCCAGTTCCATGGCGATGATCTTGCGCTGCTGCAGCTCAATGCGCGACTTGAGCGCCTGTATGAGGTCCACCTGACTCTGGTCGAAGATCTGGGTGTGATGATGCGCCGGAGAACTGCACTCGCTGCTGGGACCGGTGTAGGTCTCCGGACTCTCCGAAGGCGATGGAGCGAACTTGCCGACACCCACGTGCTGGAGATTCGGGCAGGATGGAGTGCGGCAGCACTTGAGGTTATTGCCACCGGAGCTGTTGCTTGACGGACCGTTCCTGCCCAGCTTGGACTCCAGGATCTGCTTGTCCTTTTCCAACCGCGCTATTGTGGTGCGGGCTGCCTGGAGAAGGGCTCGGGTCTTGTCCAGTGCCAGCTCGGTCTCCTCCAGCCGGGCCTTGGTCTTCTCCGCCTGCTGTTGGTACCGCTTCTGCTTCTCCCAGAGCTGCACCTCATTGGCACTCCTCGTGCGCTTGGCCTCCAGGAGCGTCTGCTGTCGCTGCAGCTGGCCACGTGCCTCGTCCAAGTCCAATTCCAGCTGCTGGATTCTCTTCTGCTGGTTCTCGTTCTTCACCCGGGCATTCAGTTCCGTTTTTATGGAGACCACAGGGCGTTTGAGCAGTTGCTGGCGCAGCGACTGGCTGAGATCCCTGGCCTGCTTTTCGCGCTGGGTGACGTTGGCCAGCTGGCGGCGAAGTGCCTCCATTTGAGTGTGATAGATCTTGTTGGTGGCCTCGGTGCGGTTCAGATCGGCAGCCAGTTTGGCTATCTGGTCCTCTGAGAAGTTCGAGGTGTCTTTGATATAGCGCTGCTGGTCGTCCTGCGGATTAAAAACTTGTATAAATAAGTTAGATATGATGGTATTGCTGAGCATTACGTGAAAGTTCTTGAGCGTATCCATAAGATCCTTGATGTGCTTGTCCTTCTCATCCAGGAAGATGCGTAGCTGATCCAGCTCGGGGTTCACGGTGCTTTCGACCGACTTCTCGCGCTCCTGGCACAGCTTCAACCTGTCGGATGAAACGGATTAAAATCAAGCATAACTATTTACTTTGCAACATACTTCTCTTTTAGTATATCCACTTCCTCTTCCCTGGTCTTGAGGCTCCTTTCACTGTACTCCAGTTTGTCCTTGAGGTCCTTGATTTGCTTGTGCAGCGTCGGCACTTCCTTGAGCTCCTCGGTGTCCTGCTTCTCCTCCTCACCCTCGGGCTCTTCGGTAACTATGTTATCTGGACCTGCTTCCACTGGCACTTCCACCTCTTCCTGGGGTGGTCTCTCCACTGAGCTGCTTTCGAAGAGCTCCTCGATCTTCTCATCCGTCAGCTCGTTGACCGAGCTGTCGGAACTGGAACTGGACCTCGAATCCGTCGACGGGTTGCGCTCCACGTGGACCTCGGGCTTCTGTCTCAGCTTCTCCTTGAGGCCCTGAATCTCTGCATCCTTCGTCTTGATGTTGAAGTTCAGGTTGTTCACCGTGGCCCTCAGGGATTCGTTTTCAGCCACCTGTTTGCTAAGTGCTTGCTGACTCTGATCCCTCTCGGTCTGCAGAAGGTCCTGGTACTTTTGAATAGACTGGTCCTTCTCCAGGAGCAGGGTGTGGAACGATAGTATGGTCTTCTCCACTACTCCACCTTGCGGACTCCCGGACTCGCGACTCTCCGATCTGGAAGCCTCCAACTGCTTGCCAAGGACCTCGATGCGCTGGTTAGCTTCTTGCAGACTGTTGGGCATCACCATTTATAGTTGCAAATAGTTATTTAAATATTTACTTGGCAACTTACGTTTCTTGCATTTTCTGTAGCTCCGCGCGTGAATCTCTCCTGCTGTCCTCCACTGCATCCGCTGTCTGAACGGCTTGATTCTGCTGGCCGCGAATGCCATTGGTTTGGACTGCCGTCTCCGAGAACTCAAGTGGCGCCTCCACCGTTTGAGTGGCTGTATCCAGGTGCGGATGTTTGTGGAGAGGAGACCCAATGGGCGAGGACTCCCTGTCTATCAACTGGACGGCCCTTCTCATGGCCGGAATAGGAGCCACTGCGTCCGTATTTGTCTCCGCATCCACCTTGAGTTGACTTCTTTGCTCTCCATCGCCGAACAAGGCCTGGATGGTGCTCCAGTGCTCGGTGTCGGTGGCCTGGCTCATCCTCAACTCACCCAATTCCCGAACGAGCTCCTCCTGTTTGGCCTGCAGGATCTCACAGCGCTGTTCCAAGAGTCTCGTCTGCGTTTCTGACTTTATGAGCTTCACCAACTGCTGGGAACTCTCCTCGTTGAGACCAATTTTGGTCCGGACCACGGCGGTCACTTCATCAACCAGGGCGGTGTGATCTCTATGTCGCTGGTGCACTTGCTCCTCCTCCAGGCGACGCTGGAACTTTTGATAGGCGAACACAAAGTTGGTGAGGAAGACCAGTGGCGTAAATTTGGCATATTTATCTTTGAGCATAAACAATGAATGCTGCAGGAATCTGTGGGATGTGGTAGAAAGTTAGATCTGCTAGGAATTATCCACCACTTGCTCTCACTTGTGCTTAATATCGCTATTGGTGCGCTCCTGCTGGAAGTCCTGATGTGCCTGTTTCAGGGATATCTCGCTGGCCTCCAGTTGGGTTTGCAGGCATTCCGCCTTCAGATGCAGTTTTTCTCGCTCTGTTTCCAAGCGGGAGCACTCAGCTTTCACTGAAAAGAGAGTCATACAATGGCCAATCCTTTCCTGGAATAAGTCTGTGCTTACCACTATCCAGGTCCCTCTGGACCTTGGCCAGCATTAGCTTCTCGTCGGAGCTGCTTTGAAGATCGGCCACCAGGTGACGCAGATTGATGTGGTTATCGGTGATCTCGTTGAGCAGCCTCTGCTGGGAGTGAATCTGGAAAGAGGATGGGAATTAGGTCCGTAATGGGTAGGTATCAAGGAGGATCTCCAACCTGCTCGTTGGCCACATGGAGCAGACCTTCCAGCTGCTTGGTCTCCCTCTGCAGCTCCGCCTGCTTGGTCCTCCAAGTGAGCAGCTCCTGTTGCTGCTCCTCGAAATCCTGGGCCGTGATGTAATCCAGCTGATAGTTCTCCCTGATTATACCGTACTCTGCGCATATTTCCGTGGGCTTCAGCTCGCCCAGCAGTTGCTCCACCGCCTGGCCGAGTTGCATGCTCATTATGGCATTCCTGTGCTCCAACTTTTGCTGCTCCTCCGCAGTGTAGGGATTCCTTTGATTCACTTTCTCCAACTCCTCTCTAGCTCCCAATACTTCACTCTTGCTGTGCTCCAACTGCCTGGCTAGAGACGCCTTGTCATCTATAAAGCGAAGTTCCTGTTTTCGGGTCTCCGTCAGCAGTTGATCGTAATCCCTGCGCATGTAGGAGTAGGAATTCCTTTGCTGCTCCAACTGCAACTCCAAAGCGATCAGTTGATCGTGGAGCTCTTGGTTGCGGTTCATCAGATCACTGCCATCGGCGGACATATGAAGACGAAGTTCGTCGTAGTGCTTGCGCAGAATGGAGAGCTCAGCCAGGACCTCGTTCGTGGGCTTCTCCTCGGGATCTGGTACTGTGGGTCTGCGTAATCCCACCGTGGCTTCAGTGGGCGAGCTTGGCCTGGTGGCTGTGTTCAGCACAGCATCCTCTTCGACAGGATGTTCTACTGCAATCTCAGGAATCTCGCACAGACTATGCACAGAGGACAGTTCTCCCGTCTCGGAGTCACTGTAGTTCTGCTGCTCGAGCAGCTGACGCAGTGCCTCCTCTCGGGCCTTCAGCTCCAGGAGCTGTCCCTGAAGTCGCTGCGGAGTGGTAGTTCCGCCGGGAAGAGCTTCGATGAGGCGGCGCAAGAGATCGGAATCTATGGTTATGTGCTCTGAGGTGGCTACATGGATAATGTTTTAATAAATATAGTTATTCAAGAAATATGGTATCCTATCTCACCATCATATTCCCGCAGCTTCTCCAGAATCTCGTACATGCCGGAGCGAAGGGTTTCATTTTCCGCCAGGACTTCGTCGTAGCGATTCTGCATCTCGGAACTGGCTGCCCCGTCGCCTTGGCCACGTCTCGGCGAATTCTCCAGGTGCACACTATTAGGCACTTCACCCACTTCGCTGGGCGCCTGCAGGGATTCGTTCAAGGTCTGCGGACTGTCTTGCTGTAACTCCAAGAGCTTCCGCCTAAGTTCACTCTTTTCCAACTTCAGTTGCAGACGCAGCTCCTCGGATGTCCTCAGCTTGAGGGTAAGTCGATCGATCTGCTTGTCCTTGTTGCGCTGCTTGGAATGAACGTTCTTGGCCATGATGACCACATCGTCGGGGATGTGGAGTTTTCGCCGCAGAAGCTCGTTCTCCTGGACCACCTCATGCAGGGAGTTCAGCTCCTGGATGTAGCTCCTCAGCTGCTTGTCGCGTGCTGCCACCTTCTGCTCCAATTCCGAGCAGCGTCGCAGAGCGGGAATGAGACCATCTTCGTCACGCTTGTAGGCATCCAGCGCACTAATGGCGTGCAGGGCCTGCTGGGCCTTGAGCACGTTGTCCTGCTCGGCGACCTCCAGCATCTCCGAGAGCTGCTGACTCCGGGCGGTGGCTTCCCGCAGGCGCTCCTCGATCATCTGGCAGCAGGCTCGCGGTTGCTCTGGATCATGGGCGCGCTCCTTCTCCTGGCACAACTGGTTCATCGCCCGCGTGGAGCTAACCATCTCCTCCGCCATCGACTTGATCTTCTCCTCCAGCTTCTCGATGCGCTGTTCCCGGGATTCCAAAAGCTGCGAGGGATGAAACAAAGAGAGGTCAAGATCTAGATAAAATATATCGAGAGAAGTTCCTCCTTACTTGTCTCAGTTTGGCTTGCTCCTCCTCCTGGTGACTCTGACTGTTGGAAGAATTGGTTTGGGCAGAGCTGATGCTTTTGCCCTCCAGTTGTTTCTTGAGACGCTCCACCTCCTTGTCCCGATCGTCGAGCGCCTGCCTCCAGCCCAGCGACTTGGCCTCGTACTTGTCCAGGAACTGACGCATTTCCACCTCCTGCTTCTTGCGCTCCACCTCCAGGAAGGTAAGATTTCCCTCCAGCCGAGTGATTTCCAGCGCCTGCTGCTGCTCCTTTTGCTTCAAGGACTTGCGCTCCTGCTCCACCTTGGTGATGTCCTGGCTCAGTTGCACAAGATTCGCCTTGATGGTCTGCAGCTCCCGCTCGTGGAGCACTATGGTCTTCGATTGAGCTATGTTTTGGTTTTGCAGTGACTGAACGGAAATAAATATAATATATATTTAATATATTTAACGCAAACCATCATACGACTCACCTCGATTTCCTTAAGCAGCCGCTTGATATGCTTGTTCTTGGAGTCGATGTTCTGCAGCAGCTGCTCCTGCTTGTCCAGCTCGGACAGGGGATCCGATGAATCCTTGTCGCTGATCTCCGCCTGCTGCGCCGCCTCCTGCAGACGCAGCTCCAACTGGCGGATTTCCTCGCCCAACTAATGGGAAAAAAACGCATGCTTGAGCTTGGGTACTTGGTTCTTTACATGATCTACTGCTCACCTCCTTGGCTTTGCTCTTCAGGCCATCGCGTTCGTCCTCCAGGTTCTGGAGCATTCGCTTCAGCTTCTCATTCTCGTCCTGCAGGCGGCGGTCGGAGGAGAGTCCTCCGGCTGGCGATTCCTGCAGCCGCTGTACCTGCTCGCCCTTGTACTCCAAAACGGCCAGGGTGAGCTCCAGGGTCTTCCGCAGCGACTTCTTGGGCAGCTCATCGATGGACTCGGCCAGTTCGAGGAGCGTTTCGTAGAGCTCCTGCTTCTGGCGCGCCGAAAAGTCGCGGAACTTGCGCAGGGATACGGTTTCTGGTATGTCCATGCTCATCCTGGTGGCTCATGGCCTCGCTCCTCGGCGGTTACTCGCGTTCTGCGTCCAAATGTTCCCCGATTTTCCACACCAGCTATCTAGTTTTTCGTCCCGTTTTCGATTTCCGAGCGGTTGCCATGACACTTGGCCCAAAACAAACTACGACTGAAAATCCACTCGGGGGTTGCCTTTCCGGAAACGAGGGTGCCGGTGCGCTCCTTTCAAGTGACCGACCTGAGCAGCCTTTGTTTTTGCTGGCGTTCTGTTTTGCTAGCTGCTTCGGCTGCGTAGAAAGTTTCCTGACAGGATAATTGCCTCCTCGGGGCCTCCAGCGGCAAGGATTGGCGGTGGGAGCAGCCGGTGGCCCACCACAAACAAAAATGGCAATCGGTAACCAGGAAAGTGTTAATTGGCAAAGTGTCAAAGGCCGAGTTCTGAAATTGAAAAGCCATTTCTGTTCGAAGCGACTTTTCCGCCGCCTTCTCGTGCTTTTGTTCACTTTTCCTACACTCGAAAAAATTGTATTTAATTGGTAGTTATTGGTCCAGTTTCTCTCACACCAAGTGGCTTATAAAGGGTGAAGAAGTAGGCAGTAAAGAGATTATTATTATGATTTTGCTATCGAACGTATTTTTCAGTGTACTCCAACTCCTTTCTCCTTTCAAAACTCATCGAGTTGCCTTCAAAATTACGTTTGTCTACATGTGTAGCAATAATTGAAACTAATGGCAAGCGACTTTGGTTGCCCTCCCATTTGTGGATTCGCCCTCGCTGAATGACAGCTGGCCAAAAATTGAAATTGAAATGACACTCGGAATGGCCAATTATCCTGGAAGCCTTTTGGCCATTTAATAACCACCCGAGTCGGGTTGGCTAAGTGACTATTCCTCGAAGAAATCTACCCTTTTCGAATCTGATTATCTGACTATTTTATTATACATTCAGTTAAGTTATGCATCCATCCATCCATGCTGCATCCATTTGCAGCAGCATAAGTTCGTAGGTCACCAGGGTGGCTAGCATCTGGGGAGGATGGCTGGGATCAGTATGGGAATCTTGACGATTGCAGTTTACCCACTCCGAAGAGACTCTTTCTTGTCAAGCAGAAGAGACGATAGCCAGACAATCCGACAAACTCGCTGGTCAGCTGGTCTGCGAATCTCTGCACCTCCTGGTTCCAGCCATCACTGGGCACCAAGTACAAGGACCTCAGTGGCAGAAGCGAGGCATCGTGGATCTTGGAGGCCGTCATGAAAACCAGACTCGTCCTGGCCAGCAGGAAGATCAGCGAGTACCAGAAGTAAACGTAGTTTATGGGATGCCGCAGTTTGCTAAAAAGAATTTAAATGAGACTTGGGCAGCTACAAAATCGAAGTTATAAAGTAGTTTAAGCTCACGTGAAAATAGCCAAAGCCTGGTTGCAGATCACATACACATTGTTAGCACAGGATACGAACACTATATTCGACATGCTGGCCTCCACCAAACTGGCCAGCTCGCAAAGGCGAATGTGATCCCTCCGGATGTCGTACCACAGGGCTTCGGGAACATGCTGAATGGGAAGGGGATTTAATTGGGAAACACTTCAAAATATCTTAGATTATTTTACACGACCCTCCAGAGCGCCAACTCGAGCGGCAAACTGCTGAAACCTTTGCGCCAGTCCAGTACTGGTCATCACAATAAAGATGTCCATGAAGTTCCACAGAAAGGTGAAGGCTCCATTCAGCCACTGACACAGTGAAAATTATTCAAACAGTTGCTAATATATATAGTTTACTTACAAATCCGTAGCACATGGAAAATATGTTGAAGGGCATGATGGACATGATGTCGGAGAACTCCTTCTCCAAATAAAGTTCAAAGGTAATCTGCGAGTGGTTTGTGTGGCACTGTAGGATGTGCATGCTATAGCTGCAGTATCCAGAGGCGTAGTACAGCATCTGGTCGCCTGAAAGGAAGTTCTTTTGGAAACCATTGAAAGGATACCCCAGGAAGCTCACCTACTGCCAGGATGGCCACACTAAAAGCAAGGACGTTGACCTTTGAGCGAAGGCTTCGCTTGCCACGTTTGTAGGGCGGAAAGAGCATCAGAATGTCCACCGAACTCCAAGGCAGCATTATGTGCGACCAGGAGCGAGCGAAGCCCACGAAGTTTAGCCAGTTGACCATGCCCACGATGAGGAAAACCAAACCCACTATTGAGCTTTCAGTTGCGTTTGGGATTACGCTACCATACCATCTAAAACTCACCCATATTCTTGGCATTCAGACCCGCTGTGAACAGAATTTTGGCACCGACCAAGGTCTTGATGCCACCGAGCAGAAGGAAGAGACCGGTGACTGCCAGGCCAATGCTCCTCACCTTGAACTTCACATCCTGGGGATCGCGACTCCAGATATTCGACAAAGGCATTATGCCGAAGAACTGCGCCACACAGAGATCTGTTGTCCATTGCGGTGTGTTTAGACATTTATGAAAGTAATTTTAAAGGTGGTCTTACATGGCCTGATGGCTCCGTAGAAGGTGTCCAGCTGCTCGAACTCCAATCCTCCCTGGGCACAGCGCCATCTCATGGCCAAAATGGCCCTCTGCTTCTGACGCCGCACTTTCAGGTGCTTCCGGATATCATCCGAAGTCCTCGACATGCTCCTCAGCTCTGACCGTCAGTAAGCCCACTTTCCGGGTTCCTGTCTCATGATTGTTGTTTACAAACTCCAGCCAGCTTAGTCTAAAACCCGTAATTAGTGGCACTTGGGGGCACACAATGCCATTCGGGGTCCAAAACGGCGGCCATAACTCCGCCCATGGAAAGCTCTGCACCCATTTTCATTTCGTGCCAGTGCAAAATGTAACTACACCATGGATGGAACCACTCGGAATGCTGTAAAAACGGAGCTACTACTTGTAATAATTATAAAACTTATAAAACTATCTAAACGTTTATTTGTAAACGTTTTAAGTATTAAATTTAAGTATCATAAATTTGTAAATACAGTTTTAAAAATCGATTAAGAAACCGTTTGACTATCGAAATATTTACAGCTTACAAATGAAATCTGGCAACGCTGAATGTTAGCTAAAAAGTAAACAAATAATAGTTGTTAAACATTCTATGGATAGTGGTTTCCTTGAGGTGACGCAGCAGCTGCCCCGCTGGCTGGACCTGGAAAATGTGGTCCGGGGTGAAGTCGAGGCACGCTACATACTCAAAAGAGCCGCGGATCACCTGGCGAACTTGAAGTCTGGCGGACATTCCGGCGCGGAGGAAACCGGATATCTAGTTGGTGCGCTGGTGGACAGGAACTGGGAACGCATTCACACAGGGCACTTCAGCCAGGTTCCCTTGGTCACGAGGAAGATATATGCAATAGCATGTTGCTTCAAGGTGGGATTTAGATGCAAACTAAGCCATACAAACCAAAAATATATTTTTTAGATTTTTTTCCTTCTCTTGGAGAGCACTAGTCCCGCCCAGAAGGATGCGTGCAGTGAGATCCTGGATGAGGCCCAACTTTTGGGTTGTATGGATGACTGGTGTGAACTTAAAGTCGCCCTAATGGATTATCTCGATAAGGGTGGAGCAGTATCATCAAATTCCGCACCACTTCCTACTCTAGAGCCATTAACCCGACTAACCTCCAACTGTGATATACCCCAACTGGACGCTCCCAGTCTAGAAGAGTTCCAGACAAAGTGCTTCGAGGCAGGACAACCCTCACTCCTGCTGAACACCATCCAGCATTGGCCTGCCCTGCGCAAGTGGCTGGATCTCAATTACCTTCTCCAAGTGGCCGGGAATCGTACCGTGCCCATTGAAATAGGTTCCAACTATGCCAGCGATGAGTGGTCCCAGCAGCTCGTGAAGATCCGCGACTTCCTGAGCAGGCAGTTCGGAAAGGAACCAAGCAAGGCTGGTCAAAATATCGAGTATCTCGCCCAGCACGAGCTCTTCTCCCAGATACCAGCTCTCAAAGAGGATATATCCATTCCCGACTACTGCACCATCAGCAACGAAGATATCCCAGGAGCTGTGGACATCAAAGCCTGGCTGGGACCAGCTGGAACCGTTTCACCCATGCACTACGATCCCAAGCACAACTTGCTGTGCCAGGTATTCGGTTCGAAGAGGATCATCCTAGCTGCTCCTGCAGACAAAGACAATCTGTATCCCCACGACAGTGAGTTCCTGGCCAATACAGCGCGAATAGATGCTGCTCAATTGGATCCTGAAACGTATCCCTTGGTAGCCAAGGTGAAGTTCTACCAGCTGCTCCTGCAACCCGGTGACTGTTTGTACATGCCACCCAAATGGTGGCACTATGTGAGATCTGAAGCTCCTAGCTTCTCTGTAAGCTTCTGGTGGGAGTAAGCATTTTAATGGAGTTTATTGAACACCGAATTCATGTAGGATCTCTGTTCAAGTTAAGATTAAAGTATGAACTGAACTGATCACTAAATAATTTAAATATAAACGCTTGTTATCACCGTATGTACGTGAATTTGATTAGCATTTCTGGGTTATGCTCTATTCTCACACCGATAATGTAACGCCTCCGACTTCTAAGCTTCGAGTAAGCAAACAGGTTGCGTCTGACGTCAAGGCCGTGTACTATCAGACATGATGTGGACTCTCCGCGCCAGCAGATGAATCATCGAATCGATCACAACTGGATGGGTACTTTTTGGTTGTTCTTTTAATAGCCACGACGCTTTTTGGGTGTGTTACTGTGGCAAACAAAACTTAACACATACGAATTAAATACAAAACTTCGGGCGAAACGAACAGTTGAGTTGAGGGACCATTATCAATATACCCCATTATCATTATCAAATGGTATAGTTGTGTGAATGAGGATTAACAATTAGATGTGTGTGCTTTCTATCGATTTGAAATCGTTATAATCTTTTAAATGTGCCTGCTTTCGCTGCCCCACCGCCATGCTTATAAGTCTTATCGTTATTTAAATGTTGGACTTGGCTCCGCAGAGTTTAATCATCCTTGTTTCCGCCTCCGCCGATGGTTATCTTCTTCTGCAGCTTGCTGTACTCCTCGGTGAGTCGGTCGTACTCGCGGTTGATGCTCTCCGCCTGCGACTTAACCGCCTCCTTGTCCTTCTTCTCGCGGTTCAAGTCGGAGGTCAGCTCCTGGACGCGCTCGCGCAGCTTGTTGAGCTGCAAAATTCGGATTTCGTTTGAGTTTCGATTGGGTTTTTGTTCGCTTTGGGTGTTTGGGAATGGATATGAGGTGGGGGCTCTAGGTGGGGATACTTAGGACACTCGGGCGGTGAGTCCTTGCACACGTCTCCGCAGTCTTGACAGCTGTTTAAAGAGTTAACAAGAGGTTTAAACTTTCGAGTGGTGGCTTCTGTTTATCGAGGCCCAACATTTGTGTTTGGGTGTGGTTTCGAAACGTTCAGCTGCGGTCAAAACAAAAGCAGTAAGCCTATGACAAATTCTGCGGTCTTCAAACTGATTTAAGTTAACGTTTAAGATAGGAGCACGGAAATAAATGTATTAATCATGATATAGACTGGTATTTAAAGTTCAATATCGTTAATTGACTACATTTAAAGCCTTTTCGTATCTTATATTCAATAATATTATAAAAAATGTACCAGAAAGTGGAATGAATTATAGATAATTCGAATTATAATGGGAATCTTGTCTAGCTATGCGATTATTTAGTCGGCTAAAATGGTATTTATCACATTATCTCGCCATATTTTGACCGCAGCTTCTATATGCATTGCCATATCTTTACAGCTGGTAGTAGCCAATTGAACTCCAAAGTCTTAGGTGTTAGCTCTCTAGACATGCCATTCCTGGGGATCGGATGCAGGGGTTTGGGACGTGGACTCACCTCGATGAGAGTGGTATCCTCGCCGGCTTCCTTGGCTTTCTCGGTGTTCTTGTTCTCCAGCAAGGAACGTGCGGCAGCAGTGGCGCTCTGTGCCTGCTTGAAGGAGGCCTCGCTCTGAGCCAGGAGATTGGCCTGGGTGCAGATCAAGTTTACCAGTCGTCGGATGACCAGGGCCAGGAAAATGGCGAATCCGGAGATGTAGAAGTTCCGCTGGGCACGGAACAGCTTCATGCTGTGCTGCATCTCCACGTTCAAGTGGACCTCGTTCGACTGCTGCAATCCGGAGTACTTGCGCATCTCGCGAATGGCCTCCAGGAGGAAAATGACCAGGATTCCCATGATCAGCAGGAAGTATATGTGCGCCTGCTGTCCCAACATCGATAGGAATTTGGACTTGAAGAACCGGTTCCAGCGGTAAGGAGTGAGCACCGGCAGAACCAGCAGGAGGACCAGTGCGATTTCCGCATAAAGAAATCCGGCGATCAAAGTCCACACCAAACTCATTTTTAATGTTTAATTAATTCCCTTTTTCGTAGTTCGATTTTCGCTTTTTTCGTCTGCCGCCTGTAAGCACAAATGCGTCCAAATTAGCTGCTAGTTCTACGGATTCGGGACGGAAGGTCTAGTGGCTATTTATAAACTACGGCCGGAGTGACCGCTGCTTACTTTAAATAGCAATAATTAAATCGCTGCCGTGATGAAATATGCGAATATTTTATGTAGTCACTGCGCCGGCCACGTCAACTCTGTTTTTTTGTGTACGCACGGGGCTGTCAACTCGAGCACTAGAACCCACTGTAAATTGGGTAGCCAGAAAAAAGCTGAATTCATTAAATATATTCGAATTTCAAAATGAAATTATTTGTAACTAATATAAAACGGCAAGATTTAATACGTATTTTGCAATTAAATGAACCATTACCTCCAAATATTACAAGACAAATCGATCATCAGGTATTGAATGTGATGTTTAGAAGTGCCTTGGCAACCCGGCTTGCGATGTAAACAAACTGACAGCTGGGTTGCCAGGTTTCCATCGCAATGTGCTTTTCAACAAATTTTCAACTTTGCGCCATCGATCAAATTTTCAGCTGCTTTCAGTTGTTATTTTCGAATCCCCGGAGACGTGTGCCTAGGTAATCCAATCCACCAATTCCCAGAGATGTCCTACCAGAGCTGGCTAAACTACCTGCAGACGGCGGAGAAGAACTCCATGATTAGTGGCCGCGCACGGAAGGTGCTCTACAAATTCACGGACGGCAGGCAGATGGCCGAGGAGTACAACATGGACACGGGAATCGTGCAGCGGCGGGCCTGGAAATCGAAGAGCAACAAGATCATGGGCGAGTCGGAGTGGGAAATCGAGCTGGGCGATGAGCCGCGTCAGCTGAACTGGTCGGGCAACAAGCCACCAGGATCTGGCGAGGAAACCGACTCCCTCGCAGGCGGAGATTTCACCCTGCGGGAGAGCAACACCGCGCCACTGCTGACCAAGCGGATCACCAAGAAGAACATCGAGTGGCGCATCCGCAACATGCCCTACTCCCTGGACACCTACAACGTAACCGCCGATCCCGAGAAGCGCGCCATAGTCGTGCGCACCTCGAACAAGAAGTACTACAAGGTCATCCCGGTCCCGGAACTGGACCGCTGTGGGGTCAAGCCCGCGCAGGAGAGCCTCTCTGTCCACCACCAGTTCAACACGCTGATCATTACCTACCAGAAACCAGATATCCTATGCGAGATGGAGGCGCAGGTCCTGCTTCTGCTCAAGAATGTCGAGACCGAAACCGACATGGATGATCTGCTGAAGGGTCTGATGGCCAAATAAACGACTTAGATTGTAATACACAAAGTTATGTGCTGTTTTATTATTATATTTAAAGTAGAAGTGCTCATTTTTTTTAAATTTAACGCTTCGGTTTATGTATATCAAAGTATTATTGCACAATATAATGTGAATTAACCTAATTTCATTTGTTTTTTTTTATACGCTTCACAAGGGAACTGCACAAAACGCTGAAATAAAGAACGTGCCTAAAATTAAATTCTAATCACGACTCAGCGGGCACTGCCAGATCCACCACGAGATCTCTCAAATGAATTGAAGTTGTACAAATGGATCTTAACTAGGCCTATTTCTGGAAGCTCTCAGCCATGCCGGCATAGCTGGCCAGCGAAGGAGCCGAGGAGCTGGTGAACAGGCTGTAGTCGAAGGAGGGCAACTCCAAGGGCGCCAAGGAGGGCAGGTCCAGGTCCCCACTGCCGCCCAGTCGCTGATCGTAGGTATCGTGTTCCTGCTCCTCATGTGCAGAATCGCTCTTCTTCAGCGTCTCCATTTGGGGCTCCGAATGGGCCAGTGTGCTAGAGACCTTTGCCACCAAGGAGGAGGTGAACTTGGCATCGAAGTCCTGCACTGTTTTGTCGATTGCCTTGGCCATCGACTGAGCGGATCCTCCAGCTCCTCCACTGGCTCCGGCTTCTGGTCGCAGGGGCAGCATGAGACTGGTTTCCTTCAAGGGAGCATAGTCCTTCAGCTTGTTCAGACCGTGCTGGGTCTTTCGCATCTCAATTTGACGCAGTTTGCGCTGAAAATCGAGGGTCAATGTGTCCAGAACTTCCTTGGATTTGGGCAGAGCCACCCGTTTTTGGGCATCCTGCATGTAGATTAGGGATGTTTCCAGCGCTTTAATGGCCTCTTCATAGCGGTGATTGCGTATAAATCGCTCCGACCTTCGCTCGTGGAAATGAGCCTTTGATTTGTGTTGTTAATTCCATTTAAAACCATGTAAATTTAAGTTTTCTTCGGGGTCTTACCAAGTTCAGAGGTGCGCAGTCCATGTTTTTGGCTGTTTTCCCGTCCTGATTTAAAATTAAATGTTTGCTCTTGTAACGGTAAAATTGCCAGGCATCTAAATTTTAATAATTATATTGCCAATTGCATTATTGCCTGTTTTATGCAAGCAAAATGTCTATTCTTTTGCAAGAACGCAGTTTCCAAAATTTCACTTTTGTTTACATATGTTTTATGCGCGAGGTATGGCAGCTCTGTCATGACAACAATCGATAAGAGTCGTATGTATCGTTTTGAAATCTTTAAAACCAATCGAATTCAAATTGCGTTTGAAGGAGTTTTCTTTAATAATTATAACAATTTTGTGTAGACCAGTTTTTGAAAAAATCACATAAAATTTATTTAAATAGTCTTAACGCTTATTGGCTATTAAAGCGGTCTTCCTGTTGCCTGCTTACCTTCGGTAAGTGCAACTGAAGCGTGTACAAACACAGGCACATTGATACCCTGTAAAGCACAGACATTAAAGTCAGGACAAAATCACATTATCCATTCATGCATACCTGCATTTTAGCTGATCTCACAAAGGCCTTATTCGAGGTCACAGTGAAAATTTGCCTGGCCATGCCGAAACTAAAGATTTTCAGACTTCGCTCGTTTACGTTGGCAGTGAAACGTATGTGGGAGAATTCTTCGGGTATTGTTTCCACATCCGGATAAACGGTGACCCGTTTCATCAGTTCCTCGGCTCGCTTCCGTTCGCCCTCGCCGCCGACAATATCCAAAATACTCTGGAAGGCCTCGTAGGCTAGCTGGCAGCAGACCAAGGTTTTTCCCTCTAGGATTTTCTCCAGGAGCGGTTTCAGCGGCGAGGCTCTTTCCCTTTCCGCCTGTTCGGTGAGCAGGGGTTCCTTGTAGACCCAGTTGGCGGATCCGTTGGTCAGCGCACTCACGTAGGCCAGCAAAGTGGTCACATCTAGATTTAGTTCATTCGAGGTCGTGGCGTACATATCCAAGTCGGTGTCTGGCGAGTCCAAGGAAGCAGTTTGCACGCCCATTTCCATGAGCTCTTCGTGCAGGGAATCCTCGATTTTGTTGGAGAAGTAGAATACTATCTGAAAGGCAATATATAAGGTGGTGACGGGTGGGGTACTAGGAGCCATTACCTTCGGCCTCTGGAACATGCAGAAACTCAGCTCGCTGGCCTCCAGATAATCCTCCGCCTGGTCGATGACACTTCGTGCTCCGATGCTGACACATCCCCTGGCCGCGTCCTCGACGGACTTCGAGTTCCTGGCTATCACTTTCACCCACTTGAGTCCATTGTTGGCCACGATGTCGACTCTCAGGGGACTATCCCTAGACTCCAGCCGGAATACGGCGTTGATGTCGACTACTCCTTGTTGCAATCGCAGAGTTTTAATGAGAAAATCGTAGTATACAAAGTTACTGCTGGTTATGTGGTGTTCCTTCACGGACTTTGTAGTAATCACCTTGAAGAAAAATGCATTTACTCAATGCTTTTACCGTGAAAAAGATGCAACAAACCTTATTGAGAAACTTGAGCTCTTGCTGAATTTTTCGCTGCACTTTGCTGACGCCAGGCAGATCTTCAAAGTCTTTCAGCGCTTTCTTCAGCTCCTCGCCCAGTTTCACTTTCTTGTGGGCTTCTTCGTAAAGCTTTTCTCGATCCTCTTGCTCCTCCATATCAAAACGCTAGCAATATTTACAAAAATCACGAAATATTTGTTTTCAACTGTCAGCTGTTTTGAGGAAGCAAAGATGGCAATGACATTTCAGGTTTTACAACACTGACAATTCCATGGCAGACTAGAGATGTCGTGAATCTGAAAGTCGGTATATCGATAGTCACCAAACCTAGTTTCCTAAGTAATAATATAATTCCTAATTAGTTTACTAGCATAAGCCTATGATGTCAAGGAAAAATATACTCAAGTAGAAATCGAATAAACAGAAAGAATCTAGTAGGGGGCCGATCTATATAATTTTTTAAATCTCTTTGAAGCTCTCCACTTTTTCATGTCAAATAGCATAATGTATCCCAGTCTATGAGCCACAATTTTGTGCGTGGATTTGTTTTAATTTTAGCCCATGCAAACAATATACTTAATTAAAGAAAGAAATAACGATTGAATTATTACTTTTTTTTTTACAAATCCTTGCAGTTTTCCATTATTTTTCACAGAAAAGTGCATATTATATATCTAGCCTATGAGACCCTTTTCTATTTATTTAAATTATATTCAGTCTGAACAGAGCCTATTATCGATAGTAAGATCGACGACCGCGCGCTATCGATAAGTCAAGCCACATTTTATGCACCACCATTTTTACTTTTATAGTTCTTTTACTTTTTGTCGGCGAACGGAGCAGATGTGAAAATGAAGATTTCCGAGTAATCAGGAAAATTAGAATCCGAAGGCATCGCTGGTGAAATGTGTTAATTCACCCATTTGACCGGCCAAAGGTAAACAAATACACGTGCTAGCACTGATATCTGCTATTATTTAAGCGCTTTCCGCACGAAGTATCTCCAGAAATCAGAAATGTCTGTGCTTTGGTCGCATTTGAAGCGTGCTAAACTAAGAATTAAATGCTGCTTACTAGCATCGTTAGGCGACACGACTCTCCATACTGTGGCCATGGTTTTCAAAGTAGTACAAATTCACTAAAAAAAAAACGTGACTTTTTCCTTGTCGGCAACTGTACCTAACCTCAACTGTACTTCTCTTGCAGTCGTGGACAAAAGTGAAAGAGTGTAGTGCTCCACCATGTATCTGTACAATCTGACCCTGCAGAAGGCCACCGGCGTGACCCACGCGGTCCACGGCAACTTCTCCGGCGGCAAGCAGCAGGAGGTCCTCCTGTCGCGTGGCAAGTCGCTGGAGCTACTGCGTCCGGACTCCAACACCGGCAAGGTGCACACCCTGCTCTCCACGGAGATATTCGGCTGCGTTCGCGCCCTGATGGCCTTTCGATTGACGGGCGGCACTAAAGGTGAGTCTTTCAAATGTAATTTAGTTTTAGTTGGGAGCAATGTAATGCTCCAATATAATCTATGTAAATCGCACAAATCCCTATTGAGGCAACAGCCGGATAGTTGACCCCAGTAAGACCTTTGAATGCGTCTAAGTGCGAGAGAAACCGAAAGACTTGACGTCGCATTTGCCATAAACCAACTCAACGGAGTGGCGAATTGAAACTTCGAGTTACAAAGTCAATATAATAGAATTAAAGTCATTAGAAAGTTTTAGCTATATGACCCTAACCTCGAATATCGCTACTTTGCTTTGCAGATTACATAGTTGTGGGTTCCGACTCGGGACGCATCGTGATCCTCGAGTACAATCCCTCCAAGAATGCTCTCGAAAAAGTGCACCAGGAGACGTTCGGAAAGTCGGGATGTCGCAGGATTGTGCCGGGGCAATACTTTGCCATCGATCCCAAAGGCAGAGCCGTTATGATTGGCGCCGTGGAGAAGCAAAAGCTGGCCTACATCATGAACCGGGACACGCAGGCTCGCCTCACGATCTCATCGCCCCTGGAGGCTCACAAATCGAATACACTGACATACCACATGGTCGGCGTGGATGTGGGCTTCGATAATCCCATGTTCGCCTGCCTGGAGATCGACTACGAGGAGGCCGACATGGATCCATCGGGTAAGCATAAACTAGGTGGCGTGTAGACCCTAGAAGGCGCTTTAATTCACAGGTTTAGTGGATCCACACCACGAACACTGACTGTACTTAGTGCCAGATAAATCGTGATCACTGAACCATTGGTGTTGCTGTAACTGCCTAGCCACACTTCACTGATTTGTGACCCACACTCCCAAATCTCAATTGAGAACATTTTGATAGTTCATTGCTATAGTCATGTACCTAATCAGCGTCGCATCCATTTGTTCCAGGTGACGCCGCCCAGCGCACTCAGCAAACGCTGACTTTCTACGAGTTGGATCTCGGCTTGAACCACGTGGTTCGCAAATACTCGGAGCCCTTGGAAGAGCACGCCAACTTCTTGGTCTCCGTGCCTGGGGGCAACGATGGTCCTTCGGGCGTGCTGATCTGCTCGGAGAACTACCTAACGTACAAGAATCTCGGCGATCAGCACGACATCCGCTGTCCCATTCCGCGCAGGAGAAACGATCTGGATGATCCCGAGAGAGGCATGATCTTCATCTGCTCGGCCACACATCGCACCAAGAGCATGTACTTCTTCCTGCTGCAGACCGAGCAGGGAGACATCTTCAAGATCACCCTGGAAACGGACGATGATGTGGTCTCCGAGATCAAGCTGAAGTACTTCGATACAGTGCCGCCGGCAACTGCCATGTGCGTCCTGAAGACGGGTTTCCTGTTCGTGGCCAGCGAGTTTGGCAACCAGTAAGTGTCTACAAATCATTCATAAGAATATGAATGGGTACTAATTGGAGGTATTTGTGCAACTTTTAGCTACCTGTATCAAATCGCTCACCTGGGTGACGACGACGACGAGCCGGAGTTCAGTTCGGCCATGCCTTTAGAGGAGGGTGAAACCTTCTTCTTTGCGCCACGTGCCCTGAAGAACCTGGTGCTTGTGGATGAGCTGCCCTCTTTCGCACCGATCATCACCTCTCAGGTGGCTGATCTGGCCAACGAGGACACCCCGCAACTGTACGTCCTTTGCGGTCGAGGACCTCGTTCCACTCTGCGGGTGCTGCGCCACGGCCTGGAGGTCTCCGAGATGGCCGTTTCCGAGCTGCCTGGTAATCCCAATGCGGTTTGGACTGTGAAGAAACGAGCTGATGGTGAGTGTCTGCGGGCATTAATCATGATTCCTAAGCTAAGATTAGACTAAGACTGAAACGTGGCTAATAACTCAACTGGTGCATTGATACAGATCGAGATATAGATTACACCTAGCTTTACACACGATTCCAAACAAGTCCCACAAGATATCAACCACCAGTTCTCTCTTATTTCAGGCGCTTAAACACAGACGGCAATATGTGTGAACTATCGAAAAAGACAAGCAATTAAAGAGAATTTCTCTCGTTTGTGTAAATTTAAATTGTCTTTTGTGAAGCGATAGGTAAGGCAACATTTACTGCAGCTCATAAGTCAAACAGATACTACCACTACTACTATACCAATGAAAACAGAACAAAGCAAACTATATTTAAGCCCGTCGGACATTGAACATGATGCGATATTTGTCAACCGTGTTTCAACTGAATTATCCATTGATTACAACTTGATAAACTGATTATTCAATGTCTTGTGTGATACGCAAATCTTTGCCGCTTACCTTACCCAGTTCAAACTCAAGTACTCACGTTCCAAGTATTGTTTTGCTCCCCTATTTTTAGACGAGTTTGATGCCTATATCATCGTGTCCTTCGTGAATGCCACCCTCGTTTTGAGCATCGGCGAAACCGTCGAGGAAGTCACGGACAGCGGTTTCCTGGGCACCACGCCCACGCTCTGTTGTGCCGCCCTGGGCGACGATGCGCTGGTTCAGGTGTACCCCGATGGCATTCGACATATCCGATCCGACAAGCGTGTGAACGAGTGGAAGGCTCCGGGCAAGAAGTCCATTACCAAGTGCGCAGTGAATCAGCGCCAGGTGGTCATCACCTTGTCGGGCAGGGAGTTGGTCTACTTCGAAATGGATCCGGTAAGCATTCTATATATTACACTCAAATGTTCACTTCATGCTCTGATGACAAAAACACGAAAAGAACAATCATGTTGAGACACTATGTGTCCTGCAGTGCTGAGCTTCAAAATCAACCAAGAGCCGTATCCTTTACTTAACCGCGGAACTAATAAATACATTTTATCCTTGCAGACTGGGGAGTTGAACGAGTACACAGAACGTTCCGAGATGCCTGCTGAGATTATGTGCATGGCCTTGGGAACTGTTCCGGAGGGCGAGCAGAGATCCTGGTTCTTGGCCGTCGGGCTGGCGGATAATACCGTGCGCATCCTATCGCTGGATCCGAACAACTGTCTCACTCCCTGCTCCATGCAAGCCCTGCCTTCGCCAGCCGAATCCCTTTGCCTGGTCGAAATGGGTCACACCGAGAGCACGACTCAGGGAGGTTTGGATGACGATGCTCCCGCTCAGCGCAGTGGCAACAATAAGGGAACCATTTACCTAAACATTGGCTTGAGCAACGGTGTCCTGCTGAGAACTGTGCTCGATCCTGTTTCCGGAGATTTGGCAGACACTCGAACGAGATATTTGGGTTCTCGGCCCGTAAAGCTCTTCCGGATCAAGATGCAGGGATCCGAAGCGGTGCTGGCCATGTCCAGTCGAACCTGGCTGTCGTACTACCATCAAAATCGATTCCATTTGACGCCCCTGTCCTATGAAACCCTGGAGTATGCTTCTGGCTTCTCCAGCGAGCAGTGCAGCGAAGGTATCGTGGCTATATCCACCAACACCTTGAGGATCTTGGCCCTGGAAAAACTGGGAGCCGTCTTCAATCAAGTGGCGTTCCCCTTGCAGTACACTCCGCGTACCTTCGTAATCCATCCGGACACGGGCCGCATGCTGATTGCCGAAACCGATCACAACGCCTACACAGAGGATACGAAGAGTGCCCGGAAGGAGCAAATGGCGGAGGAGATGCGCAGTGCAGCTGGCGACGAGGAGAGGGAGTTGGCCCGCGAAATGGCCAATGCTTTTATCAACGAAGTCCTTCCCGAGGACGTGTTTTCATCGCCCAAAGCAGGACTAGGTCTTTGGGCCTCGCAGATCCGCTGCCTGGACGCCATGCATGGTCAGACGATGTTCAGTGTGCCGCTCACCCAAAACGAGGCCATTATGTCGATGGCCATGCTGAAGTTCTCCATAGCGGCTGATGGCCGGTACTATCTGGCTGTGGGAATCGCCAAGGATCTGCAGCTGAATCCCAGGATTTCGCAAGGCGGCTGCATAGATATCTACAAAATAGACCCTACCTGCTCCAGTCTGGAATTCATGCACCGCACGGAAATTGACGAGATTCCTGGAGCCCTTTGTGGCTTCCAGGGTCGTCTACTAGCTGGCTGCGGTCGAATGTTGCGAATCTACGATTTCGGCAAGAAGAAAATGCTGCGCAAATGCGAGAACAAGCACATTCCCTACCAGATTGTCAATATCCAAGCCATGGGTCACCGTGTTTACGTGTCCGATGTTCAGGAATCAGTATTTTTCATACGTTATCGTCGCGCGGAGAACCAGCTGATTATATTTGCCGATGACACGCATCCTCGTTGGGTGACGGCCACCACCTTGCTGGACTACGATACCATAGCCATCGCCGATAAGTTCGGCAACCTGAGCATTCAGCGATTGCCTCACTCCGTAACAGACGATGTGGACGAGGATCCAACGGGCACCAAGTCTCTGTGGGATCGTGGCCTACTGTCAGGTGCTTCGCAGAAGTCTGAGAACATTTGCTCCTTCCATGTGGGCGAGATCATCATGTCGCTGCAGAAGGCAACGCTAATTCCTGGAGGATCGGAAGCGCTTATTTACGCCACGCTAAGTGGCACTGTTGGAGCCTTTGTTCCGTTCACCAGTCGCGAGGACTACGACTTCTTCCAGCATCTGGAGATGCACATGCGCAATGAGAATCCTCCGCTCTGTGGACGCGACCATCTCAGCTACAGGAGCTCGTATTATCCGGTCAAGAACGTACTGGACGGCGATCTCTGCGAGCAGTATCTGTCCATTGAGGCAGCCAAGCAGAAGAGCATCGCTGGCGACATGTTCCGCACTCCCAACCAGATCTGCAAGAAACTGGAGGACATTCGCACGCGATACGCCTTCTAAGGTGAGTTGGAATCTATTTGTCTATGGGACATAAGTTGGGTTTTTGTGATGACATAGCTATTTTACCTTGGGACACCTATGAAATGCCTTGATTAGCGTAAACTTCAATACCTGATAAATACTTTGATGAATTTAGTCTTTTAAGCTTATTGAACAGAAAACTAACAATTGTTTTTGTTTTGCAGATACTAACAGCAAAGGAAACTTTTCTTTTTTAACTAGGTAAGTTGATTTCTATTCATAGTTGCTTTCGATGATGATTTTCGATTTTTACCTTGGGACACCTATGAAATGCCTTGATTAGTGTAAAGTTATGTTTTTCTGATAACAAACTAACGCGTTTATTGATTAAAAAGCAAAGGAATATTATTAATGATGTATCCTTCTTTTTATTGCAGTTTCCATGGGCAAAACCAACAAACGCTGCAGCTGAAACGTTTTGAAGGTAAGAAATTAGAACGATTACACCCACATTTCTTTTGAGTTAAACAATGATGTTATTTTACATATGTTAGACTAATGAAATGATTTGATTGTAAATTAGTAACTGAGAAAGTTCTTAAAATTTAAAATTGGAATGTGGAATACTTGTGTGTTTGAATTACTGGATCGATTAGTAAACTTATGCTTTCCTTTGCAGTTTAATCGGATAATTCCAATGACCATTAGACCATTACATTAGGAACACTTTCCAGGTACGTAATATAACTTTAATCCACTTAAATTTAAATAAGCTCAATGATGTTATTTTACATATGTTAGACTAATGAAATGATTTGATTGTAAATTAGTAACTGAGATTATAGCTAAATTTCACTGTGTTTATAATGTTAATCGTGGTAAATTCATAACTAATTTCCTTTCTTCACTTGCAGATCTTCTTTCGTTGGGGTATGTGCCGCTTAATTCTAACTAAATTATACACTAGGTAAGTGATTAAACAAACAGTGCGCTTTGAATTGAGACTAATTCACGTTTTCCTTTGCAGATCGTACATCTATACTAACTAACTGCACATTAAATCACCGATCAACCACTAATCGACTGCCGCATATTTAAACTAGCATATAAGTGCAAACTCGACAAATTGCACAGCCTAAATATAAACCTCTAATCTTAAGCAATTTTTAACTTAAATAAAGTAACTGAAAACGAAGAATGCGAGGTGATTTGTGGTGTGGTTCTGGCGGAGACGACGACACGCTTTGCATAATTCCACTTGAAGTTCGCCTGTCTTGTTGCGGCCTGATTGTGGCCATTACCATGTGTCTTGGCCATTGCATCTCGGCCTTGTTTGCACTGCTCTTCATTTTCCCGGCACGGAGAGTCCCGTTATGGGACGGCAGATATTTGCTAAACGCCTCTCTTTCCATCCATCCGCCCGGTATGTACATACGCAAAATCGTTGTAATTTGTTATGTTTGCGGCATAAGCACGGTAGTTATGCAAATTGTCTGTCGGCCCGGTGGTCGATCACTTGCTGCTCACAAACGGGGCAAGTGGGGCCAGTAATGGCCACTTGGACTTTAACTAGCCAACTCTCGAAGTGGAGAAGCAGCATTGGTCTGGATCACCCAGTTAAGAAAATCGAAGTAGAATGTAGAATTATTAGGTTTTTAAAGGTATACTACCTGGTAAATTGGATTCAGTATCCAAAGTATATAGTATCTACATGTGTATAGTATCCATATATGGACTGATTGGATACCTATATCCAATTTTATATATATTCCTTTTTTTAGTTTATTTAAATCGTACATCTCTGACGTTCCAATATGTCTGGTTCCTGAAAATCCACAGAAGCAGCCTTGTTTGCGATCTGGAAAAGAGCTGTGGCCATCTGGTTAAACGATTTATTAACTTCATTTCTAGATCATTAGATCGCATAACACGGACATTCATCACTTGGCACTGGTTTTTCTCGGCTAGCCTCTTTTTGCCCGACTGGCACGCAAGTGCAGTCTGCAATCGCCAATCTCTAGGCAGCATCTACGCATGCGATTCGCGCCGCCTTTCTGTTCGCTTCCTCTGGCCAGGCGATCTGTGCCTTCGATAAGGACAATCAGCGCTTGGCGCAAACACTTGGCACCCCCGGACAAAGGAAGGGGGGAGATGGATGGGGAGAACAGTCAGCCCTGCAACACCTGCCACGCCCCTTCTGCGGCGCCTTGCAGCAGTTGCCATTTCTTCTGGGGGGAATGGAATGGGGGGATTCGCGGAGATGAGCAGATGCCCAGCTGGAGATAAGACAAGGCCAGGTCCTCAGTCTGGGAAGTTCACAGTGTTGGCAGGCTGACTAAGTAGAGTATTAGCTAAATCTAAACTTTGCAGACTCTATTTAATAACCTAATCTCCAATACTTTCTGCAATAAGAAAGTAAGGTAAGAATTTAATAAATATTTTTAGTTAAATTTATAGATTCAGATTTATTTATTTCAAGTTGGAGAAGTAGCTAGCGATTTTAGGCCATATCATCACTGATCCTTTGTTGTCGGGCGTGAGTTTGGATCGCGATATCAGAGCTTGGGATCGCTATCTGTTGGCCAGATCGCGGATTCGGATTCGGATTCCGAGTCCACATGCGCAGGGTTTCCGCTCCGCAGATGCTTATCAACTCGAATGCCTTGCGTGATAAAATTTCGCACGAAATGCCCCACGATCATCGGCGGACTTTGGAGGCGATGGGTGTTAACGCAGCAACTTTTCAGCTGTCCGCCGCTTGCGTGTAAGAATTTTCTGCGAAATCCTGCCGGACACGCCGAGATTTTAATCAGAAGTCTGCGCGTCTGGACCCGGGGTCTGGATGGCCTCGTGTATAGTGGACGCTGGATAGAGCAGACTGGCAGCCAGCTAGACCGACACTTTCGCTGTGTGCGAGTGCGAATTAAATGGCCATTCGCTAGTCACGTCTTTTCACAGTTAGCAACTTTATTAAAACTAACGGGCATGGCAAATAATTAAAACGCAGCGGAAAATTGCAAATTGCATGCCGTGTAATAAATAGAATCATCAGAGTGGCTGCCTCCCGAAGGGGGAGTTCCTGGGAGAGCCGGCCTCATCAGCATCGCCAACAACATCATCACCATCATCATCGTCGTCGTCGGTGAAATGCAGCAGCGGCAGCATTACTTTAATTCACTTAGCATCGCTGCTGACGTTGGTTTTGGACACACGCGAAAAAATGGGAGAAAACTAGTAGCCATAAGTCATATGAAGAATCAAAACGCGAATTCTTTAGAGACTGTGACAAGGTAATCAAATCAGATTTACTTGAATTCTTCAGAAAGAGACGTTGCCGAGGGATCTTTCCAAACTTCAATAGATCAAAGCACTAATAAACGTCAAAATGAATATAACATTTAGCACCTAATTTCTCCCAGTGCCTGTCTTCGACCGGCTTTTCTTCTCCTGGCCTTGCACATGTGAGCCGGGCTTGGCTGACTGAATCCGAGGCTAAGACTCCGACTGCTGGCAGCTCGACAAACCAATTATAAAGCGTCGAGTTTGATGTGCACGTGTTGGGAGAGATGGCGATGGGCAGCGGCTCCGATCGCGATCTCTAACCCGCGGCGGGTATATCCAATATATCCAATATCGGAATTAGCCGCTATCTGCGATCAGCGGGGCAAAAGTAGGTGAAAGATGGCCAGTGCGGCGATAAAGGTAAGTGGATCACAGGTAATTTCAATAGCGGTCTGTTCGAGCTTTAAATTAAAGTTCAATTACTATGATAAGCCACTGCTATTCCCAAGATATGTGCTATATATCAAAATGATCTTTACAGCTTGGAAACATTTTGGCTAATGACTGCATTTACTTGGCCCCCAAACTACTATGCTTCCCAGTAGTGTATATGGTTGGATCTGCATCACACAAAACGGCTGATTGTCGAAGGAGGGGGGGAATGGGTGGGGTTGGCGAAGGGGCAGAGTGACACTCACATGCGGCAGAGCCCCAAGTCCACCACTGATTGCTGTCAGCAATCTTTCGCCATGATTCAAGCTCGTCGTTCGTCGTTCGTCGCTGCTTTTGCGGCTTTTATTTTGTGGTTCTTGGGAGCTGACCCCATTCAATGTCATTAACTCGGCCCAAGGTCTGTTTGCTTTTCAGCTAGCCAGCCCCGCAGACGCTGGCAATTTCGCATAATTGGCTGAAAATTATGAAATGCTACGAGGAGGGACCAATCGCTGGCTCCTCGTTGCGGTGGCATCTTCATTTCAGTCGCAGCCCGTTGAACTCCAATGAACTCTCTCCAGCAGCCAGCAGCACTGGGAGAACTTCCCCTACTTGTTCTCTTTATATGCTTCCTTGTTCTTAATGCGATCGGGAATTTCTGTCAGTGTATGTTCTTTGGCCAACCAACCTGTCAGCGGCTCGTCCAACTGTTCGCCCCCGGGCCAAAAAAGATCTTCATGGGATCGGACTGCTCGACTTCCTTTCACCGGCGAACTCAACTGTAAACGTTCCAGTCACTTAGTCAACAATCTGTTGCATCTAATTGTCTCTGCAACAAATTACTCAATTCCAGTTGAATGCTGAAAGGAGATCGGCACTCAGAATCCCATCCAGACGCAGATGGACACAACGAGATCCCAACGACGACCGGCTGGTCAACAGGTTTGACATAATTTTCACTTTAGTTTGTTTTTAAAAGCACACATTTGCACGCAGCTGAGGGATAGCCAACCAATCCCCATCCGATCCCCGAGAGCGGATCACTGCGAGGACGATAATGATAATGATGATGACGCTGCGCCGAGTAACTCAATCGCAAAATCCCACATGGTCACCCAACTCCAGCTCCAGAGCCCCGTTCCATCTTCCCGATGAGTCAAACGGGCACTTTAGTGGGCGTGGCGCACTTCCGCAAGTAATTTGCTGCGGTTCTGGTGAGGATCATCGGGGCGGTGGTCTTATAATGGAACATTTTAATGCTGAAACCGATGCTTAAAAACAAAGTCATAAAAGCGAAGTGGGAAAAAAGTGTGGCACAGTGGATGGGATGAGTATCATTTATGTAGCTCAAAATTGATAAATCTGTAACATTTCCAACAAAACCACAAAGATTGGCTTAATTGAGATGAAATTCCTCAACCCTTTCGATTCCAAAAAGTTGAAAACTAGGTTACTTGTGAGCACTTTCAGTGCCATCGTACTGCGATGATGGGGACAATAATGGTGCTGTCGAGAGTGCAGTTGCCACAGTCGCAAGATAAATACTCAAGGCAACTTGATCAGTGGCACACGGAGATCATCAGCACAGAACACGAAACATGGCCCAGATGGAAGCGATGGAAGCGATGGAGCCGCTGGCTGGTTAATGGAGGAGGGTAAAAACTTGCCAACGGAGACACGTCAACAATGAGGCATAAAAACGGGAGCACAGTCGCATGCAACATAATTGAAAGCAATTTGTGGTCCTGAATCTGAATCAGAGTCTCTGTCTCCCGTCCCCAGATCTTTGGGAACCCGGGCCCCAGCGTCGGCATTACATTGATTGCCATTGCCCCACACTCGCTGCGCACTTCACCCAATCCCCCAACCGGCAGCTAGTCGTCCATCCATCCGTTCATTCATTCACTCATTCACTCACTTGCCCAGCCAGTCACTCACTCGCTCACTCCATCAGTCACACGTGTTGTTTGTCAATCTGGAGCATGGGGATCGCACACTTGGGCACTGAGAAAAATACTACTATATACTATGCTATTCATAAGAAATAAGATCTTCTAGTTTTAATTCAGAACATTGGCTTTCTTCAGTGCATGAAATCATATCATATCATATCATATATTATCATATTATGTTTGATTCACAATCCCCAGTTGTGAACAGAGTTTTTTCTGAGTGCACGGCTGCATGAAATCACCAGAAGGTGAACGGCTGTTCGAGTGGAGCGGAAGTCGCTTAGTTCCGGCGCGAGGCAGCCCCATTCGCAGTCCATCCTCGCTTTCCTGCCACCTGAGGCGCTCGTTCTCAGCTCCAGAGGCGAAGATCTTGGGTCCCATGGCTGGATGGGGTTGTGTCGGCGGTTACGCAACTGTGGCAATGTCTTTGATTTGTATCTCTGACGTCGCGGTCGCCGCTACTTCCAAAAAGTAATTGCAAACAGCTGAGCAGCATGTGCGGCCAGTTGGTTTTCCGTTTTGGAATTGCCTTTCCCAAAATTCCTGAATTGTGCAATTTTTGATTGTGAGTGCTCTATTTGCGAGCTGCGCCATGTGATTACAAATATTTCGGGGAACTGTTTTAGTTTGCTTTTACTTTATTTGAACTTATGATTTCCTTAGTTTTCATCATGAAAATAAAAATTATCTGCCATTCCAATGAATTAAATGTAATGTGCAAATCATTTGACCACAACAAATGGCAATCTGTGAACCATTAAATTCAGGGTCGAATCCGTGACGAATTCACTCCTTGCTGCCGCTTGCAATCGCATTTTTGGGGTCATTTCGCTCCAGATAAGCTCCGCTGAGCAATCAACATGGGGCTGTTGGATATGTGTACATATGAGCACTGTACCCACGAATCCCCAGTACACTCACTTTATGTGCGATATACGTACAGTAGCCACTTCCTACAGATGTGGAGACTTAATCATTGTTGCTTCGGAAGGAAACTCCGCCGTGCTGAAACTGCACACTTGGCTGCACCTCGTCTCCAATGCAAATATATGCTGAAATTAATTTAGAGGAATTTTTCAGATTTTTCTGCAGGCTTCCATTCTCGTTTATCGTTTCTTTCAGTGCACTGCGAATGTCATCTGCACGCATTTCGCCCACTTAGCATTTAAGTTGCTAACTTGAACGGCGAACACAAGGCGAACTGCAGTGGGGCTGAACTGAAATCCAGGTGGAGCAAGTTGTGTGATCTTTGGCTTGGAGCGAACAGCTGTTGCCATGTTAATGCTAATGCCAAATCACGCATACGCCTCGTTGTGCGGCCAAGCGTGGCAAATCGGCTGTGTTTGCTTAGGTGGCCGCCGCGATTGCGATGCCCCAGCAATTCAAGTGCAGTGCCCATCAATAAAGTGAAATTTGTTGGATGGCTGCGGAGCTTCTGCCGCTGCCACTGGTGGCACTGGGTGCCACTGGGTGCCACTGAATGCGGCACGGTATCCACATACTTACTTGTATTTATTTTCATCAGCAGCAGCTGAGCCGCAGCAACCGGACGCACGTGTTCATTTTCATTTGGCGCAGAGAACGCAACAATGATAAACAGCCGCAGCTGTGCACTTGGAGAAAAGTCGGTACGGAATGGGGGGGAAATTATGATTATGTGTTTTAGTTATGATCAAGTAGCCAGTTGCATGCAACCTTATAGATACAAAGTCAGCTGATTTGATTTCTTATATGAATTTCCACTATTTACACTATTTGTGCTTTTTTTTCAGTGCTGGCAGAATCTTTGTAGACGGGGCCCAGCGGAAGACGCGACTGGCAACTGCGGAAATTATTCATTCAAACTGCTTGACTGCGTCGGCCGAGCGGCTGTTTTCACTGGGGTTTTTTCATATTCAATGCTGAAGAAATTTGAAATTCATACAAATTGCAGGGCGCAGCAACAAAGGGGAGCCACCCACGCAGCTCCACAATGTCCGGCAGTTGCGATAGTTACTACAACAGCCATCCATTCTCGTGACGAGCAACTGCGGCAACTGTCCGTCAAAAAGTCAGCGAAGCGCGGAGGAGCAAAAACGCAACGCTTTTGTTTGGCTTTGGCCCCCAATAATTATTGCTGCCCCTTTTTTTGTTTTTCGGTTTCTATGTTAACAATTGCATAACACAAAGGCCCCAGATGAAAGCTTCGTGCTGGAAGCCCCAAGCTTTCTCCTCCACTCCACTCCAGTCCAGTTCACTTCAATCCAATCCAATCCATCAAGATCGGTTTTTTGGGCAGTGAAACAAAGGCGAGCGAACTTGGCTCGTCTTTCACACAGGTGTGCTCAATCAATCAACATGAGATCACATTAAACCGGAGGGCAACAATGGCCACGATAATCACACTCAGCTGGGCCGAGTCCAAGTCCGCCACAATACAGTCGATCCTCGCTAAGATGGGCTTCTCAAGGAATAGCAAGGTCACACGGTGCCTTTTCAGCTAATTAACTTTCATAGAGACTCACCTGATCGATACTTGAAATATCATTAATGTCCGCTTTGGGCAAGCTTCACTGTCACACGTTTTTTTGGAGCTACGCACCCGCAACGTGGTCCATGGTCCACGCTCATGTGTGTTGATAGCTTTTGTTGCCTTTTTATATAATGTAACTGCTTGGCTAAGGGGGCCTCATTAAGACCCTCACATTCAATGACCATTTGTGGCCACCTCGAGTGATTTGGGGAGGGGAAAGGGGGACCAACGTGACCCCGCCGCCTGAATAGACCCAGCTGATTGCTGTAACATTCCACACTTAATTAGCGGACCTCCGAGCGGCGGTTGAAAGAGTTGTACGCGGGCACAGACATTTTCGACTTTGTTTTCTTTATGGCTAAAAGTGTACGCAACATGGGAGAAAAGTCGAGATTGCCGAGGCTGTGAGTCATTAACGTGGCCATAGCCAGCAGGAAATGGAACTATTAGACTATTAACTATATCAAATCAGTGCTCTGTACTCAGTATAAGTGGAATATTCTTTAAAAATATAGTAGGTACCATGATATAGGCACCGCCTGTCACTCGATTTCCATATGAAAGTAATCATCCGACTGCCCACTCCAGCTTGCCCCTCTTCGCCAGCCGAAGGGAGTGGCATCCACATGAAAGAGCCGAAAAGCCGCAAGTCAATATTTGTCGCAGCGCTGAGCAATTTTAATTGGATATTTGTCGCAGCCCCTCTGCAAAAGCCACAAGTCAGAAAACGCGACAAGTGTCCATATTCTGTGTGTTAGCGCTAAGCCAAATTAGCATATGAATAAACTTTCGGGCGAGTGTTTTGGCCCGCTCGCTTGGACTTGGACCTGGTTTCTTTCTCGTCTCGTGTGTCGCACTGTAGAAGGCGGCACTGCTGGCTACATCAAAGGCGGACCACACCGAATCGCTGGCAGGAGGAGGGGAGGGGGAGGGGGAGGGGCAGCATGTGCACTTTAACGCACATGAAACTGATCCCAAATTGGAGGTCACGTAGTCGTCCGCTGCAATGGCCAGTGCGGCACACTCGCAGAAAAGAAATCCAGAGACTCGAAATCCACTTTCGTTGCCCAGAGCTACGAATGAGTAATTAGCCAAGTTGATTTTGCTAACCAAAAGTGAAAATTGTGAAAAAGATCTTGCAGGTGATTTGCTGTAATTTTATAAAGGCGAAAGAACAGATCTTAGCAATGCGAGAATTTATATAAAATATGTAAACAATATGAAACTACTGCATTAATGGTGCGTTATCTTAGGGGGATATTTCTCTGAGTGCAGCCGAACGAACGCCTTCGTTTTGGCCCGGCTCATATAAATTACACAATGCTGCCGCCGAGATGCAACAACAAATCGAGTGGCAGCGGACCGCAACCGCCGATGGAGGCAAGTGAAACCCTGTAAATGCAATGAAATGGTTTTTAGCTTGTGCAATTTTTCAAAAGCAGAAGACGAAATTGAAGATCGCCAGGCGGCCAAAAGCAGCGGAACAGTCGGCATACCAATAATATGGTTTTGATGTTTCAACAAGGTCAGAACAGCTGCCACTCCCCCTGACCCCTTGAACGCCACCACAATCGCAGAGCAAACAAAGGCCATAAACATAATGCGCCGCTTCACGCAATTTTTCGAGCCACGGATCGCTACACTGAGAGAAATCGCACACCCTTTTATTGTAAAAAAGAATATTAGTATGTACGGACTACATTTGATTTTAGGAAGCAAATAGTGCAACTCAATATTTAAGTATCTATTTTTAATATACTTAATTATCTGGAAACCACACATTTCCACATATTATTCTACGATTCCCTTTCGGTTTAGTTAAAGTTCGAAGGTTTTGGCCTGACCATCGAATTGTATTTGGCCCTGTCCTCGGTTCGTCTTGGTTAACTCGAGTTAAGTTCGCTTCGCTGGTTCTTTTGAACCCGAGTCTTTCTCTTTGAACCTGAAGCGCCGGGCTCGTGGTTTTGGGACCGGGATCGGGAAATAGGGTCTTGGGGCCTGGGACCTCTGATTGGCAGTCTTTTGGCCCATCAGGGGATCGATTTGGCATGCTTGGGGATTTGCATCGGATGCAGATCGTGAAATCCCAAGGGTCACAGGCAGTTGAAAAGCTATTAGTGGTAATGGTTAACGATTTGAAGCAACAGACTGGGTGGATTCCGAAATGGGACCGTCAAATTGCTGGCTTTCAAATCAGCAATGTATTTAAATGTGTATTTTATGTGATATTGCGATATTAATGCGTTTTGTTTTATAATAAAATCACTGGAAGCTATTTCATAACGCATAAGAATGGTATTGTAATGAATTTAAATTTCGGGAATTTTCCGTTCCAGAGAGAGAGTTGGCATATTCCTCTCATTTCCAGTAGTTTCCATGATCAGAGCAAAAGAGAGCAAAGCTCCGTTATATCCTCGCTGATGCCTTCTTTTCCAAGCTCGACGCCATTTGTCATTTCACAGGTGCGCATTACTCTGACGGTCGCGTTTTCGATGCACGTGTTCTAAATAGTTTTATTAAACTATAAGCGCTCAGTAAAAGTTAATACTTGTGTTAATACTAATATTATCATTACCTACGGACATTTCTCTTTTGATTTTGCGTAATCAAAGCCACCTGCAAGAAGTAAAACAACGCGGTTCAGTGCACACGTGTGTATGTGTGTGTGACCTTCAAACAGTTGCAGTGCCAATTTTACGCGAAAGAGACATCGAAAAGGGAGTATTCTACTTAAAATGAATGTATTTTCGGTTCATTAGAATATTATCGATAATGTGCAAATTCAAATTGCAGTGAATAATTGCAATTTATGGTTTTTAATTTAAGCATTCACACGTGTGACGTGCGTTTTCTTTGGTGTGTGTGTGTGTTCCCGATGCGACGACTTCGCCGTGATTAATTCCGCCGTGCTACTACTTCGCCGTGGCTTAATGTCGATATGGTTATACTTCGCCGTGGTTAATTGAAAGTGTGATGGCAATGATTTTAAATTCGCCGCAAATAGTGTTTATGATTTGCGGCAAGTTAAAATTAATTAATTTTTTTTTCAGTGTCGTTTTTTTGGGTGGTATTTAAATTTTATAAAAATTTATTGTTTTCAAATAAAAGTGAAAGATAAATATAGAGGGAAATGTCCCATTGTAAAGTGTTTTTTGTTTTGTTTTTTATTTTAATGTGTTCAAAAAGTGAAAATCCATATATTCTCTTTAACATTGAGCTACAAAGGTAAGTTTTAATGAAAAGTTTTTGAAAATTACAAATGTCAATATGTCTTAAAATATTTCGAACCATTCTATTTTTTAAATTATACGGCAATTTTCAGGCCTATAGACTTTCTGCAAAGCCATTAAATCGGCAATCGAATTTTAGTTTAGAGTAGGTACGTCCCAATGATTTTCCACCTAACGCAATCAATAAAACGGAAAAGCCCACTCCTGCCAGGGAAAATTGATCAAAGGCCCGTGGTCGGGCTGTTTGTATACGAATAAGTATCAAAATGTATATGTTTTATTGACTGCGGATGCAGTTCATAAACAATGCCATTGGTGGGCAACCCGTACTCGCAGTCGTAGTCTGCGATCCGGAGTCCGTTGTCCGGAGTCCAAAAACAGTCCGTGATCCGCAGCCGCAATATGGCGCGCATCTGTTACATGTTACCATATTTTTCCCAGCCGCCGATTCGAGGAGAATATCGTGTATTTATGAAATCAAACATAAGGTAGCCAGTCGATTGGTTCTATATCTTCTCCCCTTTGCAGCTGCACATTTGGCACACATGACAGCGGAAATTTTCAGAAAAAAGGGGGGCGGCTGGGGCGGAAAACCACACACATGGCCCGGCACCCAAAAAAAGGGAAGATTTTTATGCATTTCCAGTTAAATCGGAAGTGGAAATCAAGATCCAGAAAGAAGGCAAATGAGCATGCCGCGATTATCACGCTATTTCTGGAAGATCGGGGTTGCCCGAATGGTACCCACATGTCACTCTTCTTCCTCTTCCCCCCGAGGCGGCGGGGTGTGGGCGGGGGCTTTTTCGACGAGCTGCTAATGATGCCAACGGGTTAAATTGCGTGTTGTCCTCTATTTTTGAGCAAACAGAACTGTTGTTCATACCCTCACCTGAATGGGTACGTTGAAAATTTAATAACTGGGAAATGTAAAAAAAATATTTTTTAACTTTTAAATTATAATTGACTTTACTGACACGAATTAACTTAATAAGTATATAAGTAAATTCAGTGTGAAAGTCTTAGAGCGTACGTCAAGTTCCAAGTCCCCTGGGAAAAATGAAAATCTGCTTATGTTCTCTTAAGTTGTTTGTTATAGTCCACCTAGTGTTGCCCAATAATTTAGCCATGTTTATGGCTTCTTGATATAACCAGCGTGTCATATTTTACGATCCACGAAATGGGCGTGCTCTTGGGGACACTTTTCTCGACGTTATGAGCTTTAAATTTAAACTGGCAGCGTGAATTTGGAGGCCTCGAAAGCCGTGCGGTGTGTCAAATGATTTCTTCGACAATTTCGGGCCCGGCGATATTCGGGCATTCAAAATGCGTTTTGACACAAAATTGACATTTAACAAACTTGTTGGCCATGTTGAGGCAACTGTTTAGTGCAACGAGCCGCGACAAGTGCATAAAACACGCCCAAAACGACGACAAGTGCGTTGTCAATGTCTGTAGATGCCGCGGAAAATGCAAAAAAGGAAAAATGAGCAACGACGCCAAAATGGTCAGCACTGGGCGAACAGTTGGCCACGTTTCGATGCGATGCGATCCGATCCGAACCGATCCGACCTGCCACCGCCATATAAAGCGGCATATGGCGGCGCTGTCTCTGGCTCTATAAGGCCATTCGACCGATATTTCAAATATATACTATGTCTGCCTTTTCGTTTTGCCGGCCTGCGTATTTGGCGAATGATTTCAGCCAGCTGCCGCAATGCGAGTCCATAAAGTCATATAATCCTGCAGCTGGTGTTGGAGGCCTTACACCTTTCACAATCTGACATAAGCTTTCATAGCCAGATACTCCGAAGAGATACTTTCGTTTTTAGGGCATCCAAAACGAACAGGTAATCAGTATGAAATAACTTGTGATGTCAACTCTAAGACTCTGAAGTCTACGACTTTGGTTATTGAAGCAACAGAAAGATGGAAACATATTTTTCAATTAGGCTTGAAGCTAGTGGAAATTGAAACCCCAATTAGAATCCTGTTTATCGCCTGTGATTAATCCCAGAACGGCAACATCTCAACATCTCGCATCCTGCAATCTCGGTCCTAAACATTTGCAGCGCATTAAGCTGATTAATTGAAGTCATCATGGACTGTGGCAGACTGTGAGCAAGAAATTGGAGGCCGGAGACGCCACCAGATTGCCACATAAATTCACTTAAGATTGCAACAAGCTCCGCCGCTGGCAATTTGTAGACAGTGCCATCTACTGTGACTCTCTGCCTTCGACTCTAACTTTGGATTCAACTCAAAAGGGGGGGCACTTGAGTTCTACACTCATCGAAAATTACAAAGTTTCAAAGCACTAGGACTACTTATACTCATGCCTTGTTTTTCTGTGTGTAAGCCAGCACCCGGAAAGCAGCTGTGACAGACTTGCAGGGGAAATGATTAAGCGAACATTTAGTGGCTGCTAATGAATGTGGTGCAGCATCAGCAGCAGCAGCCAAGTTGCAGTTGCAATTGCAGGGGCAGCAAATGTCACACGCGATGTTCGGGGTCGCGAACTGCTGCGAACGACAAACGGAGGCGTCTTCGCAGCCAATCAAGAATCCAACGGAGCCGGAGATGTGGAAATGGAGATGTGGAGAAGCCACAAGCTTGCACTATAGAACTCTTCGTCAGCTGCGTTCGGCTGCAGACAAACTGCAATTGACTTGAGCACTGCCATCCCATCGCTCCTCCTCGAGTGCTGGCGCGTCATAATCCCACATGGTCTGGGTCTGGGTCTGGCTTTGGATCCAGCCGTAGTATCTGCATCTATTGTTTCCAGGCCTCAGTCTGCGGCGGTGTCTGCCGTTTGCCGTTGACTCGTCTGGAATGCAGATGTGTGCAGTTGCAGTCGGACAAACGGCCAATCATGTGGTCAACACTGCGGGAAATTAGGAACTATAACTCATGGCAAGCATCTGTTAGGTATGGTGAAAAATTAATTTGGTCCATCTAATCTTGTAAAATCATTTTTTTTTTTGGCTTTTTCGAATTATTATGATTTGCTGCCAGTGTTCAACCCACTTGCTGCTTACAGTTTTATATCAACAACGCTAGGCATTCAGTCAAGGAGTCGTCATTCTAGCAGTCGTCCCCATTCCGTTTGCCATTCCCATTCCCATTGCAATCTCATTCCCATTCCACAATTTCACTTCCCACTTCCTTGGATGCAGATGATGCAGCTGCGAAATTTACCAGATTGTACAAATATTACTTCTACACTCGAAGACTAATTAAATTTGAATTTTTGTATTAAGCGAGCGGGAGCGAGTGGGATGATGATGGTGTGCTGGTGACTCAGGGGAGGCTGACTTATAGAGGACCACTCGAGCTCCAAACTGTGACGCAGCTGCAGATGTTATGCGAGATCCTAATAAAAGACACACTTGCAGAGGCGTTTTGCTCGCAGACAACTTGGACTTGGCTCCCTGCGTTGCTGTTTTTGCATTGGATTTGGCTACATGCATATACAGCCGCACAGACCAGATCCCCACCATCCTGCATCCCCGAGCTGCCGACTTGCCACTTGGCTGGTGGTCCAAGGCGTCTAAATTTATGGCTTAATTTGGCGCTCTTGTTAAATGCGTGTGTTTGTTTGTTTGTTTGGATGTGGGGGGCGGCTGTGTAGGAGGGCGGTACTGTCAAAATTTTTGACATTTTAAGTGTGTTGTTCTGGCGAGTGGGCAAATGTTTTAACAGCAAAGTGCAGCTGCTTAATTGCCAAAGATGGAGAGATGCTTAAATAAGATGAACTAGAATATATGTGTGTAATTATGGTATCACAATTAAAGAAAATGGGATCAGATCAGAAACTCTCATGATAGATTTGTATATCCTTCATTTGCGTTTTAAAGACTAATCGACGGTAAAATATGCTGTATACTGAAAACATTTGTATATTTGTATACATGGCCAAGCTCCAAAAATGGAGGTGGAGAAATCTAACCTGAAAAAGCAGATACACGTGTGTAAGTACACAAACTTTTACGGGGCACTGTAATCGGCTTTTCAGTGGGCCGTGGTAAAAACATTTTCGCATATCGATCGATTTGCATAGAGTTTTAGAGCCAAAGGTAGGGTTCATTCGCCGCCGAGTCTTTCTGGCAATAGTCGATTGGTAATCGCGGATTGTCCGAGATACTGGTGAATGTCTTAACTGGTCCCCCAATCCGAATCGCTGCGAACCGCCAGATACGAAATGCGGGGGCGTTCGTGGTCGAACCTTTTCTAATTGTCATGCGACAGGGCAGCTCCGGATGTCAACAATGTACCAGCGATGTTGTGTTTCTCGTGTCGCCGTGCGTGCCTTGTAGTTGGAGCCCGATGTGGCCGATCGGTCTGCCATATTCTGGAGGGGTACTTTTCAGCACTTTTCAGTGTCAGCTGGGCCTGATTTGAATGCGCGTTTGGTCCGGCTTTGTCCATTTTGGTGGGCCATTTGATTGCCGCGCCGGGCAGTTAATAAATCGGGCTACAATTAAGCCAAAAACAACGGCGACACGACAACAACTTGATGTCTGCGCTTTAAAAATAGCCACGCCTTGTCTGGCTGTCTGTCGATTTTTACATAATTATAATTAGCCCCAGCCGGAAATCGGTCAGCCACTTGACGGCCTTTTACGGAATTGTCGCATAATTGAAATTTAATTTGGGTTAACAGAAGGCAGGGGCTGAGCTCCTTGTAATTTATGCTATATTTCTCAGCGCCTGAAATCGGTTTAATTTAAATTAAATACATTCTGGCATCCACTTCCTATTGAATCCCAGTGTGTTTGTGGTTGGGGGTGTGTGCCAACTAGTTTGTCGTGCCAGAAGAGGTGCAAAAGTTATGATTTATTCCATTCGAAATTAAAGATAACACCCGGCCGTGGTTCGTGGCAACGGGGGGCAACAGGGGGTAATGTCGTGCCGACGCCAGCAGCGCTAAGTCTGGCACAATGGAGGTGACAAATCTTGGCCAGCCAGATGGATTAGACACCTGCGGATTGCGACACCGGCAGAAGCAGGAAACTAGGATTGCCCAAATGGTCATGGATGAGATGCATCTCGAACATCTCTGTATGGAGTGTGAGCATGGGGCCAGAGGAGCCCCACACCATCTTCAGACTACACTTTCGAGTTAGCTGCATTGGCAAAAGAGATAATCATGTCAGCAATTTAAGAAATGTTAATGTGACTTTTGATATTTGCCTCAGACATTTCAGCCAAGCAAATCTTAATTATTTCTAGGCCAAGTGTTTGAAAAGTTAATCGAGCAATAACCACTTATGCAAACTGTTAAGATATTATCTAAAGATTATTTTAATTGATCGCTCATAAGCACTCTAAGTACATATGTACTGAGTGCTTGTGTAAACTGTGCTAGTTAAAAGTTATAAACTGATAGATTGCATATTAAAGCCGAAAATACTTTCAAACTAATCAAACTAGTGGTTGTTGAATGATATGCCAAACAAAGTCCATCTTTGAGTATGAGAAAGCTTTCAACATATTTGAGTATCCGACCCGACGGCTTTTCCTACAATAAATTCTTGTCTTCCCGCATTTAAAGAAAGAATGATGAATTTCGATCTGAGCAATTTTCCAGCTTTCTGCTACGTGACCTTATACAAAAAACCCGAGGCAACTGAATCTCGGTAGCCTCGGAGCAAATTAGAGACGCTCCTTCTCCACTTTGTTGGCCAATTTGTGCACAATCTCCAAGGGAGCTAACCCAATCAAGCAAATTGATTGCGCCGCTCTTTTCTAGGACACAAATAAGAAGGCGTTCTCTCCCATGACCATTCAAATCAAACAAATGCGTCAATTAAGTTTGTATAACCAAATTGAAGCGACACACGACCTGGACGTGCGTCAATTAGGGAGAGGGCTGCGATAGGACATGTAGAATGGTGTTCCTATGGTGACGGTGGTTGATCGGATCCCGGCCACACGCCCACTTTCCACGGAAGGTGGCCACGTGGCCGGGAGTTTGTGCACTGAGTCAACAAGGCTTGGGATCGGACCTCATTAGTCTGTGCACTGCGAGAAATCATGGCTGATACCTGAGAATAGCTCAAGTGCATGATTGTGACTTGCTAGAAGAGATCTAAATAAAAATGTTACCAAATATCGTTGTATTTCACTAAACTAAGTCATCATATTCATGTTATGGTGGATCGTGATTGATAAGTATTTTATGTATTTATTTTCATAAATTTATTTAGTTGAGTGGAGCAGGTAAAAGTTAGGCCCGACGGAACATAAACGCGCCCGCAGCTGCTTTGAATTCCTGGGGCCACGTGTCAGAAATGCACGTCCACCCCCTGCCCCAAAATATATATGTATATACCTATATACATACATATATGTAAGATTGTTTATTATTATTAATTTAATTATTAGTTTAATTCTAAATGCGGTAATTATATAAAGTATTCTTAGTTTGTGACCGAACGACTGCTGCTGAGAACTCGACTGACTGCTACGCTGACTTCCACCCAACTCCACTGCTGCCTTGCGATCGTTCCTTCGATGACTGATTGTCGATAACTTCCATTTCCGACAATCATGTTGCTGCTCAACAGCGCTGCCAACCGGGTTGTTGCCAGCCTTCAGCCTTACTCCATGTTACATTCGGCCCTCCTGATCATCATCATCCGACCCGGATGACAATAGGTCTGCATTTTCGGCTATGTACTTCCACAACTTCATGTTGTCACAGCTGGTGGATGTGACATTGGGTCCTTCGACGTTTGCTGCTTTTTTAACGTCATATCTGCCATTGTCTTTGACTCCTGTGACTTCGTATGGACCTAAATACCCGCTTGCCATCTTGCGGCCAGCTACAAATTGGGTCCTTTTAATTGCAACCAGATCACCTGCTTTGTATTTGTATTCAGCTCGGCGCTTTTTGTCGTAATTGCGCTTGTAGTCCTTCTGCGCCTGCTCGATGTTGCGTTTTACCAGCTGTCTCATCTCATAGCGGTCCTCGTTGAATTGACAGACCACTTCTTCTTGGAGCAGTTCCAGTAACCGATCCTCAACTCGGGTGTACATCTTGGTGCCAAACATGACCTCAAATGGTGACAGCTTCAGTGATGAATGCACGTGACAGTTGATCGCCTTTTGTACCTCAGGCACATATTTGTACCACTTCGACGGTTCGTCTGAAGACAGCTTTGATATTATTGCCAAAATTAAACGATTTACTCGTTCTATCTGGCCGTTGCCTCTGGCCACTCCAGTAGTTGTGCAGACGTGTTCCACGTTATGGCTGCTCATAAATTGTTCGAACGCACCACTCGTAAAGGCCGTTCCTTTGTCGCTAACAATTCGCTTAGGGAAACCAAAAATGTTTGACCAGTCGGTCAGCCTCTTGACCACTTCTTCCTGTCCGGTTGATTTGGTTGGGAATAACCAGACAAACTTTGAAAACGCATCGACTGTTGCCAGAATGTATTTATACTGTTTGGCCGATGAATCCATTGGCCCCAAATGATCGATGTGTAGTGTGTGCAACGGTGCGTCTCCTTTATCTATGCAATTTAGATATCCCTCCTGCTTTCCCAACTTTTTGCTGTGGATGATACATTTTATACAGTTAGAAATTAGCTTTTTTACCTTGTATTCCAAATGAGGAATAAAAAATTGCTGCTGTATGCTATGCATCGTCTTTTGCAACGACGAATGGCCCACTTCATGTGCGCTTTGAATCACCTCCCTCTCCATTAGTGCAGGGACAACCAGTAGTTCATTGCCATTGACCATACTATACAACAGGCCACCTTTTAGCTTGTAGGGTTGGAATAGACGATCTTTTAGAATTTCCAGGATTGCTCTAATTGAATCATCGTTCTGCTGCGACTTTTTAATACGTGCTGTCAACTCGGATGTTATCATCATGCATGCTTGGGGATGGCGGCTTAAAAAATCAACGTGTCTCATTCTTTCTCCTGCACGATGTTCGGGTTGAAAATTAAAATCCTGCATATAGAGAATCCATGGGCCAACTTCTCTTGGGACATCTGCTTTTTTTGTTGTCTGTTTAAATGCGACACAGTCCGTGACGAGCTTGAAAGGGACTCCCAATAAATAGTGTCTGAACTTTTTCAGAGCTAAGTATGCGGCTTTTACTTCAAGGTAGTAACTATGACGATTTGATTCGGCTTTTGTAGTTTTTCTGCTCCAAAAGCAGACTGGGTGAAAACTGCCTTCGAACTTCTGCAATAAAACGGCTCCTAACCCGTCCTTAGAGGCATCTGTATGAAGTTCGGTTTCTGCTTCTCGTGAGTAGATCCTCAATACTGGTTCGTTTACCAGAATCTCTTTCAGCTTATTCACCGACTGCTGCTCTACTGGTCCAATGTTGAAAATGGCATCTTTTTTTAATAGGTCCGTCAGTGGTCTCGCAATTTGGGCGTATCCAGGTATGAATTTTCTGAAGAATCCTGTGAGACCCAGAAATCCTTGAACGGCTTTTACATTCTGAGGTGTTCCAAAGGAATTCACTGCTGATGTTTTCTCTTTTCCAGGGCATATTTGTCCACCTTCGATAATATGTCCCAGGAAATGAATTCGCCTCTGCATAAAGTTGCACTTCTTCCATTTTATTTTTAGACCAAATTCTGCAGCTCTCTTAAGTACCATTTCCGTCTTTTCCATGCATTCTTCTGGGGTAGCGGCATATACAATTATGTCATCCATATATAGCTGCATTATATTGGAATTAATTAGTTCTTGAAAAATAAATTGAACGAACCGTATAAACGCTGCTGGGGAATTCTTAAAACCAAAGGGCGCTTTGTTAAACTCGAATAAGCCTTCTCGGGTAACAAATGCTGTGTACGGCTTGCTGGCTTCTTCTACGGCCACATGAAAAAATCCGTTCTGTAAGTCCATGGTTGTAAACCATTTGGCACTCTGCAGTTTTTCAAGCACCTCCTCCATTATGGGTTCCGGAAAACAATCCATCAGAACCATGGTGTTCAATTTTCTATAGTCCACGCAAACGCGTAGGGTACCATCCTTTTTCTTGACAACGACTATGCGACTGGCAACATTTGATGTAGATTTACGGACGATTGACTGCTCGACCCATTCCTCTACCTGCTTCTTTACAGCTATAGCTTCTTCTTCAGATAGTCGGGTGTGTCCATGGCGAAAGGGTTTAATCACGCCATCAGGAATAATTTTGAGTTCGACTGGACATTGCTTTATCTGCTTGGGTGGTGTTTCGTATGTTCTCTCTATCATGCGTTCAACGTCTTCTCGGTATTGTGGTGCAACTGTAAAAGAAGATTCTTCACAAATATTAAACATTTGGGAATACTCAACCGCTTGTTTTTTATCTGCTTCCAGGTCAAGAAAAGTATAGCCTTCTGCACTACAGATAAGACGAAACTTGCTGATAAAATCGTGTCCCACTATTCCATCGCAACTGAATTTAGAATCGTGGACGACTAAAACGTTGTGGCTTGCTTCCACCTGGTCGGTCTTGATTAATGCTCTGAAGCATCCAATCGGCTGTGTTGAGGCATTTCCCAAACCTCGCAATACTGTTGCAGTGCGGTTTAAATCAACATCTTTCATCTTCTTGAATATAGCTTCTTTAATTATGGTCACATCTGATCCTGTGTCCACCAGACAGTTGATGATAATCCCATTTATGATTACTGGCTTTGTTCGTGCACTATCAACGTGAATGCGCATGCTGTTTACTTTTTCCGGACACTTGCTTGAGATATGGCCCTCTTGATTACAGCTGAAACATTTGGTAGGAAGTGTACAATCCTTTCGTTTGTGTTCCCTCGAACCACAGTTGAAGCAGTGATCTGCTTTTACACCTTGTGTAATTTGCTTTGGTTTTGGTTGAATATTCGGCTTGTCAACAATATTCAGACTCTCGTAGATTTCGAATTCTTGCTTTAATTCCTTAAGAGTTTTACAACGGAGCATAGCACCCTTATACTCCTTTTTAATGTCGAGGCCGTTTACGATATGAGTTATCAAAGCAACTGTTTCAACTTCACCTAAGGCTGCTATTTTCTTCATTTGTAACAAATAGTCGTGTAGAGTCTCCTCCCTCTTCTTCTTCCTGTCTTGCAACTTTTTGTGAATAACGGCGCTATTATAGCTGCCTGAAAATTCTTCAATTAGTAACTCTTTGAGTTCAGTGTATCCACTGACACATTCAGATTCTAAGAAAAGTTCTGCTGATCCAATCATCTTACTTCTGGCTTGAACATATTTTTGTTTCTCCGAAAGTTCATATGCCTCGGCATTTTTCTCAAAAATTTCAAACCATTTTTTAATAGGAATTGATTTGCCATCACAGTCACTTACAACTTTTTCAAATTTTTCTGCAGCGATAATTACTTGCCCCTCTTGTTTAGATTTTGCCAACATGCTCTGGGTTAGAGTATTCATCATTTGTTCAAATTTCTCTTCGACTTTAGCACTAGCGTCTTTATTCTGCTTCTTTGCCTCTGCTTCTCCTACAGGCGCCAACTTTTGATCTTCTTCGTTCATTTTTTCTTTTCTGCTTTCGTCCTCGCTTTCGTTCTCTAGAATTGCTTGTATTTGGTCGGTGTTAAGTTTTTTATTTGTAGGTGGTGTACGTGTGAACATTCCGCGACAAGGCACTAACACCAGCAAACAACGACAATGTTCTAACGGCGCGACGGTAGTCGATTTTGCAGACGGCGCCACCGGTTAAAAGACAAATTTTGATTTTCGTTAGAAACGAATTTCACCACCTTTGCAATTTAATTGTTTTAAATTCCACAACAGCAAAACGACTTGAGTCTGTATGAGTTCAACCGATTTTTTCAACTTTCAATGCAGTAGACGTAGCCATAACTTTACAACTTTAAAGACTAAATCCACGCACACGACAATTTCAACTTTATCAGTTCTCTCTAGCAGCTTTCCCGACTTTTACCGACTTGTGTTCAAACAAAATCTGTACAACTGATTTTTCCAACTTTAAATGCAATAGATATAGCCACAACTTTACAACTTTTAAAGACTATATCCACGCACACAACAATGTCTTTTTTCTTTAAACAACTGCACCTTCATATAACCGATTTAGGACTGGACGAGCCCCCATGTAAGATTGTTTATTATTATTAATTTAATTATTAGTTTAATTCTAAATGCGGTAATTATATAAAGTATTCTTAGTTTGTGACCGAACGACTGCTGCTGAGAACTCGACTGACTGCTACGCTGACTTCCACCCAACTCCACTGCTGCCTTGCGATCGTTCCTTCGATGACTGATTGTCGATAACTTCCATTTCCGACAATCATGTTGCTGCTCAACAGCGCTGCCAACCGGGTTGTTGCCAGCCTTCAGCCTTACTCCATGTTACATATATGTAAGTATAGAGTCTATGCTATAGACATTCCCCCTATTTTTGCACTCCCGGCTCTCGTGTTGTGTCGGCGAACAAATGTCGCCAAGCGCTGCTTGACCCAATTGCCGTGCTGGGGTCATGATAATTTCAGGAGCTTTGGCTTTTGTGTATTTCGTGATCGTGAGTCGAGTTCAGGCTATATGAATCTGAAGTCGGAGGCCAACAGCAAGGCGCTCCTTCTGACGGTTGCAGTCTTGCACGTGGTCCAAAGGCCCGAAGACAACTGCAATTCGAAGACAATTTCTGGCTCGTTTCGGCTTCCCATTTGCATAAAAATCAAAGTATAGAAATGCAATGTCTCTTGGCATGGATTTATGGCCGGGAGGAAAAGAAGGCAGCGCCAAGGTGGGCGCCACACGATGGAAAAATCAATAGGAAAATGTGTACACAGCGTTTTCTTGTGGGGGCAATCTTGTACATTTTGGGGGTTGCATTTTCACTCTCTCGACTTTTTATGAATTCAAAATGGCCGCCGTCTTGCGCCGTGAAAGCAGTCGGAAAATGCATTTTCAGAGAGAGCATCGATGCCTGAGAGAGAGTGGAGAGTCTCCAAAAAGTTTTGTCACCCGCACAACAATTAGGGGTTGCTGGGCTCCAAGTCCGAGGGGTTGTTCCCTGGGAAAGCTGCGAAATCGATTAATGTGGACACCAGATGCAAGGCATTTCGTTGGCTCAGCTTTAAATGGCCTGGGTTTGATTGGGTCCTAAAATGATAGCGGAACTTTTGCTTTAACCACCTCTATAAGGTGTTGGTGGGAAACACGGGTACTTGGCACCAGATGCAACGCTTTCCGTTGGCTCATGGATGAAGGGATAGAACGTAGCAATCTAAAATCCTATTGGAACGTCAGTAAACTCCCCAATTTAGTAGTACCTCTAAAAAATCCCAATATGATTGATTCCCAGCTGTCAATGATGATATGGAACTTCCCGTGCAAAGACCAATCCCAACCACTTGACAGCAAGGATGAAGAGAAGAAAAGCTAAAAATAAGGGGCGGACTATAGCCGAGCACACGTGACCTTAACAAAAACGACACGAGGCCGCGTTCTGCTCATTAAGAGCGTCTGACAAGCGATTTTCGTGTTCCGATATGATCTTTGCAACATCCCAAATCCGGAATCCCAGAGCTCAAAGAAGCTGGGTTCGGAAAAATCGAATTTTTGAAATTTAAAAGCTGGAATCGTTTGCCCATTTTTTGCCCATGTTTGCCCACCAATTAGTTTTTTTTGCCCACGTCCAGTTTTTGAGATATGAATTTTCGAACAAGTTCGAAAATTTTCGAAGATCAAAAATTTCACTTTTTTCAAAATTTTTTTTTTTTAATCGCAATAACTTCGTTTGCCCACGTTTGCCCACCCTTTAGAATTTTGAAATTTTCGAAAATTTTCGAAGATCAAAAATTTCACTTTTTTCAATTTTTTTTTTTTAAATCGCAATAAAATCGTTTGCCCACGTTTGCCCACCCTTTAGAATTTTGAAAAAATGTATACTTTAGAAAATATAAGACATTCAAGTTTACCTCGGTCTACTTTGCCCACCCTTCGAAATTATTTTTTTTCGTTTGCCCACTCTTAAAAATAAAAAATTTCGATTGCCCACCTCTTAAAACTAAATAATTTCGTTTGCCCATCCTTTAAAATTAGTTTATTTCGTTTGCCCACCCTTTAAAATTAGTTTATAATGTTTGCCCATCGTTTAAACTTAGTTTTTTCATTAGCCCACCTCTTTAAAATATATATTTTCAGTTAAAAACGTTTGCCCACCCCTTAAAAATGGTTTTTTCGATTTTCCATCTATAAAACCAAATTTGTACAGATGTATGTAATAACTGTAAGTTGTGGCGCCAATTTACATATGTATCTTAGGATCGGCGGACAGAAGCACTAATATTATTTGATTATGATGAACACATATATGTATGTATGTACATAAATATATATGTATATATACAAAAAACTATATATATGTATGTTCATCAACACTTGCATGAAATTTATTAATGATTAAGAAAATTTGATAATTGGTCCGCCGATCCGGTGGGCTAATGAAAAAACTAAGTTTAAACGATGGGCAAACATTATAAACTAATTTTAAAGGGTGGGCAAACGAAATAAACTAATTTTAAAGGATGGGCAAACGAAATTATTTAGTTTTAAGAGGTGGGCAATCGAAATTTTTTATTTTTAAGAGTGGGCAAACGAAAAAAACTAATTTCGAAGGGTGGGCAAACGAAAAAAACTAATTTTAAAGGGTGGGCAAACGAAATAAACTAATTTTAAAGGATGGGCAAACGAAATTATTTAGTTTTAAGAGGTGGGCAATCGAAATTTTTTATTTTTAAGAGTGGGCAAACGAAAAAAACTAATTTCGAAGGGTGGGCAAACGAAAAAAACTAATTTTAAAGGGTGGGCAAACGAAATAAACTAATTTTAAAGGATGGGCAAACGAAATTATTTAGTTTTAAGAGGTGGGCAATCGAAATTTTTTATTTTTAAGAGTGGGCAAACGAAAAAAAATAATTTCGAAGGGTGGGCAAAGTAGACCGAGGTAAACTTGAATGTCTTATATTTTCTAAAGTATACATTTTTTCAAAATTCTAAAGGGTGGGCAAACGTGGGCAAACGATTTTATTGCGATTTAAAAAAAAAAAATTGAAAAAAGTGAAATTTTTGATCTTCGAAAATTTTCGAAAATTTCAAAATTCTAAAGGGTGGGCAAACGTGGGCAAACGAAGTTATTGCGATTAAAAAAAAAAAATTTTGAAAAAAGTGAAATTTTTGATCTTCGAAAATTTTCGAACTTGTTCGAAAATTCATATCTCAAAAACTGGACGTGGGCAAAAAAAACTAATTGGTGGGCAAACATGGGCAAAAAATGGGCAAACGATTCCAGCTTTTAAATTTCAAAAATTCGATTTTTCCGAACCCAGCTTCATTGAGCTGAATCCCAGCCCTTTTTTATGGTACTACGCCGCCTAAGATGAAATCTGCTAAGCTGACAACGCTGCACTGTGGGCTAAATGCGTTAATCGGGGGGAGATTTCCCGCCCCTCAACTGTTGCCACTGTTTTCCACTCCATTGCCTTTGTTTCCGCATTTTGTTTCGAGCTATTGTAAAATGCGATTTTGATTTCATTAAGATAGGGAAATGTGAGAATGACTGATGAATACATATATGTGAGAAATTAGACATGGAAAAATGTTTATAGAGTTTTCTTTTGCAATAGGATTGTGCAAATGTGGTTTTTCCCATTTCGGGCTTTAGCCTTTTAAGTATCAGTAGTCCCTCGATCATTTGTACTTTCTTTAAGGCTATTCTCTTGACTAGATCTGCAACATCTGTTCGTGGCACATCCGTATCCTCTGGAGTCCAAGCCACGTAATCATGTTACGACATAAAACTGACATGACATTTTCAGCAAAAGCGATTAATATCGCACACGACTTGGACTTGGAAATTGGACTTGGAAGTTGCAAGTTGCAAGTCGCCCGATTGCGGATTGCAAGTTGCAAGTCGGGAGTTGGATTTCGAATTCGTATTGTTGTCGGTGCCACTTCAGCAACTCTTGTTGCTCCTGGGGCAACTTGGAAAAGAGTCTTTTAAAATGACTTAATGGGGCACAGCTCATAAATTCACGAATTTGCATAAACCAAGACTATTTGGGCAACATCCGAGGGACAGTTGGAGGGAAGAGCCTTCAGGGCGAAGTGAGTCAGCTCGAAACTTGAAACTCGAGGCCCGAACGACGCAAGAGTCGCATTGTCTGACTCTGTGCGACTGTGTGACTGGCAGCCTAATAAACACAATTAACTTCATCATTTTGAACTCAAATTATTTCATTTCAATGCGATAAAATCGCAAATCACGAAGCGAAAGCTGATCAGACAATAGAGCCAGAGGACCACGACCACGACAAACAGGACGGTCGGTGAAAATTAAGTCAAACTAAGGCTGCAAAACGTTTACCAATCGGAGCGATCGGTACAAGCCAGTTACACAGGGATAAATAGCCAATTATTAGCCAATACAAAATGAGTGCAAATAACATTCTAAACCAAGTTGCAGGAACGTAAATGTACCCTGTAAATGTGGTTCTATTCAAACTTTTTAGTGTATTTATTTTTAGAATTTACGAACGCAATAATGATTTAATAATGTATTGAAATACATATGTGAAACTAAGAAATACAATTAAATGAATATCCCTAATGCATTCTGCTTTGTTTTGAGTGTTGAACCCGGTGGTGGAATTGTCTGTCCAGAGTTGGAGCAGCCGCCCGCGCCACTTTCAATTGGAGTTTGCAGCCTGCTGCAGCTGCAACTTCGGGAATGGGAATTGGAATGGGGTGCGGAATGGGAACTGGGAACTGGGTACTGGAGTCCGGACTAGGATTGGGGGATCGGGATCGGGATCGACGGCCTCGAAGGAGCAGAAGGAGAATAATGTTGCATGTCGCGCCAATTGTGTACACGATTTGACTTGGCAGCCTGACAGTGCCTGCTGCCCACTCTTTGGGCCTGTTGCTGCATTGCTGATTTTGCTGCTGCTGCTGCAGTTGCTGTTGCTGTTGCGGAGTTGCTGTTGCTGTGTCAGCTAATCAGACGGCAAGTATCTCATCTTCGAGGACTACTAGCAACTGCCAAAACACAGGCAACACAGACAACAACAGCCAAGAGCCAACAGCAACATGCACACAAAACAAAACTACCAAGTCATGTTCGCTGCCTGCAAATAAATCTCTCGGCTGCTGGTCGGTTCAATTGGGCACCCAAAACCAACAGAAAAACATGAAGGCGAAAAAAAGCCAAAAAAGAGGTGGACACAACACAATCAGAGCCAAAAGCGAAGAAAGAGTTTCCTGGAAAGAGTTTCCTGCATTGGTAATATCTATGTTGCCAGTTGCCATTGCCAGTTGGCCGCTTTCAACTGATTTAGATCGCTAAATGCTGGCAGTTGACTTTATGAGGGTCAATCAGGCTAAGCCGAAATGCAATGGCATCCGATGCATAGGAATGCCATCTGTGCACCGGCGAATTCCCGCAACTGGAGCAATGATTAAGTGAAAGAATCGGTGGCCAGCTCTCCGATTACTGGTAATAGATGTTCCTTTGTGCACTTATGTGGGATAAGGATGGCACGGCTTCCAGATCTTTGACCTGCCTGCAAAGATTTCCATTTGCGATAGCTTTATTGGCCAAGAAGTAGATGAGAACGGCTGTTTGGAAGCTGGGAGCTTACATTTAGATTGGGAGCATTCCTGCTTGGGAAAACGTTTCCTCAAAATCTTAATAGCCGAACAATATAATTAGTTGTCTAATTTACACCCTACCTTAGTTGCAGAAATTTAAAAACTACCTAAGTTGGAATTAAACTATATATTAATGGAGTCCTAATACCCAGCGTTTACCCTACTTCCATGTGAGTTCAGTCCATTGCAGTTCATTCATCGAGTTGATCTCAGGTGTTGACTGGTGGTATTCATATTCATAGATGCATCTATTCCGCAAAGTCCCCCTGCTCCGCGCGCCCCTTCGTCCACTTTGTGCTCTGTCCATGTCCTCCTGCGCCGGCCACTGATTACACTAAACGACTGCCGAGATAGCCGCCTTGGCTGCTTGGCTCTTTTGGCATTCCGAGCGCTTTCAAATGCCCATAAAAAAAGGGGGCAGCGTGAGGAGCAGGGGCGGCGGCAGGGGGCCCAGGAAAGGTGGGGCAACCGCTGCGCAGGCGCGTGTTTGGAAAGAGTTCAAGTCACAGCTGGAGACTGCACTGCTTTTGGCGCATAACTGGACAAGAGCTGCAGTCGGAGTCCAAGACTGAGATTGAGCCTAGACTGGATGGCAATGCACGGTGAGAAAATATACCTTGGGTTGGTGAAAGTAATTTGTTTTATTTCGTTGGTATGTACGTTTATAAATAATCATTAGGAAATAACCCTTTTAATGACATGGGTTGATATTTGTATAGTTGTTTCTCTCAGTGTATCAAGCTAGAGTGGGAAAAGCGGAAAAGAGGCGGCTTTCGGGAGGTGGCCAAGTTTACCTGCGCTGAGTTTTGAGTTTTCTGCTGTCGCCGCCGTGTTGAATAACAGGCAGCTGAGCTTTGTTGGACAAGGCGGGAGTTGGCCTGGCCATAAAAAATTGGAAAATGTTGCGTTAATGCGACGTTTGTTCGAACACAATTTTCAAACATATCGACGCCGGCAATTGTTTGGACAGCCTGTGTCCCAGGTTTTGGGCTGAGGTAGGATCGATTCGGAGCTCGAATCTGTGCCTGTGAGCCAGACAGATGTAGGAAATCGTTGGGACAATTGGTCGGGCTTTGAGGTTGGAGTTTCCAATTTAAATTCATTTGTTTTTATATCTGATTAGATTCTAACTACAGATACCTACATGGATTAGATTTTTTCCCTTTTTCCATTTAGCTACAATCCAAAAATTGCTCATACGCATTTTATAAGTTTTAAATATTTTTCAGACAAAAGAGGGGAAAGTTAGGGGCACTACGTGTGCAAAATTCGTAGTGCTGTTTGTTTTCCTTCTATTGAACTCTCCACTTTGGGGCTCTCCCTGTTTCTCAGTTGTTCTCTGTGCGTTTATCCTTTGCGCAGCAATGGCGTCTGCTCCACCAGGCGCCACCCACTGAAAAGGGCGGTGGGTCAGAGTAGTGGAAAATGGGCATGGTTTGGGGTTCTTGGCAACAGGATGCGTGTGTCATCGATTTTCCAACGCGATAGGGTTTCACTGCGGCCAAAAAGGGCTTCCGGTGGCATTGGCAGCCGAATCCTTTCGACGATAAAGACGAATCCCAACACGTGCACCGCATAACGGCAGATTCCGGGGTAAGTCTACGGCGGAACACGTGTCTTGTGATCAATCTGCAGAACGGAACTTCCAATTGGGCACGAAGTACAGTGGTTGGTCCGAACAAAACAGAGGAACAACAGTTGGCTTTGGTTGCATAATGATTAACTTAATAGGGCATAATTTAAATAAAACTTTTTTTGGGAAATTCCTTTATCTTTTTGATATAATACGTATTTTACAATAGTATAAATATGTATATAATATATATAATTATCTGAGACTTTTAAAGTAGGAACCCACTGTACATTGCTGACGGTCGGAAGTGCATTCGCAGGGGTGGTGATTCGGAGATTCCCCGTTCTTTGTGATGATGTCAGCAAATGCGGGCACAAAAAAGGACAATCGATTGTTGTGACACGGCTTGTGTGTGCTGTGCACTCCCATTCGCATATCCATTCCCTTTTCTCTCTGGGCAATTTATCCAGTTTCATGAGCGTTCAATTAACGCTGCCTGCCCAGTCTCGGAGAACCCATACCATTCCCATTGCGATTCAGCTTCCCATCCCCGAGTTTTTTCTCGATCCCACGGCGACGGCGTCTAGCTGCTTGCACGTGCAGCGCAGGACATTTATTGGATTCTCGGCGTGCCTTTATTTGTTTCTATATTTGCCCAAGATTCCAATTAAACGCCAGTTCCCTTGGATGGCCGCGGATCGCCGTCTGGGCTTCGAAGTCCCATGGAGAACGTTTAATTCCTACGGCTTGCTTGGGATTCCCTTGGAGCACTTATAAGGCTTAGTCTCGCTTATAGTCTCGTTCATTTGAAAAGGACATTTTTCCTATTCAACGTGTTTTAAATAAAAGTAGCTTTTGAAATAAAGTTCAATTCGATTGAGCTAGCAGTCCAGAGCCACATTACTGATACATCAGTTCAACTCCCATATTGAAGCTGAAAACATCAAATAACATTTTCGGTACAATACAATACAATAGATCTAAATGGAATCACCAAACTACATATTGGCGAATGACGATCTACAAGACATTTGCGAAGCCTTCGAGCTCTATGATCCTGAGAAGACTGGAAGAATCAGAGCAGACGATTTGGGAGAAGTGATGCGCACTCTCGGCCAGAATCACACCGAGTCTGAAATCTACAGATATTCCGAGGGACTCGAGGGAGACATCAACGGGTATATACAACTGACTGACTTCATCGATTTGATGACCAAAATCTACAGCATGATGGGCAGCAGTGACTGTTTGAAGGCAGCATATAATGCCTTCGATTTTGATAAGGACGGTTTGGTAACATATGGAGAGCTACGTCACGTTTTCATCAATCTTGGCGAGAAAATATCCGACGAAGAGTTCAGTGAAGTGTTCCGTCAGGCTGATGTTGATGGCGATGGCGTTATCAACTTCCGTGATTTTTGTACTGCCTATAGATCCTGAATAATAACTTGGTTGGTATTTGTATGTACATTTAATAAAATCGTTAGTCGGCTTCCCCTATTCCCAACTATTCTGGATTTCCTTCTCCCATCCTCGAGGTTCTACAGAAGACCTATTAGTGTCCCAACTTTTAAGAACTAAGGGGCTTCTTTCCATTGTTGGTGACACCGTGTCACCCTGTATTCAATTAAAGGTCTTCTTTTCCTGGATATCAGCGTTAAACGCGAATGGCGCAAACTGAAATTGATTGACGGTGTCTTGGCTCTAGTCTGCCCCTCACGCATTTTGGAAAGTCCCCCTGCATGGAAAACCGCCTCCTGCCATGCCATTAACCCAATAGGACGACGGCACACGCTGAGGATTAGACGTGTAATCAGCATAAAATGTTGCCAAAAGCCGCGCCCGACGCAGTGCGTTGCACAAAGTGGCAAACATGAAATCCAATATTGCGATACAGCGAGCTGAGCAACCGCATGAAATTGTAATGGCAATCGGAGTGTGAGTAAGGGTACAGTGGTAACTCGACTGTGTAATAACTTTTTGAAATTTTTAACGTTTGCAGTTTCTTTGCCACAGATAATGCAAATATAATGCAAAGTTATGCAAAAAAAGATGTGAATCCTTATGCTAATTTTTGGGGCACAATTGGACTAGTGTTCACTGTACTGTGGACGCTACAGGCGGCTCTGACGCCGCTCTGAATGTCGATGGAAACGCGGACGTTGCTCGTACGCATGTCCTTATCCAAATACAAATATGGCAGGGAGAATTCGAGGCGGAGAGAACACGTGCAAAGCCGCGGGGGATTGCACGACTTTGTCTGAAATGGAGTTCAAATTGGGACTGGGACTGCAGATTTTGACGTGGACTGGACTGGGCTACATGGCTTTGGGTTGGTGTTTGGCTTAGGCTTGTGCTCGTGCTCGTGCTTGAGAATGGGAATGGGAATGGTGGGACGTCGATGTGGGACGTCGATGTGGGTACGCACCGAAAATCTCCAAGCGCGTTGCCTGTCGCATTTAATAACTGTTTTTAATAAGTGTCCCTCGGGGTTCGCTCCGCTCAGCCTGACCCTCTTTTCAACCCACACTGCCCCTTTCGGTGCGTTATTTGCATGAAGGTAGGCGGCACTGAGAACAAATCGAAGTGCATTTTAATGTAATGATACAAGAAATGGAGTAAAATAAAAACTTAAAAACGAAAATGAGAGAATACTTATGATCTAATATTTGGCATATTTTAATGGGTAGGTATGATTTTTTCTCTGTGTAAGCGTATACCCCGTTGAATTGCAAACGTTGTACTCTAATTGCACGCCCCGGCGTTACGTTGTTGTTATTATACTCATAGTTGGTCGAAGTTTTTGAGTCACGCGGCGACTTCAGGTGCAGTGGAAGAGGAAGACACAAAGGGGGCATCAACGAGAAGGGGGGAGCACCCCGCACTCGTGCAGCATGCAACATGTTGGCCGCAATTTATTAGTGCTGCCATTATCGTTTTTCTTCAGATTTACCTCCAAGTGCCTGGCTGCGTGTCGCCCAGTGTTCGGAGGCCCCTTGGTCCCCGAAAGTATTTATTACTATAATTTTCCATATGTTTTCCTTGTGCGTTCTGCTCGTTGCACTGCATTTTTTCTCGGTTTTTTCTGTTTTTTTCTTTTTTTGGCAAATTGCGTCTGGAAATTGTGGTAATAATTTGCAGCTTACTAAATATGAAGATCAGCTTTTGGAGCACGATCTGTGTGCTTGCGACTCCGGCGAAGGAAACCAGAAGAAACGGGGAAACAAATTTATTAACTTGTGCAAAATTAGTCGCTTACAGTCGTTTAGATATTGCAATTTGATTTTTATGGTCTTTCGCTTGTGTATCTATGAGATACATTCGAGTGTTAACTAGCGGATCCTTTGCCAGCTGCATCTGGGTCTATATGGGTTTTTATTAAGTTTTATGACCCTGAGATTGTTGCACTAATCAGCCGACAATTTATAGCGCATTTGTGTTTAGCCACACTAACTAAAATTTGTGGTCGTGTCCATAAAAATCAGGGAGACACAAAGCCATTCGGCTAATGAAAATTAGTTGAAATATGCAAAGTATGCCTCTGATTAGTGGCTATCATAAAAAGAACTCCGACTCGAGTCCCTTTTAATGGCCATCCGGCACTCGGGTACTTTGGGTGGCCCCCAATAGACTGCAGTTTGTTTACCCGAGACCCTAGCCCATCGAATCTATCTATAAATCGCACAGGCAACTGCCTTCGATGTCGCCTCAAATCGTTATGGGTATTTATAGGATGGGAAAGGTTAAGCTAAAGTGAGTTTCAGGTTCTGTTCAATTCTATCTGCGGCCAGAACTAGATGTTCTCCAGAGATCTTTGACAGTTTTATTTCAAGTGCGTGATCTGCTTGATTTAGGGGCCATCACATGGAGGGAGCATAGCTTCATTTGTTCGGATGAGGATGCCACATTAAAATTAAGAGGACGGAACAGCGGAAAGATTTCTTAGGCATCTCCAAATAGGAGAGTCCAAACTCTTATTCATATAATTCTGGTTCAGCTAGATTGTCTTGGTCAAAGAACTATTTTTTATTATATCTGCAATTGATCGATGTGGCAGCAGTCTCTTCCAACACGATTTCTTTCCATTTCCCGGAGCAGCTGCTTCGGCTCAGCCAAACTGCAACTAAAATCAAAACCGCATTTAGTTATACATAAACTTTCAAATGCCAGCCATAAATCTGTCTAGGCAGGCCCCCAAAGCCCCTCGCAGCCCACGACTTGCCCACTCCTTGAAGACAGACATTTGAAGAGTCGCCGGTCGTCGGCAGTTGGCGTCTTCCATTGGCCATCTTCCATCTTGCTGACAAATAATTTACCATAAAATCAACGACAACTGCCAATTTTTCAGTAATTAGCCCCGGCGGAGCACCCCCTCCCCCTCGCACATTCCCTTCCAGAGCACTTGAGCGTAATTAATAAAATATATAAGCCACGAGATCTCTCGAGGCGCATTGTTGGGTTCAGTGATGCTGCCTGCCAGGCATTTGCAGAAAATTAATTGTGCTCCACGCAGATTAACACATGCGTGGCAAGCTACCAAAGGGGGCACCAAGGGGTTAGGGGAATGTGCACGTTAAAAACGAACTAAACTAAAAGCGGAGCTCAGATATTAACTAAGTGCTATATGGAATTTTTAACAACATACAAAAAATTTGTCGTTTTTAACTCTCAATTCAAAAAGAAATGGTTTTCAGAATATACTTCTCAGTTTTTTTCCCCAATTGTTTTCTCTGCATCCAGAAGATACGGCTGCGTTTTGGGAATTTTTAGCGTTTTACAAATTTGAAAATTTCTTGCCGCATTTTTACGACTTCCCCGCTCGATGTCTGCATTTTGATGTCGATCGTGTGTTGTCACTGAAGTTGGCCCGATGCGTCCCCTTGCAGCACGTTGCATGTGGCACGCGCGTCGCATAATTAATTAAAAACGCATTTAAACGAAGCTTCACGACAGTCAATCGTTCGTGCACATTTGGCCACAGTCTACGTAGCATGTGGGGCTGTCTTGGCGCAGGTTTTATGCATTTTCTAAGAAGCCTTTCGTCGACCGCCATAAATATAAATAAAGAGAATGGAGAACTATATTATTCTCGTTAGAATCGCCTGTCTCCGCCTTTTGTCTTCTGACTCCGGGGCTCTGTCTCGGCGGCAACATGTGTCTTTTGACGAAATACTGACAAGCCTTTGGGCTTGAGGAGGCAGTTGTTCTTCTGCGGATGCGAGGAGCCACAATTGACGACCTCTTTTGCGGCCCCATCGATCCGATCCGTTCACTTGAGATTTGCATACGGAGAAGGCAACGCAGAGGTTGGCAATCTTTTGACCTCTGTTTTCGGGGTTTTGGGTCGACTTGGAAACGTTGAAAGTTGACTGGGAAGATAGAAAAAGGCCTGAGAACAAGATAGCACAATCTTACATCACAGAGAGGTAATGGAAGGTCAAATTGATGTTTGTAATTTCAGCATATTACTTTTCATGGCCCACCGGATGTACAAATTCCCACAGCACATTTCAATTGAAATGATCGACTGAACGATCTTCCAATCGAATTTAATATACTTCCTCAACAGCTGCCAGAATTTTGTAGTATTTCACAGATTGCTCAAAACTCGGCCTGCCAAAACACAATCATAATTGCTCAAATCACAACATCCTCTATGTTATTTACTTGCCCCTAAAAAACAGAGAACTCATATATGTACCTTTGCATGCCATTCGGATTTTCAGGCGCAAGCGAATCAAGTTCGGATCGCAGACGCACATTTATTTATGAAATTCCGCTTCTGAATCTACTTTGCTCTTTTTGGGTGTTCGAGAATTAAATAGCTCACTGAAAGCCACTTAACAGTTGATTTCAGCTGAATTTAATGCAACATTAGCGCTTCTTTATGCCGCTTCCACCGCGAAGACCCGCGGAGGTGATAGAATCAGATAGAGTTGAGTCTGCAGACAACCCATGGGATTCGTTGATGGGAAACAGCTGACCAGCGAGTACCGAAAATATTTTATTTATGTGCCAGATAAATAAAGCGAAATACGCCGAAAACGGGAAAAATATATAAAAAGCTTCGTGGCACCTCTGATTGGCAGGCCACATGGATTGAAATGTTAGAAAGTCGAAGATGACTGGCGACACAATGCAGAGTTCAAGCGAAGTTAATTGTTCGTGTATACAAACCAATTTTATTCATGGCTGCGTCAGAGTAATTACATATAACCATTATGCTTATTGACAGTATATAATTAGACCTAAACATACGACACAAATGATCAAATAGATATTTGTATCCACTTCACACTTACTCTCATTACCTGATTAGGCCAACTTAATATCCCCATGAAGTGGTAATAGAATCCTTCAGCCAACAGCAGTTCACTTGGCCCCGCGATCGATTTATAACAGATCGTTGGCCGGGCCAAGAAATCGCTTTATTTAAGCCCACTTTGGACGCGGCCTCGTTGGCCACACTCCCCAGTACGACACCTCGGAAGGAGGTGCATGAGATTGGAGAAGATCGAAGGGGAACCCCATAACGATCATTGTCATGGATGGTCAGCTCAGCGGGGCGGCCATTGCTGTTAACTACTGTACTGAATGGGCGCATTTGCACAATTTGCACTCACTTTTTAGGCCGTAATAAATTCGCATAAATTTTTAACAGAGTGGCGTGCCAATAAGCGAGCGATTTGTGAGCCTAATGAAGGCGATTTGTTGCGGCACCAACTGCCACTAAATTAGACACGAGAATTGATGGGACCCAGACCCTCAAGGTGCTATCAATACGCCCCACACACTTTTAACGAGCCGCCACTTATATTGCCCGCATTCGCTTTATTTGGGAAATCTATGTGGAAATATTTTATTTTATATAGTTCGATCAACTGGTCTGCGGATCGTCTGATCGTTTCTAATGTGGCAAACCAACTTCTGGACAACATCAGAGACGGCTTGTCCAGAGATGGCCTGTTGCCACCTCATTTGGTGCGAAGTGTTTGTTTCTCTTCCATTTTTTCCTTGGAGCTTACGCACTTTTCACACAAACACATTTCCGATCTGGACCAACCACTAACTTGTTATAACATATCACTGATATATACATATATATTCAAATTATATACTGTTATTCTAAAGTACAATATATGTATTTCAATCACGAATGTATTGCCCTAAGCCTGTTGGCTTGTTCAAAAATGTCTACAGCTGGTCGAAATGGATGATGAAAACACCTGCAAATTGCAAAACATTGAGTGGCATTTGCCGGGGAGGAGGGCCTTTTAGCCGAGCCACATCCTCCCACATGACCGCGAGGCAATAAGTCAGGAAAGTCGGGTTGCAAAGGCAATGGCACAGGCAACCCTCACAGCTGGCAGGAAGCCAAATCCTCGAGAGGGGGAGAACTTTGGCAGCGCGGGCTGGGGCTCCCCCATGCGACACCTCCCACATAGCAGCCAGCTGGCTGGTAAGATCCGGCTCATGAATACATTTGAACTCGTTAACTCCGACACACCCCAACATTTGCTTTTGGGGGTTGTTCCGAACGCCGAGCGCCGAGCTCTCGGCCGGGAACTCACTCATCCATCTCGACCGTCTCGTCCTCCGATTGCCGTCCGTGTCCTGGCTTTGCACGTGCACAATTTTGAGTTCATCAAAGGGAATTTGCTTTTGGGGAGCGTCCTCGTCTGACATTTATTAGAATTCTTGGCTATCCGCTCGTTTTGGGGGAGTTGGACGGGAAAATTTTCCGGGCATGGGGACGAGGCGTAGAAAATTCAGCTTTGAAAGCTTTCAACCAGGAATAAGTTTTCCTTGCTCCAAGCACTGAGGAAAAATACCTGGTGTATCCATGAAATATTCTATGATGATGTTATAAAATTATTGTTTATTAATATTATTATAGTAGTATGAACTTCTGCTTTCTATAGCAAAACTTGGATGGGAACTTAAAGTAACATTTTCGAACTTTTCTTTCACTGGGTTCAGTCACTTCGTTTCGGTTTGTTGATTGTAATGTTGGTTGACTGCCATTAAAGTTTGGTTTGTTCTCGCTTCAGCTGGCTGGGTGCCAGTGGTTGAGGATATGAATCCGTATCTGTGGCGGATTTGGATGCCTTAAAGCTATTTGCAGGGCATTGAAATCGGAGCTGAAACACGCCACGCATTTTGACTTTTGCAGCTGCAAAAACTGGAGAATGAGTTGTGCGGAATCTCCATGTGTCTCATGTCGCGGAATTTGCCGTTGAGAATTGTTTGATGTTGTCCATAGGGAAATCAATAAAAAGACAAGTAGCGATGAACGTAATGTTTCATTTGTCTTAAGAACACATACAAATATTCCCAGAATTTTGATTAGGAAGCTAACATTTGTCCCTTGTTTATCTCTTTAATTTCGGAACAGCTCATAAACTACCCTTGTGTTTGTCTACTAATTTCATGTACTATTCCCTCGACTAATTTCGCTCCGAAAACAAATCAAGCAAAGCAAACAAGCCTCGGACATTTTCGTTAGACAATTTCGCTGCGGAAGGACAAATTAAAATTACTTATTAACATTTACCAACTGGAGCAAACAAACTTGGGCAAACATACGAGCCAAAACGACTGTTGTTTGTGTGCCAAGCCCTTTGTCAAAAAATTCGACATTTGTTCGAGCACAAAGACAAACAATCCGAGGCAAGAGGATTAGAGGACCACCGATTGCGACTGCTGAGCACTTGTTATTCCAATTTAATTAAGTTAATTGCTAGGATTTCGTGTCATTGGGCGAAGAAGTTCCGTGCTCGAGGGTTGATTAGTGGACTTTCGATCCCAGGAACATCGAAATCGATGGCACCTTTCAAGGCGCAACCCCCGAACAATGGGAGCGAAATGTGCACAGACTTGCGTGCGAATTGTATTGGCAAATGTTCTGAAAAAACAGCTCGAATGAGGAATACTTTTTCGCACATTTGTTTTGTAATTTCCGCATTTCAGCGGCAGGCATTTGTCTCTGCAAATATTTGCCATTTCAATGGGAAATCTGCGCGGATTGCGGTGCCGCTTCTGTTTCTCCGATCGGAATCCCTTAATTTAAGTGGGCGCGACAGTTGGTCGATGGGCAGCGGCAGCTGCATCCGAGTGTTCCCACTAATTGCACCATGCAAATGGGTGATTTTTCACTGTTTCTGCCTCGAAATACCCAACAAACAGATGGCTCTATTTACCACTCATGCGCTAGTGGCATTAACAGCTCATTGTGGGAAGGTGAAATAGATTAGGGATAGTCTTAGTCATTATGAAGATATTGCTAGTGGTCAGACAGTGCGAATGAACGAAGTCAAAGCTGAAAACCCCCTTAAACAGTGAGGTTCATTCCGGTTAAGTGCAAGCTGAGATCCTGGCCACGGGGAATCAGTTTTTATAACTCAATCAACGCAGCCGTCGCTAATGGCACATATGGGGATTGGTTTTGTACAGAGATTGGTTTTCCAATATCAGCAGACCGCCCCTTTTGCGGCTGCAACTTGCGGCACAAACATTTGACCAGCAAAAAGCGCAAATGCTGCAATCGCTCGGGTTTTTTTGGGGTGGCTTTGCACATCCTGTGGGGGGTTCGTTCTCCCCGAGAGTTAGTCGGCGTCGAAAGTCAAGCATAAATGCGTTACGGACTATCAATCTTGATTAGACGTGATTTCTGCTCTTCGAGCACGAGCACAAAGCACAAGGCATTAAAATTAACAGCCGACATCCAGAGGACATCCCATCCCATGAAGTGGATGACAACAAAAGACGGACACGTGCCTGAGAGATATATGGGTGGCATTTTGGCTTTTAGGGAAATTTGTTCTGAGCAGATTTAATGACGTCTACGGTTACATGACTCAAGTTGCGGAGCGGAAAAGCCAAACAAACTTTGGAAAATGAAAACATAAAAATGTCTGGCCGCAGCAATTTTCTTATTATTTTGCACCGTTTTGTGGCAATTTCAATAAACAATAAATCCCTACCGTGCTCGGCCCCCAAAAGCAGCAAACATTGTTTGACTATATATTTCTGCCGCAGCTCGCAAATGCTCGATCTGGCCACAATTTATAGCAATTTTCACATGAATTGAATGCACGGCGCAGGCGCCTGCCAACAAGAGCGACAACAAGCCAGCTGGGATCGGAATGGAGTGGAGCGGATCGGATTGGAGCTAATCCGGGGTTGTGTTCTACACTCTGCAAAATACTAAGAATGCTATTTTAATATTTCTATATATTTATAAACAGAATTAAGACGCTCCTCGAAGAACTTGCACTCTCTGAATGCAGATTAAATATAATATTAATTAGTTATTAGTAACATTTTCCGGTGCAGTCTGCAAAGAAAAAGAGAAAGAGACAGAGAGAGAGAGGAATAGAGAAGGGGCCACAAAGTCTGCTGTCGTCGGGGCGTATGAGTGACGCGACTCTGCTGAATGGAGCTGCAGTTGGCTGGAATCGATGGAGGAGCCAACTGACTGGCTTACTGGCCATTGCCTGTTGGCCAGGGAACATAATCGTAAACAAATAAAATTATTGCTGCCGATCATGCACACAAATTTATGCACACACGGGAACGGAAACCTTCATCTCCCCCCGCTCTTCTCACCCACTGCCTTTGCCTATTTTGCACTAATTTTCCAGGCGAAAATGGCCAAACTCTTGGCACGAGGTGTTGCCGCAAGCTGTGTGTGTGAAATATGCAACAACAGCGTGAAAAAACATGAAGGCAGTGGTCCAAGACTCGGTTGCCTTTTCATGAAAAGCGGCTCGCACACACAGCGGGAAATGCATTTTCGCGTGCGGCGGCGCTTGGCCAGCACATCTGGCTGAAACGCTGAAAACTTAAAACTAGCAGCCAAATGTTGCGAGACCACATAATACAGGTAGTCAGTCAGTCAGCGCCGGTCAGTGATGAGGTGTTAGTTAATGCACCGTGGTCTTAGTCCAATGGAATGTGGGTGGAGCAGTTAACTATTAAGTAATGATTACATTTAATTCAAAATTGAATGCTACATATGAGGGACGAATTTGGCTTAGAATATTTAACAATATTTAGAAACTTCTTCCATTCGAGCTAATGCGTCTTAACAGTGGGTTAGTTAATGTTGCTTGTGCCTTAATTTAAATACATTGTTCACACATGAACACGAATATATTTAAAGACTTACAATTTTGGGCTCCGTTCATATCTAATGTAAATGAATCGAGAGCGATAAACTATATTTAGGATTTTGTTATCTAAGGCGACATGGGTGCATTGCTCAAAAACATGTGCACACCACATGAGTCAGTCACTTGAGATCGTTCCCCGCCTCCTAAAATAGTCCCTTAGTGGGAGACCACAGATAAGGTCCTCGCCGCTCAAGATAGGCAGATGTGCCCGAGCATGGGACCTCGATAAGGCGGGGACTATTTACTTAGGCCTCTGCGTAGGCCATTTACTTTAAGATGCGATTCTCATGTCACCTATTTAAACCGAAGATATTTCCAAATAAAACCAGTTTCTTACAAAAACTCAACGAGTAAAGTCTTCTTATTTGGGATTTTACATACATTTACGCTGATCATTACAATGTTCTTCGCCTTTTAATAGCCCCACCATTCGAAAAGCCTCTCCGTGTCAGTTGATTCAAGACATCTCCGTGGCTAATGAAGACTTGAGTATGACGTGCTGATAGAGATCGCACATGAGGCCAGTCTTCTGCGCGGTGGGTCTTCCTTCCTTCCTCCATACTCGTACTGTCATCACGGTCTGTAATATTGGTGCTTCTCGTGGCGTTTGATAAACGATGTACGGCTTTAGTTTCTGACCAAAATGGGCTGATAAACGCTTGAGTGGGCGAGACCCCAAGGCCAAACCCATCATTAGGACAGTTGTTTGTTCCGCTGCAGTCAGATTTTTGCTGATTAAATTCAAAACGGGATAAAGAGAATGGACATCTGTCGATAATATATAGTATTGAATGGGATATTAGTTTTGATATGTATATAAAATATATTTTAAACTTAAAGTACCTTAAGTTTTTATTTGGTTGGATTTCAGAAGTGCTGGGCACAGAATAATTTCATTTAGTCCTTTTTATTGTGGCGCGAAAAAGGAAAAAGGACGAAAACGGGACAGCAACTGGGGCTTCCTACTCTATTTCTATGCTCAGGGGTTGGTATTCGCACCCTCTTCAGGATCAACGGCCATATCAATGGCATTTGTTTGACTTGTTTTTGTTGCCTTTGTTGGTGTGGGCCTTTGTTGTTGCTAGCTTTTAGCATAATTAAACGACACATGCCACAAAATGCACTTCTACGGCATTCATATCCTCGTTTCAACAGCGTCATCATCATTCGACACGGCATCCATATGTTCTATTAGTAACCCGTGTGCCGGCCCATCCCTTGCCCCAATTTCGTCACTCACAAATTACTCCGTATGGCTGAAAACTGGTGCCGAACATAAGGTTTCATTTCGAGATCCCAATCCCACACTTTCGCTCTTCGTTTTAATTTAATGCAAATAAGTCCAGCTGATGGATTAGTCTTCTTCACGCCTCGCCTCTGTGGCCTGAACTATTTTCCAAGTTGATGGATTCGGTTCGTGTGCTTTTTATAATAAATTTAATCATGCAGGTGCAGGGTAGTTGTTGGATGACAATGATAATAACTATGACTATAGGTACGTAATTAACGATGGCCCGGCATGAATAGCATTAGAACTAATATTATTTCGATATGCCGACACAGAAACACCTGACACATGCATCAAGATAAAGCTGATCTGCCTCGTTGCATTGAGAGATTAATTGCCCAACCCCGACAGTATTACTAACTATAATTGTAGAGGAGAAATTTATGTGTCGATGTGCTCTGGCCCACAGCCAGAAATCTATCTAGAGAACATTCTTTCTGTCTGTTGTTAATTATTTTATTACGAGTGCAAACGACACAAAATGTGATGAACCCAGGAAAGCTGAATGAAAATTCATTGACCATTTCGTTGCTTTAGAGTAGAAGGTTGCACCGAAATTAAAATTGAGCTCAAAATTGAATTTCCACGTTGATTTCTCATCGTTTTTATAGTCATATAGCAATAGCCATGTGTGGTCCTTCGGCATTTGCAGAAATGCCTCTGCACATTTCACACATAATTATGAAATGCATGCGTGTAAAAATGTGGCCATCCTTAGCACCTCAATATTTGCGCAATTTTTCGGTCATAGTCGTAAAAATGCAAATTGAAGACGCCGCTTGGCAAAAAGCTGAAGGAAAATGCTGGGAGAAATGAAGAAAAACAATTAAAATATTTGCAAGGCGTGTTACAACGCCGATGGATTTTAATGATGTTTTATTGTCTGTTTTGAGACGACGAGACGAGACGAGCCGAGAGTCGAGATGTGATCATGATCACACCACGATGATGATCATTTTTTCAACTAAATAATTGAATGCAGCTGGTTGGCGGTTGTCGCATTAAATTTAGGTGTCTTGTCGCCTGGCGTCTGCATTGCATCGCCTCGCAATTGGAGGCTGAGCCAACGACCGCGACAAGTGACAAACTGACGGAATAACTGACTGACGGACGGACTGACTGACTGACTGACTGAGCAACTGTCTGAGGAGGCAAGTCGCGACGATAATAAATGAAGCGATTGCAAGTGTAACAGAACAATGACAGCAACAATTGCGGTGTTTGGCATTTGCCAACAGCAGCAGCCACAAAAGCAGCAGTCGCAAGCGCCAGACAAAGGTCTATTAATAATCAGTTTTTGGTTCAATCGCAGCACAGTGGTTGAATGCCCGCCAAAAACAGTGTTACCAAACAGTGATATTTGAAAAAAAAAAGGAAAATATATCTAGAATATTTCTAGAAATTGAAATGTCAATGTCGCAGCACTAGCATCGTGTTTTGACCCACTGTGACCTGCTGCCAGCAGCAGCAGACAAAAACAGCGACGATGACGACAACGACAACAGCAACAACTGGCAACTAACGATCGACAACTGCAGCGACGACCATCCAACTTTGACTCCGAAACTATGAGAGGGGCGAGGGGGGAGGAAATATCGGAGGAAAATCAGAGGCAGACAGGCCGGCAAATGCGTCGCGTTGGCTTTTCCAAAAATAAAAGCCAAACTAATGAGCCGGCAACATGCGATGCAACAACTGCGACGCACGTGCAGCAAATAGCTGAGATCGAAAACCAAGACAAAAATTCAAAATAAAAACAGAGTCAAAAACAAATAATTGATGGCCGGTTGCAATTGTTGCTGCTGATTGACAGCAAATGGCGACAAAAATCAGCATCTGATTGACAACTCAATTGTGTGTGCGTACGGTGGTATGTGCCGAAAGCGATACGTAATTGATTTTCCGAACATTTCCCGATCCGTTTTCCAGCCGCCGTCTCCTTTGGGCTATGATTTATGGCAACAAATGCGAGGAAAACTTTCAAGTCCAAAATAGACAAACATGCGTCCTCAACTTAATTTTCTATTGCCATGCCTCTTCCTCGTGCCTCTTGGCTTAAAAACTCTCATTTGTCATCGCGTATATATATGTTTATATCCGAAGATCGATCCGATCCAATCGAAAAACTGCAGTCGCAGGCGCGTGTCTATTTTGACTGTCAAAATTGTTTTGCGGCTATTCCCGTTGACATTTTATTATGTTTGACTTTCTGTCTCCATCCATTTCGACTGCTCCAAAGATTTCCAACGGAGATCACGTCTTTGTTTTAATGTGATCGTAAGGATTTCGATTTAAAACTCGTGTCTCAACTGGCAGACAAATCGCTCGAATTCATGCGTTTGACCTCTAAACTGCAGACGAGGATCATTGGGGGAAATGGTGTGAAATTTAGTAAAATTTTCTTTGAAGGGGAATTCATATAATCAATATAAATTAAGTGAAATTTTAATTAAAATTTTATAACAAACAAAGTACCTGCAACATTGTGTCGAAATTGCTCAACAAAATAATCTTAGTCTACTTCAATTATCAAGCAATTAAATATTTGAGCTGCGCCCACAAGGCAAACATTACTGAAATTACTCTAATCTTTACTGGCTCAGATTAGTTCTATGTCTTCTCCTTGTTTACCCAAGTCTTTTTGTATAACTTTCCTTTTAGTGTCAGTCGATGTACTACATATTGCAGCACACAGAAACGGCAGCTAAAACAGCTAAGAAAGTGCTTCAACATCTTGCCAATAAATATGCATAATTTCTGACAAAACTCTCGCGGTGTAACAAGGTCCGAGAAAACATCTTTAACCAGCCGGGCATGTTGCAAGGCTTTCCCAGTCATTTCCCCACTAAATGAAATATAAGTGCATTGGCAAACAATAATGGCAACCGGCGGCAGCAACAACAATCGCTTTGCATACACCTGCAAAATGTTGCCGACATGATCATCCGCCCGCCTCCCCGGCAAAAACCCCTCCTTAAATCCGATCGGAGCAGGTGTTTGCCTCCACTAGCTGGCTCCGACTGGCTGGCTGCATAATGAATTCATGGGTCTCCCGGTCTGCGATCAAAACCCCCCTTTGGACCAAACGATACCAATATGCACCCCGCATGCACAAGAGTCTCATTCGTCTAGTATGGTAGTCCCATCTTCCATGCACGGAGAAAAATTACTAGCTACACTTTTCTTTGCTTTCTGGAAATGAAAAACGTGCACAAATAATTCATATAGTAAAGTACAATGACTAGATTTCAATTTTTGTGGAAGCTCTAGGAAGATGCAACGCTTCTTCGCAGTGCATCACCTCCGTTGCACCTTTTCGATTCGCATTGGCATATTCAATCAGCGCCTGGCCAACATCTAAACAGGTGCAATTCTCTTCTGCGATTTCTAATTATTTTTAGTCGGGGGCTTTTATGACTTTTCACTGGCACTAAGGCGGTCCATTTGCCATTCGCTTGCTACCTGCGTTGGCTCATAAATTTCATTACGCTTTTATTGCACAGTTTTGCATGTTGTTTATAAACAAATGCATTCATTGCATTTGCCGCTAATGTGATGTAGCGGGTCCAGAAAGCGCCGCAACAACAATGGCCAGACAAACAAATGAAATTATTGGCAAATGCCATAAAATTCGCCATAGTGCACCTGCAATGCATCAAAGTGCAGTAATAATTATAGTAACAAAACTTGGACTCCAAGCGGGTGCATAAAATTAAAAGCGAATTAAATCAATTGGGCCATTTATTTGGGGCAGTTACTACGTATTTTAACAAAGTAAAAGCGTTTTTTGTTTGCACATATGGTTATTCAAACCAGATTGCTTTGCTTTTACGACATTTGGGTAATAACTATTAGTTAGCGAATTTTAAGTATTTTTTTGTATTGATCTGATTGACGTTTAATGGCCTAAAATTATAGTATATTAAATGATTGTGTTTATGTTGCTCGAGGAAAAAGAAGTTTGCCTTACAAGAGCTTAAGTTCGTCAACACTATTTTATATATTTTTATAGGTTAGTTATAATTGTTGATTCCTGAATCAATTTCCTTTTTATAGCGCTGCAATCTCGCCATTGCCTCTTAATTTCCGGGCATTTTCAAAGCAGCGACATGGAGAGCAAACATTTTGCCACTTTAACGTTCGTATTAAGCGACAACATTAATTAACTTGCAATTTAGCATAAATACATCATCGCTCAGTCGAGTGGCAAGTTGCAAGTTGCTGGTTGCAGGTTGCATGCAGCATGCCGCTGTTGCTATGTTGTGCTGCCTGCCAGCATTTTCACCTGGAAAACTCGTATAAAAAGTGCTCCAGTTTAACTTGGTGCACGTTTTCGACAGGCGGGCTCTCAGGAGGAGGGGCAACTTGGGATTGGGACTGCGATTGGGAGCTGGCCAGCAGCAGCAGGCCTTGTATAGTACGTGTACGTCTATATGCAGCTATAGGTGGCCACCTGTTGCACTCGAGCCGCCGCGTTTGCTGTTAGTCAGCCGCTGGGAAATTCCAGTTGGCCGACTTGACTAGTGTTTTCGTTGGATCACAGGCCTCTGTGGATAGCTCTGCGAGCTGAGCAGCAGTTCGGCTTTAAGACCACGAGGTGTTGCGCAGACGCCGTGGGCCGTCGTTGAGAGTCTGTTACAGTTACCGAGGTGCAGATGGACGCGGCGAATGCACAGCTAGAAAAACCTTGAATACGCACAACATTGAGTCACAGTTTTCAAACATTCTTAGAATAGGGATTTTTTCGTCCTTCTAAAATCAAATTATAACGCTTTCGCTTTTAAATACGGGATGAAATGTATATCTAAGCAGCAAGTTTTACTCGCCGTGCTCCCAGTGAATGATGGAGTCTGGATGGCGATGCAGATGGCGTGCTGCATGCAGATTGGCTTCGATAAGGTGCAGCTCCAACCCATCCCCATCCCCATCCCTATCCCCACTACCATTGCCATTCCATCCCGAGCCCCGCCGAATCCGCCATCTAATGGTCTTTCTTTTTGACGTTGCTGCTGTCTAATTGCGGGGCGTTGTTTCTGCTGGCCGAGGAGTTACTCTCAGCGCTTTTGTTTTTGTTTGCATTGTGGTTGTTTTGTTTTGGGCAATTTGTCTAAATGACACTAACTAATTGCCAGACTAACGCCCCATAAATGGGCGAAAAGCAGCCAGGTGGGACTGGGACAGGTACGAAAAGAAAGACACAATGGTTACTTGGCTACTTTCACCTGGATTTGTGGAGTTCGAAACCGAGGTTTTGGGTCAGCTTTGTGGCCTTAACTCATCCATGAAGCGGAATTTCGAGGGCATTGCGTGGGTCCGAAACAAAAAGCCCCTTCTATTTTTCACGGGTGAAAAGCCTATGGCAAACCTAAAAGTCAGAAACAGAAATTCATGGGGATATTGTTTTCTTGTTTATTCGCTTATGTTTGCCATAAATTATCGCACGGAATATTTGTGCACACATTGTTATATTTTATTATGAGCATTTTACTTTGTTCTCGTGGAAATTCTTGTGGCATTTTGTGAATTTTGTGGCCGCGCGCAGCTGCTGTCGATGTGTCTTTTTTAAATTGCTGTGCAGCATCAGCATCTCTCGCTTATTTAAAAACTTTAAGTGTCAATTGTTGTGACAAGTCGAAAAAGCGTGAAAATATTGCGAATGAATGCGGACGGACGGACGGACGGACGAGGGCCACAGGTGCGTATGAGCAACATTGAGAAGGCGGCCAAACGAAACTAGTTGAGCATAGTTGGCCAAATGGGATGCACAGTCGTCCGTGGCTGACTTGAAAACCAGCTAAAGTCGCGCCACTTGACAGGCCAAACGGTAAAATTGAAGTCGAAGTTTGAAGAGCACTCAGCGAAATACTCGAGCTGCTCCAAATAACTTTGAAACCTGACATTAATAGCTCCAATGGTGGTAAAATGGTATTCAGAGCTTAAATGGTGGTATGAAGCCTTCGCTTTTTAAAGGAAACCAAAACCAGTTAATACCATATTTCCAATAAACCATTTTTATTGTTAGCGAAATGCAGAAGCCAGGTGCACTTTTAGGACGATTTTTATGGACTCCTTTAGGCAGTGTCTACTGTGTCAATTCTGGGAGTGCCCGCCATAAATCTGCCGGCCATTTAGTGTCCATCATTTCGTCCGGTTAGTCACCGTCATCGGTGGCAGGCAAATGAATAGCCGCCGGCCATTATAATTTTTTTGAGCCAGCCGCACTTGCTCGCTGTAAATTTGTCAACTTTCAGTTCGGTTGGCTTTTCGAATCGGATCGCTATGGATCGGTTTTGTATCTTACGAATCTGACGAGGTGGTGCCTGTGCACCTGCACCTGCTGTGCTCATTTCACGAAGCTGCCGTTTCTGCTGCCATTAGCAGCGGCGGCCGCTAATGGGCGCCCAGTACCGCCCCACCAGCAGCAACACCAACAGCAGCAACATGTGGCGCACAGCTGCAACACATCAGCGGCAGGGTTGTCAGAGTTGCCACCCACTGCTGCGGGCGATCTTTTGAGACGCTCAGTGTGTCATCAGGCGTTTCCCTTCTCCGAAAGACGCGCAAGAAGAAATCGAAGATGGTATGCCCTTAAAAACCATTTCCGATCGATCTTAGAGAAGATTTTAAGTTGCAATTTATGCACAACTGAACCATCAGCAAAATAAAGTTGTTTTATTGAGGTGCCTCCCCTAATATTTAGAAAGCTTCGCAATATATCCGATATGTCCTATCAAAGGGTATACAAAATAAGACGAAAGAAGTGCAGACTGCCGGCCTGTCATTTTCCGTCTGTGCACCTGTTTAAAGGCATTTCGCTTTTATTGATTGCAGCCCCTGAATCCGCATCTGAATCTCTGCCTCCTTTACCTTTATGAACGAGTATCTGCATCTGCATGTGTATCTTTTTCTGCGTTCACAGTTTGCAGTTGCGGTCATTGAGCCGCTGATTTGTGGCGTTTCTAAATTGTTTTTCATGTTTCGACGGCAGCTGCATAATATGTACACTTTATTGACAGCCACGCCAATTTGATTTAGATACCACTCAGCGCGTTTTTTCCAGTGTGAGCGTGTCTCCATTGCGTGGATTGTTTGGCCATTGAATGAGTGGCAAGCGTGTGACGCCAAAAAGGAAAAAATTTATAGAAATATTGTCAATTTGTATATTCCATTTCCATCAAATCATTTTCAATCACAGAGATCATAAAGGCAATAATAAATGTAACTCTCACAATTAGTACATTTTAAAACTAATCTGAAAACACCAACAACTGTAATAGTTTTAGTGATAACAATAGACTAGACGTACTAGGTCAAATACGTGTTAATTTAGATAAGAGAGCAAAAATTAGCTCATTTAGTTTGTCAACTCATGATAAGCTTAGTTTTTTTGCAATACATGTTTATTTATAGATACGAAGATAATATGAAGTTTAAGAATCTTTTCATTACTCAGTTTTTCTTGGAGGAAATGAGTCTATTTATCTTCTATATCTATATAAATCTATATCTATATCTTGAGCTAAATGTACAAATAAATGGTATTTATTTATTTAAGTCTGGCTTATGTTGCAATTCCTTGTTCCCATTGAACCCCATTTTAGCTTGGGTATCGGGTGCAATTACTCGCCATCGCATCATTAAATTATCCGCTGAATTGCTTATGTTTTGGGGGACTTAGGAGTGTATATAGTGGCGTACTCATTGCCATGACTACAAATACTATAAATACAATCCCGCTGAAATTCAAGTGCAAAGCAAATGGGGACTTTATCGGACTGATGCGAGTGTACCCGGTCGACTGCGACGTCGACTGAGGCAGCGGAAGCGTCGCTGATAACTGATAACGTCGTCGTCCGGCCGAAAAAATTGTAGTACAAAATATCCCTATAACCTCTATATTATGCCAAATGCCGAGTGCAAGAGTGGCGTCAGCTGGGAATGGGCGTGACCACCTGCGGAACCACCTGTTCAATGGTGCGATTTCTGCGATGTGCGATTCGTATTGTTGCTTTCTGTATTGCCAATGACGAACGATCGTTAGGCATTCTTTTTGTTTGTGTGTTTAATTTGCTCAGGTGTTATGCACCTGATTTGCGCGCTATCGTAGCGGCCAACGGCCACATGAGATAGCGTCGCATCTGGGAGAGGAGAAGGTGAAGTGGCACCGCGAGAAAAAATCATTCGGAATAAGGGATTAATGGAAGGAGATTGCGGGGGAGGTGGAACCAAGTGTACCATAAAATGCACTAATTCTCTAGGAAACTAATTAGGACTTAGTTTTATTCGATTTGACTTACAAACGCTTGCATATATTTATGTTTCATTTGATTTGAATCACACATGCGTGCATGTCGCTCGTGTTTTTCCCGCAGTGTATCTAGCGAGCTGTGGACCAGGTAGGTAATTACTTAACCCACCTCGCTGGAGCTTTGTTGTTTGCGCATCCATTGCCATGTGAGGAGGGGGTGAGTTGCTAGGTGGGGCAGCCAGCTACAAAATGGCAGTTCACTTATATATTCAGCTTACTGCTGCTCAGGTGAAACCCGGAGAGGAGATCCGCCAGCAATTTATCTTTCCTGGAACTTGGACATGAAATATTAATAATTCTTTATAGCACCCCCACTAATTGTAATTGCTCGATTGTTCTTTAATCTCAGTTGGTGTTTTGAGTAGCCAGCGGATTGATAAAAATCTGGGTGAAAGTGCTTAAGTGCCGTCATAAATACTAAGTCACTTGTTTATTTTTAAACAATTGTTCAGGTACATTGTAGTAAGTAATCATTAAGCTGGAAAACACCTTCGAAAGCTAATTATGAACATAGCCATATAAAACTATATCTGCTTTGTTTTTCCATGGCGCTTGTAAACTATTGCAAAAATACAAATAACAATTGCAAGTTCTAAACCAAACGAGCTACATCATAATTAGTGATCTCTTATTTTGTATAGCAATGTCTTTATATGCCCGTATAAAATTTAAAATTTATTTTATGACTTTGGAAATGGTGGCATGCATTTTCGAACTCCTTTCTAACCCAAAATGCAAGTGGCTTTCGGCTGAGCTCAATGAAGCTGGGTTCGGAAAAATCGAATTTTTGAAATTTAAAAGCTGGAATCGTTTGCCCATTTTTTGCCCATGTTTGCCCACCAATTAGTTTTTTTTGCCCACGTCCAGTTTTTGAGATATGAATTTTCGAACAAGTTCGAAAATTTTCGAAGATCAAAAATTTCACTTTTTTCAAAATTTTTTTTTTTTAATCGCAATAACTTCGTTTGCCCACGTTTGCCCACCCTTTAGAATTTTGAAATTTTCGAAAATTTTCGAAGATCAAAAATTTCACTTTTTTCAATTTTTTTTTTTTAAATCGCAATAAAATCGTTTGCCCACGTTTGCCCACCCTTTAGAATTTTGAAAAAATGTATACTTTAGAAAATATAAGACATTCAAGTTTACCTCGGTCTACTTTGCCCACCCTTCGAAATTATTTTTTTTCGTTTGCCCACTCTTAAAAATAAAAAATTTCGATTGCCCACCTCTTAAAACTAAATAATTTCGTTTGCCCATCCTTTAAAATTAGTTTATTTCGTTTGCCCACCCTTTAAAATTAGTTTATAATGTTTGCCCATCGTTTAAACTTAGTTTTTTCATTAGCCCACCTCTTTAAAATATATATTTTCAGTTAAAAACGTTTGCCCACCCCTTAAAAATGGTTTTTTCGATTTTCCATCTATAAAACCAAATTTGTACAGATGTATGTAATAACTGTAAGTTGTGGCGCCAATTTACATATGTATCTTAGGATCGGCGGACAGAAGCACTAATATTATTTGATTATGATGAACACATATATGTATGTATGTACATAAATATATATGTATATATACAAACAACTATATATATGTATGTTCATCAACACTTGCATGAAATTTATTAATGATTAAGAAAATTTGATAATTGGTCCGCCGATCCGGTGGGCTAATGAAAAAACTAAGTTTAAACGATGGGCAAACATTATAAACTAATTTTAAAGGGTGGGCAAACGAAATAAACTAATTTTAAAGGATGGGCAAACGAAATTATTTAGTTTTAAGAGGTGGGCAATCGAAATTTTTTATTTTTAAGAGTGGGCAAACGAAAAAAAATAATTTCGAAGGGTGGGCAAAGTAGACCGAGGTAAACTTGAATGTCTTATATTTTCTAAAGTATACATTTTTTCAAAATTCTAAAGGGTGGGCAAACGTGGGCAAACGATGTTATTGCGATTTAAAAAAAAAAAATTGAAAAAAGTGAAATTTTTGATCTTCGAAAATTTTCGAAAATTTCAAAATTCTAAAGGGTGGGCAAACGTGGGCAAACGAAGTTATTGCGATTAAAAAAAAAAAATTTTGAAAAAAGTGAAATTTTTGATCTTCGAAAATTTTCGAACTTGTTCGAAAATTCATATCTCAAAAACTGGACGTGGGCAAAAAAAACTAATTGGTGGGCAAACATGGGCAAAAAATGGGCAAACGATTCCAGCTTTTAAATTTCAAAAATTCGATTTTTCCGAACCCAGCTTCTTTGAGCTTTTCGGCTGGGCTTAGTTTCAAAAGTTTGAGATTTATGGATCGATGTAAATCCGCTCGGACTTTTCGACTGACTGACTGACTGACAGCCTTCACCGCTGACTGGCAACAACAAATGACACGAAATGTTTAACAAGCAATTCAATGCGATCGCTAATGGGATTGCTGTTGTGCAGTAACATTGTTGAATATTTGTTGGACATTTTCATTTTCGTTGCAAGCACATACAATAAAATCCGTATAAATCTAAAACAGAGTTTAAAGGCTTTTGCCAAATGTTAATGCGTTGAACACGTCTTGGCCATTAAAGCAGAGAGCCCACATGACGTATGCGTTATGACAGGCGAATGCTGTTGTTTCACAGCATTGGTTTCTAGTTTCTGGTTTCTTGTTTCTTGTTTCTGTTTCTGTTTCTTGGCCAGTTCGGTTTCTCGGAGCGCACCCATTCAAATTGAGTTTTGAGCCAGCGCACACCTGTTGCTTTGGCCATGGCAATAAGGTGCTTCTATGCGCCAATAAATTGCCACATGTGTGTGCGCCCTGCCATTGTTTTATGCCAGAGATATCTGTCTGAGTGTGGCCCGTTGTTTTTCCCTTTTAGCCAGCAGCTGACAGCATTTTGGCCTGCCCCCTTGATGATGACATAAAATGGAACAAATGGCCTATGAGCGTCGCAAATTAAGGCAGTGCAAACAGAGATCCAATTGGAAAACAAAGCCTGTGCTAAAAACACAGCATTTGTTAGGTCCCCCGACTCGCCTTATCATTAGAACGGATTTCCCACCCCATTTATGGCCTGTCATCTGCCTTATATAACTCGTGTTAAATTTATTCAAAACCTCTTGACTCCGGGACATTCAACCCCTGTGCTGCGATGCCAATGCGGTTGGTTCCTGTCCGCGCCAGTTGGCCAAGGGGTGTGTGTCCTTCGGAGTGTTTGAGTGAGTGTTTGGTGCCCTCACCCCTTTGCGATCTCGGTCCCCTTGTGAAGTGTTTTCCGACGGTCTGAAGTTATTATTACGTTTGTTTGCACATTTGTCGCCCCGAATTGGCGTACAAATTGCAGGGCGAGCTCATAAATTCTCGTGTTGCGACAATTAGATGAGCGCCACGCCCTCACGCACCTGCCACTCAAACACCTGTTGCCAAGTGCTGTTTTATTAGCACAGATCACCTTGATCTTTGTTCTGATCAAGTTCGGAACAGTTTTTAATTATGTCTAATGTTAAATAATGTGACCCAATACCCCAAAATTGATACCTCTTCCGGTAAACCTCACGCTTTTTGAACTCAACACTCCGTGCACAGCGAAATCTCAACCGAAAAGTATTCCGGATTGGACTGGAGAGGCCATAAATTAATTAGAGCGACTATCGAAGATATAGTTTCGATTAGTGCAAAACACCTGTAGCCCAAAAAAGAGCAAAAAACCAAACCAGATCCGATTGTAAGCCTGTTTGGCCAGCCGACAAGCGCTGCTGACGAAAAATATACAAATGTACAAGTGAGCAGATAAAAAACAGATTAGAAATTCAAATGATGACATGTCTGGGTCCAAAACGTTTGCGCCCATTCTGATAGCACAGTGCTAACACGAGGAACAAAATACAAACATCGAAATGCGTGGCCATAATGTGAATGGATCGCTGCTTTCTGCTTGGTTAGACACCTGTGGCCACTCAGAGGCCTTCTTTTTATGACCAACAACAATCATCCGTTCTGGGTGCAAAGCAATTCCAATTCCAATTCCCAGCTCTTGTACTTGGAGTGTGTGTAAACAATATTTATCAGTTTGCACTCCGGCTCCACCACTCAAAATAGACCAGGCCGACTCATTCGCCCCGTTTGGGTGCAAACCGGGTGCCCTGGTACTCGTAGTCCCAACTCGCACTCAACACCTTGGCACCTGGCTTATCGCACACACGCTACGCATTACGCCCGCGCAAAAGCAAAAGCATAAGCTGAACGCGAAGAGCAGAAAGCAGCGCCTTCTGATAAGCCAAACCGCTGCCAGATGGCCAAGTCAACCTGCTGCGAAGTGGGCCGAAGGCATCTGCCCCTGCGTGGCGTCGTAGTACACAGAGAGAAAACTTTATGCTAACTAATATAGCTTAAGAGTAAATTATCGATATGTATTATTTATGTTGATCTTAGCAAAATTGTTTTAATTCCAATCGATTTTTGAAATTTCTGCAAATATGCCTGATGTTTTCGCTAAGTGCAGCGACTTCCCCGTTATCAGCTCTGATTCCGCGTACGTTGTGACTCTGCGAGTTAACCCCATTGCTCCGATGGCCATGCCCACAAGCCAACAGGTGGTTGCACCGGAGCAGTGGCCAAATAGTGGAGCTGTAGCTCCAGAGCCGTGACTGTCTGGTTGGTTCCAAGAGCCCAAGGTTCATTACGTAGGTTCGTTCTTATCTGGCGTACGTTCTTTCTTTCCGCTTTTTTGCCTTTGCTGGCTTTTAAGTGCGTTCCCCCTCCTCGAACCCACTGCCCCTCCACGCCCCGCTGCCGTGTTAGCTCGTTGTAATTAGGCTGATGAATTTATGGAATTTATATACTGCCTGATATGGTCTGAAGTGCGGTGTGCTTTGGTTTCGTACATTTTCGCAGTGCGATTGCGTAAAAATTAAAAAAAAAGAGGAATCAAGCATTAAGCGAGCAGCAACAGAAAAAATTTAATTGAGTTTGCACTGATTTTTTGAGTTCACTTATGTGTGTATTTGCTTTTGCGCTCGTCGCACGCCTTCCCCAATTGATAAAGTGACAATTTATAGTCCCTTTTAATTGATATCGTCATGCGTCGAGAGCCCAAAATCCCTGATATCTGTTTACATGCACCGCGACTTATCGGAGTGAGAAATGTGCACTTGAGTTTCCGACAGCCCAACACGATCTGTATATCATGTGGCGTGTTCCCGGCTCGGCTTCGATTTCGATTTCGATCGCCCTCCAAGGGTGCCAAAGTCGATCTTGATGGAGCTGTACGCCGACCGGATGTGCCAGAGATCGATCGATCGATCAGAAGTTATACAACAACACCTTGTTGAGGCAATTTTCGATGGGAGCACATGTTGTCTTAACAATGAGAATAACCATTTTAAACGTATCTACAGTTTTACAAAGGCCTTCGATAATATCATATGCCATCATAATGGGCAATTGTAGATATCATGCATTACAGTAGATGAATCCGGCAACCGGATGTCCAATCTTTCGTTCCTGCCCGGTCAGCAAATCCAGTTGGCTAAACAATTCAATTTGAATATCTCAATGGAGTGACCAAACTGCTAACGGCTGCGATAAGTCGCGTAACAAATTTCTTTCAATTAAAAATACTCGGACGGCATTTAAAAAGCCATTCCGGCCGCTTTGGTCCAGCTACAGCTGTATATTTATATATATATATAAATAATTACCTACGACTGCATAAAGATAAAAGCCAAATTAGACGCTAATTTCCAGGCTACAACAAAGCCGGCCATAAAATGCAAGCGCAAATTGAAATTGAAACTGTAGCAGGGGCTTTGGCTTTGGCTTTGGCTTTGTGTTTTTTCTCGACTGGGGGAAACATTTACGAAATGTTTTTTCGCGCAAATAACTCAATTGAAATGCCAACGGAACTGACACGCAGCGACAAGAAATTGAAAAAATTAATGTTGCGCCAGAGTCGAAAAAAATAAACGAAAAACAATTGAAAAGGTTACGGCTCGCAGTCTGGGGAGGCATTCCAGCAGATCGAAACCGAAACCGAAACCGAAGTCATGGGCTAATTACAAAATGCAAAGCCGAGTGGCTAATTGATGGAAAAAAGTAAAAAGTCGATCTCGAAAGGAAAGAGATCGGCGCCACGAGAGTTGGATTGAAGTAGCAACAGCAACAGCAGCCGAAACAGCAGCAGCCGCCACATCAACATCAACAGCTGGCTTTCGATTGGCGCAGGTGCAGCTGCCTGGCGCTAAGCTCAAAACTGAAAACTTAAAACTGAAAACTTAAAACTGAAATCTCAAGCTCAGAGCTGGGCTGGAATCGAAGTCGCAGCAAAAGCAATAGCAATGCAAAAGCAAAAAGTTGCAGCTCAAACCAAAACCAAAAACTGACGTCGTCGCTTGGCACACAGGTGGCTCGAGATTGAGCGGCCGGCGGGTGACTCACGTGTATTTAGTAGACTCTGGCGTAAGCGTATCGAAAACAAGCCAAAGCCGGCCGAGAAACATGTTCGAACCATTGATACCCCTTGATGCAATGACTTCATCGGATTTTGTAAGTTCTATTCCGAGTATCTTCTTGAACTATGCTAAAACAATCGTAGTCGATGCAGGATCTAGTTGATTGGTAGCATATCGAAGGAATCATAGTTTATAATAATGTAGGAAAATCTTCCAGATACAAACACTATACACTCGCCATCGATGTTGCCTGTGGGTAGCTTAGACATATAGCAATTATCGCAGTTGCTGGCAGGCGGCTCCAACTCAGACTTGCCCCCTCTCATTGTTTGCTATTTGCTTTGCATTAGCCGACATTTAAGCACGGCTATCGATTTAATTTGAGCCCCGATTCGATCCGACAACGGCCTCCCCCGCCAACTGAAAAAGACCAAGAGGAAAGACCAAACTGAGAGGACCAAACTGAGGGGAAAAAGCGCAGACGGAGTCCGCGGTTTGGCAATTTGTTAACTGCACCTAGCCGAGCGCGCAGTTCTCGTAAATCTTGGCCCAGTCGGCAGGTTGACAGATTCGTTAAATTTTATAAGCCACCTCCTCCGCCTCCACGCTCCTCCACACTCCTCTTTGCCCAATAATTTGCTCTCCGATCGCGTTGCGTTAAATGTCGCCGAATTTCGGGGAGGGGAATTTTGGCCAGCTTTATCGGAGCACTGGCAATTTCTGAAGTTTTTATGAGCGCAGCGGTCAAAGTTCACAGTCGCAAATTAAGTGACGGCTCGCGCGACTTGGGGGCGTTGGAAAACGCGTCGTGAAATTGATATGATCGAATGCAAGTTTAGTTTTCAACCAAAGATGAATTTTTAAAAAAAATGGATCCAAGCGAATATATGGGCTCAGCGTATAATATTATCGTTGTTTTGAATTCAAATAAGTTCTCTCCTACTTCACTTATTTTATTTTTAGTGTTTGGTAATTCATAAGAATATTTCTCCACACTGTGATGTTAAGATACAATATTATGATGTACGGATTCTTCACTTAATAAATAAATACTAATAATAATAATAATAAGTTCTCAGAAACTGTCTTCTGAAATGAACATTTGCTATTTTCCATAGAAAAAGCCCACGAATAAATACACAACATGGGAACATGAATTTTTGGAATAGTTCAGAACTCTTGGATTCTTAAATCTTCAATTCAATTCAAAGGAGCTCCTAATTTTTGGAAAACTTCTGGCAAGGAGATGTGAAAATTCCATGGTCACCTTTAACCCAATTTGTTTAATCCCTCCGATCTTTCCACCGCAAAGAATGCTGATTGAATGAAAAATGAAAATGAAAATGAAAACGAAATCCATTAAGAACTCGTTGACTCTGACAAATAAGCTAATTTCGAACTTAAGATAACCACGCCGGCGATCAATAATATGGAGGCTCCCACGCTGGAATCGCCGGTGCATTCATCAAGGTTTGGAGAGCGTTTCCGCTGGCATTCGCAGCTGCCAAGACAAATTGGCTGCTCATCAGCACATAAATTTTAAACAACAAGCGCAGTTGTTGCTTTTCTGTTGTTTTTTTGTGCTTTTCGCATATTTTTTGCATTTGTTTTTATTGCATTTGCAACGGCAACCTTCAAAGCTTCAACATGAACATGAACACGAACGTGCGCTGCACTTTTCCGCAATGCAACGCCGCCGCCGCCGACGGTAAATCAAGTGTAGAAGGTGGGAGCGGGATGGGGAGCTCCAAAAAGAGACAGAGCTACATCAAGAGTAGGAGACAGGGACAGACAGCTGAAGATGCTGGCGAAAAGAGAGGGAAGATCGCGAGGATGCACAATAAGAAATAACTTCATTATCGCAGTTTAATTGCTTGCATTCTATTGAAATCTCTGAAGAAAATGCTGATTTTCTTATTACTGCATAAGGCATTGACTGTGATATGAGTATATATAGTGAATACCTCATTTCGCCCAGTGTAGACTCAAACTTGAGGCGTGGGTTGTCGGCAGGTGCGTTCCAGAAATGATTGACTGACTCAATGACTAACTGACTGCATGACAGACAGACAATGACATTGCAATGCCGCCGCCGAGACTTGCACAACAACAATAAGCCAGCGAAATTGGCTTTTAATTTTTTTGTTTTGCTAAACTACTTAACGAAAAAAAGTACAACTCGACTAATGTGAAATATGCAAATTTCCAGATAGATAAACAAAACAATTAAGGCACGTGCTCCCGGGAAACAAGGCTGGTGGCCCCCGATGACCATAAACCCATCGCAGCTGACAGCTGACAACTTTATCTTTATCAGAGATGATGTTGTGCATCATCCCTCAACCCCCAACCCCTCAGTCCTCGATTCCATACATCTAGATCCCTCAATCCCCGAATCCCTCACCTTTGCAGGCGGAACACGTTTCGTCGCTCAGAAAAGTCTGCTGGGAAATCTGCGAGTTCTTAGCGCATCTGAATAATTCATAACTCCGGTTGAGCCTCGAGTTGGGGAGGTGAGGATGGATAATGTGGATGATAAAGCTTTTAGGGGTTGTCCATTTAGTCCAGGGTGTCGTGGCAACAAGATTGCCATATGTCGCATATGCCTGAGATGCGAGGAGTGAAAGAGCTAAAAGTGTTGCCACAACAGCGACACGAGGCGTATGCGTAATTCAAGACCTCTTCGCTCTTCTAATTGAGTTGCAGTCATTCTCGGAGGACAGGACCAGAGGGGAGCGGGGTGTGTGTCTTATTGGGTTACCATTCGGATGCAGCCAACGATGAACCGATTATGACAGATGGCCGGTCGTTGCCAAGTTGCCAAGTCTCAAGTGCCGCGCCAAGGATGCACTCGCAAAAATATTAGGATATGTTAGACACGTGTGGAAAGTAAAATAATACATCATATATAATAAAAACATAATTACATTTATGAAAGTATTTTTTGAAATATGGAAAGTAACGTAGCCTTTATGTTAAAATAAAGTTAATCCGAAAGGTAATCTAGCTCTTACCGGAATGCATAGAGTCCACAATTGTTTTCGGTGCTCTTGCTGCGCTTTTTGGCATGTGGCATAAACAGCAGCTTCGAGCAGCACTTTCAACTCGATCTCAGCCACATGTTATGATTGGTTCGTGGGTGAGTTGAGTGACTCACAGTACGTGCTACCGTTCGACAGCGCAAAAAGTTATTAAATTTTTATGCACACACATTCATTTGCGCGGATATGTTTCCTTTAACCCCCAGTTTTTCTTCTTTTTTTCTCAATCCTTGGGGACCGTTCACCGTAATGGATGAAAGGGTTAAAGCCGCTCGATCCCAACACGTGTTGTACGTGGCCGCCATTAGCGTAAACATTTGCAATGCGTTCTTGAGTGTCTGCCAAATTGCAGTCCGATATTATGTGAATAACTAGTACACATTTCTGTTGATTTTCCTTTCGTTTTGTGCTGGGTCAAAAACTTAATAACATGGCCAATTTTCCGAGACATGGAAAAGTCAGAGGGTGATTTTTGGGGAGGAATCGAAGGAGGCTTGGGCAAATTGAGTTTGGTTTGGATGAGATGCAATCATGTAAGGGATCAGAGGTTTAGTAAAGATGGAATTTCTAGATTAACAGATTACAAAAGTTAAATGAAAGTAACGGCTTATCTATCATATCTTGCAAGGATTTTTTAATTTAAGATATTTTAACTTTATCATCAATTATAAATGAAAAAACTTGTTTGGCTGGGCTGGTAGTTGATCGATATTAATTTTGAAGTATACAATCAATCGATTCGCTTCGCTGACCCAAAAATGTCGTGGAAATTTTGCTCACTAATTGCATAGCGAACGCCCATGGTGATGACCCAGTGAAGTCGGTGCCAACGAAAACATTTGGCAGAGATATACGATCAAAGCGAACTGCGACCAGAAGTTCCAAATGCTGGGTAGACAAACTGCAGTTAATAGCCGTTTTTCTCAGTTCTCCATCTATATGAGGTGGAAACGGGGCTACAGATGGGAGGTGCCATTCAGTGGACGCTGTGGCGCATCAACGTCAACAACATCATCATCGTCATAGACGTCGGAGAAGGGAGGTGCAGTTGATGAGGTCAACCTACTTCTGTTTTATGCACTGAGAAAAATGCGTGTTTCAGGCTAATAAAACGAAAGATTAACACTCAGTAAAAACAATGAATCAGAATAAAAGAAATGAAAATTATGGTCACACGTTGCATGTGTTATGCAGTGCTTGTTATGTTGGTCACACTAATTTCGGATAATTTAAATAAAGAATCTGCAAAAATTGCATAGGCATTTTGTTTAGTGACTGCACCACCGCAGCTGCGACTGAAAAACATCAATCAAAGGCTGAGCTTTGTATCTGTGTTGGTGCGACGTCACATCTGCGATCTCTAGCATTATCAAAGCGCCACCTACTGGCCATCCGCCCCTCCGAGACCCCTCCCCCATCACGTACAACTCGCCTTCAATGAAATATTCACACACAAAACGTTTTCATCAAATTTACGTAACGCTAAATTCGAATAATGAACATCTGTGCAAACAGTCGAGTGCGATCTGTGTGCCCCTAAAAATGCCTCCCAATTGGCTCGCGAGCAGCAGATGCGGAATGCGCCTCGGACTTTACTTTACCCGCTGTTTCCCCCTCGAACCCCTCTCATTTTTTTTTATCCCTCGACGGTATCCGCTCCGTTCCCATTTCCAGCCAGCTGCCCATTCCGTCCGTCCGTCCGTCCAATCCATCCATCCATCCGTCGCTTTGGCGTGCTAATGAAATCGAGCGCGTTTATTTGTTTATACGGCATTTGTCAGCAAACTTAGCATATGGACAATCCGACCCTGATATGATGAATGATTCAGAGTGTTTTGCAGGGCAAGATTTAATTACGAACTTCAAGAACGGCTAGATGATAAGCTTGAGCTTGAAAGACTGAGGATGTAAATCTCGTGGCTTACTGTACTCAATGATGCAAGAATTAACGTTTATGATATATGAATATGAATTCGTTATATTCAAGATAACCACGAAATTCGTAAACTTTTCTCATCCACAGACTTTACCGTACCTATACCCATATTCCGTTTCATTCGCGATGGTAATTGAAGCCCGTCGTGTGTCTGAATTAAGGCAAAGTTGTCGAAATGCCGTCTATTCCACCGCCTCAGTAAAGTGTTTTCTATATACATATACTTTAGCTGACGTTCTGAGTTGGCCACCCGCGTTGATCGTCAGCAGTTGATTGGTCGGTCCGTCACTCAAATTAGCTTTATGTCGCCGAAGCTGATCGAGATCGGTATCGGAATCTGTATCTGTATCCGTGGACGTGGCTGCATAGTATCTGTATCTACGGATCTGTGACTGTGTCGCCTTAGAGCTGCCAATGCAAATTCTCTAATTGTTTATTAACAATTGCCGCCGGCCAATAGTTAAGCAATTAAAAGGCACAGACCCCGGTAAGTTAATGGTTACTTCGATGTTGTTTCTTTACGATTTTCCTGAGTTTTATTTTGGAGTTGGAGCAATTTGTCTGCTTTGATTTTGAGCTCGCCACCATTGTTGTGGCTTGTTGTAGTTTTCGCCGTTTTCGATTGAGTTTTCGGTTTCGTATTAGCTCGGGGATTATGTCATGCAATTAACAATGGCATATTGTAGTGGTTGTTGTGGTCGCTGCTGCATGTTGCTCGTGTGCCTGCTGCTGTTGCTGCCGCTGTTTTCCTACCGTTTTTGGCTCTGAAAATTTGGCTCTTTGAGTGCGGATTTGCCCGGGCTCGCTGACTTGTCGATTGCGTGCACTTTGCTGAACTTCTGCGGCCACCTTTCCCGGCAATTGTTGCATGTAATTAACCAACTTTGACATGTCTAGTTATGCGTTGCGACAACAAATTGACGTAAGCGCGTGCGTCAGCATTTGGCGATTCGATTTGATTCGAATCCCCGGGGTTTCTGTTTCAGTCTCAGTCTCTCAGTTCACGTTCACCTCACATCTGCGATTCTGGGCGTGACTTATGCCATATTTCTTGCCACCTCGTGAGCAACAAGGCTGGGCGGGCACGTTCAAATGATGAAAGTGCACCTGGTTTCACCCGCACATTGCGAGCGGCTTACCTCATTACTCGCACATTATGGAAAATTCTCAGCTGGGAAACAGCTTCCGCCGATATGTCATTTTCCCAGGCTATTTCTGAAGAAGTATTTCTCGATAGTATTCCATAGAAAGCCAGTAGGAATGAAACTATGGCAGTTGCTTAACCCAAGTTCCTTTCTCAAAAACAGTGCATACTTGTTTTTAATTATTTCACTTAAACTCCACTTTTGTTATTTATTTGTTTATTTTTAACGCACTCTCAAGAAATGAAAATAAATGATCAAAGTAATTATGTAAATGCAGGCCAATAATTCAAGGCGAAAAGCACTCGAGCGTAATTCAAGCTATAAACCTTAATTAATGGAGTTAATTGAAATATTTCGATCGCAACCGTAATGTAATTTCCATTCCCATGACAAATGCTCGCGTCGAGTAAATATTTGAGCAAATCTTTTTGGCAGCGCGATCGGTGTAAGTGTCCAGTGGATCTCCCGGGCTTTCACGCAACCAAACACCTTAAAAAATGGAGAAGAGGTGCCGAGATGCAGATCCATCCGATTCTGGCCACTTGAGATGCAATATGCAACGCACCGCACTCTGCAATTAGTGTTAAAAGACACAAACACGCCGACACAGACGCCGCAAGCTGATGACGTTGGCCAGATACGCCAGATACCACATACTCCTCAATCCTCACCCAATCCCAGAGCCAGGAAGAGCCACTAATTGGCCTAATTCTCACTTCTTTTTGGGCCCACGCAGCAGTGTGGATGGGCAAGAAGGTGGGTCGAAAGGGGGAGGGATAAAATACAGAGAGGAAAAGTGAGATCCATTGTACACACGGCACTTAAGAAAGTAACATTTTCGGAAAAGAGTTGCTTTCTGAAATATATTACTCTTAATGCTTAAATTATAACCCCTAAGCGCATTTTATCTGAAATCTCTGCTGATTTTCTGCAAGTGTATGAGCTGATCACGCCTGATCCTCATAAATAAACAACACGGCGAACAAGAAGCAGAACAAGCGGCAACATGAGTGTCAGACGGGCGACCGCCCAACCGATATGCAGATGAGTATCCACGAGGATGGGGCTGATGATGGGGACCAGGGCACTGCAATCGCCGCGATCATGTTGCGGGCGGGCTGCGCTGCTATCCGATTGGATGCGATTAATTCCGTTCCGATCCGTTCCGGTACGTGTGAAATGATGTGCTGGGTGGTCTGTTCCAAATCAATTGCTGCCCTCGGAAAAGGAAAGGCCCTCCTCGCGTGATGTTTATTTTGCATAAATGTTGCCCCAAATATCGCAGCTGTAAACACATAACGAACCGAACGCAGTTGGATGGATCTCGGATCCCGAAATCCAGATCCGATCCCAACCCATCCCACCACCGTGATTATGCTGCCTCCGGATGGGCATCAAGCATCTGCATCTGCCCGAAAAGTTTCGGCTGTGTAAATATTTGTTTAAAATTCCGCACGCCTACCACTCCGAAAGAGTGTATATAAAAAACCAAGCCTCAAGTCCCCGAGGGCCACCGATGTCCGTATTTTCCCACTCCATTTGCGGGGACCACCAAAGTTTGCTGGACCGTTGGATCTTTGGAGGGCAATCGGTCGGCTGCAGCTGCTCGGAAAATATGCTAAGTACACCGAGTACAGTGGATTAAGAGCTCTATAGTTTTGTCAACTGCACAACTTTAATTGTAATCTAATGCTGTGAACTATGAAAGAGTCACACCTTTATGACATCTGTTCATTTTTGAAATATACAACTCCCATGTTGATCCTATGATTTGTACGTTTCGAACCACTGTGCAATCGATCGTCTTTGCCGACGTCGTCGTCATCGATGCTGTATAAACAAATCAGCCGCCGGACTGCAAACATTTTATTGGCATTGGCTGGCTGCGCTTTTGTCCTGGCTCTCGGATATAGCCGATATAGCTCTTGTTCTGCTGCTTGCTTTTTATTGACTTTACTCCAAACACTCGGCACTCCATAACGCCCACATTCCCATACTCTAGACCCAGCCCCACTCCCATTCCCATTCGGGATCCTCGGAGGGGATCTTTTTTTCAACACCTTCTTGTGGCCGCATCTGTTTGGCGTTTTTGAATTGTTGTTTAGATTTAGACTGTGCTGCAAGATCTGTTCATAATTTCAATTGACTTGGGCCGCGCAGAGATCGTAAAAATTATTTATGTGGATAGACGAGCGAACACTCGCCGCAGCGGATATTCTTCGATTTCCAGTGATTAATTGCTGCTTTCCACAGCTCCGCAATGCGGCAAAGATCTCCATATCCATATGGCTTTGGAAAGATAATGATTATCATGTTTAGTCGAAGGCACTTTTGTTGAATTTTCAAACAAACTTTGCCTGTCTGCCCACTCGATTTGTTTGGGTGGTATGTTCAGACTCAGAAGTCGAGGATTTTTATTTGAGAGTGGATAGGGATGTATCTTTGCCAGTACGATTGGGTGGAATATGTATTTGACATATATTCGAAATGTTTACAAGCAATGGCGAAGTGTTAGGTAAGCCATTCGCATCCTTACAAATTTTAAACTAAACATAAGCAGATAATAATTGATTACAAAGCGTAATTTATTGTTTGTTGTTTTTTTATTGTCTATTGTTTGTATCTATCAATCATAAGTTTTTAGTTTTTTACAGCTCAATGTTATCCTATAGTAAATGCTTATCATACCATAACTTACATAAATAGTAATAATCGGGAAGTATTCAAAACTTCGTCCGTTTTCCTTTCCCATCTTTTTCAAACGCAAGTCATATGACAGAAATCACCTTTCAATTTACACAACCACATTCTTACATAGAAAAACATAAAGTGTTGTTACAAAAACAAAAGTAACCAAATTGACTTGCTCCAGGTGAGGCTCGAACTCACAACCCCGGCATAGCTCATATACACACAGAATACTGATTATAAGTACCGTGCGCTAACCAATTGCGCCACTGGAGCGATGCCCGGGCGCCGCCAAAAGCTCAAGGAGACACCCATATCCCGGAAAATAGAATATTCCGATGTCCTTTAAACTTTATCCTACACTTTCTTCACCTATCTTCAAATGTAAAGCCACTCTACACCAAGGCAACCCACAAAGGCACTCCAAAGCACAAATAATCTTCCCCTAAGCTTAAGCGTAGTTCTATGTTTCGCAATGGTCTTCACTTACCACAAACTGAAAAAAAACATTCTTTCAAATAGTTCTTATAAAGCTGCCGCCATTAATTTATTTTGATCTTAGTTTAACAATAATATAATTTAAGTTCCATGTATAACTATCTTAATATCCTTACAAGCTTATGGCTTTTAATTTAAAAAGCATTCAATTTGTGAATGCAAGAGAGCAAGGCTCTTGTCCAGGAAAGTAAAATAAAACGAGGTTCTAATCATAACGATATAATTTATATATAATTATAATAATAAATTAATATTTCTGTTGAAACCTAGCTTAAAAACACGAAAGGACTATAAATACAATACAGTGATCTAAGAAAATATTAACCTTTTCCACTGTCAAAACAGTAAAGGGTTGCATTGAATGTTTTCTGAAGAAACTAAACTACAGAAATAAACGACTTAAGTCCACTGAGGGCCATATAAAATATTTTAAAGTTATATTTAACAGTCCTAAATATAAAGTCTTATTAAGAAAAAAAAAAAACTGTATCAAAAAATACATAGTCACCAGCGACTTGCTCCAGGTGAGGCTCGAACTCACAACCCCGGCATAGCTCATACACACAGAATACTGATTATAAGTACCGTGCGCTAACCAATTGCGCCACTGGAGCTGTTGACTGAGCGCCGCCAAATGCGAAACAAGACGCTCGACCCTGAAAATAGAACTTTTGCTCTCCCTAAATCGAGAGTCCTCTCTCACTTTTCTCTCTCCGCGACAAGAAGATGAGGAACGACCCGATTTGGCAAGAGCAAAAAGATATGTTTGTGATTTAAAAATCACATTTCTGAAACGATTGGGTTACAAAATTAGTTAAATTGCTTAATTATGGATTATTGGTTCACTTATAAAATAAGGGTGTTTCGCATTCAAAACGATTTTTAGTTGATTGACTATAGAATTTCCAAGTCAAAGTTTGTGAAAAATTCAATTCATCTCGCGGTCCATATCGCTCTCTCGCTCTCTGCAAATGTTTTTGGCGGAGCGCAAATATTTAAATTTTATTGTTTCGGTGATAAGAAGTGAACAAATCTGAACAACGCGAAATTCTGAGTATCCGAAAATCTGAAAATGTGCCAAATGAGTCAACTTTCGTAATACTTGTCGTTTAATTAGTATTAAATGTGCAACCTCATACAGAAACGAAAGCGAAAGCCAAGCCCTCAGAATTATTAATATGTATTAGGTCAATGAAAAGTGAATTTGGTCTCGATTTTACTTTCAATTAGCAATGGATATAGCCCGTTAAATAATGCAAATGATTGGCTTTTCACTTTCGTTCGTTCGCTATTTAGTAACACATAGAACAGGTGTGCCGATTACGAAGAAGCCCGTGAAAAATACAGCTCCGTATTTAGTACCGACCCCTAACCATTCCCATTACCCTACCCCCTGAATTACCAATTCCATTACCATGCCAACAGTCGGTGCAACAACAACGAGAAAGTCACTTACGACAGTTCGATTTCTTTTGAATTTCATTGCAATTGCAAAATCCCAGACACGAGGAAAAACAACAACATTGACAAGTAGTAAAGAAGTACACGACTAAAATGCTCTATAGAATAAAATGAAAATCATAAAGTTATTTTTAAGGCTCTCAACGAATATTATTCGAAAATCGATTGTGTTTTTCCGTTTCCAATTTTAGTTAAATACCAATAAAATCAAGCTTTAGTTAGAGCATGAAAATTATGGAAACTGCTGAAGACCCGAGTCAGGAAATGCAAATGCCGCTAATTACTGAAGCCGTTGCTTTGGCTTTTGATGCCGATGTGGCCATAGTCGCTTCTAACTAAATAAAAAGCATGCAATAACAATAACCATAAAGTACAAAAGGCAATCCCCGTTAGCGACAAAACACCTGAAGCCATGACAAATGACCACCTTATGACATTAATAATCATAATTCAAAAGTTGAGAAAAGGAAAGAAAAACAGCGAGTTTACAGCGGAAAAACTTGGCGGAACAAACCGAGTAAATCCCTTGTCATGTCATGTTGTAATTAAAAATTATTAAAATAATATTTCCATGTGACAGGGGCCGTCTCGCCAGCAGTTAATAATACTACATGGCCCCATAGTATTATCGGACAATTATGTCGCACAAGCCGAGAAGTACAAAAGTGACGAGACTGGGCGACCAACCCAACTGAATAAATTTAAATATACACATGCAAAAGGCGATGTGCCACATACCTAAACAAATTAATGCTCCGTTGTGCAATTGAGATGCTGAGAATTGAACGAAATCAAATTAGAAGCGAGCCCGAGGCAATCAAATCAGTACTATATGTATATATCAGTTCCACCAAGGAACAAACTAGAGCAGCGATTGAGCTCCCAGGCGGTAGTTTAGTGGGAAAGGGGGGGCTTCGAGGAAGCCAGGGTTGCCATTGACTGTCGCCAATGGAACAAAATGAAAAAAATACTACCGATGACAACAAAGTAGGCACAAATTGCAGGCGCTATAATGTCGATCACATCCGAACAATGGACACCAACGAGAATCGAATTGTGGCACCAATGAAAGCGAGTGGCCTCTCGGTAGAATTTAAATATTTTTTTAAGGTGCTTCCATTGAATCATGCAATTGGAATTTAAACTTCAGCCAAAACAAAAACCCAAAAAGTCACAAAAATATTGTAATCAGCAGTATGGAAATACAGCCGCACATGCCGAATGCCAAAGCCACTTTCTCCCGCAGATAAGCGCTGCAGAAACAAAGAAGAAATGGGAAAATCTTGGGTGGGTGCGTACGCAAACAACACTATATATATCTTGGGTTCCCTTGCCCCCGGTAATTAAGATAAAGCTAAACTGCCAGACGGACCAACGCTGGCAAAACAGTGATAAGCTGTGCTTTAAGTTAAGTTAAGTTAGTCATTCCGACAGCATCCACACACTACGGCATATGGTCATAGAAATAGGGATAAATATGTATTTCTTATCCGCTGATTACATTCAAATATAATAAGAGAGAGGAAAAGTATGTATGTAAAAGTACATAGATACAAAGCTTTTCTGCTTCTCACATGATCATGATTGCAGGAGACCGAAAGGTATAATTTATTGTTTATTTACCCAACGACCTATTAGGCTGTCCGCAGCTGTGAGTAGTTATATCGCATATAGCCCACCCCTGCAGCTGTGGGACCTTCTGCCTTCTGCAATCTGCAATCGAAGACTGTGGCTTGGCACACAAAAAAGTGCATTAAGATTACAGCTGGCGACCGTCTGACAGTTGCTGCTGCATTATGGAAGGAGCTTATCAGCTGTCGCTGCACTTGTAGCGCCACTTTCAGTTTCGCTGGGAGACGCAGATGCAGTTGTAGATGTCGATGCAGATGCACTCCCAGATGCATATGCTGTTCGAGTTGCAGTTGGAGCTGGGTGAAAAGCAGAGATTCGGGATGACCAAAGAGGGGGAGGAGGCGTGGGGCCATACGATTGATTATTGACTCAGCTGCAATTGAGCTGAAAAATACTATTATAATAATATAAAAATATTAATAATCCAATTATACGTTCATTTACAACTGACTAGGTACAAGTGGGGGTTTAGTTATTTAGACAACGTAGATACGCAATAAAGTGCCTCAAATAGCTGAGACTTCGATGTAGTAAAATGGCGAATTGATGGCCGATTTCCGTGACGGGTTTTCCCCAGTGTAGGCTTGCATATTTTCCCGGGCGCGCTCCAGGGCAGCCTCACTTAATCACGGATCAGATCATCGTGAATTGTTGTTTACCTTCTCACGCCGGCAATTGCCGCAAGGTACGAAATGAGGCAACTTGCAGCAAAAATGTAAAACGCCTGCGCAACTCGCGGATTTCCACTAAACTTCTCATCATCCTCCGACAGTATCTGTATCTGTCTTTCTCTGTCACTTGCTGGGGACTCTCACTCGCACTCCTACAGCCCGCACTTTGCATATTATTTGCTTCGTTTGTTTGACTTTCTCATTAACTTTTGCTTACTTTGCGGCACTTAAGTTTGTCGATACCCTCGGATTTCAAAAGGTGCATAGGTCTTGCAACTAGCAACTTTTGAACGCTATTATTTCAGATGGAAACTTACCCCTTTCATGTCTTCAGTGTTCAATGACAGCAATTGGAAAGGAAAAGTGCTTTCTGTTTGCTAGTGTATGACTTTTAAAGGGTATCTGATAGTCGCATGATCGTGCCCCATTTTTAGTCACTGGGCCTCTTTGCCCATGTACATTGCTCCGCGGCCGTTGTGTGTGTTTTGCTTAACTGAAAGTTGGCGTCGCAAGATTTGTATGCGCACCTGATCAAACTTCACGTTCACGTCATTTGCTGCGTTGCGTTGTTGTGTCGGTCAAGCGGAGTCAAGTTTGTGGGAATTTTTTCGCTCATTTAGATGTTTCCCCACCCCGACTATATATTTTATTCGGACACTTTTGAGTCTGCGCCTCGACTTATTACTTATCTTGAGTGGCATGATTCTCTGGGAGAATTAAACTCGATTAGCTAGAATTTATAACTGCCAACGGTTGCGAACTACGAAATTTGGCCAAATTAACGCAGTTGGCTCCAAGTCAAGACAAGACCGAAATATGCAAACGAAAGCAGCCAAACCAACACATCGAGTGCATTGCAGGTGTTTGAACTCGATCGTCGATCGTCGCCAGAAAAAAAATAAAGAAAACTTGGAATAATTGGGCGACAGACGCTGACGCCACCGATTTCGCAGCGGTGAACATAAAACACATATCGGCGCGACGGCGGCTCGTGCAAATGCGAAATGCAAAACAAACAGTTTTCATATCGAAATTGTCTCGATAATTAAATGCGTTGAGCGGTAAAAGTATGTCAGCAATACGTCGATTCAAATCGGCGAGCAGGGAGAGCAAAGGGAGCGCAGCGTTATTCGATATTTATCAGGTGTGCCTCGGCGACACTGGTCCAAATCGCGGACTGAATGATAAAAGCTACACCACCGACGGGGCAACAATAATACAATACCATACTAGTATATGGTATGGTATTGTATTATTGTTGCCCCGTAATGTAATATAATTCATTTCCAAGTATGAGTATTTTACATTGCTCAGAGATAATAATGGTAGCTCTCTTTTTGTTGACCAGTGTCGCGCCTTCGACATTCGCATGGCAGGGGGCCTTCTCCAGCCGAGTTCCCTGAGTTCGTTTCTAGGGCGTTGACATTTCGAGGGCGCAGCAATTGTCCAATGTTTGTCCAATTCGTCACCCAGCCGCGGACCAGATCATGTCACTATATGGCCCCCACATGCCCCCCGCCACCCCAGCCGCCTTTTCCGTGCGATTTGAATTTGAGTTTCGTCAACTTAATCAGAGACGGCGGCCCAGTTGGCGCATGTGCACAAGACCCCAGACCCAAAAACAACGAGCTGGTGACAAATCTAAGCCCAAGAGTTGCACTGCGAAAAATACTTCACTCCTCTGAATGAAGTGTTCACTGGAATGCCTTGAAACATATAACTATTTTCAATGAGTCCTCAAAGGTTTTCATTAATTTCAACACAGTACTGAGAATCCCTTTCTCGCCCGCATTTATTTCGAGTGTCGGAACTTGGCAGTGGGGCCGTGCCCATTGTCTTGGAGCGAATGCATCTGCATGTGGGCGTCCCTGGCTCTATGGCTGGAGCTCCACGTAAGCCCCGAGATCCGACGGGTCAGAACGGCTTGGCCAGAAGGGTGTGACAACGTTTGTGGTGACTGCCTGTCGCCTGCTGGCTTCGATCTCTTTCCTATTTTGTTTGGGGCCTTACTTTTGTGTTTTGTTGTGTTTTCGGCGCATGTGGGCTTAATTTATTTTGACTTTTGGCCATTTAACTTGAGATTTATCTGGCCTAAACTATGCGCAAACATTTCCCCGGTGCCCGGCTCGTTGACGCGTGGATTAAATGTGCCAAATGACTGAGCCGGGAACGATTTCTGTTAGCGGATTACTCAATGGGTGTGGTCCGAATGCAACCAAATCGTCCATTTTGTGGGGGCTCTGCACTCTGCAGATGTCCAATTGAGTTGTCAGAGGCTAATTTGCTGCTCCCCTCAAATCAAAAACTCAGCCGAATGAGTAATCATCGCTTGACAGGGGAGAACGATGAAAGAAACTGGAATTGTTAATGCAGTTTTATACAACGAGATTTTAATGCTGGATATTACCTGCGCCTTGAGCTCCCTTAAAAACCTAATTTACCCCGAATGCTGGGAAAGAAATACTTTAATTGGCATAAACAAGATCTTGCCCATTTCCGTCTTTATTATTGATCTTTTAACGGACAAATATAATAATCCGATTATATACTTCCGTTTTCGTGAAAGAACTATCAATGCAATAAGGTCAAATATGTTTCATATTTTACAAATCGAGAGCAAATAAGGAAGTATTAGGTAAAGTCAAGGAAATGTGTCAAAGGCTGTATATTTCGTTCAAAAAGGCGACTCTGCAAACTGATTAAGACTTCCTGTTCCGGTTAGTCGATTTTATGTCATTAATATTTAGCATCCAACTATTAAGCCTATTCAAAAAACTATTATTTTTTTAGAGAAGAGAAGAGTTCTAAAGACAAATCTTCTCATCCCCTTCGGTGGAGTATTTTTCCAACAATTAGAGAGGCTTTGTTCCCGATTCAAAACAATTGCTTCAGATCGTCTGCATATTTTCTCCAGAGTTCAATCTGCCACTTGAGCTGCATTTCAGTGCTCGTCTCGTCATCTGCGAATGCAACAGCCTCAAGTGCCCGGTGGAGTTCCTCAAACGCTGCTGACAGTTTCGACATGTAGCGGATGGCCCGCCTGGCCTGATCCGAGACCATTCGATCTCGAACTCATCCACCGCGGTCTGTATGCTATGTCTCAATCGGCGGCGGAGATTCGTACTATCTTTTCCCACATTAATTATGGAACAATTAAAAGATGCGGGGAATTCCACTTGAATGGCTGTCAATAGGGCGAACAATGGGCATCTCGCAAGTGGGTTCCACATACCCATTCTCGAGCCCTTCTTTCCAGTCGAGGGCTTCAAAACTGCACCCGCATATACATACAAATGTACCGTTGAGCGATGTGTGAGCTGATGACCTCCGCCGTGGACAAATCTCAGAGTAACAACAACGTCTCGACACTTACTTCGTGGAAATTACCCACCAGCTGTGTGTGTTTGTTACGCATTTCCTCTCAGGTGTGCGGCAAACAAAAGAGCTGAAAGTAGGTGCAGCTGAGGCTGAGACCGGGATATGGCCCCTAAATCCGAATCCGAATTTGAGTCGGAATCGGAATCGGAGGCTCGGGATTAATGAGCGGCGAGCAACAGTTGCACACAGTACAGCAAAGTGAGTGGGAAAATGGAAAGGCCGCCGCCAAAACAGACACAAATAAGTCAAGGCACCGAGAGAAATAATGCACTGGCTTTGTTTTATGCTTTACTTTAACTTATCAACGATGTGAATAAAACAATTTGAAATGCCTTGATAGAGTAGTTAGATGCCTCCCCTATTAAACCCATTGTTGTGGAACTTTTCCCTCTGTGTAGGCTTCTTACAAGCCAAGCCGCTGAGACTCTGACTCTGTCTCCATTTGGGATTGAGACCGGGCCCGAAGACTGAGACCTGTCGGTTTGGCTAATGATGCCGCAGCTACGTGACGTTCGTTGCCAAGTGGCTGGCGAAGAATGGCTCACCTCTGTCGCCTTCTTTTCCGTTTTATTTCTTCTTTGTGGCTCATGGCTTTATGAATTGTGTGGCATTCTTTCAGACGATGTGGCTGCGGGTTTCTTTATCTGCCGACGCACCTCATTTTCCGGCTTTCGTACAAATGAAAAATTCACAAAAAAAGTGAGGGAAAAACATTGAAAGAGCGATAAGTACAAGTAGCTGCAAAGGCTGTCATCTGGGAACGACTGCCGTTGACGATCTGCATGGCTACCGTTCCACTACCTACGCAGCCGCAGTGAAGCGATCGTCATTAATACACTCGGAGATATTTCGAGCTATAAGTAGAAAATCTTTCAGTCTTTGTTCTTAAAAAATATTAAGTCTACTGAATTTAAAAAAAAATGGTTTAATAATATGCTTGCATGTGTTGAAACATTTTTGCAAGTGCAAGTTGCCGAATATTCATCATCAAAATCAGCATGCAAAAACCATCAGCAATCTCCCCATTTCGCTTACTTCTTTTTTTTTGGTACGCTTTTTAATTGAGGCGAAGACTTTCCACTATAAATCAAAGGTCTGCGATGATTTGTTTGCAATTTAAATGCAAATACCGACCACCCAGCAGCTACAGATCCAAAATTATAACTTAATTTTGGGAGAAGTCTGCATGAAACCAGCAATGAGATGAAAATGCCTTCGAGCCACATCGGCGATGAATTGCGGCCCAAACGGAGTGGCAAGAGGAGAAGGTGGAGGGCAGGTTGGCTAAAACCACAAGACAAAGCCACACAAAGCGATCCACTGCGACCAAGGGGCATGATTTGTCTTCAAAATACTCAAAGGCCCTCTCAAAACCTTTCCCCTCGCCACAAAAAAGAATGCCGAGCTTCGAAAAAACGATTTGCGTTTGGTTTTAGAATGAAATCGAATTGCGAACTTACCTGCAAAAGGTTTGAACTAACTTGTGGAACGTCATTAAATTGAAAAAATGGTAAAGGAACACTCTCACGCTAAGCTTATAGGATAGTAAGTTTAAGTTAATTTCGGTGTTTTGGTATTATTAATATTTTTATATATTTTAGAACCCATAAACTGCATTTTTAAATCCTCTTCATTGTATTACTGGTATTAATCCATAGTCATTTTGCGTGCAGTTAAGGCAAATTAACTTTGACGTATTAATCATATTCCTTGATCTCTGACAGTCGTCTTAATGCATGCAATTTTCTTAAATCTTTCTTTGAAAATAAAGGGCATCATATAAAAGCGTTAAGCTGATCACAAGGAGCGATTCCGAGAAGCTTTGTCTGATACCCTTTTCTTCTCTGCCCAGTTCCAATCCCTAACCGAGCTGCAAAAAGGCCCCGAGCCCCAAACCAATCCCCGAAATATTAATAAAAGTCGTCACCGTCAAAAGGAAGCGCAGTCGATCCCAAAAAACAGCACACACACACAACACACAAGACACTCAAATAAAAAATTGCGAACCCAACCCCACAAAAAAGATGAGCAAAGTAAGCGGAGTTATGCCACGCCGGTGTTCAGCAAATTTCAATCTCGGCTCAAAGGCAAAACCTCTCAAGGGGAACCGAAAAAAGTAGGAGACAAACCGAAAAAGGTTCGCTTTTGGCCTGCACGTGCAGCATTGAAATGCGCCGCGCGTTGGACCCAAAGGATCTTTGCCAAAAAAATAAAAAACAGGAGAAGGAGTGAGACCCAGATCCCAGATCCCAGAAACCCAGGCGAAGCCAAATGAATTGAAAGAATTCCTTGCGGAGCACATCGAGACTCATATTCAGTCCCAGACTGCGACTGTGACTGAGATCACCTTTAGAGCGGGAGTGCACTGAAAGAAAATCGTTGTAACTAAATCAAAATCTCAGGATAAATCATTTTAGTTACAGGGCTTGTGGGAATCCAATAATAAGTAATAAATATCCTTCACTTTTTAATGTAAAATGAGCCAGCGTTTGCTTGTTATGTGTCCCATTTTCTAGCAGTGTAGGGCTGCAGCTCAGCCCCCGGACCTTGGCAAACCTTCGACGAATCGTCCCAGATCAAATGGCGAGATAGCCTTGGTCGACGGATGGACTGGACTGGACTGCACTGGACTGGACAGGACTGGATGACCGTTCTTCGGCTCGTTTTGGCCAAAATGCGACGGCGAGAAGAAATTCTTTGGCTTTGCTCAGGCCTTTGATTTCTGGCTGGCTTTGTGTGCGAATAGTTTTCGGGTCTCGATCTTTTGTCGCTGGCCTTTTGTTTCCGCGGCCTTTTTGCCAGAAGAGGTGGCCCTATATTACGATTTGAATTTCAGATTGAGTTTTAATAGCCGCAACTCAGCCGAACCACACCTGCATTTTGCCCGATCTTTGCAGTTCCTGCCGTGGAGCCGCGGGAAAAAGACGATGCTGATGCCGTCTAGATTTGGGCTCGGATCTTCTTGGGGTGTGAAGTCAGCACTGCGCATATATGGCTAAGAAATTCAATTTCACGCTTCTTTATTAATTGGCCAAGCTCTGGGCAATGGGCAATCGCTTTTCCCCAGCTCTGCTCATTTTCGGTGTGGATTTTTTGGCCTCTTGCGTTAATGAGATTTTTGCACTGCGATTATAAGTCTGGATTTGAATTGGGTTTGGCTGAGCCTCCACTTTTGGCGAAGTGCAATTCGATTGCCTTTTGAGATGTGCCGACTCAGGGTGTTTTTGCCGCTCAACGCCGATGAAGCGTTAATTAGACAAGGTAGATGCCTGATAGACAGGTGGCAAAAGGAATTGAGGGAAATTGCTCGAAAGTTAAGATCAGTGTAAACTGATTTTGGCTTTAGGAAATGAGTGTAAAATGTGCTTCAGTGCATCAACCTAACTTTCCAGGAAAAGACAACGTATTTTAAAAGACATTTCAACAAACGAAATTCAATAAACATTTGCAGCCAATCAAAATGCGAAAAGCGCTGAAATAAAATAGAGTAGAATCCATAAACGAATGCAAATGTTTATGCAGAAATTGACGCACTGCAGGCGTTGCAGTGTTGACAACAAAGTTAGGCGAAAACCAAAGACGCTGCAACGTTGGCGATGCCTCAAGCTGATAGGCCAGCCCCCCACTCCTTCCCTCTACCCATTATTTTGCTCAGTGTTGGCGGCATCTGAACACTTTTTGGCAGCTACCGCGGCAACGCGTGAAAAATAATATTTATGGCAAACAAATTTCCATCTATCGACAGCAAACGGCGCCGCGACGCCAACGTGAATGCAGTTTTTGGAGGTGTGTGCTTGCGAATATGACTGCAACTGCCATATAAAATAATTAGGCAGTCAGGGGTTAAGGAGCGGAGCGGTTAGGACTGAATGTCAACGTAAATTTCCGACTCTTTGCCGGCTAAGTGCGTCCATCAATGGCTCCATAAGTTTGGCTTGGCGGCAACCTAAATCAATCCTCTGACTGAGTACGCTGCACTCAGAAAAGCGAGATTGCTTAAGCCAGAAATGTAAGACCTAAAATCGAAATTTACAAGTGAATTGGTAAGAGGACTAACCTTACATTTCATTATTTGTTCTTTTGATTTCTTTGTGATGTTTGTTCGAAAAAGGTTCCTTTTCGAAATCTCAAAAACATAAAAAATCAATTTTCCGTAGTGCACCCCCACCTTTTCGCTGGGGGCCTCCGCATAATCGTAAATTATATGCGAAGTCGGTTCCTTCGTCGCCATTTTTGGGCATCTTTGGACCGCTCTGACATCGCATGACAAATGGCAAATGTGCGACGGAAGTTTCAAGTCCGGAGTCTCGGAGTCCCGGCTTCGGATTGGAGTCTCTTTCTTGGGTTTCGTGGACTTATGGGCTGGCGGCAGCCTTTGTGTTTCGTGGCTTTCTGCAAATAGAGGAAGAGGTTGTGGCATTTGTGACAAGCTGGCTGGCTTTCATTGATTGCAAATTTAATTCGCCTCAGCGGTGACAGATAAGAATCGCATCGCATCGCATAACGAATATATCTGATGGCCACGCCCCTCCGACTGGCAATTAACGTGGCCAAATCGATCGAACTGTTCGTATCTTAAACAGAATTTGTATTTGCTGATCTGGCCAGCGATAGCGGGGATAAAAGGCCCAGCCTGCGGAGCAAGAGGCAAATTTATTGAATTTAATAACGCGCCAAGTTTATCGCAAAAAGTTTTTGTCAATTTAACAAATTGCAGCCACAGCAGCAACATGGAAACAAAAAACCCGGCCAAGCCCCCGTGCCTCGAGAGCCTCGAAAGCCGCGAAAAGCCAGTTGGCCAGGCCGTTTCCAAAGCCGACAATGGAAATGGAATTGAATTCCTAGACGGCTAATAATGTCTTTGTGCACAATTGACGGCCAAGTGGACAGGCGTGCAAATGAATGCGAGTCTCTGGTCCCGCAGATCGCCAAAGAATTATGTTACGATCTGCGGCAGGATCGGTGGATAATGGGGGAAAATAGCGGGGATCTGGGGGCTGGGGCTAAGCTCTGGTCACCGGGGAGCGATATCGCCAAGATCAATGAATCAATTAGCAAAACGAAATGAAAATGAATGAAATAACCAACTGCAGCGGCGTATTTATTTGCGATTTTCCCATTTTATTTGGCCTAAACACAGCCAAGGCGTGGGATGGCATTTATCAATGTCGGATTTTCGGCTCTTGTTCGCTACCAAGGGGTATAGTAAGTGCTATCAGTAGCTTTCGAAAGTTATAAACAATAATTGAGAATATAAAAGTCGCTTAAATTAAATAAAATTGCAATTGAATCAACTGATATTATAATAATTATAATATTATAATTGTTTAAATATTAGGGTATTATTAAGAGCAGCCAAAAAATGATCACTTTTATGAGCTTGCAGCTGCTGCTGGTGGTTGCTGCTGCTGCAAGTTGCAAGTTGCGGTTGCATATCAATCTCGTCGGCAACTCGGGTGGCGCATTAGTCAGAGCCTCGAGGCAGAGCGAAAAAAATTGAATAGCAACAATTCAATTGGCGATAAGGAATTGTGCATAATTTTATTTAATTTACGGCTTGACACTCGCCGCAGTTCGTCATTTTCTATTTTTTATTCCTTCTTGACCCCTTGTCATTCGATCAAATGTCAGGCGGCAGCAACTGCAACTGCAAAAGCAACAGCAGCAGCAACAACTGAAATTGCAACTGCAGCAGCCGCACCTCTCGACCATTGTCATCGCCATTGTTGGTGGAAAATCTGAAATCCGCGGCTGAGTCTTACCAGTCAGAGCTGTCATTAGGCCAACATGTGGCGGCCACTGAACCGCAGCAGGGGCACCACCCCTTTTCTGCACCACCTTGGCTGCACCACCCATGACAAAGCCACAATGGCCGGGTGACGCAGCTGAAATCAATGCTGTCCAGCCTTCGGGTTCCCATTTCTCGACCCACAGCCATTATTCCCGATCTTTTCTGGCTTTTCTGGCCAACTTCCGCCAGCTGATGGAGCTCGACTGCGGTGGTAGATGGTCGCTCCGTTTAAGCTTCCGATTCGTGCACCTGACTCAAACAAATGGGGTAAAACCACTGGGGCAGCTTAGAATGGCAAACTCAGATCCCAGCAGATTGAGTTGGATTGTAAAGGATCTATTAGCAGAACAAAGTATTCAACACAAGCATAATATATATTATATATTATATATATATATAAAGTGTAAATATTATTTGAAAGACATATTGCTAGCATTCTGACCATGGCTGTGCGTTTACATATGTTTGCCAGTAAGACTTCAACTTGGTTTCGATTTCCTAATTCGCGTGGAACTCTCACCCAGTTTTTCCGCTTGTCCCCCGCTTTTCCCCGCCACAAAGACAGATGGCCGCTTCAATTACACAAAGTCGGTTCCCCTTAACCCCTTAGTGCCCCACCTGGGCCAGCTTAACCCGTGGAAAAGTTGCTGAGCCGTGTCCGCGTTGCTTTCATATAGATATAGTTGAGTTAGTATTCGTGTTGCCTCTATTTTTGCTGCCGCGTTGGTGTCTTGACTTTGTTTTACTTTTCGTTTGCCGGTCGCTGTTGTTGTTGTCCGTGTTGTTTAGCGAAACAGGTGCGTTTTGCGTTTTGCAGGTGTTTCCCAAAAGCCACCACCACAGCAGCAACAACAACAACAGCTCCAGCGGTCGCGGACTGTTTAGTAGTTGCGCTTTACCGCTAGTTACACAAATTGCCACCAAGCAATACCCCCCACCCCCTCAATCAAAACGCCCGCCGCCCCTTCGATTTAAGCATTTTAACCAGCGGCGCCAGTTGCTCATGCGCATTGTATTTCGTGTGAAAATCACAATTAAATGCGATTTTTATGCGCACCTCGCCAAAGTCGTCGGCGCTGTTGATTGTGGTTTAGCTTTCATTTCGGAGACCTCAGATGGGGCCGGAAAAGACGCTTAACCCTAGAAAATCCATAATTCAATAATCCAAATAAATTAGAAAGAGTTTGAATAGAAATATAACTTTTAACGAGGGCAGCTTTGCATTTTAAAATTGTACACCTCGCACATTCATTTTGTTTAGTTTCCATCTTTGTATACGATCATTAACTGAAACCCCACAAATTTGTCAATATTTACTGAACGTGCCTGGGAATTCGAAAACATCAATAGGATTGCACAGTCAGCACCCGCTTACCTTACAAAAATTATAATGAAAAAAAAAGACAAAAAATACTGAGATTTCGTGAGATTTAGTGTTCGAAATTTATAGAAACTAGAGTTATTAACAAACATTGTTGGCCTTGAATGTCCAGAAATCATGGCGTTACGGTCAGTTTTCTATCTGAGGTTAAGTTGCATAATCCCGACCGTAATCCCCCTGGGATCGCAAGGGGTTAAGCCGGGAGTTCGAGCATATAGCTTCGCTTAACACTCGGGAGCCCGGCTGGTTCGGGCTCAGCTGTCAGCTGCGTGGTTGGAAATGTCAGCTTGACAATTATTATGTCAAAATTTTCCGGCACGGCCATTGGAAGGCTGAGCCGAGGCGACGGCATTCGCAATCGCGCAGTTGCCGCAGCTGTTGACTGCTACACGAGTTTTTATGGTAATTCAAGTTTCACTGATTTCTCGTCTCAGCGCAGTCGCACCCAAAAAAATCATTACATGGGAGAAAACCCGACTAAGGTGAGCGCACTAATTGTACCTGGCCAATGGCTCGGAGCCCAAAGCTCTGCAAACAATTAGCGCATACCAGAGTTTGGCTCGGAATCGGAGATCATTGGCCCCGCAGAACGGGCGACGTCGAATAAAACGCACCAATGCACATGGAGAAATTGGGTATTCACTCATATCTGTCACTTAAACTATGCTTAGGAATGGGATTCAAGTCCTAAACAATTGCACAACACTTGTATTACATTGTAACAGATTTTCAATATTTCATGGTTGTTATACTGATTTTTAAAATATTTAGTTACTCAAGCTCTACTCGACATCTTTCAGTGAACAATGAATGTCCCCCGTAGACAATGCATGTGAACCCCAGCGTGTTTTGTTTCTTTTCCTATTAGTTTCCAAATGCCTGGGACTTGACTTTAAACGGCTGGGCATACCCTAACAAGAAGATAGTAATGCGGTTTTCTGGCGATGGAATGGGTATTTTTTACGATTAAATAATTGCTCAATTAATGGGAGGCAATGTAATAAATCGTACTTTAGTGCAGATCTGTCAACAGTGATATTTAAAATATGCAGCAACTTTAAAAAAACGTTTTTTGAAAAAGGTGTTGTGTTAAGTTAATCACAAGGAAATCGATTCCTACTTTAATGCATGTGTAAACTAGTTAATATGGTTGCTATGATATAAATAGTTTATTTTTCAAGACCTCAAGACTTAATGACACATTTTAGGGCCTTCCATAGAGCATCCCAGATTTATGCGCTCCGCGGAAAAGCGCTTTTCGTAGCAGTTGAAAGTGTTTCCCCAGCGGTCCACTGGGTTCCGATCCGAATTGACATTTGAATGGGGCGGCTGTCACCGAGTGCTCCGAGTGGCGAGCTCCGAGCTCCCAGCTCCAAGCCCCGATCTCGAAACCAACCCGAGACTGCAGTCGCAATTGCCAATTGGTCAGTGCATTGTAGTTGCAATCATTAACGCTAATAGGCCGCTAGATAGCGGGAAAGAGAGGGAGAGAGTGAGTGGTGGGCGGTGGGCGGCGGGCCGTGGGAGTTTTAGTGGAAGCGGGAGGGCAGACAGCTGCGGGTAGCGCAGAAAATCCCAAACTAAATCCACACCCAAGTGGTCCGTAAGCGAAATAAAAGGAAAAGCAGCCAGGCCACAGCGAAGGAAATTTTCTCAACGGAAATTTTCCGTCCGCAATTCGCACACGTGTGCAGGTCGAGTTTTCCACGGGACCTACGGCCGTTTTACCTGAGAAATGGAAAATGGGAAAACCAAACCCCTAATGACAAAGGCGGCGGCTGCGTGAGAAAACTCGCTCGCCCATGAAACTCCGAGAATATCATCCACCTCATTGTTCTGGTAATTCGTTGCACTTGTTTACATGTGAAAATGGCCATCCAGCTGAGTTTTCCTCCCCCGGCTACTTGTTGTCCTTGTCTGCAGGTAGTTACCGACTTTTGCGGTAAGATCTGGTAGTTTCGTAATCCCCTTCTCCCAACGAAAATCCATTGACGTACTCGATTTTTAATGTTTTTTAATTTTTGCAATTTATTAAGAGCTAGTGTTTGTTTTTCTTTATGTTTTAGATATATATTTTTTCGCAACATCATCAAATGTTTTCTTTTGTTTTTTTTTTTACATCATGATAGAGTGTTTTTACCATCGAAATGAGAACAAAATTGTGTAATTTCGATTGCGGATCATAATTAAAATCGCATAATTATGCTAAAAAAAACACTTTGTACAAAGTATGCTACAGATCACAGAACATATTAATATATATTTATAGGTTTTAGTGTATATCTGGTAATAATTATTATGCATTATGCGTTATTTCGATTAAAAAAGAGGAAAACGATCCAAGGGACTCGGAAAACTACAAAATGAGGTGTGTGTGTTTCTGTGTGAGTGAAAATTAGTGCCTGGAAATGAACTTTCTCGAACTTAAACGCTAAACGTACTCTCTCGACATAAATTAATGAATTTGAATGTGTGTGCTGCTGAGTTGGTTGTTCTTGTTGTTTATTGGCTGTGGCTAATCAATAATAGGAAAACTCTTCATTGATTAAAATTAATAGGAAAATCATTTGGATTGAAATCATATAATCGTAATGCAGGAAACGCTGATTCAACGTAATTCCAGTTTGATGCCTGTGCATTTTCATAATTTTTTTATTGCTGATCTCTGTTTGCTTTGCATTAGTAACATTTTTTCTTGCGTTGTTTAAACCAAAACAAAACTAAAATTAGGAAAACAAAAATATATGCTTCAGTGTAATTTCAAGCGTTAAAGGAAAATTAAATTGTTTAAAGCTTTGCCAAGTTTTCTTTCTTAAGCGCCATCCTAGTTGTAATGTTTAATTAATAATCATAATGTGTACTTGCTTACGCTGCTCTAATGCTAGGTTTTGTGTTGTTGTGTTCTTGTTATTAAATGTTTAAACTAAACTCTGTTGGAGCCAAAAGCGAGGTCTCGTTTTCCCGGGCTTTCGCTTCCCCGGGAAAAGGAGCGTTGAAGAGATGCGCCTGGGCTGTGGTTTTCTTGAGAGTTTCACACGTTATCTTATGCGGAGATCTTCACACGAAGGTTGCGAGTGGAGTTTTGACTGTACTTTCATTATGCATTTAGTTAATAGGCTTATAGGTTGCGTGGGTTTTCCCGGCTGGGCGTTTCCACGCTTACGACTGTCTGCTGTCTTTCTCCGCATTCGGTGGCTAAAAAGAGAGAAGCGGGAAGATTCAAATTAGTACGTTATTAATGTGCGATTGAAATGCAATAATTAGTTTATAAGCTGTATTATTTCGCCATTCTATGTTATCAATTAGTTCCCTGTTCCACTGATTTGTTTGTTTTTTTTCTGTGTTTGGGACACTCGCCGAGAGGCTGATTTCGATGAGTGGCGGGGATGGGGCAATAAAGAGGCGCCAAGAAAATCAAACGAGCTGTCACTGAGCTTTTGTTTTGCACTTATTTGAGTTCTTTGGCACTGCGAAAAATGATTTGCATGTTCTTAGTGCATACAACATATTTTAAAATAACATTTGAGGGAGCTTGCTTCAATGAAATGCAAAAGTATACCCAGTTGAAATTTTTCCCTCAGTGTCTTGCGCTCTCTTCTCCTCCGTCTTCTGCTCTCTTACTGCGAGGGGGCGGTTGCGGAGGGGGGCAGGATCCGTGGGGGGAACACAATGTAGAAAGCGACCGACTGGCGACTGGCGCACAGCTGCGCGAAAAAAAAATCGAAAAAGAAACAGCAAAAACAACTGAAAACAACCCACAGAGAGAACATTTTGAACACGTGCATTTCTTTTTACAGTTTTCTGAGTGCCCCCATGTGTTCTTCTGTGTGTGTGTGTGCGTGTTTTCGAAAGAATTCTCGGATTGTTGGCTTGTTGTTGTTGTTGCGGCGGTGACACATCATACAAACACAAAAAATATATATGTTTGTGGGTTGCAGATGTTTTGCAACAAAAACACAAAAATTACGCACCCAAAATGAGAAAAAAGAGACCTACGCAAAGCGAACGGAGTAGTTAAACCCCTCTGTTTACTACATTAATCATATAATTAAAAAGAAACTCATAGGAAGAAATGATGAAGGCACGAGTTCAAAACCATCTTTCTGAATTTCGAAGAAGGGTTTCCACCTTCACAATTAATCAACAATCAGCGATCGAAAATTAATAACACTTGCCGGGCCACCCAGTCGATCATTTGTTTGAAAAAACCCATTGAAAAAAGCTTTTTCGAACCTGTTTTTACGAACATATTGTAGGTCTCAAACGAATTTTTTCGCCAGCATCATTAATAACCGAAAGTCCAAACACGAAGAAGAAACGGAGCCGAGCACTAATGAAGTAAGCCAAAAAATAAACCCAAATGAAATAAAATACGAAGACTGATGATTCCCCAATTCCAAATTCCGTTTTCAAGCTCGCAAGTGCGTGTGTGAGCGAGTGAGTATGTGTGTGAAATAAATTTAAGTATCTGCAGGTGTTCATTTAAAACATCACAACAACAGAAAAAGGCCGCGAGAAAAAATTAACAGCTACGTATAGGCCACACACAAAAGAAAGAAACGATGGCGACAACAACCGCAACGCACACAATCGCACAGAGACGGTCTGTGAAATGTCTATAAAAACGGAATGAATCTGTGAGGCGAAGAAGAGGGTACGACGAAATCGGGAAGGCCGCGATATTTATTGTTGTCGAAAGCCGCCCGCCGCCCAGTAAAGAAATTTCCCAAGACGAAACGCGCCTCGTTCTTACGTTAAAAAAAAAAAAAAAAACAAAAAGAAAAAATTAAACCCCTCTCACGCAAACATTCGTCAATCGCCTTATGAATGAGGTCACTCGCGAAACAAAAACAAGTAAAGCCAAACAGTTTGACACTCAATTGTCTCCTAAATTTGCAATGCAAATGTCAAACAGCTGCGGTCAAAAAAATGGCACTCAAGGAAATAGCGAAAATCGGCGGGTCGCAAACATTGGGATATGGTCACTTCCTTATCGTCACTTCTGCAATTAATCGCTTTATTGCCTAGTTAAAACTAGTGAAGTCATATACTTTAACTATTTTTAACTATGTTATTTTCCCAAAAATAACTACTTATTTTCCACAACCCGATTATTTCTTCTACTATTTCGACCGGAGCTGTGCTCATCTGCCCACTTCGTATTTGGGTTTTTCACTACCCTAGCAATTTGTTTGTTAGCTCACCGTTGCTAAACTGTTGGACAGTTGCTGCTGCGATTGCAGTTGGTGCTGCTGCAGTTGCAGTTGATGTTGCTGCTGATGCTGCTGCGGATGGGCGGGCGCCACAAGAGTGTTGGGCGTTTGGCGGTCGGTGAGCGGGAGACGGGCGGCGGGACTAGAGACTTTCGCCGGCTGCTCGGCGTTCAGGCGCTGGGCGAGGACATCTGGATCGACTTCCGCTTCCGCCTCGGCATCCGCATCCTCCATGTCGCTGTCCTCGTCCTCGTGGAGTCCGTTCACCGCCGTCAGAGCGGCTGCCGCATCGAAGTTGCCCATCTCGGGGTGCGTCTCCAGCTCGGTCTGCAGGTCGCAGATGTAGTCGATGACGTGCTGGATGATCTCCAGCTTGGTGAGCTTCCTGTTCTTGGGCATGAACGGAACGAGGTCCTTCAGCTTGGACAGATACATCTTCATCTCGGCGTTCTCCCCGTCGCCGCGGTGCGTGGGGTGGCGCTGGATGCGCCCGCTGGCATTCAAGGCCGGCATTCCGGAGGCACCTGTCTGGCAGACGGCCGTCAGGGACTTCATTCTGGAGATGATTGCTTTACGCTCCTTGAGTAGAATCTTGGCGGTTGTTACACGGTCGTACCGGATTACTTGCGAGGTTCAGTTAAAGATTGCTCTTGACTGGCTTTTCAATTTGATTTGATTTCGGCTTTGTGCGCTCACTTCACTTTGTTTTCTCACTCTGTCGATGTTCGAAACGAAACACTTTAATCCAGCGTGTTTTCTGCGTTTGCGTTCTCGATTCCTATATCTTTTGCTGCGAGCGGTCGGACAACGAATGAGTGGTGCTCGCTCAGAGCACTCGCTTTTATACCCCCCGAACGCGCATTTCCGAATACGATAGGCGGAGTCTTCGCTCTCGGGTTCGTTCGGCTGGAGAGAGATACGTGGTTGGAGAGTGGAGACTGGGGAATGTGCCTCACGGGAGTCCATGTGGAACTTGGATCACAGCTTGAAACCGGAATGTAGGAGAGTTCCTAAGAGGAATGTTTTGGAGAGGTCTGCTTTGGTGGACACGAATGTGGAAATAAGGGGTAGCCCTTCGTGTTTGGTCTTCAGAGTCTTCATTTCAAATCCACAATGAGAATGGAGTACGAATTTAAGGCTAAGAACTTGAGAGGGAAAGATGTGAAATGTGAAGTCCATGAATTCTGAAAAAAATGAGAATAGTTTAAAACAATTTAAAATACAACTGAGCATATATACCATATATATCCTTTCGGATACTTTCAGTTCTTGACGAAATATCCAACAAGTTCTACAGCCTGTTTGCTCCAACATCCACCTAATTGATTTATACCCCGGTTACCAAATGAAACTTAACCTTACCACAACATCCAATCCACAAAATACAATCCAAATTCCACACATAGTAGACGCTCATTAAAGCACTAACATTTCCCCTGATTCCACCACGGTCCACAGATACTCACCTTTGTAGACCCGGCTTAACGAATTCCTCTCCAAAACACTCCAAACAAATCTGAGTACTCTCCACCAGATGCAAAATGCTCGGATTTTTGAAAAGGGGAAATGGTTTTGTGATTGGTCGGCTGCTTTTCTCGGCTGAAAATGAGAAAACACGAACAGTAACTCTCGCAGAAAAATTTTCCTCTCACGACTGCAATGTTTGTTTTTCTTTTTTCTCATGTTTTGTGAATGAGCATGAAAATGAATGAAAAGTGTTTTGTGGGATAAGGAGGTTCTACAATCAACACGAAAAGGCAAAAAAGACAATGCGAGTGGTTCAACAAGGGCTTGATTAATTACAGAATGAATATTAAATATATTCATGAATAAATTAGATTTTAACCACTGTGGAATGGTACATATTTAAAATCATTTGAAAATAAAGGGGAAGATATGTATGTAAGTATTTATAATAAATTATTATGGGCTAGTATCTTAGCTATATTGAATAACAATAACTATACAATCCAGTTAAATTCTCGTATAAACACAAACGATTAAACGGTAGTCGTTCAATCTGTCATATTAATTCCTAAGAAAGATAAGCGTTATGCGCCTCCGTTCAATGGAAAACTAGTCGTTATCAGTGGATTGACCAAATTCTTATTAACGAGTTTCCAAACGGCTAAATCGAAATACACGGCTTATCTGCATCTTATCTTAATTTGGGTCCCCGACATCTTGAACACTCATAAGAGTTCGAGGCGCCTCGACTTCCCTCCCACTTCACTGCACCGAAGAAGTTGCAGGGCTTCTGGGCAAGAAATCCACGATCGTATTTCACACACATGATGGGTACGATCCATTGAGGAAATTGTGGAAATTTTCAATGAAAATGAGCGGGCGCGTCGTTGTTTGTGGAAAACGACACGTCTCTCTGGTTATCGTCTGCGTTGGAAATGGTTTTGAATTGGTTCGCTATGGCTGAATGGGAGACATGACTGGGCTCGAAAAGCTTGTGTTTATTGCTCTTCGGCTTTCGTGCCTTTAATTACTACGGTCTATTTGCAAATTTCCGTGGAAACGCAGTTCAGGAATGTCCCGAGATCATACATATGTTCCTGGAAATCGGGGAACAAGGTGTTGCATGAAATACAGCAGAAATCCATGTTCCATGTCGAAAAACTAGACTCGAAATAACTAAAAAATGCTGGCAAAAACCAGCGACACAGTTCAAATTTCCCAGGGGAACGGAAGGCTAAAAAATACCGATCATAATTTTATGACTGCTGCGGCAACGACGTCTCGAGATGATTTCACGTCTTCTTCGCCAGATTTCAGGAGACTGGAACTGAAACGGAGCATACTTTACGACTCGCGAGTGTTTCGCCTGAATGACAAATGAGCAGCGCCGCCGAAGAACCAACAACAGGTTAAAAGCAGCAGAAACCTGGAAAAAATCTAGAAAATCTGGAAATACGCAATTTAAATACCCTACGTCTGATGGTAAATTGTATTTGATTTGCAGCAGTTTTTATTTATACTACCCATATCTGAGATGTATGTTAATGAACTCTTCCTAAGAATCATTGGTTTAGTTCAATATATACTACAAGTGTAAACTTAATATTCAAAGTGTATTTAAATCTGAAGGCTTGAGGGCCGCTATTTGCAAGCTATAGAAACTTGTGGAGGATGCGATGAAGATGAGGATCACATGTCAATCAGCGGGCGGGCACTTGCGGTGGAGCAACTGGTTGTTTTCCCTTTTTTTTTTTGTTTTCATATATATATAATATATTGGGATAGGAAATCGGGGATAAGGGGATAAGGGGATCCCGACGTATCCCAGAGATGGCGTTGCAGATATGCAGCCGCATGCCGCGCCGCGTGCATTGCATGTTGAAATCCAATACCCGTCACTCAGTCCCGCTCCTCCAGCCCCAATCTCCAATACGATCCCATCCGATCCGATCCGATCCCCATTGAAATCCCAGTCCCAGCCGAACTGATTCCATTCCAATCTCAGCTGGGCTGAGGACATCTAGTTGCCATTAAAGGGGTGCTCTGCCCTGTCACTCTCCGGTGACATCCCATTAATGACTTCGCCTTGGAATTCGGAACCAATTTCGTTTCGCTGCACCGATAAAAATTTCCACACTTCCCTTGGCAATTGCGAAATATAATGGGATCTTGTGGTTTCCATGTGCTAAGTGCTGCTAAGGTTCCCCACTTGACCATTTCGGTTCAAACTGAATCTTGAGCAGAAACTTGGGAATACATCCACTTCTTTCAGTGTCGTTTATTTATAAACATATTTTGCATATGGCCAGTGATGATGATTGGCGATTGGTGATCCAAGATCAGAGATCCCACTTGCAGTCGACGAGGCTTCTTGTCTTGGACTTTTTTGCTTTAGCCGCATCCGGCCTGTGTCGATGGTTTTTTCAGGTTTGTTTAACTTGTTGTTGTCCGTATGGTAACTGAATACTAATTTCGTAGCAGAAAAAGTTCCATTGAGGCGTCGATGATCGCTGAGCTTTTGTTTACTCACTCGCTCCAGTCGCCCCCTTTCCCTTTCTCCTCCGGGCGAAACAATAAACTCAATTGCGTGGGAATGGGAACTGAAACATAAATGCTTTTTTTTTTTGTTTACGCATGGGTATAACTGCCGAGCTCAGCTGGATTTCAGACTCATGGTTGGTCTGATTGATTTGCGTTAGGGGTATGCAGATCATGGGACCAATAACTATAAGTCAAGTATTCTAGTAAAGCAGAAAAAAATATACATAAAACTATTTATTAACGGAGCGCTAAGTAATAGTAGCGATGGAAGCCAAATAGAAGTCGACTCATTGAAACCGAACTATTCAAGGATAAAACAAACTGAAACATGGCTTCAAGAGGAAAACCAAACATAAACTTAAACTTAAACACAAACTCAAACCCCAATCGAACTGATGGGTAGCTGCACTGAAATAAATTCCTAATTTATAAATATATATATAAATATATATGTAAATGGAGTATTGTACTCTTTGGAGCTGAAAAGTTTGATATTAAATAAAACTATTTTTGTTGAAGTTAGGAAATTTGGAGTGGATATAATTTCATAAATTTTTTCGTGTGTTTTTGCCAAAAGTGAAACAGCAGTGAAAACGGCGGCAGAAGGCAAATGAACTGCTGTCAAAATAACCCCAGCCCCGTAGTTAGGGTAAAAAGGACACTCGGCGACAAAAGGCGCACAAAGGACATATCGATGGAAGCCAAAGTGGGAATGCGAATGGGAATCGTGCAGCCGGCGTTACGATAGTGTGCGAGACAGGGACGGGGAATCGAGCGAGAGTGAGAGAGAGAGGGGGATAGTGTGTCAACCAGGTGAACTGATCAGATGCGATTAGGGATTATTATGCTATTACGCAGGATACGATTAACAATGCCCCTCCTCGGCCGGCAGGACAACAGCAACTGCGCCGCACGCCGTCACATATGCTGCAACATATTCCGTTCCCTCGAATCCGGAAAATATATATCCCCGTACATGGTTAGGCAAATGTGCGCTGTATTTTTTGCTACCCTAATTGACTGGAAAAACAGCAGTTGGAGGGCAGTTGAGCAAATGCATCGCATCTGCAGGATAACTGCGCTCCTATACCAAAAACCCAACGGCTGCCTTTGTTTGAACTGCATTTTACCGTTCCGACACACCGGGCTTTTTTCACTTTCCCCGTGTTAATTGCGAGCAGCTGAGGTAAGGGGAAATTACGAGTAAATATGGCATTAAATATTGATCACACTTTCCAGTAATATGTGTTTGGTAAGAGGTTGATCAGATTCGGAAGTGCTTAGTTTCGTTGTTATGCGGGTTAGTGGTAACCAATTATTAAGCTATAATAAAATATATTATGTAATGATTATAACAATAGGAATGTGCTGTTTCTGGGCTGGTATAGCAAGGTATAATATCTCCAGAAGACATGCCAATTACTTACCATCTTAAGCAAACATTTATCGGCAAAATTGAAACCCACTTATGGCTGCGCAAGGTGGTCAAGTTGAAACGCAACAAAACCGATCATATCTGGGTGGAGTTATCCTCATTAGGCGGGCGACAGAGGTGCCCGAGTTCGGATCCGTCTAGACGGCAGTAATGGCCACGGGCATTAGAGGCTTGCCAAAAGTGAGACATTTGGCTGCTGCAACTTCATTTGGGACACGGACTGCGACCAGGTAGTCGGATGTGCAGCAGCAGCCGCCTCTTGGCACAAATATTATGGCCACAATCCGCTCTTCTGGTCACAACACCATTTCCCACTCCGCTTGTCCTTTTTTTCGCACAAATCGCAGCAGGTGGTCAAAACCCACGTATTCTCGTGTGTGTGTTTTTGGTTTTTGTTTCGGCCTCGTCAATTTGTCGCCAGTTGCTAATTGCTTACATTTTCCGCCAGGCAGAGACAGCCCCTGCTGCCGTTGTTTTTACTTTCAAGCTAAGAGATGATCGAGCCGGGCCAGGAAGGCCACTTGCCCACTTGGCCGGCCACTTGTCATATCTGCGATGATGGATGGGAGCGAAGAGCCGGTGTCGTGCAGTGGCAAATGGCTTCTTGAGCCGCTTAAGTCCACAAAAGAGCCCAAAAGTGGCTTCCTCCCGATGACTGCTTCCCGATAGCCCACTCGAAAAGGGGCTAAGCTGACGTCTCAACTGAAGGTAATCACTCCTCGAAGGGAGTCGTCTCTAGTGGCTACCCGCAGTCCCCTGATAAAGTATTTTGTAACTTTAAATTGAATAACTCATTTACCCAAATGAATCTGATGCACATTTAAATGATGCTCCAGAGTTAGTTACTCAGTGTGGCACACCAAACAAATCAATGGTGTTATATATAGAGGCATTGTTTAATAATTATATACCAAAGGTATGCCCTATTAACCTTGATTTAGTTGTTGCACATCGAACATGACGCAACTTCACATGCAAGCAGAGTGGCGCAGTGGAAGCGTGCTGGGCCCATAACCCAGAGGTCCGAGGATCGAAACCTTGCTCTGCTATGTGCTTAGATTTTTTTTGGGAGATGAAACAGAAAATATTAAATTTTTTTGAAAAATATGTAATATTTTAGTGAAGAACTAGAAGCTATATATATTCGAGTTACTTTTGTGTCATTTTCTATCAGCATTTATCAGCGATGCTGCAAGAAACGAAAATTCTAAATAGGTTTCTTTGTAGTTTGAGTTGAAAAATTTCCCATGGAAGTACCATGTCCGGCCAAAAGCTGGGGAAATCTCAAATGCCCACATAAATCTTTCGGCCATCTATGCGGGTTCTGAGATTTCAGTTCTGAATTCCAGTTCGGGTTCGGGGTTCTCCTCCTTTATCAGCTGCACAGTTTCCGATGCCAAAATGTGAGGAGCAGATATCGCACAGCTGCTCGGGGCATTCCACGCACATGTCCACGATCCGAATGAGATTTCCTCCGATTCTGGGGTTAAATCGAGGAGAAGGCGGTGGCCATGTGCTGCTCTTCAGTTTGTCGACGGCGGCGGCGGCTGCATGCCATAAAAATGATGAGGCGAACTGGTTGCCAGCCGTCGATGGAAGTCGCAGATTGGTCTTGGTTTGAAGTTGGTTCCCCTCTAGAAGATGCTGATAGTTGCCAAATGTTGGTATAAAAGCCGCTAAATAAATAAATCATATTTATAAAACATCACCCGAGAAGCGAAATGATACTTTGTATAAAAAAACTAATGAAGCTCTCTAAATAGGTTTGAATTTAGTTATCAAAAACCATTAGCACAATGTTAAATGGAAGAATTTCCAGGAGCCAGAGCTCGTTTATTCAAAATAAATAATATATGATCATCCTTTTTGACTTAAGTACAGTATTCCCGCTCCACGACCCTCAGAATCCGGCAGAATCCGGCATATGTGCCGTGGAAGTAGCCAAGCTGGCATTTCTGATGCCAGAGTGCCGGCTGCATGTGTGATCGCGGATCGGGAGTAGGGCATCGGGGCGAGGAAAGCGCACACATGTGACGTGGACAGCTGGGAGGATGAGGTGGAGGATGTGGCTGCGATGGAAGGGCCTTGCCGAGGGGGTTGGGCGGCGAGGCAGGGAGGGTGAAAGGCAGGCAGAAACAAAGGCAAGCCGAACCGAAACGTCCTTGCCCCGCAGCAGGAAGCTACATATGCGCAAGCTGCGCATAAAAACTTGAACGATCGACACGTGTGCAGAATTTCCGCGCGCTCGCCGGCAAGAGGCCAACAGCAAACAGCAATCGCCAAGGAAAACGTGTGTGGAAATGTATCGCATATGTTGGATGGATGCAGAGCATTCCCAGACTGCGCTATCGATATACTGCCAATGGCAGAGCAAATCCCCTAGGCAGCTGCTCCAGGCTGGCCACCAAAAACGGTAGCCGTGCAACTTTCTATGCCCATGCAATCAAATCGCAAAACGCACCGCAAACGAGGGAAGCGGCGAGCTCGTGAGGCTGGGAGGCTGCCAGGCTGGTGGGAAGTAGGGAAGCTGGGAAGTTGAGTATGAGCCACTGCAGCCAAGCAACTGCCAATGCCGATGGACGGAGTTGCTGCCTGACTTTCATTAGCATTTCTAACGGCCAACGCAGCTGGCAAAGACGAACTCCACACCACTCCGCACCACTCCACAAACAAACAGATGCTGCCGGCCACCGAGGCCAGGAGGAGTAAGTAGCCTCTGGACGCTGGACGCGAACTGGATCGATTCGAGACGACAACGTCATCGGGACGGCGCCGGGGCAAGGTGAAATGTGTCCAGGTGCACTCGGGAAAACTGGGTGATTGATTGGGTATTTAGGCGGGGAAGTAAAGAGGGTAATATACATTTATAGGGCTATATAGGTTATAGCTCTGAGAGTATGCAATAAAAGTTACTGAACTTTTAGACTTTCGGTGACTTTAATACTCAAGTAATTTCTCTGCTCTATGATTATATTACGAATATTTCGCGCAGTGCATGTGCAACAACTGTACGTTGTATGCATTTGCGTTGGAAATATATTTTTAATTGCTATTGGAATTTTTCCTTGTGCGCCTCGTGGACATCTTTCATTCGCTTGCGGATTTCGGACTGCGGATAGCGGATTCGTGTGGGTTGCCAGTTGCAAGTGGCCAGTTGGCGAAATGTATCGCAGTAGTTGGTCTGCCACAGTTGCAGTTGCAGCTTACTTGCTGGCGCACCATCAACTGCGTGACAATTGTCCGGTTGCTGGTATTGAATTCAATTAAAGCCGCTGGCAAAATGCAAGAGCTGAAGCCGCTGACCGTTTGACATAATAACTGGCCACATTAGCAGCAATTGGTAGTGGTCAATTAACTTTTTTCTGCCCGTTTTCGCTCTCCTTTCCCCATTTTCCCCGTTTTCCGCCACGCTTGTCGCGCTTTTCCTTATTTGCAACATTCATTGACACCTGCAATTGCGGAGTTGCAGGTTGCCAGTGCTGCTGTCGTGTTCATGTTGTTGATTGGCAATCAATTTGTTGTCCGTTTTTATGATTCGCAGTGCGTCAATGTCAACTAACTGTTTTTCTGCCGCTCTCTGGCAGTTGGTTATTTATTATGTTGTTGCAGTTGCAATTAACACGGCAGCAACATGCCGCATTTCCCGCAACAATGGCCAAAAGCAAATGTTGCATGTGGGAGTCGCAGTTGCAGTTGCAGTCGCTTTTGCGATGTTGCTTCTGTCGATTTGCGGCGCGTGTTGCAGACGTGAAACCAGCAGCAGTCTGCCAGTCTGCCAGTCTACCAGTTTTCAAGCCAGCCGAACCCAGACATATGGCCGAGATAAGCGGCATAATTATGCAAATTTGTTATAACAATCAGCGGCACCACAGCAACAACAACTGCAATTCCAAGACGACGGCCACATTTTATGGGCAGCGTTAAACGCCGTCAACAGCAATTGCAATTGCCATTTATGGGGCGTTAGAATCTAAGTTAGTACATAATCGCTTGTGATAGTTTTTATTTATTTGCCTATATTTAATACCCATACCCGCGCCATCTTAAGTTGGCGCTCCCAGCGATGAGATCCCCTAGGAATCGAACAAAGCCTTCATAAATCGCCTTTGGCCAGCCCATAAAAATCTTGGAAACTACGTTTGCAAATTTGAATACAAACATTGACAATTGACAGAGTCAGTCCGCCGCAACATTGGGCAGCAACAAATCAATTGCAGCAGCAGCAACATTCTCGTGCATATGGTAGGATACAGTTAGAAAAATTCTTGGTTCTCACAGAATAAATATTCGATCACCCTGATAAGACACTTTATTACTACTTAAGCATAGGTAGATTGATTTGTCTTTACTCCAGACTTTTGTGTGGTGCATGCAGCATTCGAAGCCATTCTTTCTGCGAGTGCCTTTGGTATTCAGATTCCTTAGTGGCTAGGCTACGATCATTGTTTTCCATTCTCCATTCTGGCTGGTGACTACGCATGCATAAATGCCTTTATAATCATTTCGTTGAACAAAATTTAGACGTCACTTGGCTGTCAGTTGGGGCTTGATCGCCTGACGAGCCGGACATGTGGAAGACTGTGCAGGATCGGAGGTCGAGCTCGGGATCGGAGGAGAGCCAGGGCTCCAGATCATGTCCATATTTGCATTTTTGAAATGACACATGGAAATTTTCGATGTTTTGCCTTTTGGAAGAGAGCGGCCAACAGATTGACAGCAGCTGCAACCGATGACAACAGCAACATGAGACAAACAGCACAGCAGCAGCAGCAGCAACAATGGCCTGGAATGGCAAGCGAAAGTCGTGCGCAAATCCGACCAGGCGACAGCATATGGATATGCTGCTACATGTGATATATATGCTATATGGATATAGCCGGAGATAATTGCTGTCGCATATCTTCCACGTCCACTTGTTGTCGCCGACTTTGCTGCAGCAACAACATGTGTTGCTCTCGGCTTTTGGCCGGCTGCCTTTTTGGGTTACGGCGATGGCAACATGTTGCAACCGTCCAACCGTCGAGAGTCCGGCTGTGCAAATATTTGGAACTTCCCCCGGCAGGAAGATACTTGGCTGGCCTATCTAACATCATGGCCAGCACATGTGCGCCATATCGCACGTATTTTCAACGCATTTTGGCCCACTGTGCGAGCAAGTTCAATGTCTGGCACAGCAGCAGTGGCAACAACAACAGCAACATCAGCCATAACAACCGCGAGAACAAAACGCAAATAATATATGTACAGTGCAAAAGGCGAGTGAAAAGCGTTCCAGAGAGATTTTATAATTGGTGGTGTATGCACTTTCCAAATGCTCTGTAAATAGCGAGAGTCGGGCTACGAGTCCCTTCCCTACAATCAAGTGATAAAAAACAAATAGATATTGAATGGTTAATAAGAAACTATATTTTTATAATCCGACTTTTACCTATATGGGACATTGTGTGGAAATTCTACAATCCCGAACGGAAAACACGTGCAGCAAACAAAAGCGTTTGCCAATAATCGGCGATGAGCACACTGCACCTTTCTCCGCGTTCTCTGAGAGACTTCCAGTCGAGAGCGAAACAAAACTTGCGGGGCTATTTTGAGAGAAAGCGCTCTCTGCTCTCTGCGCCAAGGCAGTTTAGAACCGCACTTTGCTCAGTTCGCCAATAAAGACGCTGCCACATGGACATGCACAGGCTGATCTTCGAGGTGCAGCAGCGCCGGGCTCTCTGGGACGCGAGGCACCCGGACCACGCCAACCGCCCGGAGACCCAGCGCCTCTGGAACGCCGTCGCGGAGGCCGTCGGAATGGATGGTGAGTGCACTGAGCGGACTCGGGATGTAGCATGTAGCCAATATTCAATATTCGGATCAACACAAAAATCCAATTAAAACTAATTAAAATTAGTATTATTTTTAGTGTTTCTGGTATTATTATAAGTAGACAAGTATTTTATGGTTATTTGTTATTTCAAAGTATCATTTCAAATCATATAATTGTTACTTTAGTATTAAACTTTCTTTCGGTGTACTTTGTAATGAGTGCATTGTTTACGTTCTCTTTTCTTAATCGCGTATGCTCCTCTCTGACATTTCAGTTGAGCTTTGCCGAACCAAGTGGAAAAATCTGCGTTGCAGTTATCGCCGCAGTAACCGGCGTAGTGGCGTCTTGAAGCACCAGCAGTCGCCCTCGCCGGGTCACCAGTGGTCATATGCGGAGGCCATGAGCTTCCTGGACGGCCAGCGGGAGGAACGTGATAACAGCAACAACGGGGAGGAGGAGATGGAGAGCGCACTGAAGACTGAAGCCGAGCCCATGCCCATGTTGTCGACCTTTAAGAGCGAGGAAGTCTCAGCTGCGGATGAAATGGAGGCGGACAACGATGCGCTCATGCGCGAATTCCAGAACGTGTCCACTCCCCAGGCGTTGCGAAGGCTCTCCGAAAACATCTCATTGGCCAGTGCGGCGGCGGAGGAGCAGGTGCCTCACACGGCCGCCCAGTTGAGTCCGAATTTGAGTCAGGGAAGTGCCATTGCCGCCGCAGCAGCCAACAGTTGCCATTGCGCGAAGAGAGTGGACGAACAGGTCGACTTCCTGGAGAGTCTGGAACGCGAGGAGCAGCAGCTGATGCAGTCCACCAGCCAGGATCTGGCCAGGTGCAAGAGTGTCCTCCATGTGGGCGACTCCGACTACAACTACCTGATCAGCTTTCTGCCGTTGATGAAGCAAATGTCGCCCTTCCAGAATGTCTTCTTCAGGGCTAAGATGGGCGAGCTACTGCTGCAGACGATGCAGCAGCCTCCGGTGCAGCAGCAGTTGCAGCAACAGCAGCAGCCGCGGCAGCAACTGCAACTGCAACAGCAACCTGAGCAGCGGCAGCAGCAGCCCTCGCAAATGTTGTTGAACCAACAGCAAATGGCCTTGGATCAGGCGCAAGTGAGCACAAGCTCCACGAATTGGATCTGAATCGAGGATTAGAACCGAGCAAATAAGATATACAATGACCCCCTTAATGTTAAGTGTGCGAACTGGACAAGAGCGCGAGCACCACTGTGCGCAGGTGCAGTGCACAGTGGTCCGATTTGGCTGAGATTACTTTTGAATTTTATCATTGCACATAAACAGAAATTAATAAAACTATATATAATTTTAAGTCTTAAAATTGAGGGGCTAATTTGCTTACCGGGGATACTGGCTTAGATGTTAAAGAATATTTCGTCTTTTTGTTTAGCAGGGCTGCAAAATATTACCAGGGCTGCCGAAAGCTAGCTTATAAGCTAAAAATACTAAATTTAAATCTAATCCTTTATTGTTTACCAGGGCTGAAAACTCTTTGTTTAGCTGTTTTTTGGGTGTCACACTGTTTACCAGGGCTGAAAACTCTTTATTTATCTGTTTTTTGTGTGTTACACTATTGGAATAACATTTGTCAAATCAAGTCAAAGCGAAAAATAATCTTGCGAATTAAGTAAGTATACATTTGAAATTGGCGTGGAGCTACCAAAATAACAACAGCTAATTCAGTTTTGTGAAAACCTTATCAGAAAATGGCCAAGAAGATATTGTCAGCGTCATCCAAACTAAATGATTTAAAAATAAGTGCCATGGTGCAGAGCCTACAAAGCATCGACCAGAATTATCCATCCGGGTTTATAAAGCAAATGGTAATAAATCCGGTTATGAGCGCCATGACAACCCAGGATGAGGAGGCCAAGATGCAGAAGCTGAAGGAGATTCTTCAGCTGCTAAAGGCAGTCAACAATAAACTGATGAGTCAGCTGCCTTTCGATGTTCTTATAAAGATGATGTAAATTATTGAATACAGCGATGTGATGGTATTCATACGATAACTGCGCTTGAAGTTTCAATTGGGGTGTCACCCAGCATCCATCCGGAATGCCATGCGATGCATGGCACACTATTTTAGTACGATTATTGGGCCCTCTGCCTGCGCGTTCAATGCACTGCATTCTGCTCTGCCCAGCTTCCAGCTGCAGAGTAAGCCCAAGATGATAGTGACAATCGTGTGGGCGTCCGAGTGGATTCTACGGCTTCAACTTCAGCTTTTTAGCCTTACATCCAGCTGCAGATGCAAGGGCATCCGACGTAATCTCGCCTCCGGCTGCCCACACATGTCCGCATTGAAGCGGCGAAACGGGGCAGGGGAATGCGGGGAGTCAGGGATCGCCCGTCGCCTCAATAAATTACTGCACACTAGAATGAACCCCATCAACGACGGTGGTCCTGCTCTTTCCGTCCGTCCGTGTGTTAAAAGCCAAGTCCAAACTTAACATGACCATAAAAAAAGAACGCGGCTTGAAAAGCAAACAGAGGAGGGGAATAGGTCGCTCGAGAAATCAACGCAGCTGCGGATGACGAATCGAAATTGACATTGAACCGAGCGAGGCTGGAGCCTCCAGAGGATCGGGGCTGCAAAGGGGGCAAGTCCAGGGGAGAGGCCACGACAATCGACTTGGTGGCTTTGCTTTTGCTTTTGCTTTTGCCTCTGCGACGTCATGTGTTTGAACTTGTTGCAGTTGGGGCATGGGCATGGCTATTGGATTCGACTCTTGTAGGTTGTTGGTTGTTGATCGTTGCTGCTTGGTGCTTGGTGGTTGGCTCTTGGCCTGCCCCATGAATTCCAATTTCAATGGCAGCCATCCACAGAGGTTACCAGTGCACGGCGGAAAAATATTGTGGACATGACCAGCTAGTTTATTATGTTAAATAAAGATTCGTATCCTATTTACTAAAAAGTACAAAGGTTGAATGGCAAATGGCAGTTTTGGCTAATGAAAAAAGAGGTTTTTGGCTTTACTTTGTATGTTTTCAATTGAAATGCATGTAGTTGATTTTTCGCAGTGAGCTAAGCGTTCTGAAAAACAGTTTAAGGTGTGTTCTTGAGCTTGAAAGCCGTCGAGCCCACAGTGGCAGTTACCGATTCCGATTTCGATTCCAGTGATTGGAAACAGTTGGGGCAGAAGGGGAGGAGGTGATTGGCGGCGCGGGGGCGCAATTAACGGCGGCCAAAAGAAACATTTGCAAATCGAATGCAAATTGACATTTGTCACTCGAACGTGCCCATGGCCAATGCATTGCATAAAAATCCACGGTGCCGAACATTCCAAATTTAGTTTCCATTCGCCATTCTTGGCCTCACATTTTCAACCGGACCAGAGCGTTGAGAGAAGATAAAGGAAAAACCGTAAAGATACCCGAATCGGTGATTGATTTCGCACCTATTCTTCGACGTGTTAATGATGCTGATGGCCAAGCGGTGCATTTACCTGTTGGCTTTGTTCTTCGCCGCCGTTACGGCACATGCAAATTTCACTCTATTCAACTCTCGTCAAATATTTGTACAGATTTCCATGAGAGAGTGCATTCTGGCACACAGGTGCTAAGTCTCGCCGGGCATTGTTAATGACGCATCCTCAGCCTCATTCCCATTTTCCAGAGCCAGAGCCGCTGGCATGTTGCGGAATTTCCAGAATTTGCCTAATTCATCATTCGGGGGTATGAGAAAGGGTTTCGCATTCCAACTAAATCTCCCAGCTCTAACACCTTTTCCGCCTAGTTTCGCCTGGCCAACAGGTGCAAAAGCCATTAATGTTGCAGATGTTCCATGACTCGGTGAAGTAAAAGGGTGGCAAACAAAGGGATTGAGCAATATTTAACCAGAAATTGGTTATGGCCAGGCTGGGCAGCAATTTTGCATTCTGTTAGCCATTTCAGGAAGCCAGTTGCTCATTTCCGACCTTGTTTCTATGAATATTATATTCAGGGGTAGTGAGTTTAATTCATGGTTCATTTCATTTATTCCTTGTGAACTATGATTGCCTAATTTAATCCACTTTATCTATTTATAAAAGGGCTTAAATATTATAATTTCCGCGATTCTAGCACATAATTATTTGATTGTAAATGAGTGCATTTGTGAATCGCACTCTGCGTGCATTCCCAAGCACCTAACACTCAGATTGTAAACTCTATAATTTAGCCTCATCATTAATTTGGCTTTTGTGGCTGGTCCAAACGTGCTTTTGCCTTAACCATAATAAATGCCTGTGACACCTCTTAAGAAGATTATGCACATAAGGTTGCACATTAACCTCGCTGGCAAGATGATTCCAGTCCGCTGGAAATGGCTGCTTCTTTCGGAGTCGCCTGCTACATGCAATGGGCCATAATCTCGATCCGTTTGGGCCGCCACAAACCAATCAAAACATGCACTTAACTTTTGGCTGAACCCCCGGCCAGCCGCACGAGCATCGTTAACACACAAAAAATAAGTGTGTAGCTGCTGAGTCACTGGTACCCGGTCCAAAAATGTACCGCCCTCATCAGAGACCCCCTCCTCCCCTTTCAGCTCCCTGAGCCGCTAGCCGCTCCTGTGATTTCTATATGTTTTCCACTGGACCGACAAGGCAAGCAATCAAGCGGAGTCAGTGGGGCCTTTGTATTGCCATTGCCTCGGAGCAATCAATGCTGTATGACAGCTAGGTTAACTGCCACCTCCACTGCCCCGTCTACGAAGCCCCGCCACATCTGCGATCCTACGCGCTTCCTCTTGATTTCGTTAAGTAAATCTCCAACTTGGCCAAGCGGCTGGGCAACCTTCACGCGCTCGTCGTCGCTGGCGTCTCACAGCTCGGGTCGCACTACTAGTTAATGATAAAAACCTAAAGATGATGGCTAAGGAGCTTCATCTATATATATATTCTATAGTATATTCATTTCTCTTAATACTTACTATAGGTATATCTAATTCATTATCTTATTTTATTTTCAGATTTCAAATCGATTAGAACTTGTCAAACCTCGGGTCCTGCCGCCAAAGGTAAGTACCCTTTATGGTTTTTTATGGTGATTGTTGTATCGAATCCTCTGCCAAGTCTGGTTCCCCTGATCTATTATTTCGCCCACCATAGTAGGTGTTGTTGGCGTCGCCAGCTGTCCGTCCGCGGTTTCCATGGCTCGCAAGTCGCGAGATCATGATCATGGCTTTAACTGGCTCTTGAATCTTGGCTGTTGGCTCTTGGCTCTTGGCATAGTACCAGTACGAGTTCGAGTATTTTTAACTCTCCTATGGACTTGGACGCGGCTGCGTTTATTGTTGTCTCGTTGGGATGCTCGTCCCGTCCCTCTGCCTTCGCCTCGCCACAGCGTCTGTTTTCTTTTTAAACGCTTTTAAACACCTGAGAAACTTGCTTTTTAATGTGCGCACATGTGTGCGGTGCTCGCCACGATGTGGAGATGATGACGATGATGATGAAGATCGCCTCGCTCCTTCGGGCTCCCCATCCCCGAACCCCAAACCCCGAACCCCGAACCCCGTCCCGATCCCAACCACTTCCACTTCTACTTCTACTTCCAACTGCGGCTTCAACTGCCTCGTTTGTGGCGCGATGATGAAGCAAATATAACAAATCTCGGAGTTATCAACCGACGAAGACGACCGTCGCACAGCTGAGTAAATCAATTGACGCGCACAATTCTTGGAATTTTTTGTCGCCGCTCTTTGAGCGCACTTTCTTGGCCCTGATCTTCTATCTGTGCTCCATGGGGCTCAGTTGGAGCTCCTCGGAACTGGATGCATCTACCTGATTTGCATGAAATGGAGGGGGAGTGCACAAAGGCAGCGAGGATAGCTAAGCACTATGTTTTGGATTGTAGCTCACACAATAATAAGATGAATTAAAATTCAGTTATAGTTTATATTGGTTGCAACTCAATGACTTCAAATGCTGATGGCTGAAGAGTAATAATGTTTGGAAAACAATTAGTGGCACAATTTTCCGCTCCCTGATCTTTTCTCGCCAGTGTAAAATTACCGACCGACAAGGACGTTAATGGTCTTCCATGCGCTGGTGCGAGAGTTACTAGATGCTTTCTGGATTGTTGCCCCACGGGCAATGCCAGACAAAGAAGCGATCGAGATTTATACCTAAATGATTAACCATTTTGCCGCAATCCCCGGCTTGGCCAGCGGATGCATGTGATTCCTCTGCGGCTGTGGGTGCCACTTGGTGTGAATTTGTAATGCGTCTGCCTGCGCTCGGTTTTCTTTTGCTTTTCCCGGTGGTTTTTATATATCTTCAGCACTTTTCTGAGCTGTTTTTCTTTTTTTTTTGGAATGTTGCTGCTCTGTGCTGCTGACCATTCTTCGGCCGGCGATTGACACCTGCATGCATTTCTCGTTTCTCAGGTGTGCAGAGCCCCGGAGCTCAGGTGTGTGTGTGTGTTCGTTCGGCTGAGCTGTTTCTTTACTTTATTTCACCTCTTCATTTCTGTCTTCTCCGAGGTTGAGTCATCGGCCATTAAAAACACGATATTGCTGGCTGTGACTGTGTGATTGGAAAGGATTTTCATTTCGTCCCAGGTAGTTTGTTTTGATTGTCCCAGAAGGCATGACGTGTCCGGTTTTATGAGTAACCTTAGACCTTCAAACCCTAATGCATTTTAATTAGGCAAAATGCATTTGTTTAGCTGTCAGAGATTAATTGCCCAGGCAGAAAACAAGACTCTGCACAGCATTTTGAATACCCAAACAGTTTTTATCATATTTCATAAGAATCCTGCCTTTAAAATAAATAAATATATAAATAAATCAGAGAACGCTGCAACGGGTATTTCGAGGCTACCAGCGACTGTCGCCAAAAATTTCGCCAGCTGACAATCTCCACCTTTTTGGCCCAGAAACAAGGTTACGGGCACATAACCGTTACTGCGCCTGTGCGCAGGTGTGCCAAAGCATTAAAATTCCACTTGAAGCCCAGCGAAACAAAAAAGCCGCAAAAACTCTGCTAAATGGTCGAAAAATTTCACAAAAGCTCACACACAGCCAGCACATTAAAATGTTGGCCATCATTCCCGCGCAGCGCAGCTCTCTTTCTCGGAGCGGGGGAAAAAATTAAGTGACTGCACAAAGTTCAGTCTTCTTCGACTCAGTGCCAAAAAAGTGCAGCCTGCAACTCCTTTGCTTGTAAAAAGTTGTACAACAAAATTGGCACGACACTCAAATCACGACTAAGAGCCGAATCGAAATCTGCAGTTGCAGAAAATATCGATTTCGTTCAATCTAGTTCATTCTCAAAAATATTATTTTCAGCATATATAGAGTAAATCGATTATGAACTAAATGCCCTTTTTAGTTTACCTGCTGTTTGGTACGATCGAAAACCAAAATTCTGCAAATCTAATGAATTTATTTTTGAGTGTGATAAAAATATATGTTTCCTCTTCTTCGAGTTGCCAACAATTCAGCTTCAAGTTCAGTGAAGTTCAACGCGAAAAACGTGCGGGAGCAAAGGAGCGACTGGCAGGGAATCCGCTGAGAAAAGGCTAGGTCCGCTTCCAATCATTATAACCAGCCAATCAAACTAGTGGGCATCGTTATTGTTGTTGCTTACCCCGGATTCCCCCCAACCTCTGTCATTAATAAGGCAGCCATATCGCGCGGAAGCTGAGTCTTGCGATCGAAAATCAGCCATCAGCCAATGATCTTGCAGGTGTTCGGTCTGCCAAAAAGCTGCGTCATTGATTAGCCACAAAAATCGGACTAGAGCGCAGATATATATAGTATATAGTGTATATATATACCCAAGGAAAGCGTAGGGAGCAACAACACGCGGCTACAAGTTGCTGGACAGTTGTATCGGTTCGTTTTGCAGCTGCCAAAAACATAAGTCACGATTTTCCTTTTTGTTAATTCATCAACGAACAATTTGCATTTTTTACCAACTCATTTTTTCGGAATACACTTCGGATTTATGGGTACATGCCAACCGATATTTACACATACTCAAATTGATTGTGTCTTTATCTTAATAAAATGCGATTATGTTGTATTTTAGATATAACAGTACAATATGCATCTGTACATTAAAAATTAAATATGTAGACATTATATTAGGGTATTCTTGGGTCAGCTTATTCAATCACAGATGTGATCGCTTGCTGGTTTCATTTCTTTAACGATTTCTTTGGCTCGTTAATCTTTATTTTTCTCTTTCTGGACAACCCTTGGCTGTCTTAGCCAAGTTGCAGTTGCAGCTCCCACTGACAACAAACCAAGTTTAATTAGCATTTTTACGCCAACGACGGCGGCAGCAGCAACTGACTGCAATTATCCAACTAGACTGCAGTTGCGGGTGGCTTAGTGCAGCTGGAAAAGCAGCTGCAACTGGAAACTGCAACTAAGTTGGCCAAGTCTTAGCATTTCCCATTGCCATTCCCATTCCCGTTCCCAGGCTGGAATGCCAGCCTTCCGTTTGCTGCCCCTCTTCGCCAAATGCTTAACGAATTTCAATTAAACGGCCCGTCAAGCGCGATAAGAGCCAAGAAAGAGATCCAACATCCCCAGATCTATCCCATTCGATGCGATCCGTCCGGTAGCCACAGTGACAGCAATGTGTTAACAATTTTCGCGCCACAGCAGCTGCTCGGCATCTGCGCATCGGATCGGATCGGCTCCCCAGTGCCACTCCAAGTAGCCTAATTACGAGTCAGGCTCTGACATAGATTGCACTCGGTGGCAGCAGACGGTAGCCAAGAAGCCAGGAAGCCAAAGTGGTCAAGGAGCCAAGTGGCTGTGGCTTCTGCTTCTAGCTTCCAAAAAAAAATGCAGACATTAACCCACGGGAGGACTAAAGCATCAAATCGATTTAAAATTCAAAGCCGTGTTTACCTCTAATTCCCAACGGATTCTAGCCGGATAGAAGTAATTCAATTTGTAGATCTAATTTCAAATCTAGAAAGAATATTTACTTAGAACTCTTCCTTTTCTGCTCGTCTTATATATAGTATAGTAATCGATACACCGTTTCTTCCTTTATATAATTGTTTGCGTTACCCTTAAGCTGCCCGAATGGGTTAACTCTTTGCTGGCCTGCTATTAGTGGGCTTCGTGTTTAATCCTCATCAGCATTTTCGGCCATTGAAAGAACACAAAAGTCAGAAAGCCGAAACGCTGAAAGACCGAATCGACAAAGAGCATCCCAAAATGTTAAACACAAATCAAATTAAGCTCTTGTTACAGTCAGCCCCAGTATCGCGGACCATTAAAAGTTTCACCACATGATTCCCGTTAATGTTGCACATACAAAGAGAACATGCAACCCACCAAATCAGCAGAAACACCCATTTATGCACTGAAAGAAAACGCCAGAGCGATCTTAGTTTTACTACTTTTAAAGTCATTCACTTGGTGGGACAGACCCATGATCCGTTTTTTCCCAGTGCTGCTGATCCTGCTGAGAAAGCTCGAGTGTCCGTGGCTTAAGATTTCGGTTAAGTGCTTGATCAGGGGCCGCGGGCCACGAAACAGCGACATCGATGAACCTCCAGCTGCCCCGGATCCCGCGAAGTCCCACCGCATGAAGTTCACGATGTGGCAAAAGAGGTCGCACAGTGCCTGCGATCGAGATTCGCCGCGTAATTACACTTAAGTACCGACAACAAGCAGCAACAACGGAGTCGAATTCAAGCCACAAATTAAATGCCCGAAAGGCGCTTTCGTCCTGGCGCAAAGTGAATTGTAATTGCGATTGGGCCGGAGCTCGGGTTTATTTTTGGGCTGGGGATGCTGCAACAGACAGCTGCGGATTGAAAACGGAACCGATCGGAACGGAGCTGCAACACTCGAAGCGCGACTAAATGCGCAAAAATGTGGCCAAGACGGTAATTTACAATTGCAGCCAGCCAGTTGTGTTGCATGCCACACCGCGTTGCATGCTCAGCAATTTGGTCACTCGGCCGAGGATGTGGCTGTGATGTGGCTGTAGATACCCTACCCGCGGGCCAGAGATTCTGGATTCATGTTTCTATGGAATCCTCATATAATCTAATAATAATATATAATAAATGAGTATATTTTCTATGAAACCAACCCATGTTGGATCATAGAAAAAATTGCTTTGATTTAAGATCTCAAAACTTATAGATAATCACAAAATATAATATACTGCACCTCCTCTGATTATTTCTTAATTATTTACTCAGATAGAACATTCTTTGGGTCTGCAGCCCAACTAAATTAGTTGAACTAATTCTTCGCCCTTCTTCCGAAAACAATCTGCCAAAAGCTACTGTGAGTCCCGGTGACGGGGCTCCTGTTCAATGGCGAAATCGAAAAAGTGTTCTGGACAGGAAATGTGCCCCGTCCCCTCGAAGCGAAAAGAACAAGAGGCGCGACAGAAGCCCAAGGAGAATGCAAACATGAAACACGATAATTGAGCAGCGTGGAAAAATTGCCAAAGACGCGAAATGGACAAATACGAATTACAGTATCCAAATCAGTGTCTTCCTGCCCAGCGGCATTGGGCACAGAGCTCCACCTCAGCTCCACCATCCTCAGTCGCGATGCCCCAACTCCAGTGCCTCTGGATGGGAAGAGGGGACGCGGACGGACCCTCTTCCCTCAAACCCAGCAATTTAGTATGTTGCGGCAGCTGCAAAATTCATTTGACAAAAGCACCGAGTGAAATCAAAACAAAAGGGTTGGCTGCCACACTAGCAGAAAAATTGCCAAGCTTTAGAACACTGAAGTCTTAAGAGAGAGAACACTTCATTCCCAAAAAGATCTTATGCATGTAGAGTTGGTAATGGAAATATTCTTATAAGATACTGCTGTTTCAAATTAATTCAGCTTTGACTCCAAATTTTCCTCAGTGAAAAGAAAAGAGTCGGGGGAGATGCAAAGATCCAGGCAGGAGCAAAACCCAATCTCCGCCTGTCCTGAGCAGTGAAGGGAATTCAAATAACTTGGCGTTTAATTTATGGGAATGCGCGGTAGCCAAAGGAACTGAAGGAGCTCCTGGAGGAGGAGTCAGCAGCGGAGCACCAAGAAGCTGGACAGGAGGAGGCGATAAAAATATTTTGGCCTAAATTGAACTTTCCGTTTGGCGGCACGGCTCCTACTGCATTTTTATTAATCATGCGCGTAATTTATTTGGTCAGACATTGCCAATTTCACCCAAAAAAGGAAACTTCCTTTCGGTCCACGATGCGTAGGTCCTCATATCTTTGAAGTACCCCATGGACGCCCGAGGGCATCATCAGGCTTGCACATAATTTACATATTTTTACCACTCGCCGGCGCGCTAAATTGTCACAGGTGAAACGCATGCCGCAGATGGTGATGCATTTTATAAAGTGCAAGGAATGGAAGTAACATACAGTGCAGCCTCGGTAAGCAGTACCATGCAATGCTTTTCGTACATCAAGATCAATTGTAACTTCACTACAAATCGAATAAATGCTTTATAATATTGTGTTTTATTCAAAAGAAATGCCACAACTATCTCAGGTCCCAATTTTTCGTCTTCTAATCTCCGCTTCGGGTTATAGGAGTCCATCTGTATCTTTCTCCTCTTGCATTTGAGTAGATTGCTAACTGCACTGTCACTCGTCGACGGTCCGTGTAATTTGTCTGCACTCGCTTATCGGGAGACCAAAAGACAGGCCGAAAGGCAAACCCAGCCAGCCAACCCAAAGCAAACCAAACCCAAAACCGAGCCGAAAGCAGGCCCTGTCCAAAGATAATTTCAACTCGCTATCAAAGTCCCGGCAAGCAAACATTTGTCTCTGCCTGGTCAGCAGCAGAAATCCGAGTGGAGGCCAGGAGAAGGTCCACACCCAAGGACCACCGCCGCAGTGGGCTTATCTTATCGGTTGCATTCCCAATTCCAATGCCCCTACGCCGATGATGACTTGAACGATTGCCCATGGGACACTTGTTCCCAGGGTCTACAAATGGTGAGGAGGCCTGAGATAATGGAAGAGGAATGACTGTTAGCTAATTGTCTAGTTATCTCAGCGAGGGCAGATCTAAATGTGGTAAATGCAGGATTTCATTTCATTTCAAAATATACGTTAAAAACCATTGAATCCACCCTCTGCACTTGTCTCGCTATCCGTGCTGCACATGTCTCACATTTGTGTGTGCCTCATAATTTCCACTTTGCGTTGTCCTGTTTGCTGCTGGTGTGAAGCATTATCGCAGGTACTGAGTCACCGAAGATTCTGGTACCCCCACCTCTCCTCGGTGAACCTCCATGTGAGCACAAATGCATGCGTGAGGTTCATGAATCCCAAAATCCACTTGAAGCGATGCCTTTGCACGTGTGCATCGTGTGGAAATCTCTGTTGACATTCCAGGAACCCCGTGACCTTTTGATATTCTGCCGACATAACCAACCGGGATTGGGTTTCGCATTACCCATATATACCCATGTATATGTATATATTCGTGGCCAGACCAAAATCACGTCGGTTCGCTTCCCTTCTTGAGGGATGTATTTTTGTTTGGCTTTAATAAGCGTTAAGTTGCCGGGATCACACAAAACTGATTAAGGACAAATTGTATGCACAAGGCGACTCAATTTTCCCTTTCCCACACGCACAAAGGATGCGGCTCCTGATCCTTGGCTCCCGATTTCACTGCGTACATAATGGTGGTGTCTTGATCCCGCCCCGAGGCTCTCGATCGGTTGCAACAAGTGTTCAAATTAATGAGCCAAAGATTTGTTAATTTTCGTGGCTCATTTCGGAAAGCAATGGAATGCACTCACGAGCACTGAAAGAAACTAGTATATTCTTACAAATATTTACTTTATTTCCTAATATCTTTTCAATCTAATCACTGTTCGAAGTACCTTTGTATTCAGAACTAACCCTTTCACTTCTTCTATTGACTTTTGGTGCGAGGTGGACTTCAATCCATCCTGTGAACGTAATTTCTCCGAGTGCATTCGGGGCAATGGGCGTGCCATGCACGCATCACATTAATCGCCGGGCAGGGCAAACAAACCGCATAATGCCTTCGCATCCCGGCTCCATTGCTCATCCTCATCCACACATCAGCCAGGGGCAAATGGACAAGCCTTTGCCTGCGAGCATATTAATGAGTTTTGAGTTTAGATTGAGGAATGCCACGCATATAGCATACAGGGGGAGGGGATTCCGAATCCGGGGACAGAGGTCGCGGACAAGTGCAGACTGCGCCTGAGATATGGAACTGGAATCTGAAGAGTGGCGATCCCGGCATGTGGTATTTCCCCGGGAATCGGGAATCGGGGGAATGGAGAATTTGAAATCGGGGATCGCTGGGGTCTGGGGTCGTCGTCTGCCGATCGGTGGTGGGTTTCAGGTTTATAGACACACCGGAGGGGGCAGATTATCTCGCCACCGATGAGGCATTTAATTATTCCAATTTGGCGTGGCAGGCACTTGTCGATTGTTTGGTATTTCTCCACCTCCATTCCGATATTTTCCTTGAATTCCATTTACATGTTCCTTTGTTGCTACGATTATGGTTTTGGTTTTGGTTCTGGTTCTGGTTCCTTGCAGCCCTTTTTTCTTTCATATCTTTATGTTCTTATGTAACCTGATTAAAAAACGCTGATCGCCAGCCCGTTTCAGGGAAATCGCCTTTCCCATTAATTATTATCAGGAGCCGAGGGCACTGGGCTCGCCTCGGAGTTCAGGGCAGTTCACGTTGATGTAATCGCGATGCACTCATCATCACCCAAGACATTTAAAATCGGGGCAAATATTTGGCCTGCATTAGGTCATCGTGGGCTGATAAAAAACATGAACCAAAAGCAAGCACAAATACTGGGTGCCCAACTTTTGACTCAAGTGCAACGCGTGAGTTGAGCAAACATGCAGCCAAGCCGAACGAAAGTCGAACCTCAAGTCAGTTCATTCAAAGACCAAGACGTTTCGGTTGCCACAGGAAATGGGAGTGCATTCATGCCATAAGTCGCGGTACGTCGTATTTTAGTACAGCGAAAGTCCCTGATAAGAAAAGTAATTCAAATGGTCCAAGGAGTGGCACAGTGGGGCCAACAGAACGTTATATCAAAAACTAAGAAATCGGTTCATAACTTTATTTAGTTTTTGGAACAACTGTGCTGTTCGGTTTACTTAAGAAGTTTAAAGAACATAGAATTTCTTCAAAGCAGCGTAGAGATGGATTATGCTAGCAAGGCGAATTCTTCAACATTAAAGCAATTCTAAAGCAATTCTCTTATTTTTCATAGAGTGAACCCAGTGTGCTTGCGCACTCCACATTGATTCAACATCAACAAGTGGATCCACGCACAGCGCTATCCAGAGTTTGAGTTGGACAAAGGTACATACTGGTATATAAATTTAAACTGCTGTTTGTACACTAGTCGGTTTGCCTTCGGTCGGGCGAATTATGAAGTGTCATGTTTGTCAAGACCGAATCCATGTCCATGGCAATATGAAGTATCGTGTTACGTCCACAAGAGTGTGCACTGTCTTTAAGGTTTTTAAAACGCTGTCGGTCGGCTTGTTTCTTTTTCCCAGGCCGCAGAACTTTCGAGTGAAAGAAACGAAAGATAGATTGTGGTGGACCCGGAGAAGTCACGTCGTGACCCCCAGTCGGGTAGCATTATGTTTTATGAACCTGAACCCGAAGTCTGTGACAGTTTTATGGTGCATTTCGATGGGGATTCCGATTCAGTCGGGCTCCATTTTAACACTTTACGAAATCGAATACACGCCGCGTATTCATATGCATAATGTAATTCGAGATTTATTGTACGAGTATTGGGAACAGAACACCGCAGACCGAATTTAAATGCTGCTGAGCCCACATAAATGCCAACGGTTCGGCGTGTCCAATTTTCGGTGCGATTAACGCTCCAAAACCCCGAACTCCGCCCCTCGCTCCTCCATAAGAAATTCAGAGCTTAATTGGATCGGCTTTGTTGGTATTGTGTTGAGTGCGAGAGTGCGGATAATAGACGGGAAATTATTTTTTTATTGAAATAAATTAAGTGCACGTGCGCCAATGTGGGCCGTCTGTAAAAGTCCAGCTGTTTCAGTCGATCAATTGGTCATTCCCAAGACCCGGCGATGATAAGATGACAATTGCCATTGCTTGAGGAACAGAGAGGCTGTTGAAATCGGAAATGAATAGTTCCCCCATACCCCTATGGCGGCAGTGCAAATGTTAATCTAATCAAGTCCATATTCCTCCCTCAACAAAGAGCACTGCAATTCATAGAAACACTCGCGGGCGATGAGTCAAATTCAATAGATAGCATTGCTGGCGCCTGAGAAAATACATAAATTGGCTTACTTCAAATAAACTGCAAGGTACGAGGTAATAAAAATGCACCTCATAAAAGCAACAAATAAAATTTGTTGTTAGTAGACATTTTTCAGAAACCTTTCCAAGACAACCGAGTCCCAATTAACACAAATCAATTTTAACTCAAGATCAAACTGTATTCAACTTCAGATTGAAAGTACAAAGGCAATATATCAGTTTTCGGCCAATTTCAAATCCATGCTAATATGTATGCCCCATGTTTCGAATTCGCATTCGCTCTTTCAAAACATTATTACCAACCCACATGTAAAACAGATCGGGTCAGCACAGCACACCTTCCCCACAGGCGAAATGCCGGGAAAATATGTCCGACACGAAATTTATTAAATAATATAAACAAAACGTGCGCCAAATTGCGTAGCCAAGCAGCCGTGTTGTTGCAGTGGGTGCCTTGTCTGTGTCTTGTCTGTGTGCAATAGTAATGCCAATATCCCACCTTAACGGTGGCCAAAATGGCAAAACGGCCAATGCAGTTTGCCTAGTTGGACATTAACAGGTCGTAAACCTTTTGGCACGACCAAACAAAAGACAGGCGCTGAAACCACTTGGCACCACTTCGTACTCCCACTCCTCGGGGATCCGAAATCCCAATCCCCAATCCCGAAATCTGAGCCAAGCTCACCATGGCCATAACAATAACCAAACGCCGGCTCTGTCAAATAAGTCCCAAAATAGCAACGCAAATTTGACCAGAGACATAAATAAGTTTTATTGTTGCCACTCGGCCACCGAAGTCATTTTGTCTTTTTCTTCATTTTTCTTAATTTTTGCTCGTTTTTTTTCTATTTTTTTGGCACTTGGGTGCGGGTGGTGGCCAAAACACATGGCCAACGGGCGCCAATGAAACAGCAGGGGAGTAGTGTACGACTTCTTTAAAGGGGGCTACTTCACAATTCTGTTTCGATTTCCAAATTGTGATTCCTTTCTAATCTCTTATGTCCTTCAAACTCGACAGAATGTTAATATAAGCCTAACGCATACCCCTTGATTACCCCCCTCTGGTTGGAGTTGGTGTTATTATTATTAAATATTACGTACGTTTGCTGTCCGTACATTTGTTTATTGGCTCGCTGCGGCGATCGTGGCTAAAAGCAATCGTCATAATTGAATTCCAGCGGCGGGCGTTACTACAGCCAGTTACCGCTAGGCGATCGCCCAGCCCCTTATTTATATTTATCTATATATATGTATATATCCACTCATATATATATATATATATTGATCTTCGGCGGTTGCGTGTTGCGGCGCTGAGAATTTGATCGATTCGTTCGATTAGTTTGCGGAACATGCAATCGACACGCAGCATTCTCCTTCAATTGCTCGCCTCGGTTTCGGTTTCGATATGAAAAGCACAGGGAAAAAAACGTTTTCAATTCAAAACTCGATCAGAACTGAGTTTGGCATAAATAACAAACTGGCATCAGCCAAAAAAACAAGAGACTATTACCACATACTGATCATGATTTTGCTCAGTGTGCCTGGGTTGTGGCTGAGCTGGGATCGTAATAGATAGATCGATCGCTGCTCCGGGTGCTGCTGATTCAATTTACTCCATTGCAGTTGGGCAATTGGAAATTGTCTTATTCGAACGCCGGACAGCTCGGCTTGGGTCAAATGACAACTGGTAATGTCGGACAATTAATATCGCCGCATGTACAGAGCAAGGTGTGACCACCGAGGGTCAGGCTGTTTGATTACTAGGAAATGCATAGTGAAGTTATGTTGTGACATCAGCCCATACAAGACATCAAGAGTCTATATCGGTATTGTAAATATTATTCAAGCACAGCCATGAGATGGTCATGAACTTGCCATAGCTCAGAGTGATCTCAACTACACAATTTCAGGTCCCGCTTTCTACTTTTGAGTGACATACAATCCAACCCACGAAGAAGTCAGACCCCTTTCCATCCTCGGAACCCATCGCCGAACAATGGTGGAGCCTAAATTACAATACCCCAGGCTGAATCTGCAGCCCACACACACGACACAAGTCACAAGACGACCCCTTTGAAACCGGCAACTGGAGCAACTGCAGCAGCCCATCAGCTTTTCCGCCTGACACCGACATGCCGCCAAGAGCTCGAGCTGGGGGTCACTGCCTCGTTTTACAAGGCATTCAAAAGGAGATTTGAATATTTTAGGAGGCACACGGCGACATTTCAATGGACAACAAGTGCCACGCAGCTCCATGACGACAAATGGCAGAGAACCAAGCTGGTACACCGGGCGAAACAGGTGGAGTTGTTATTAAAACATTGTTTTCAAGAAAGAAAGTTAGCTTTAATCAATACAGGTGAAGCTACTACTACCGCAAGTGATGTCGGACTATTTGGACTTATTTCTAAACATCCATGCGCTGTTTAAAATGTTCTCCGAACACTTTGATCTTGGTGTAATCCCGATCCCCGGGCTCTAACGCTGGATCTCCGGTTGGGGGTCTTTTGGTGGGGCGACCCGGTCTGCAGGTGGTCGTCGTACAACTCTATTTTTTATTTTGTCGCGCTCGCCGAAGTCGCCTTGCAGCGGTGGTCGCTCGTTTATTAGGCTGGCTCTTCTGGCTGGCCAGTGGCTACCAGGCGTCCAAGACCTGGACCTCCTAACTCCGAACCGAGGCACCGGCGTCTCGGCTTTGCATCGACATAGTGCATAGAATGCACCGCATACTTGCAGATACAGATGGCAGGCGGCGCATTGTATCTGTATCTGGATCTGGATCGGAGATCGTCTGCCGGTTGGCTGGTGGCTGCATTTTATGCACCTTTTGGTATGTTCATTGTGAATTTATTGGACTCGATTTTATCGCTCAAACAAATGTTGCATTTTACAAGTGGTTCAAGTGCCTGCAAACGTTAGCTTAAAGACGGCGCTTATTAATGAGCCGGGAGTTGGCCGCGAGTATCTGGTATCTGGAACTTGGGGAGCGTGCAAAACTGGCGCTCGATGCCAGCGGGAGTTTTGGTCGAAGAGAACGGGCTAAGAGGGGAGTGCCGCCGTATCGCTTATTCCCGATAAGTCGGGCCCACATTCGTGGGCATTTGGCCAAGTTGCGCCAAACAAATTGCGGCCATCAGTCAGGGGTAGTCAGTCAGTCAGGCCGCACAATTAATATCGAATTAAGCCGCTGGCCAAAAAATTAGGCAAATCGCCGTTGTTGAGCCGCAAAAGCAGGAAATCCAACCAGATTCGCCAACAAAAACAGTTCAAAGTGTTTTAGAAATTGTAGCAATCACTATAATATCAATTAAATTGGGTAATAACCAAGTCAAAATGATTCGTACGGTATTAATAAAATATTGCTATAGCTTAAAGATTTTCACAAATTTGTTCAAAATGTTTCCCAATTACTTCAACGCTGGGTGAGAATACCTAAAGCCCAGTAAATTGCCTTAAGTGCTCGTTAGATTCCTCGTTAGACCTTTGCTTTCTGCTTCCAAATTACACCTATCAATCAATTTGAACATGGCACAACTATCGAATTAACCCGCAATCGAAGGAAAATCAATAGCGATTCGATTCCCGCTTTTCCATTTCGGTGGACTCACGCAATGAACCATTGAACCAGGACACAATAAGGAGCACCTGCGATGATTAGGGGTAATCACAAGTGCTTAACACAAAAACCGCCAATACACTGACCAAAATGAGGTCTTAAATAATACAATTTTGGTATAATTACACAAACATGATCCGTCTGAAGATTTTGCAATCATAAAAATAACTATTTCTATGCAATTCTTTTGCACCTTTTCCATCGATAGACAGTCTTTTCAGCTTTTTCAGTGCTTGCGATCGATATTGGTAATAACTTTCCTGTGTTTGCGGGCCCAAGACATCAATCAACCGAAATCGATTGGTCAATGGGTCATCATTTGACGCACTCGGGGCGGGTTCACTTGTCACTCGCAAGTGCCTTGAATGTCACCTAAAAGAGGGCGTTATACCACGAGTATACATTTGGGGGCGTGGCTGTGGTGCCGGCAAATTGCTGTCACAAGCGCCAAATTATGTGCACTCGCCCAGTGGCTCGGACTTAATCGGAGACGAAAATCTAATTGACATAAAGCCGACATGCTAAACGACATCGACATCGGCCTCCGCTGGAGCTTATGGATGTAGCTAATGATGACTCTGTTGGTGCTGTTGCTGCTACAAAGTTGCTGCTGCTGCTGCTGTTGCTGTTGCTGCTGCGAACCAAGACGACGACGTCGCGTATCTCACATCTTTTGCCGATATTTATGGGCCCGGGTCGAAAGTTCAAATGCTGCCAACCCAACAGCGAGCTGGCAGGAAAGAGGAAGACAGAGAGCTCGGTTTAATCAAGGCCCCTGCAAAGTCGATTAATTAGCGGCTCACGAGGCACGGCGGTGCATCGAACTGGCATCCAAAAACGTACACAGGTGCGAACCTGCGGATTCTCTGGACTCGAGTGAAAGGTGGCTAGAAGCTTCGGCTTTTTGGCCCTCGGCCATGTCAAACCGGACAGACGCCCATCAAGCAAACTGAAATGAGGAAAAAGAGAAGGAAAATAGCACCTGACAGCCAAGCCGCAGCCGTCAACAATATCCATCTGAAAGAGGTCATAAAGCAAACAGTTTAAGGTGAAAGGTGCTCCGCGGACATGCAACATGCAACTCTGCCAGACTCGACCAACAGAAATGCAGAGGATAAAGGTTAATTTCCGACATCGAAGGTGGAAATACCCTTGCGTTCTTTCTATATAACTTTGAGAAGTACATGTCCTTAGAAATGACCAAGAAGAGTATCGTACGGATTGCTTTCATCTTAGGAGTTTGAACCCTTTACCCTTTGCAAAAACGGTTATACCTTCTGCGGGGCCATAAAAATCGCTGTGAAAGAAATATGTCTGAAAATGGCTTGGCTATAATTAATTTGCCGAGCGGGCTGTGTTGGTGTATTGCTGTTATTGCTGCTGGCAGCAAAATCAAAAAAGTCACTTATGACTGACACTTTGCATATGAGGCGGTAAAGTTACCCCTCCCCCACTGTTCCCCGCCCCACAGCCACCTGTGGCGCGGACTGCAGATGAAGATGACTACCCAGACATGCAGTGACTTATGATTTTTCAGTGGAATCTTCGCTCTTTTTTTCGCCAGCCCCTTCGATGATTTACAGAAAAAGTTACGAGCGTTTGATTTACGATCGAGGGAGAGGCAGGCTCCGCGGCTTCAAGAGTTTCGGGGCGTACTGCCGCTGATGGATTTGTCAAGTTTGTGGGTCAAGAGTTGCTACTTTGCTGCCGGGGCGCTGCACTGTGCATTTCCGCCAGCCGATGATTACTCAAAATCGCGGCTCTGGCGAAAATTCGCAGCCGCAGTGAGCACAGGCGGCAACTAATTGCGACAACTGCCGCCGCCAGCAGCTGACAAAAAGATTTAGCATTCTTGCAGAGGGAAAAACCAGTTGTATGGCTGAAAAAGCCAGACGCAGCCGCTGATTGACTGTCAGATGACCTAATGACCCCCGCCGCAAAATAAACTCTCGGGTGTGACAAGGTGTCGATTCAGTGGAATAGGTGCAGAAGCCATATGTCTACAGATTGACCAGAGTGACTAGACTAGATTGGCCCAGCCAGCGAACTAAGATCGATGAAGAAGTTTCGCCGAACATAGGAAATAAGATAAGATCTTCTATACTTTCTAAATAGAAACATCAACTGTCTTGGCCAGTTGGAAGATGTTGTCCACACGTTCCCGTGTTAACTGTTCGGCAACGACATCGCTCATGCGACTTGAATGTCACTGGCAGGCAATTAAAATATTTCAACATTGTTTTCCATTTGTGTTTATCTGTGTCGCCCTATGACCGAAGACAAGAATGTTGCCTGCATGTTGGCCAGAGTTGCGGGCCAACAACACCCCACCTGTGATTTCCATTTAAGCGTTTTGTTTTCTTACCCATGCATGTATGCATGTATTTTCCGCACTTTACTGGCCGGCTTTTGGCATGCGACCTGATGCCGTGAAGCTGGCTCTCTAGAGAGCCCGTAAATCATTCGCCGGCCACAGCGGACAACAACTTGTCATCGGCTCATGGAGTACGGAATACGGGGAGTATGGGACTCCCATTCGGATTCAGATTCGGATTCGGAATCGGATTTGGAGTGGGGTCTTGAGTGGATCGAGTGGCGATCGGGAGTTCGAGAGGCGGCTGCACTCGCGATTTTGAACCAGTCAATGCTCAGGTTGCATATAAATGGAGCTTAATGAGCTCGTGCCAAATAGAATTGTCAGCGGGCTAACTGCAAGCAGAGAGAAAAATAATGCTATTAGTATGCCACTAAGACTATAAGTAAATAAAACGCTATCTAAAAATGGTGCATGCTTCCACTCCAACTAAATATGTATGTCTTATATATAAAATATATACAATACATTGCAATGTATAGAAAATTCCAAATTTTTTTCGTCTGCATGTTCGTGTTGCACTGAAATCGCTGTAAGAATTCCGCAATTTAGCGGTTTTATGGCCGCGCTTTTGATTCGATCACGAACCCATAAAGTAAATACATATTTCTGCCGCAGCCAAATATGGTGAAACGCAGATTTCTTCTTGCGAAAGGGGCGCGGCAGGTGCAGATTCATTTCGGCTTTCCCACGCGCCTAGAGGCGATTTTCGCCAAAGGCGAGGAATATCGGGGGGCCATTGTTTTGTGTGCAATCTGCCATCTTGGCCGTCGGTCCACACTAACAAGCTGCCGAACGGTCCGCAGTTGCACCTTTATTATTTTTAATTGGACTGATTTCCCGCTACAGATACATTTGTATCTGCGCGTGCGCAGCGTTGACATATGGCATCCACGCCAGCTCCAATCCAATCATCCTAGGCCATCACCCATCGACGTTCGCTGAACAAGACGCGACTGTACGGGTACGGCTGGCAGCTGGGATCGGGAAATCAGGATCAGGATCGGAGTCATCTTGACCAGCTGTGTGGCTCCTTGCGTCGCGAACAGGAGGCCAAGGGTTGTCGTTTTCGGTCGGGGTTGTCAGGGTTGTGCCGCAATCTTTTCCCACGATTGCGTCAACATCAGCTGCACTTTTGCGCGCTGTTTTCATCGACTACAGTGGGGAAAAATATATCAATACAGTAAGCAATATGTTTGTCAAGCCAAAAATAAATTTAAGGATAATGGGCATCACATTTATAAACATCTTACGAAATTTATTAAACCTAAAATTGTAACATATTTTGTTGCATACTAATACACCTTTACAACCGATATCAAAGTGAGTTCTCGTTTTCTCTTGAAACATTTTGATTTAAATTCGTTGTTTATACTTTAAATTGTCCATATTCGTACCAGTGTACGCTATTTGATTTCTTTTTTTTCGCGATTGTTTTTTGCGCCGCCCGGTGAGTCCTGACTAGCGTCCTTGGGGTAAAGGAAGACAGAGAGCTGCCGCCAGGGACTGTGGCAAAGCGGCAACCTCAATTAGGGGTTGTCATCTGGCCGGATCTCGATAAAGCAGCCGCTGACATACTGCGACATTGTGACGTCACAATGTGATTCACCGCATTGTTATTCCCAGATATTTGCATTCATCCGAGGCCCAGGTGTTTAGAGGCAGGACTCGACGCCTTCCAGTCAGCGAACACCTTTGTCCTCCGCTTGACTTCCCATGAAGGATCCCCTGCTCATCGGCGGAGAAACGCCCCGAAATGGGTGTGCTATTTTACCCTGTGGGTAGAAGCCATGGCTTAGGGCTTGATTATGTGGGCTTATTGTTATTATTGATTGCTGGCGGGGATCGCAAAAATATTAAACGATTAAGCTTGTTAAGATCCATGAGAATCAGCTTCTAAATAGTGTGCTTCTGCAAGGATATGCCGGACAGAGAGATAAGTTATTAAATATTTGTAATTTAGTTTCAAAGATTATTGAATGTATGGACTAAACAATTCAGCTAAAGTTGAAGCTTTAAATAAACCCCCTGTAGCTTCCGTCATCAATCAGCTTTAAATTTCTAATTCAATTTTAATTTCACATATCGTCTGCATTATTCAATGGCCTGGGTAAATAGATTAATTTATGGCCATCCGTCAGGCCGAAGATCAGCCAAAACTGTCATCGATCTTTCTCCGATTTTCTACGCGAAAAAAACTGTCAAACGGCAGCTCCACTGCCGAGTTGTTAATCAGCCGAATCAAAAGTGTGCCAGCCATTTAGACATTGTAGTCGGCTCAAGGATTTTGACAGCTAAGCTGACATGCAGAAAAGCGAGGGGCCAGCAAGAAACAAATCCATAAGTCAGCCGTAGATGGAGATGCAGGGAACACATGTCGGGTGTCTCGCAGTTCCACGAGTTTCTCGAGTATATTGTATGACTGACTGGCAACCAACCAGGTGAATATGGCAAGCTCAAGCCCAGTGCTCAAAATGCAATGAAACAATCAATCAAAGCGCTGAAAGAGGCTTGTCGAGCAGATCGGAGCACGGAGCATAAGGCTATGGGAGGGAGCTGGAGCTCCGAGATCCACGAGAGCTGCATATATGTATGTAGTATGGGCCTGGCCGACCGTCTAACGGTGGAACTGCGCACAAAAGGCACAAAATCAAATTACCGGCAATGATTAATCAATCAGCACGGGCACTGTGCTTTTCTGAGATACAGCAAGCGAATATCAACCTCAAACATCCCATTCCAATCTATGCACTTATGCTGGCTATACACTTTTGTCAAACATTCATTTAATACCTTTGAACATTACACTTATATAACACGCATTGATTATTTAAATATATGTTTTTTTTTTTTGTCTGTTGGTGAAATGTCCATTAGTCAATTGATTTCAAACGGACCACGGCAAACTCAGCGTTTGTATACCCCCAATTTTTCCGGTGTGGTCATAAAGCCACCGCATGAACACGATCTTTGCCGCTGGCCTCGTCTGGACCCGCTGATTGTGGGTGTGTGTGCGGGTGAGTGTGTGTGCTGGCCAAGTGGGTGCGTTCTCGCAGCTGGATACCCGACTTCCAAGTCCACATCCAAATCCAAGTCCAAGTCAGAGCCGAACTGCCAGCAATCACGATCCGAGCCAAGCCAAAGATACATACGGCAGCACACACCTGCGAACTCTCACTGCCTGCATTCCCCTTGCCACTCCCCCCAACACATGCCACACAGCCCCACGAAAGCCCCCAGCTCCAGCACCATCCCATGCTCCATAGAGCGGGCACATACCCATGCCCATTCCGTATCCACGTGTGCGTTCTGGCCGCCGTCTGGCAATTGGCAGGACCAATGCCCAATACCCAATAACCGATACCAAAACCAAATGCAACTCCAAATCAATGCTCCTTGTGGCGGCGGCTTCTTCCCAAAAAAGGTTTGTGCTCAGCGATCGTGCCAAAAATGGGTTTGCAACTGGAATTCGCTTTTAGCCAAGCAACATACTCGAACGTGTGGGGACCAGGTCCAGCATCTCAGATCCTGCTCCGGCACCAACTAATGCACTCAAAGAAAATGTGACATTCTTACCTCAAATATTACAACAGAGAGAGAAACTATTTCACAGTGATTTTACAAAGGAACTCTCTGATTTCTGCGCACACAGGCTCGCTTTTCTTCGAGTGTAAGGCCTCTGGCCGATCTGCCAAACTCCCAAGTGCAGGTGGCGATTGGCCAAGACCAAAACCAAAACGTCGATCGAGAGACCAGCTGGTGTGAACAGCTAGAAAGTTTTAGTGCCTTACCCCTCATCCATCTATAATCCAATCACTTGGTCCTCAGATCGTGAGAATCGGTGCGGCAGTGCGAAATTTATTTGTGTGCTGACCAAAAACAAATGGCGCATGATTTCAATTTATGGCCATCTAATGAAAATTTGACAAATAGCAAATGAGTAGGCTCTGTATTCGGGGCCAATAACATACATCATGATCATTTCGCTGGCGAAAACTTTGACTTCCGTCAATTGATTGAAATGCCTGGACCCAGATGCATGCAGGCACAGTCCCGATCCCGATCCCGATCTCGGTCCGGATCTCAATCCGAATCCCAAGGAAATCGCAGATCTCGAGCAGTCTGTCAAAGTTCCCGCTGCTCCGATTTATGTCTGCTCGATTGGAGGCAAAGTCGTGACCCGCGAGCATTGAACTCCCAGTGAACCGATCTGGTCTACTGTGGACCTCGGATAAATTGGATTTCGCTTAGGACTTGCACAGAGAAAAATGAATATCCTGAAAGGAGCTACATATTTCACAGTCAAATCGTAGACCTAAGGTATATTCCGATTATTTTCAGTGCTTGGGTGAGATGTAAGCCATAAAAGAACAGCTCACCAGTCAGTTGTTCAACGATCTCACCTTGGCTTCCACGGTGCAACTAACTGCGCGACTTGAGGACTTGGGGCCCAAAGGCAGCGCCACACATTTAAGCGAAATGAATTTGAAATCCGCCTGCACGAAGTGCAATTTCCAAGCAGTCGGCCCGAAAGCCTTATTACTGTGAGAGCTGTTCAACATAATGAAGCCATTGCCATGGGCAGACCGTCAAAATATATAGGGTCCAAAGCGGCCCCGAACCATTGTCAATCATATCCGAGAGTCTATTTTCCCACATTGCATGCCCCACTGATCGCGTTTTGGTCCAACTCTTCATGGGAAAATCAGTGAGCTAGCTTCGCCTAGTTGCGCAACAATTATTTGGCTCTGGTTTCGGACCTTTATTTGTAAGGGTCGTCTGTAGGGTCGGTCCACACCACACCTTATACGCAGTTGCGCTCCGTTGAACCCCCTACCGAAACATTGTTTAAAGTCACATTCTGGGGTTGCAACTACTGACTGCTTTACGTACTACCGAGTTAGCCCTCCACGGCTATTATCTAGGCCAAAACGGAAGTGCGCTTCTTGAGATATTCTAACCAAGTTTTTCACACATTCACTTCGGTGCGCAGGTGTTTCTAGGAAAAAGTGCCAATTGTGCATATGTAAATTCCCTTTTTATTTGTAGCGGAAATTAAATTTAGGACACGCTCGATTGGGTAAATACGGAAAATTGGGCATAGACTCCACGATAGGACTTAACCTTTTTGAGTAACTTTTTCGTTATCTAAAACTTGCAGATAAGTTAATAAAAGCTTATAATAGCAAGCCCTGGTAATCTTATATAATTTGCTTTAAAAATTTATTAATATAAAAATCAATATCTGTGTTTCGGACAGTTTTTTACTGTGTATACTCGAGTTATTTTACATGTATACTACTGCGCCCCTGTCGACGAACTGTTCGGGCGACACCTAGCGTCTGTAAATGAAAGTCGCATTGCCGGTAGATGGCAGCACAGTAATAGTTATGTGCTTATTTTTAGTGTAGGTCCATTTCAATATTAACTTTCTATTATTAAGTTTTGGGTGGTCTCGTCCTACGGCAAGTACTTACTAAATCCTTACTGCGAGACTTTTAAATTCAAAAACTACATAATGGCAATAAAATCGGACTCGCAAGAATGCAGCTTGATAAGCTAAGATGAGTATTTATATAAGATATAAAAAATAAATGTTCCCTCCGAAAGCGAGTATTAACAAAGAAAGCTAAAATACTGCAATACTCGTTAAGTTAATAAATCAATTTTTAGAAAACGAAAGAATATTCCCATCTTTGTTTCGTGCCACCTTTTCGATAGTTATCGATAGAGAAAAATCGAAACACAGATGCTTGGATCATGATACCTTTTTCCCTTACGCCGTCTGAAAAAACGAGCAGCCTGGGAAACAAAACTATTTCGTCATCAAATAAGTAGCTGTTGGAATCAATGGATACAAAGTGTAAGTTAAAAACGTAAATTCAAGAAGAAAACTAATTTATACTTACAATAAGCCAGCTTACGAAAGGAAGTGGTGTACATCCAACACCCGACTTTTACTGTCCCTTTACAATGAACGCCAAGCTGATTTTCGGGATCCGAAAAAAAAGATCAAGGACATTTGGGGGGAAATGGTCGTTGCCCTTGAAAGCCGGGGAATGACAGATATCGATGCCATTCAGCTGGATCGAAAATTTAGGAACCTGAAGAAGACCTACTACAGCATAAGGAGCAAACTCCTGGCGAAGGTACCGCATTTCCATCCGGACTGGCAGTTCTACGACGAGATGTCCGAAATTCTGAAGGATGAGCCCGTCCCACCGCCAAGGGAACTTTCCATCAATAATTACGATGCTGTGGTCAGTGTGGGGACCGGTATCCAGAAAGGCAGGATGCTGTCTATGGGCACCACTGTCAGCACAGTTATTCCCCGGCAAATTCGTACGTATCGCAAACGAAAGCATCCATTGGATGATGTCGATATCAAGATCCAGAAGGACTTTGAAGTGCGAACGGATCTGCAGCGGGATGTGGTCCAATTCGCTGTTATTAATGCCGCCGAACCCAATACAAATGATTCGTCCGAGTACGCGGACGAGATCTCCATCAGCAACGCCGAAGAGGCAATGAGACACCTAAGAGCTCTCCAGGAGTACGCCATGGTTCACGATAATTTCCGGGCCATAGGACTTCTAATACAGGCGGAGCACGCCATTCAATATCCAGCCCAAATCAAAGACTTCGAGGTGGATCAAACGTAGTGTCCTTATAAGATAGTACGCAATTTACTAAAAAAAGCAAAGATAAGATTAGGCACGCTGCTAATTTATACCTCTAGTTTTAAGTTTTTATTATTATATAATATATGTTTATACTTTAATTTACTTTATTTAATTATGGTTCATGCACTTGCGAACACCACTGAAAAATGAATCTGGTTCTGAACAAATCTGTCTTGGATATTGGCTAAAATATTGCGCTGTGGCAATACCGTTCTCTAAAACCTATAGTTAGGACAATCTTTAGGAATTTCACAGGAAAAGCGAAGATTTCTGAAATCTTACTAGTATTTTGAAGAGGAACAAAGTGAATCCTGCCGAGATAAAGGAGAATCTGAAAGCAATAAGGTCTTCGGAATTGACAAAAACCAAAACATCTGGCAGCACCAATTTGACACTAAATGTTTAACAAAAGACCTTCAGGTGCAAAAAATAGAAAATTAAAACATAATTAAAAATAAATAACAAGCATCTTGAAAACATGTAATTCAGGTTTTAAAAAGTTATAATATTATGCAATAATGATCAAATGAAGCAAAACTTTATCGATAACTTCGAAATGGCAACACTAAATGCCTCAGATGGGCAATACCAATGCGGTCTACAAAAAATATTGTGGAAGTCTAAGTTTTGTTAATGTTATGGAAAATAAATCCATTTTACCGGACAACCTGCAGTCCCGGGTATTCGCACTGGGTCCTGCCCCGCCAGGATTTCGACCCCCGGATGCTGCCGCCTTTGTCACAGCGGAGTCAAATCTTAGTAATGCCATCCGCTACCTTAAAGATGTCCATGGCGAGCTCGATCAGTTGCGCGCCGTCATCCAGAAGGAGGGGAATAACTCGAAGCGTACGTCCTACAAGGCGCAGTCCATGACGCTTGCCATTCAAGTGATACGTTTCAAAGGACTTGTCGCTAAGTACAGGGACATTCTGATTGACCTGCAGGATGCCGAAATCTTCAAGGTCAAGCAGTACTTAGACCAAATGGAGGAGATGCTCTCCGAGGTTAACATCTGTCTGGCCTCCATGAGAACCAAAATCAAGGCAAAGACCGATCCCACACAACGCAAGTTTCATGTGGAAAGCTCCTTCTACCTGGTACAGAAACAGCACAAGACCAAGGGACTCTGCGAGCGGTGGCGGGATCGCCTGGACCAGCTGACGAAGGCCAGGATGGACAAAACTGAGCAACTTACTGAGAATCGACAGCTGATCAATGTAAGGCCCATTACAAAAGAACTTTTACATTTTTCATTGCACTTCCATTCTCCGAGTAACGGGGATTTGATAGTCTGTTCTATAGCATTATCTATTCTAATCTCATATCCATGTTTTCACACAAACTCCCATCGAATTCTGATCGAATTTCGACTGAACTCGATGTGCATTTTTAGAAACCTGAAAAAATATTATACGCAGAAACATACAAGTGTAAGGAAGCTATAAACTCGGTGAGTAGGCAAACATATGAAGGATAAGTTAAATGCTAGTAAATATAAAACTTATCCTAGAAACAAAGCGGTCTAATTAAAATGGGATGTAAGAGGTGTGCATACCTTAGAAAGGTGACTAAGAATCGTCCAACAAAACTTTGTAAAGTGTGTAAAAAATGGGCTGATGATGAAAAGGCAAAAGCGGCAGGAAATAAGAAAACCAACAAAACGCCAGAAATGGTAGGACACTATTAAAAAGTCACAAAATAAATTAACACTATTATTGCAGGCGAAGTCGAAGAAATTAGAAGTACGCGTGCGTACGGATTCTGCTTCAGAAGAAGCTATAATTAAAATAGAGATAGAGGTGGGTTCGTACTAGTAGATCATCAGTATCATTAGTACTTATTATTAATTTTCTTAGCATGGTGGATTTACCGATGAAGAGGAAATTAGGTCATTGGAAATGGAATCGAGCTCAAAAGATGAGATTAAGGAGGTTAGTTGTTCCTTCATCCTGAAAAATCTCCTTAATTTTTGAAAGTTTTTTTTAGACTTCCCAGTTAAATCCCTGCATCGTTGCTGTTAAATCTCACGCAACGGCAGTAGTTAAGGTGAGTAAACAGGTCCTTGGACTGTAATAGAACTTACGTAAAGATAAATTCCTCAATGACAGGAGGAAAATGAGACTAGTCAAGACGAGGTGGACCACAAAGTAGACGCTTCCTTACAAAATTCGCTGAAATCCATCGACAGTAAAAATATGGCCTTGGCCTACTTGAAGGTCTTACAGGAGTACGTCATGTTAAATGACAACTATCGCGCCATTGGACTACTCACTGAAGTTGAAAAATCAGTCGTAAATCCGCCTCAGAACGAGGATTTCGATCTATGATCTTAATTGCGCCACAAAAATACAGTTTAGTTTTTACCTGTAATCTACAATCAAAATGTTGGTGTGTCCTGCCTTTGAGAGTCAAGACCCAAAATGTGTAAATAATTGTAATATGCGAAAAGAGTGTATAGAGTGTATTAACCAACAGGGCCCCATTAAAATGTGGTAAATAAACGTTAAGTGAAGCACTAGATATTATTTATACATACCAAACCAGTTTCAGCACAGACTAGGTGGTAATGCGATTTGTGTATTTCGGCATATTAAACCAGTTATAGCTGCTTTAGCGAGAGAATATTTACTCTCGATCCGAAAATAAATCCCATACCGCAAACGAATACCACCAGTCGGTTTAGTTCGCGAGAGAAAGAGCGGAATGTCTCTCTCAATGTTACGGTTTTTCCGCTCCGCCAAACGGAGGAGAGTCCAGATCTCTGCACTGTTCGGGCAGCATGTTCAGTCATTGATTTGCACTCGCTCTGGCAACTCTGAGCACGTGCGGCTGCACATATTTACTGTTTAATGTGCCTAAAAAACTGCTGTATATTTGTGACAAAGTGTACTCTATGCTTTAAGCTGTGCGACTGAGGTAAGTAAACAGCTCTTCTCTGTATAATAACTAATTCGTTTTACCTTCGTTCTTAAAGGAACATAATTTTATCGGTCACGTGAGGAGGGGCAGTGAGAGTGGGAGCGAGAGCACGCTAAGAGAGAGTGCAGAACCTGAAAGAGTAAGAGCGGGAGAGGAAATGTACTCTGACGTAAGTATACTTTCGTAGTGAGAAGTGAGAGTGCAATGCTTCGATTTCAAATTTGTTATCTCTGAGCTAGAATACGCGAGACTCATTTGCGAATAAGATGAGAACATGTTCGTAAATATACATACATATGTACATAAATATGTATGAATGATATATCGCATACAGATAATTTGAGTTCCCAAGGCTATGCACCCTCAGCATCAATAACATATGTAACTAAGCCTAGGAATCGGATTTTACACAGAAATAAACCATGAATCAATTACAGAACGCCCACGAAAACTCGAATGGATCGCATCGCATCCGGAACGTGCTGACTCTGGAGGAGCGCGTGGCTGCCATCCGACAGTACGACATTGTGCCCATGTACAGTAAGATTGCGAGGAACTTCAACTGCAGCTGGGAGCAAATCAAGAGCATTGTGTCCAATCGGGAAGCCATCCTGGAGTTCCACAAGGCCACCAATCGGCTGAGCCAGCCGGCCAATAAGGAAGCCGAGCTGCGCCGGCGCAAGCTGAACTTTCTGGGCCACTGCCTGTACGAGTACATCCAGAGGGCCCAGTTTTACCTCCACAGTGATGTGAACGAGGAGATGATCCGCAACCGTGCAATCGAGTTCCGGGACCTCATGCGAATCGAAGGTTTCGTGCCGAACAAACCGTGGATCAATCACTTCAAGGCCGCCTATAACATAACCCTGTCGAATCGTCAGATCACGATAGTCCGCCGACCACCACGATCTATGGACTTGAGGGACATAATGTCGTACTGTGGGCGACACACCTCGATGTCTTGCAGCTTAGCGCCCAGATCGCCGGAACCTACTCTCACTAGCAGTGATCGACCTCTTTATCGCACAAAGACATTGGTCACCACCTCTTGCCAAAATCAAGCCACCTCGGATGAAGTGCACCTGCGTAGAAAGCGAAAGTTAGCGTTCCTGGAGAAGTGCGTTTATGAGTATATCCAGCGATCACAGTTGGTTCGCCAGGGTCGTCTTGACCTAGACAATTTGCGCTTTGTGGCCATTAGTTTGAGGGACATCCTCAAGATCGACTCCTTCTTTCCCGACAAGGTGTGGTTGAAGCACTTTAAGAGTCGCTATAACTTTAATTTCACGGTGGGAGTTCAGGTGACGAACCGCCGCTTGCCGCTTTCCCTGGACCTACGAGATATAGTCAGTTATTGCGGCCGGAATGAACACAAGATCACGCTGGACCCCAAGAAGTCGCAGGAAGAACTGAGCCAGAGCAACAAGACAGACTTGGACCAATTCCCACAGGTGGAACCAAAACCCGAAGAATCTGAGCACGAAGAAGACGATGATTGCGTGGCCATTGAAGTGCCACCTGAGCTAATAGAAATAAAGGATGATGAGGATGAGCATAATGAGGATTTGCCAGAAAGGGCTACTAAACGAAAATCAGAAGAGAACAGCGGCCCAATGCCCTGTGGCTTGAAGATTCAGAAGATTCAATCGCTCAATGAGGCATTGCCTGAGGAGAATGCGGAACTACTGCCAGCCAATAGTCCCGGTCATTATTCAGAGACCAGCGATGAGGCAAATCTGCCGCGCTGCGTAGAGAGCTACAAGGACGCACTGCGTCTACTGAAGCCCCTGGAGGAATTCGTCCTAATGGAGGAGAACTATAGAGCCATTGGCCTGCTCACGCAGCTGGAGAAGATCTTTGAGTCAGCTGCGAAAAAGAGTGAGGAAATGGACAAATCCCTAGAATAAGTACCAAAGCAAAAAGGTGTGCCTTAGTTTATAAGTATATTTAGACCTTTGAGTACCCTCTGCAGGGTATAAGATAGGCTTTATGAAAACTGCGTTATTTTTTTTAGTTTCACTAAAAATGTGAATTTATTTGTAAGTGAACAAACAAGCGTAAACTAACTATTCGTATATCATATACAAGTTTCAAACTCGCATATAAAATGTATATTATTATTAAGTAATTGTTGCTGAATAACATGTTTCAAAACGAATCCGTTTACCCACCGTTCACTTAAATGGTAATAAGGATTGACATTGTCAAGGTGATGCACCCGAATAGCTGTTCTTAAGACGCTCATGGCACGGCTATCTGGGTCTTTGACCAGGTTTCCAAGCTATAAGGCAATTTTCCACTCGCCCCAGCGAGACCAACAATCAGCGCTAAAACTTTACGTTCGTCCTCTAAAACTTTACGCGATGTGGGATGAGACTGAACGAGTCCGAATGACCTGCAGCGAAGTTGAAGCTGAACGTGCGTGGAACAGAAGCTCCGGAAGTGGGCAGATGGAGAGGGAGCACCGTAGGTGCTACATCAATTCTAGATGGGAGTACAGCCGAAGGTGGGCGGCGAAGGGCGAAGTCCGAAGGGCTGAGGATATATGGGGGAAGCGGATGCCAGCAGCGCAGCATCCCGGTGAGGGACCTTGCGGTGCCAGAAGGTGGACACTCACAATCACACTCGCACCTTCAGATTGCAGAGCATATAAGTGCACTGAAAGAAACTTGTTGGTTTTGTTATATAGTATTTAATGTAAATGTAAATACCGGTTAGCTACTTTATGAGTTGTGAAGTTGCTAAGTCAAGACATGACGAAAATATATAGAAATTGTATTTAGTAGATTTTGTCGCAGTGTCGATTGAGGGCGCTACGATTACACAGCCGGGTCTATGGAGCGTTGGATACGCCACATCGCCATTGCTACATCGCCATCCGTTCCGGTTGCGGCAAAGTTTCGCCATACGATGGCAACCCTCCTGGGCAGCAGAAGCTGAAGCAGGAGCTTCAGGACTTTCGTTTCAAGGATTTCCGACCGACGTCGTCAGACTCGACTGACGGCGACGGCTTGAATATAGCACTCTTACAGGCGGAAAACCTACGAGTGTAGGGTTAGGTGCTCGGGGGGCTCCCCGATAACGGTAGAACGCGAAGAAGAAGCAACATCAATGCAAACACAACAACTTTGGCTCAGGTTACTGCCACACGGCTGCGCCCCACAACAAAATTGAAACCCCAGCGCGTTAAGAGCTCTGACATAAAACCCTGAAAGCGGAATTGCCGTTGAGGGATATACGACGAGCAAGAGGACAGACTATATATACCACTTTCAGCTCTTCAGCTCCCTCAACCTCAATCCTCGTCCTCATCCTCGTCGCCGTCCTCTTGTGCCGCTTCTTCTTTTTCCCTCGAGTAGCTGGGGTTCGGCATATATAGTACGGCATAGTACATATGCCAATCGCAGGACTGAGAGGATGTAAGGCCGAAGGGCATGTAAAATGTCCAATTGGGTACAGTTGACGTGGGTTTCGCCGGTCAGGGGCTTATGATGTTGCACAACTGTTTGTGATCGGTGGATGAATAAAAATTTAAAGGAAGGGACGTGCGAACCACCAAGTGTGTCATGATCCAAATTATGCCAATACCGAGGGTACTTCATCTCAGATATATGAGGTACACACATATTTCGTTGTATGAAACCTCGTAGCTTACCACAATTTCAATTGGAAGTTGCATAGATTTGAGTGCGCTTTTATTCCTTGGTCTTTATAAGAATATCTTAATACGTAGCATTTTATTAGGATTATAAATGTTTGAGCTCCGGGGCCTATTCTATTTATGGCGTTTATATAGCGCTGCTGGTGTAACTTTTTTATTGCGTCGGAATCATCGAGTCCCACTGGTTCCACGCGCTTTTCTCACCCACAAGGGTGGCTCATTGGGATTGGCGTGTCTAACTGCCATGCAGTGCTCCCCAAACTTTATGAAGGTAATTTTATCTTTTATATGTATATAGAAAACTTTTCATTGTCAAAACCAGGACAGCTGGGGAATATGGCTCTTTTGCTAATTTTAAAACGCTGCATAATACCCTTTATTTCTACACAAGGGACTCATTTTTCGATATCTAATGTTTCATTAGAAATGTTATGAAATTAAATAGGTGATTTACCTTTACTGTATTTTTATTTGTCACCTAACTCGATGAGTAATCTTTAGTAATCTTTAAAGATCGTTCGAAATGCCGGGGAAGTTGTCATGGAAAAGGAACAAGAGCCAATTACCTGGCTCATCATCATCGCCCCGATATCCATTAGCATCCTGTAAATGCATGCCATTTCATTTATTTACTTTGGCTGGCGGTTAGTTGCGTATATAGTATTGATTCTTTCATCATACCGAACTCACCCAATCGACCCCTTTAATCGCCAAACATACAAACGATGCCATAATCGTTTCTATTGTATGCCAAATACGAATGGCTCGCCAAAACTGTAGACCCCGGCTCAAGAGCGAATCTACGAATACCCGTTCATCTAGAGTGCAGATATATGTAGCTATATATATTTGTTTCGAGCGGAAAACGTGAGAACCGACTGTATGTCATGGCGATGGCGATGGTGGCGAAACAAGTCTGGTGCTCTAGTCTCTGGTTCTGCTACTCAGCTTTATACCCCGTACTTCTTATTTGGGTTGTCGGTGCGGCATAAGCCTCTTGGGCTTTGGAGGCTGCTGCAGACGATGACGACGATGAGGATGTGGATGATGATGATGATGGCCCTTGAGCCGAGACTCTGGAGGTTCTGACGATAATGACGATGGGCCCTCAGCTTTCTGTCATGCGCCGCTCTAACGTGGCGAGTTCGTTTCTTATACTCGCACATCGTCTTTCCTCGCTTCCTTGCCACACAGCCTTCGATAGATGGTTATCTATCTGTACTGTGCAGGAGATGACGAGCGGATTCGAACTAGGGTACCAAAGAGGGTATCCTTTCTGACGCCCTTTCCCTGCGAACATCCGAAAATATCCTTCAGGCTGACGGTTCCGACAACGACATGTATTGGATTTCATTTGTGTTAGCTTTTGGGTTGAACAAATCGATTTGCCATTTTTTTTTTATATTTTTTTTAAGTGAATTGTTCAGTTTTTGCGCATGTTTGCATTGCAAGAGATGACAAGCCCGAGGAATTACCTGGTGACTTCTTTGTATATGTATATGATACGGACTATCTTAATTACAATCCTAAATTTTTGTGTACAATTCTATTAATTACTACTTATACCGCCACTCTAAATTTTAATCTTTGTGCGAACTTACAGCCTTAAACTTTTATATATTATAATACATTGCATTACATAAAAAATATATTTAAATTCGCATATATTTTAAAGTCTCGCGTTCCGAACTGATTTTTCCAATATCCAGTTCCCACCACCACAGTGCAAATGGAGCGATATTACACCACCCATGTAGTTCAGGGCATAACACGAGATGTTAAACCCCGATATGGAAATGGCAATAAACTCGTAGTAGCGACGCCAATGAGCTCACATCATATGAACGGCGAGGGGGATCGGATTCGGAATCGGGATTGGGATTACCAACAGCAGAGGCGACTTCGCTAACAAGAGGGCGGTGCCATTGAATCGTGAATACGGCGAGGGAAGCGGGCAAGGGAACTGGCAACTGGAGTGGCAGGAGGCACAAAGGAAATTACTAGGAAAAATTCAGGTCCCTATGGTGCTTTTGGGTGCGACAGTCGTCGCATAGACACTCGCGAACTTACACACATACAGTCTCCTGCATATATAGCAAAAGATAATCAGGGAAGCCGACTGAACGACCGACGGACGCTGCTGGCGGACATCACATATAGATTATAGTGCGCACAATGGAGAACGAGCAGAAGATGGGGCGATACCAGCGGAGATATGCACATACCTTCGGTCGAGGGACCAAAACGGAGCACTGAGACCCAAACTGAACCTCCAACTGGCATGGCATCGGAATCCAGCGAGGAACAGGGGCCAAGGCCCGGACCTAATCAAAAAAGGTAATGGCAAATACTATCTCGGGTCGTGGCAGCGACTTCACAATGCTCACTCTGTCCCGAGGGATGAGGAGCTAGGTTCAATATACATAACCATAATAAATTCCATGGCTAAATCCCTGCATCTCTCCAGAAAAAGGTCATAATAGATGAGCTTAGTGGAGCTCAGGGCGAGTGGGCGCTCCTCCCACCTACAGTGGAGCAAAACTACTGAACTTACAATAATATGATATAACTGTTTTCTATATTCTATTTCGAGTATTAGAGCAGATTTGAATTTGAATCCATTTTTATCAATAATAAATATTCAAATTTTAAGAATTTTGTATCCATTTAAATTACAAATTATTGAATATTTTTCATTTTAATTTTATTTTTGTATGAAAGATTTGTAATAACTCTATCAATTTGCATATAAAATGAATACTTCAAGGAGCCAAACGGATCCTTAACTTAAAAGACTATTAAATCCAATGTCCCTCTAGTTAAAGAACATTCCTCCTGCGATTTATAGATGTTCGAATTCTTATACATCGCTGTGCCATTCAAAATGTGTGAGCTCGAGGGTGTGTGCTTGTAGGGTTCCTGGCTCATCGCAATCACTTCGGACTCGAATTCGGAGTCATGAAATGGCAAAAGGAAAGGTCATTTTCTTCGATGCTCCAGCTCGTTGTGTAAAGGTTGCCAAGGGCTTTTACCCCCTGCGACTGCCAGCGGCACCACCCCCCTCGCCTCCACTGCAAAAAAGCATTTGTAGAAAAGTTTCCTTGGCTGGTCAGCAGCGGATAGCTGCTGGAATATACTATAATAGAGTCGAGTCATCGTCAAGCATCGTCAAGAGCATCCGAGGAAGCGAAAACCCGGAGTCCCCAAGCGGCAGGCCACCCAGAACCCACCCATTAGGCACCACCCGCCGCAGAGGTTGATGCTGTGGTTTTATACCTTTTCCAATACTTTTCCTTATATATGTACATTGTACACACACCTAATATATACTAGCCGGATATATGCTATGTGTGCGATTTCCCACCACCGAAACAAAATCGCATCGAGATGGAAGGGAACCGACCGAAAAATACGAACCCAAACTGAGCGTTATCCATTTATATCTTCGAATTGTATTAACTCGAATCCATCAAACGCTTTCGTCAAAATGGTTTCAGCTCTGCCGACGTCGCTGCCGACGCCCAAGCTATTTAGTCCCAATCTCAAACCCAATCACCTGCCAAACCGGGCAGCGATACTTCAAGTTACAGCTACGAGTATATGTACAAGATACAGATACACATGGCCACGGCATCTCGGCTTCCCAGCATCTCTGAGATTTGTGTGTGTGTGTTTTGGCCAGGAATGGATTTTCAATACGTTCGCCTAAACTTTTATATACATATCACAGTTGCGGATGTGTGTCTCCAATGCCTATAATGCGAATGTCCCAAGAACCCGATTCCGACTTCAAACCAAGCAGCTCAGCATCACTACTCGCTTATATGGAGTATCCATAGGAAAACTTGTTTAAATTGGCCCGATGCCAAACAAAAACTAAATCTTACAAGACCCACAATTCGAGTGGACCAAAATATGGCCTTGGTTGAGAGATCCCTAGCCCGAGATACGTGGATCCCATAGATAGAGAATGAAAATCTTGGTCTAGTTATTCATAACTTAGGGATTAAGTTACTGAAGAACATTTTTCCGAAAGCGATCAAGAAGATCGATCACAAAAGTGTTTGGGTCCACCTTAATATTTGCCCTAACTCCGAATATTGTAGAATCGAAAAAGTCGATAATAGTACCCAAATATAGGTATAATTACCATCGTTTGTGTGCGGCCATACATCCCAACGATAGATATATCTGCCCCAGGCATATAGATACCGGAATTCCAAGCGAGTTTCGTCAGACCCATAACCGAAACCACTCATTCACCTCAAAAGAGATACAGATACACACGAACACGGCGAGATGGACGAGTTTGGGTAACAGGGAGGCAGTTTCCATGGCGAGCTCTACGTAAGCCCGAAAACCCGAAAAACCCATCAGAGAGCTATATACAGTACAAGCGCCCCAGACTGAAGCCGTAAACGCACCCCAAAGGTAGGACGAGATGACAGGTTGGGCTTCGGATTGAGATTCCGATTCGGATACAGGTTCGGCCGTTGGGTTCGGGCTGGATTCACAGTTCGGGTCTTCGGGCATATATCGCCGACGGCGGACGGACTAGACGCCCAACAACTGACGCCACCCCCGTTCAGTCTGGCGATTCCACGTTCAGTCGCCTGGTATTTGCTACTTTTGTTGTTGTCGCTCTGCCTGTTTGTTTTTCACGTCTTGCGCCAACGCCAGCGTCGACTGCGGCGCCCCTTGCGGAGCAGAGCTGATTGTCTGGCTATTTTGTGGCAATCCATTACAAGCCAGGTACAAAATCCTATGGGGAAAGGTTTTCAGAAAGTATGCTAAGTATGCTACCAAGGAAAACATGTATGATTACTGTAAGATTACATTGTGGCATAAATTGAGTATTAGTACAAACAATAATACAGATCTCTCTATTGAGCGGACACGCATAGTCGCGGACAACAGAAATGGTGTATTTAATACTATTAGGCGTACGTCGGAAGAAGCAACAAGAGCATCCCTATTGCGGCATAATGACGAACATTTAATTTGCCTTAGAGGATTCAGCTAGCACCACAACACTGTTGGCATCTCAGCTCGAGGGGTTCTTGGCATCGAGCCGTCCTTGCCGCCGTTTCTTTGCTTCTTCGGCCGCTGTTGCTGCGCTGCCTCTGCCTCTGCCGCTTCGCTGGCAGCGCCTTAGGTTTTTGGTTTGGCATGGCTTGTTTGGGATTAAATATTTCCTATAGATGGGAAAAACGAGTCGGTCGGGGTCGTTCGTCGAGTCGTGGCTGTTGGCTGTAGCTGTAGCGATGATGTTGTCGCTAGTTTCAGTTTCGTACACTCTGTGTTGAACGTTCGTTGGCGGCGGTTCACGCATCGCGTCCGCAGATTTTGCGCCGAGTTCCCGAGTGGTTCGAAATACCATAGATACCATACCATAGAGGCCTGGATTTATAGACACTGATTTGTGGATATATCTGAACGCATTTGCGTTACACGGAGACACTGGATGTGAGTGGAGTCCACTGTGCGGATGAGTGATATTCATGATTTAAGTAACTGCGATGTGTGCTTGTTTGGGTGGTGTAAACAAACGGGGTCCTGAGATTCAGTCGCGTCGCTGCCAACGCCTCTTTGTTATTGTTTTGGTGTGTTCGCAATTAAAAAAGCCGCATTTGCATGTGCGTTTGAGTTTGTTGTGAGCGTGCCTTTGAAAAAAACCCGCTTTTGTTTTTATTTGAGTTCCTTAGACGGCGCGGCGTCAGTGGGGTTTGTTTTGGTTTTCATTTTGCATTTGCCTTTTTGTTTTCGCTGCTTTTTGCGTGGGTGTGATAAGAGTACATTGCCCGCTGATTTGGCGCCAATTGAATAAACGTGCTTCTCGGGAGAGAGTCCTTGAATCGGCCAAGGACAATTGGCAATCGGAGTGGGCGTGCTGGTGGTCGGAAGTGGGTGCTCTTGGCTTAAATGGGGCATGACTAATAAGTAAAGCTGCTCGTTGAAAGCTATTTTATTGAATTAGCAGTAGTCCTGTGTATAATAAATGCTTAGTCGGATAAACGGTGTGCTTAAGATGGAATGGACATTACTACAATAGTAAACCACCTACTAAAAGCTACATTTCAAGATTTAGAACATTATTTTTCGAATAAACCACCACCTACACAATATACAAATATTAATTGTGTTATAACAGCAAAGCCAATCCCTTTCACTTAAATTCAACTACAATCTATTGTATTATACTGCCAGCTATTTGCCATCCATATCTCACTTAAATGACCTCATAGACATAAAATCGAGATACAAACAAACAGCGAATATGTGGCCAGCATAGACATAGTCTGTTTCTTTATTCCCATGAGTATATCTTCCCCCTCAAATCTGTAGGAACTCACAAACACAGACACACCACAGAAATCCGAAATTCGAATCATGGCATGCCATATAACATCCCATCCATTTATGCGCTGCTGCTAAACCTAAAGCAGCCCAAAAAGGTCCGACCAAACCAAACCACCTTGAGATATAAGATAAATAAGTTAACTCATGCCAAGCCGAAGCCCAAGAAAGACGAAAACCAATCGCAAAATTACCTGACATCGTGAACCGAACCGAGTGAAACCCAAAACTACCAGCTTAATCCCCAGTGCGGCGGAATTCGGGACGGGGAAATACTTACTTTTATATATAGAGTATACTTTGCTCTAGAGCATGGACGAAAGGGCGCGAGGCAGAAAGAAGGCATGGCATGTAGGTAGAACGTCTAAACGAACCAACCGAGCCAAAAAACCGAACCGAAAACCAAACTTCCTAGGCGAACAATGGCTGGAGATACTGCGATACCGAGATACAAAAGATATGTGGCCAACAAAGGGAACCTGGGTTCGTTTTGGGAACTGAAACTGCAATTGGGATTGGGGCTCAGACTCAGACTCAGACTCAGGCCCAGGCCCAGGCCCAGACCCGGAATGGAGCATCATCTTGATGGCTCCGATGATAATGACGCTGCACGAAATTTCACGAAGAAGAACCCAGGAGCTAAGGCAGCCCAATCGACATAGGCAGCCATTAGGGCGAATCTGTGGGAGGAGAGGGGGCGTCCGAATCGGAATCTGCAGGCTGGGAGAAGGTGCAGGAGGACCGGCACGGGGAATCCCCCCGGGGACTGGCGAGGGACAACTCTCGAGGCGATTAAGATAAAGTGCCAATCGATATAAGGGAAAGAAAGGCAAGAACTGAACGGGCGAACTGAACTGAGCGAGCTGAGATGTCGAGATACTCGTACTTGGAGCTACATCCACGTCTAACGTCCGCATTCGATGCTCTGTATATATGCACAGGCCCCGCCACAAATATAGTAGCGGCAAAAGGGCATATTTTGACATGCTCTACTCAATATATATAAGATCAAAAAATTATGTATATAATGTACAGTAATTGTAATCAAGATTTTCATTTTTCGAAACCCACCGCTATTGCCTTGGCCGCTGCTGTGGATATATAGCCATACTCAGAGTCTGAGCCATAGCCATACCCATGGCAATAGCCATAGCCATAGCCACAGCCTGGGCCATAGAGAGCGACATAAAAGGAAATATAAAACCATTTATAAAGCGAGTCAGTCAGGGAGATTTGAATTGGAATTGATGGTGTAGTGCACTCGACTGCGTCGTGGTGTGCGTGCGGATATACACACAGATACGCACATACACAGGGCCAAGACATAGACGAAGCGCAGTCGCGTTGTGTGTGTGTGTCAAGGTGCGAGCATAAGATATATCTTCAAGATGGAGAAGTGGAAGGGTTCTTAGGTTTGGGTTCCTTCGGTTCGACTGAGTTTGGATTTCTCGGGCAGTGAAACTTTGACGCTGGCAGCGCTGCTGCCAAGAAGTTTCCGGCACAAAAACTTTGCTCGAGCAGAGCGAACAGCTGCCCGAGGCACGACACAGGGACGGGAATCGAGTTGGAATCTGCCTGATAGAGCTATGGAACAGTGAGCAACCCCTAAGCTGGCCGAGAGATTAGGTTCGATTCCGTAAATCCATGTCAACAACTTGGGCAGCGCTTGGATGCGTGGTAACCACCAGACGTAATGTCGAATCCATCCCTTGGGACTGAGCCATTCGTATCTGTTAAATTCGCAGGAAATCTCTCGCACTCACTTCTCTAATGGGAGCCACAATTGATTGTATTTTATTATTAGCAAATCTATGTTGATCCTGGGATTAACCAGCCCTATTTCTTAGATATCACAATTAATTTAATCAATGCCATCCGTGCCTTCTTTACCTTTATATTTAACTTACTTAACTTATTAACTTACTCAAAAATATGGCTTTAAACCAAGATACGGCCTTAAATCCAAGAAATTAATCGGACATGCTTGTTAGATTAAGTCATCTCGATCTCCCAGGTTCTGTGTTAATCCAAAGACCGGCTCTGAGTCAGGCAGGTGGGTTCCGTTTTGTGACTCAGCCGAGGTGCACTGGTCTATATCTACTTCGCTACTCTTTGGGCGTACGAAAAGGGGCGCGACCAAAAGTCGTTCGAATTAGGAAGGCATCTCTGTGAATCTCCAGCGGTGTGTATCTGAGCGATACGAAATACAAGTCACAAGTGGGTGTGTGTTTGCTCCGATATGGTTTTCTAGCGGTATGGCTTTGGTTCTGGTTTTTCGGGGACTTTATTGATTTCCGAAGGCGTATGCAGCGCCTACAATTATAACTTGTATAGTTTTTGTAAGTGTGTGTATATGTATCTTTATCTTTTGGTTTTGTCTCTGTATCTTTAAATTCTCTAGAGTGGTCTTCCCATTGGCAGATGCTCTATAGAGGTTTCGAGGTTGTTCCTATATACTGTGATATACTTTTTTATGGTTATGTATTATTAGCTTGCCATTATTTCGATGACTCATGTCATCTGCTGTAAGTCCCAAGAGATAGACACTAGCTTGTTCGATGAATTCATTTTACATTTGTTTAGTTGTCCTTCATTGGTTTGTTGTAAATATCTGTTTTCTGGGAAAACACGATCTCAATCGGGGAATTTACTCGTGTTAATCATGGGGATCAGCACATTAATCTATTGTTGTTTGCCAAACTCGTATACGTTTAAAATTGAAATATGTAAATACAAAACTCCAATTGCATTGCAATATGGAAATCGTGGGCTCAATTGCACCAAGATAATTCAAATGCAGACACTTGTTGCAAAGTGCGACATGGAAAAGGGTCAAAGGACCTCATGCCCTAGCCCAGGCCTTGCCACACCTCCTTAACTTTGGTGGTAAATTGAAAACGCGGCCAAGAAGAAACACAAAAAATCGCAGATACTTAAATTGAAGTTAAATAGCCAGCTTACTAATGTGTGCAAACACTCTCTTGCAGATTCCAGTGGATTTGTTTTAATTTCATTTACATTTCGTGGCCTGGCGAAGCGTGAGCAACGCCAGCACTCCAGCATTTAAGATTCGGGGCCAACAGCAATTCGAGATGCCGACCATCCGGCGGTGCTGCATCATCGGATGCCTGTCCAATTCGCGTCAGCACCCGAGTATGCAGTTCTTTGCGTTTCCCCGGCCGGAGAACCCCTTCCACAAGCTGTGGAAGGAGGCGTGCCACGCCTCCCTAAGGCGAATTGTGCCCTTCAAGAAGCCGGTGGTGTGTGCCCTGCACTTTGACCCCAGTGTCCTGGGCGGCAGGCGACTGCAGTCGAATGCGCTGCCCACCCTGCGCTTGGAGGTTCCCTCCAACCTGGAGGCCGTTGAGCAGCAGGCCATGGTGGAGGAGATCGAGAGGAGCCGAAAGTGCGCCTACATCAATGCAGTGGTATACGAATGGCTAGTAAGGGCCAATATCAATCCCCAGCTGCGAGGTAGCATTACCCACGGAATGATCAAGGACAAGGCGGAGAATGCCCGACAGGTTATAGGGAGCACATCCTTTATAGCAGACAACCGCTGGTTAAACCGTTTCCGAGAGACTCATCTTCAAGGCTTTGCCCAAAAACTAGCCAGCAACCAGTTGAAGCCACTAGGATCCTCCCTGTGGATCCCGGACATCGTACAGGACCTAGCCCATCTCTTTCCGCCCGCGAGCGCTGAAAGAGTGGCCAAACTGGAGGAGATGCCCGAGCAGTACATGACCTACATGCAGCAGTACGGAGAATACGAAGAAGATGATGACAGTATGGATGTAAAGGAGCAGAGCTATCAGGAGCAACAGCAGCACTTTGCCCTCCAGCAGCAACATATGCAACAGCAGCAGCATCAAATGGGCCACCCATGGCCCCCGTTTCCAGGACATCCCGGACATCCTACTCCGCACCCCGGGTTCGCCAGCTTCAACGACTTTTATTTCGAGCGGCATCAGCAGCAAATGCAACAGCAACTCCAGCAGCAGCAGCAGATGCAGCAGTTTCCACCCACTATGCCACCTCAAAGGGAACCCTTTCAGCCCCAATTGCCGCCAAATGTTCCTCCACAGCGGGCCAGTCCCTTCCAGCCCGTTCAGTTGGCCAAGAGACCCAAAATGGAGTCACCCGATGACGACGAAGTGCAAGAGATTAACTCAGCGGTGACCTCACCACCATATCCACTAGCAGAATCAACCTTAACCAGCAAGCACAGTCGAAGTTCCAGTCCCAATGAGCAGAACAACAATAATAGCGGGGGAAGAGACAGTGCCAGCAGCAAGGAGAACGCCCCCAAGGGAGGCGGCGCAAGTGGCAAATCCACGCCTGCCCTCTCCTCCAAGGGAAAGGACTCACCTGCACCAGCTCGAGCTGCGTCCACCAAACCCGCCTCTGCTCCCGCCTCGCCGAAAAAGATCCCCAATGGATCCAGCTCCTCCGGCAGCCAAACTAATGGACACACAACCCCAGACTCCGAGGATAAGAAGGCTTTATGCATGCTGAAGGAGTTGGATAGCTACCACCAGGCCTTGGAGTACCTAAAACCGCTGGAGGACTTCGTGCTCTTCAAGGAGAACTTTCGGGCTATTGGCTTGCTGTCCCAATTGGAACTGGTGCTCCGAAAGGGGGACAAGGCCACACTGGTCGAGGGTTAAGAGTATCCTAATCGCGGACTAGGACAGCACAAAACACAAATGTGATGAACAGTGTACATATGTATCAAGTAGTATTATTGAATCGTACTACCGCCAAAACAGTTTTTTGGGTTAACAAAGAATCTCCACTCGCATAAAGCTGAACCTAATTATTTAATTTATTAATTACTCTAAGTACAATAAAATGGAATTTATAAAATATTATATACGTTTGTGTTTTCTTTACGTATTTAATACGGAAGATGGTTTTAAAATATCTGAACTCTTAAGAGAAAGCCGTAGTCCTTGATGTTGGCAGTTTTTTTTACATGAGTATGGCAACGCTGACTTAAAATCAGAGTGACCACAGTATTTACGGATTGCAATATTACTATTCAACTCATGACTCGGTCACACTTGGTCAATGTTTACTTCTTTTCTCCGATCAATCTGTAATTTTCGCGAACTAAAACGAAACAAATACCATACGCAACTGAATAAGGAAGAATAAAAGCCGCACAAATGTCGCTTCTGGAGCAATACGAACAGCAATACGCCACGTTAATAGCAGAAATAACGGCCCATATTGGACGCCTGCAGCAGCAAAACAACAATAGTGAGTGCGATGATTGTCCATGGATTGTCCATTGTGGTGATTACCATTTGTCCATTTACCCCAGGCGAGCGTCATGATTTGTGCAACAAGATCGACTCCAGTTTGCCCGAGGCTCAGGAATTGCTGGAGCAGATGGGTTTGGAGGTGAGGGAGCTGAATCCCGGACTGCGGAGCAGCTTCAACGGAAAGTTGCAGGTTGTCCAGGCGGAACTGAAACGCCTGCAGACGGAGTACAGGATGACCAAGGACAAACAGCGCTCCCAAGCTAACACATTTACCACTCTAGACTTTGGTGACAGCTATGAGGATGTGTCCATAAGCACAGATCAACGCCAACGCCTCTTGGACAACTCGGAAAGGATTGAACGGACGGGCAACAGGTTAACCGAAGGGTACAGAGTGGCCTTGGAGACGGAGCAAGTGGGCGCCCAGGTCCTAAATGATCTGCACCACCAAAGGGAAACTCTACAGGGAGCCAGGGCTCGACTTCGAGAAACCAACGCCGAGCTAGGAAGAGCTTCCCGCACTCTGAATACCATGATGTTAAGAGCCCTGCGAGAGAAGGTGGTCTTGTATGGAGTGGGTGTCTGCTTTGTGGTGGCCGTGGGCGTCAGTCTCTACCTGACCTTCGCACCCAGTTCCAGCAGCTCCGTTTCGTCGTAGTTATTTTAGCTAGCAAACCAATAGCCAATGATCTTAGCCCCAATTCAAATGGTATAGAAGCCTGTACATTCCAATTTCGTGAGTTGATTATTTATTGTTTAGCATATTTTATTTTTTCGAGATATTCTGTGGAAGAAAGCTGCAGGTTACGCACTAATCTATATACGAGAGGATGGGGTATTACGTGAATAAGAGTCGAAACTTAGTGTAGTTATCTGCGGTCAAGTGAGGAATTATCGTTGTCTATATATTTTGTTGTCCTTTTACCTTTAAGATTATTTTGACCTTCTTGTTAATCGATGGAATTCCTATTACTTTTTAATTCTTACCGCAGATTTCTAACCTATCCCTCGCGTATCCGCCATCCTAGCTTACGTGTACAAAGTTTAAGTGGTTAATGTTTGGCGCCTGGTTAATAGAAACTAATCGTACTACTCTATGACTCGAGTTCGCATTCGGGACGTATTTTTCGTAAAAATTCGAAATGAGCATGTATGTATCTAAATATCATAACATAGCCAAGAGCTATCAATAAATAAAGGAAACAGTAAAAATGCATCTCTGCATGAGCATTGAGCCTGGCGGGGATAACGCTTCCTAGCCGAACTCAATGTTCCCCAACTGCTAGCAGCCGCAGGAGGAGGCGTCCTCCTCGTTGGTCGCCGCACTGCTGCTCGAAGTGTCCACCTGGAAGCTCTTGTGTTCCAGTGCCTGCAGTTCCATTTTAGAGCGATTGGCATGGACCAGTTGCCTGGAGATGTCCCGGAACATCTCCTCCACACCGGCGCCGCTGCGACAGGAGGTCTTGTACGTGGCACTGATCAGTGAGTGGCACTGCTCGCAGAAGGCTTCCACTTCCTCGTCGCTGACTTCCGGCTCCCTGCCCTCCAGATCGCTCTTATTGCCGCAGATGAAGATCTTGGCATTCTCTGCATAGGTCACAATGTCCAGCAAGTGCTGCGACAGCGAGTGGAAGGAGGCGGCGTTGTCCAAAGCAAAGACCAGGATAACTCCCTCGGCGAACTTGTAGTACGAGGATGTGACCGAGGCCACACGCTCCATGCCACCGGTGTCCCAGAGTTGGAGCTGCCAAAGAAGACGGTGTATAAGTGTGTTACAATGCAATAAGTTGCAAGTCTGAAAAATTGTGGCTTTCGTCTAGACATTAAGCCAAAGAGCTTAAGGATTCAAATCTCAGCCATCGCGGCCTATTTAAGGTTCCCGAGCCCACCTTGATCTGCTTTTCATTCACACTGTATTCCCTATCGATGTGGTCCAATCCCAACGTGGATTTCCTGTCCGTATCCGTGACGAAGGTGTTGGTGGCGAAGCGCCGGAACAGGGAGCTCTTGCCCACTCCGTAGTCGCCGCAAAGGATCACCTTCTGTTTGGGTATGCGCATCGTGGCCATGGCTGTGATCGCTCGATTAATCCCAAATTAATCCAATTATGATATTATTTTGCACCTGCAGACACAAAGGCGACAACAACAGTGCGACAACAGCTGTTTGTGCAAAAACAACCAACATCGCAGAGTTGCCAGCCATTTGAACGCTATCGATGACCGATAATTCGAATTATCTCATCGAATTCAAATGGTCTTATCAGTTGAGATCCACATTTGGTTTTAGTTTAAGGGAAACCATTAATAATATATTATATTGTAAATCAGTCTTGAAAAAGGGATTATTTATACAGAATGTTATCGTTTTAACAATAGTTGTACCTAAATTTTTAACGGGGAATGCCATACCCTATCATAAGCAGATATTCAACATCATGTTAAAACTGAATACACAAATTCAAATATGATTATAATTCCTCCTCTAAATGATTGAAAGAACCAGATCGATAGAAGTTATCATTTTTGAAAAACTATTATCTGATGTCAAGTTCTGCTGATAGTGCTGTACCCGTTAAATAAGCCCGTGCGCTTGAGTATCACTTCCAGTTGAAAATGTCGATTTGGTTGGTAGCACTCCTGGCGTTGTTCGCCGCCTTGGCGCACGGTAAGAATCGTAAATCAAGCGCTATCTCTGAATAGAAATGTAGTAATCTTTAAATGAACAAATGGCAAATCCTAGGCAAACCCGGATATGGGCCCGGGGAGCAGGACTGGGGCTACGTAGATGTGCGTCCCGGTGCCCACATGTTCTACTGGCTGTACTACACCACCGCCAATGTTTCCAGCTATACCGAAAGACCATTAGCCATTTGGCTCCAAGGAGGTCCTGGTGCCTCTTCGACGGGGTATGGAAACTTTGAAGAACTTGGGCCCGTCGATTTGTACGGAGATTGGCGCAGCTGGACCTGGGTGAAGGACATGAATGTCCTCTTCATAGACAACCCCGTAGGCAGTGGTTTTAGCTACGTGGACAACACGGCCTATTACACGGCCACCAATAAGGAGATCGCTCTAGACTTGGTTGAGCTGATGAAGGGATTCTATACCCTGCACCCGGAGTTCGAGGAGGTGCCGCTGCATATATTCTGCGAAAGCTACGGTGGAAAGATGGCGCTAAAAGGTCTGAAATCTATTGAATGACAGTGAACGAATTGCTGGAGAAGACTCCTCTGAAGGTCGGCGTATTCTCCGGTGGCCTGGATTTGATTTGCGCCACACCGGGCACCGTCAACTGGATAGCCAAGCTAGACTGGAGCCGCAGGGACGAGTACCTGGCTGCTCCACGCAACGCCATCACGGTGGACCGCATCTTGGAAGGCTATCAAAAGACGGGCGGTAACTTCACCATGTTCTGGATCAACCGAAGTGGTCACATGGCTCCGGCGGACAACCCTGCGGCTATGAGTCATGTACTTCGAGAGTTTACTTCATTTGGGTAAATTCATTAAAATTGAATTATAATAAACTCAGTATGCAAGCCAGTTGTATACTATATGTGTCTAAAAATAGAGGATTGTTTTACTAAAAGTATAATGTAAGTCGTAATGGGTTATTTGCTCATAGGAGCTGGGGAAGTAATCATATTTTTTTGTCTGGTCTTTAAAAAGCAATGGCCGGAATTGATGCATATATGATTCTATGAATCTTTACTGAATCAATCAAAGAATGTTGATGATTTAAGAAGATACCTTAGTTATCTTTCACGCATGTCACGTAGGATGAACTGCATGTGAAACCGAAAAATAATAGGAAAAGCCCTCGGAAAACCCACTCAAGATAGCAAAGTGCAATCTTTGCGATGATTTTGGGGCTTCATAGGCTCTATCTCTATCTAAATATATGACACAAAGATTCGCCAAATCGGACAAGTGACAAGCACAGATTGACCAAAAAGCCGCGTCACCGTCCAGCGAAGGGCCATAAATACTCTGCAAACACAGTTCCCCTGCCCGCAGATTACGAATTCCAGGTGTGTCAGGTGCTGGCCGTTGCTATTTTACCTTCGATTTTTGGAAGCAACCAGCGATCAATTGGCGGTGGAACTGCCAAGTGTGCGGTTGTGTCTCGATCGGTGTCTCTTGGAGTTGGAAGTGAAACTGGTGCACCATGGCTGGACGCGCTATCATCGCTCTTTTGGCCCTACTGGGAATTGCCGGCTTGGGTTCTGTTGACGGTGAGAAGCGTGATTTGTATTCCAATGAGGGGTGCTAATCAGCGAGAAAGTGTTCCAAAACAAACGGTTATTTACGACTTGTAGAACAGGCCAATAGAACTATCAGTTACAGACTTGTTTACCTAATTTGATATCCGTAGTTTGAAATACATATGAATCGATTTGGGACAGATCTTATTAACATTGTAAAAAGATTCAGTGACCAACCGCTATGCGGTTTGTTTCCATGAGATGGCAAGACTTTATTAAGACAATACAATCAACTATCTATAACAATTAATCTTATCTAAGTGGCTACTCGTGCAGCCGTTTAATATACTTAAAGGCCAGATTACTGAATTGTTCCCCAGAAATCAGGGGCTATCATGAAAGTGCGTTTATGCGCTCATAAATTACAAAGTCAAAGAGTTAATAACTATTTAATCGAATGGTACATAATAGGTGCTGCATAGTGAAATTGACTTAAAACAAAGAGTGAAGAATCAAAAATATATATGAGCTATAATTCAATATATTACCAGCACGCAAGGGCTATGGACCCGGTGATCAGGATTGGGGATTTGTGGATGTCAGGACTGGCGCCCACATGTTCTACTGGCTGTACTACACCACCGCCAATGTCTCCAGTTACACGGAGCGCCCTCTGGCCATTTGGCTTCAAGGAGGTCCAGGTGCCTCCTCAACGGGATACGGAAACTTTGAGGAGTTGGGTCCTCTAAAGCTCGATGGCAGCTACCGCGACTGGACTTGGGTCAAGGACATGAACGTGATGTTCATCGACAACCCCGTGGGCAGTGGCTTCAGCTACGTGGATGGATCTTCCTACTACACGACCAACAACAAACAGATCGCCCTGGACCTCGTTGAGCTGATGAAGGGCTTCTACACGGACCACCCGGAATTCAAGACTGTGCCGCTACACATCTTCTGCGAGAGTTACGGCGGAAAGATGGCCCCGGAGTTCGCCTTGGAGTTGGAGTACGCCATCCAGCGAGGAGAGATCGAGAGCAACTTTGTTTCGGTGGCCTTGGGAGATCCCTGGACCTCGCCCATCGACTCTGTGCTCTCTTGGGCTCCCTTCCTGCTGCAGTTGGGAATCGTCGATCAGGATGGGCATGACAAGATTGAAGCTTCTGCGCTGAAGACTAAGGACTATGTTGACCGCGAGAAGTGGACACTGGCCACTTTGCAGTGGAGCTCCACCCAGTCGGTGGTGCTGCGCGAGTCCAAGGGAGTGGACTTCTATAACGTGGAGACTCCAACCCTGGGTGATCAGTACAGGTTGATGTCCAGAGCTGCCATGACCCCGGAGGGTAAGATCCGTTGCGTAATTTATCGAGCTGATACTCACCAACCACTTATCCAGAGATCATGTATCGCACCCTCGTGAAATTCGACGTGGATGAGGACCGTGACAAGTTGCTGGAGGATCTAATGCTTGGACCCGTGACTGAGGCCCTCGGAATCAACACCGGAGTGAAGTGGGGCGCCCAGAGCGGCACCACCTTCACCAAGCTGATGGGCGATTTCATGAAGCCAGCTGTGGATATTGGTATGTGTCAACAGTCTGCATGCTACCTGAAATTATAGCCTTATGACACTTTTAGTGGGTGAACTGCTGAGCAACACCACCGTAAAAGTGGGTGTGTTCTCCGGAGGACTGGACCTGATTTGTGCCACTCCGGGTGCCGTCAACTGGATCGAGGCCATGGAATGGTCCTCCAAGCCCTCTTACCAGGTTGCTCCGCGCGTGGGAATCACCGTGGATCGAGTTCTCGAGGGTTACGAGAAGACCTATGGCAACTTTAGCATGTTTTGGGTCAACCGGGCTGGTCACATGGTTCCTGCCGATAATCCCGCGGCCATGTCGCACATCCTGCGACACTTCACCAAATTCGGCTAAACGAATTAGCTGGAGAAAAGCTTAAAATAAAGATTATATTCGAAATGTATGGACTCGTGTAAATTATTGGGGTTGTTTTGTCTACAATTGGTGGTGGACTTACTTTTGATTAATTTAAATCAAATATTGATTATAATTCGCAAAAACTTGATAGTTACATTTGAGATCCTGTGAAATCAATTCATTCTTAAACTGAAAACAACAAATGTTCCCTTTAATCTCACTCCACTTAAAAAGCGATCGCCTGCAGAGTTGCCACATGGCGAGAGTAACAGTAAAGTTGTCGCATGCGCAGTTGCACCCTCTCAGCTGCTCACACGCACACACACTCTGGCACACGCCGACTTCCCTTCCGTTCTAGTTGCCCACGTTGCGCATGCGAGAGCGAGAGAGGGAGCGAGCAGAGAATGAAAAACTGCGCGAGATAACGCGGCAGCTATTTTTGTATGGGTCGTCGTCTAGTTCGCACGGACATCGGAAAATACGCAAGGTGCAGTGCACGGCCAGTTGGAAAATCACAATCAGCTTACAAATCAAGTGCCTAGGAAGAGAAAACAAAAGCGAATAGAGCCAAAGCACATGAAAAGGCCAAAGAAAAGCGAGAAAAGCAATGACGAAACGATTTGACAGTCAACGCGCATAATCGTAGCCATCGCACACACACAGCCGCACGGACACACACACACCGGCGGGCGGCAGTGTGAGTGAGAGAGCAGAAAGGGTGCAAGGGGCGGGCGAAATTGAGTGGGCGCAGCAGCAGCAACAACAAAAGCAAACAAGACGAAAACAAACGGCAATTGCCGTGTAAATTGCACGGAAAGTAAAAACAATGCGGATACGGGAAAAACGCAAGTTGCAGAGGGAGCTGAGGGTGGAGAAGCGCGGGGAGAGGGAGAAAAAGGAGCACAAGGAGGCCTCCAAGACGCAGGACAACAACAACAAGGCGAAGGTAAGTGGCCACAGTCAAGCCTCGCAAAGTGTTTCCACCCCATATCACTCCTCAAAGAACACGAGTGTAAATGACTTGATCTAGGCGTTTTATTTTATTTATATTCCATGAAATGTCGCCTCTTTTAACTGTTGCTTTTCTTAACAGAACTAAATATGCAATAACGAAAGCATATGTTGTTTTGAGGACATTTTTAATGTTCAGAGGGAGCACTGTATCCCTACATTCATGGTGGCATTACTTTGCACGATTTCAACTGTTACAATAAAACGCGGTAATAACAGCACTCTTTTTTCCCTTCGTCGCTAGGCCACTGACACGGAGGTTCTCACACCAGCTCCTGCGCCTGCGCCTGCTCCACCAGCAGCACCCACTTCGACTGCATCACCCACACCCAGTAGCACGCACACCCCCAGCTTGCCGGCCGCCGAGAAGGTGGCCTTCGACAATCGCATCAAACGCAAGAATGTCCTGGCCCTCAACGAAAAGGTGGCTGCTCTGCGGGAATACGATCGGCTGCCGGTTTATAAGCACGTGGGCCGGCTGTTTAACTGCAGCCCAGATCAGATCAAGCGGATCGTGCAGCAGCGCGCGGAGATTCTGAACGCGTGGGATCAGCGAACTCGCAGGAGCCAGGACGCCAAGACCATGGAGACGAAGACCGTCAGGGTCTCGATGTTGGGCAAGGCCGTGTACGATTGGATACGCCGCATGATGTACTACAAGGACTTCATCATCTCCGACGGACTCATCCAGAAGATGGCGCTGCAGTTCAAGAGCTCCATGAATCTGGCACATTTCTTTCCGCACCAGGAGTGGTGCGACAAGTTCCGACGCACCTACAACATCCAACACAGCGACACCAAACTGCTGAAGATAGGCTACACGCAGGGCTACTCGGTGCAGATCAAGGACATCGTCAAGGACGTCATGTCGGAAAGCATGCCAGAAAGTGGGTCTCGGAACGACGAGGAGGGCGAAGAAGAGGTCAGCTTGGGCAGCCCGCTGAGCAGCCATCCCCGCAGCTGTGCAGAAGACGAGGATGACGAGGTGGATGTCGACGGTGGCGGTGTTAGCGGCGAGGATGATCTGGAGGAGGAGCCTGATGTCAAGCCCTCACTAAGCGAACTGAATTTTGCCAGGGCTCTGAAGCCCTTGCCGCCTCTAGTTAGACTGCCCCTCCAAGCTAACACACCGCCAGGCACCTCTCAAAAAGTTCTCCTGGCCACACCCATTGTTCCGACGCAAGCGGGCGGACAGCCCATGACCATGACCATCATACCACTGGCCACGCTCGCTCAGAGCATCACCAAAATTCCTGCCCCACAGCAGCAGGACAAAGGACCGGTGGTACCGCCGCCCAAACTAGAGATTAAGCAGGAAAAGGAAATCAAAGTGGAGCCCAAGGACCCGGAAGAGCTCTCGGCAAAGCAGCCGGAGGCGGAGCTCCAGGAGAACAATGACCGAGCACAAAGGGAAAAGGATCTTGAAATTCCGCCTACAGTGCACATAAAAGTGGAGCCAGAGGCTGAGCTGGAATCGGAACTGGACCAAGATCCAGCGGATCTCGATGAAGACGCGAACAATGGTCGCTCCAGTGTCACCTCGCTGGCCGAGGTTCTGGCGGCCAATGTGGAGGACGAGATGGAGTACATCGAGCAGATGCGGCAGCGAAAGGTGAGTTCGCCTGCGGCCGTCGAAAAGTCGCTGAATCCTCGCCAGGGCAGCAAACGTCGCCATGAGTCCGCCCAAGATGATAACAACAATGGGGGATCCGGCCAAGAATGTGGGTCCAGTGTCATCAGTTGCGCCGATGCACGCAAGTACCTAAAGCTCCTCGAGGAGTTCGCTCTGTACAAGGAGAACTACCGGCTGATTGGGCTGATCACACGAGCCGATGAAGTGATGCGCGAAATGGATGACAATGTGCCGTAGAATGCTCCAAACGGTGAGCGCTACATGGAGGAGAACGAACAGGAGGAGGAATAGCTGCAGCCAAAGAGCGTAACCTTTGCAAACTGATGCATCTAGAAGATGCACATCGGTCGGATGCAATCAATCATTAGGTCTAAGGTGAACATAATTTGTATTCGAACCAAATAAACACAATCAAAACAAGATTCTAATGAGTAAATTTGCTGTAGTTTTAAGTATTGTAATGAATGAGCTAATGATATTTATTACGAGGTGAATTGTCAATTGCTCTTTTGGGACTATTTCATCTACATTTCGTATTTCCTGCCTTGATGCTCTGGTTTTTACTCCTGGTATAAGTGTGCCCGACTGTAACCCTAATATTTTGACCTGCGTCGTATGTTATTACAGCTACATGTTTCCACACATTCACGCCAGAACAAAAAGTCGGCTAAATATACGCGCTGATTGCTTTTTTTTTCGAAGAGCGCATGTCTGCCCTTAGTTGAGCTTCTTCTTCTTTTTTCGCCGGGCGGGAGGTCACCCACTACCGCTACTCACACACACACACAAGCGAACCAGAAGAGAGAAAGAGACAAAGCACACGTAAATGAAAATAACGGAACAACGAGGTCAATCATTGAATTCAATCTTGTTAAAGAGAGAATTTCCCTGCTTCAGAGTGTATTTTAAATATGTCCCCGATCAGTGTGAAATTTTGGAGAGCGAGTTAAAAATAAAATCAGATTTAGCTGATTTCCTTATGCCGACAATCTTGATTGCGGCTAAAACGGGCAAGTGCGCAGGTCTGCCCTTAGTTGAAGTCCGAATGTGTGCTGCTTTCCTCTCTCGCACACACATGCATCTAAATTGCGGCGGAGCTGTAAGTCATTGTTTGTAAATACTCCATACAATTAAATCCAATACAATAAAAAACGAACTAATTTCGGATTCTGTTTCGTTTTTGTTTTAAAGTTGTATGTGGGAATAAAATGATTTATTGCGCATTTCCACACGCACACATGCACATGCCCATCGGGTCAGTCGGCTAATCAATCACTCAATCGAGACACATGCACACACACCCGTCCGTTTCGGCTCTACATCAATTCAGTTTGTGATTGTCGCTTGAGGAGAGCATAACGCCGGTCGCCAGGTAGTGGGAATAAGTTTATACATATATGGACATCCAGATCCAGAGCAACTACAGAAATCAGTGGGAGTATGTAAAGTGTTTACCAACACTAGACGCTAGAAGTGGCAACTCTGGCCAACTGTAATCAACAACAGCTGATTGCCTTGGACAACAGAAAAGGTAAATGTTTATGTTTACATGCCAATATGTCAATTAAATGTGTCTTTCTAAATGCCTTGCTGGAAGATGGCAGCTGCACTGCCAGATCGGTTTAGTGCGGGCAAACGGCAGTTCTGGCGCGAGTTTCTGGCTCTTTATCAGGGAATGCCGGAGCTTTGGGACGTCCACCACCTCAATTACCGGAACAAGGAGCTGCGGAACCGGGCGTACGAGTTGCTGGAGAGGAAACTACGGGAGATACAGCCGAACGCTACGCGCTCAGAAGTGGGCAGGCGCATCAACATATTTCGCACCAATTACAGGCGGGAGCAGATGCGAATCCTCAAACAGAAGGAGCTGGGGCTGCACTCCGACCTCTGTAAGCCGACGCTCTGGTTCTACGACTACATGGGCTTTCTCCTGACCCAGGAGACCTTCCAGCACAGGACCAGAAAAGGTCGGGGCGGCAGACAAAAGCCCGATTTTCGCAGGGAAAAGGATGTAAGAACGCAATTTTCAATGATTGAATGATTCTTCAACAAATAAATAATGTATCTCTTAGGACAAATACACCTTGAAAAATCCAGATCTCAACACGGAAAGCGTTTGTGATTGGCCGATCAAGGATGACAACGCTTTCAACTACCAATCCGAACCCACTGCCCCGCAATCCGAGGAGGGTTCCCTGCTCAGTCCAAAATTGGAGATCATAGAGGCGGAAGAAGGGCAGTGTGAAGTCAAAGACGAAAATTGTTTGGGAAATTCATTGGAAACAAAGGAACCCACTTCCTCGATTCAAACAGATCCAGAGAACGAACGAGGAACTGCACCCATGCAACTCAGCGAGTCCTCCGAAGTACTGGCCAGATCCTGGGCTATCCAGTACGAGGAAATGTCCCCCACGCAACGGATTCTAGCACGAAAGGCCATAGCAGACATCCTGTTTGAGGGATGCATGGGCAACCTGCGAGTAAACCGCGGCGAACAACAGAGCACCGTCTCAAATCATTTCTAAACCAAAGATTACTACTATTACGTCATTGGATATTCCTGCATTTGTCACTCTACGACTTATTGAGCATCTCATTGAAGATTTCGAAAACACAGAACTAAGCATACTGCTCTAAAGAAAGTTCGAAACCACTCAGGCCATAATATGATGAACGAGGCATTGCAAACTATAGAACTAGAATTTAAGAACTAAAGAACTACAAGTACAATTAAGAATACAGTTTGAATATATCAACAAAACAGCATATAAATGTCTCTTTGTACAAAAAATTTCATCCTCGCATTTAAATTTCCCGCCCAAACGCAACAGGGTTGGAAATCGACTTCCAGACAAACGAAGCAATAAATGTAGAGATGAGTCTTTTGTTGTGCGAACACGAACACCCAATGTGGTAATAATTTATTGTAATATTATTTACAATATATGGAACTCGGTTTTAAAATGTCCTTGCATTTTATTTTTACGTTATATTTTAGATGTGTCTCTTTAAGTTTTAGGTATGTTTGGTTCTTGTTTACCCGAGCTATCGGGTGTACAATCCACCATATAATTGTCACGCACACATCTCTCCTCCTCTAATATTATTTTTCTAACGTATCTGGTTAAAGTGGATAAAATAAGTTTAGGCGTTACCTGAATTCGGTCAAGTGCTGAGCAGGCGCTGTTTCTTAAAAAGCATTTGCGCCTTCGATTTTGAAGGAGTAAACATCGTAGGCCATAAACTATGCGATCTGTGGTAAGTGGTATGTCAATGTTCTATACTCAGCTACATTCTACATTCCACTTAGACTTCTAAAGACGGACCTTGAAAACACAGTAAGACTTCTTAGGATCCCCATTGCATTCCTGGCGAAGCTACAAAACGATAATAGATAATAATATCAATATCTGTGATGCAGCAATTGCAATTCTCTCCTAATTTACCAAAAACTATCAATAATGCAAAGGTGCAGTGAACTGGGCAAGAATTTAGAGTGAGTAGCAGTCACTATTACTTGTTAACATTCTACACATCACGAATCATCAATTCAATTCAATCGCAGGACCTGGCAGCTCTTACTTCGCTTTGATCGGAACAACCTGAAGGTGAAGAAGGGCCCAAACGGTCACTATTTGGATAGCGAATGTCGGGATGAGCTGCGCAAGTCGATACCTGCGAAGTCATTCGAGGAACGGATGAGCAGGGTAGCTAAATCGCTGAAACGGCTGGACGAGGTGAACGATATTGGGAGCCCTGAAGCGAAATCTCAGCAGGACAACGAAAAGCAATCCGAGTTACCAGCTAAGAACCAAGCGAAACGGAAAGTTCTAGCTAACCCATCAGTTGTGGACCTTTGCAGCGATGAAGAAGATGAGAAATCAGTTGTTCGCTTTCTTGATAAGGAGACCCTGGACGCCGAATCAGTTATCTTCAATTCCTCGCTTATGGTCCTTGACGAGGAGCTGGGCGAGGTCAATCTGAAGGACTATGCTGATCACCTCGATGGAAAATTGGATGAAGCGTCTTTGAGGAAGCGAAATCTCCGGGAGGAGGATAACACATCTCTTAACGCCAATAAACAGACATCGATAAAAGAGTTCCTGACTCCCAAAAAATCGAAGCAAGACCAAACTGCATCTTTTGCCTCCCGGCACTGTTTGAAAACGTATGTCAGACGACCAAAGATATCAAGTAATACAAGTGGCGAATCAGGCGGCCATGTACTTAGAGAACTAAACGTCACAGATGGTATCACATATAACATCTCCTTCAAGGAGAAATCATCCGACCTCATAGTAATGGTTGACCAAGAATTCGCGGCTATCAATGAAGAAACCCGCGAATTTTTTATAATTAAGAATCGAAAACCGAAAACCCCAACAGATGGGGAGCCTAACCAAAGTGATATCAAGAAAGATGTATCAAATTCCGTCGCTTTGATCGAGAAAGATGATTCACCCTGTGATTCCTTAGCAAGCTTAGAAATTAATGTTCAAAGTAAGTCTCACCCAGAAGTGGCTTCTGAAATTCATGGAGAAGCGAAGAAAAATATAAACATATTGATCGAATCACCAAAGAAAGTAGGAGCCAAGGACATTCCGCTCCCGAAGGGCATACTTTCAACTGACCAAGAGGCTCATAAAGAAAATAACCCGAATACGGGTATAACACCAGAAGTTCCTCCCCAATCCCCAATAAATGCGAACCGATTTCGTAGTGACCTGGTTTCCATCCCAGAGAACATGATTTGGGTTCGCACTGACCTCTTGCAGGAGCAAGTGGATCGTGCACCTGACAATGAGTTATTGAAGACAGCTGGCCCGTCTGATCCTTCCAAGGCACTGAGAACTGGTGAAAAGCGAAGGTTGTCACCGCAACCGTCAGGAAAACAGTGCAATAGTCACGGGCAGACGAAAAGGACAGCCGTGGATGGCTATAATCCCACATCAGTGGCAGCGTCTACATGTTCACCGAATATTCCGAAGGACGCTGCACCAGCATTTAACTACAGCTATCAAGTAAATAGCCCACCACCACCCGCTGCAGCCACATCATCCAGCTATCCGGCGACTGTTCCCTATAATGCTTCTCCAGTTTCCACTTCCCAACCCTCTGGTCTGCTGCCCACACCAGTATTAAACGGCGGATATTCCCGGCCTATCTCTTCTACTGTAATCAACTCCCGCTATCCAGTGGATCCGCGACCAGCCAATTCGTATTGGTGCCTTCCCGCTAATCCGGTGGTTACTCCGGCCAGTACCACGCCTATTTATCAGTCAACTCGACCACCAGCTCCGACCACCAGCTCCAGTTACCAAAGACAAAACCCTGTGCGTGCTGTATGGGCTAGTAATTATCAAACAATATTGCCAAAAATTCCATTACTAGAGACGCCACCCCCAAATATTCCTGGGCGTCCTGTTCCCTCAGCTGCAATTAATAATGCGCCTACAGGATGCAATCCTCGCACCGACTTGACCAACATCATGGACATGCTAGAACAGGTGAAGATGTTTGCCTACGGTCAAGAAAATACGGAGGCTTTCCACCTAATCAACCAGCTACGCCACAGTCTTCAGACGGGAGGCGCACCTAGATTCCAAGCTCCCCGGCGAAATGTTTGAGAATTGAACCACACTGCAAACGACGACCTCATCTCGAATATTTGTTTCTTGCCTAGGTTTAGGCCTTTGTTAAATACGCAATTATAATTTTGATAGAAAATATCAATAAAATCATAGTAATACAATATTACGAATTCTGGCAGCTGAAAAGTTTTATATGTTTACTGGCACTAATAGGGACTTACAATGATGTATTGTTTTTTTTTTTTCAATCCTGAGAGAAGTGGACTTGTGAATGAGTCAAACATCTGTGGTCAGTAGTGCTGCATCTGCAGCCCATTACACTCATCTGATGATGAGCTTACTCCCCTTCATGGAAGATACTACTCCACCTTGTGTTGGGTATACCGCACCTGACTTAAGCCTACAGCTGCACTGGAACTGATAAATCTTAATTTAATGTATAACAAATAAGTTCAGCAATTAAGTTTCCATACAAGTTACTAAGCTCCAAGTAACAGGACTCATTCTGCAAATTAAATTATTCTGCCTGATTTCCTGGGAAGAATTAACCACTATATCCGTGACCGCTGCTGTAGGCCCGCAATTAAGCTAGACAAGGACAGGGAAGAATTCAAATCACTGCAAAATGCCGATTGGGCCTGGTTCCGATGGCTCTGAGCTGTTGTAGCACTTTGCACCTGTCGTCCGCCCAGCGCAAGTGAAAAATCAAGCGCAGCTTTAATTGATACAACAACCGCAGTGGAAACCCAGTTCTGGGCGAGATGGGGTGATGGGATGCTGGCATTCTGGGCAGCAGTTGCAGTTGCACGTGTTGCCCGCAAACTAGTCGCGGCAAAAATGCTGTAAAAAATGCAAGGCAGCTGCCGCTAAAAAGCGGGGGGCTCATGGGCCACGATGCTTGGGACCCCACAATCGAAAGAATCAGAAGGGAAAAGCGCCCTTCGAGGGGCCGAGTCCTAAATGGGCATTGAAATTAAATGCAGCTGCTTTATTGACGCTGCAGCTTGGTTCGGCATCATCGTGTATATAGAGATGCCTACTTGGCCGTTTCCACATTTATCTATGATTCAATAATATCTATAAGCTATACCATTTCACTTACTTCTTGTGTGTAGTTTTGAATATTTAATTATTTAAGGAAGAGGAATGCGCCCCAAGATCATATAAGGGAATTATGTACGGAATAATTTAGTTTAGCTTAAAATATAGTTAATTAATATAACTTGTATTGAGTGTTTTAATAACCAAATGCCATTTTAATTAGTATAGAAACACACTTAATTGTTAAGTATATTTCGAGTCATCTCTGAATGGATAGGATGCGATAAGCGTTGGAGCGGATGGGGAGGCCTGACCTGGCCAAAACCGTGAATATGCAACAAACGCTGCCCCAGTGGGCGTGCGGTGGGCGTGGCAGTGCAGAAACGGAGTAAAATACCCGCGGTGGTCGCCGATTTTCTCCACTTGGTGGGCGCCAGCAATCTGCAACAGCAGCAATCTGCAGCAAAAACATCAACGGCAAAACTCTGCAGCAGCAACAGGCACACAAACAATGTGCAACACGGCGCCTTTGCCTTTTTGGGACATTTAATGGGAGTTGCCGTTGCCTTTTTTGGTGCAACGAAATCAAGCAACAAAAATCTTTTTATCGCTCGATGCTTCTCAGTTCTTCCCCTTCGGATGATGATGATATCGTTTGTTTGTTTGTTTGTTGCCCGTTTGTTGGTTTATTCGCCAGCCAATGCAGTTGCATTAAAGTAAACGCTTTTTGAAGTGCCTATCTGGGCGAAAGGAGCCGCATTTGGGCCTTAACAGCGGCTCAAATGATCGCAATTTGGCCAAAACCAGCGCCCAGCCCTCTGGAAATGATTCGATTATGAATTCGACTGCATCAAGATAATCGGTAGATATATAACATCATCAGTTGGCCAGCTCAAGCGTAAAAGCACTTGGATATATGACTACTTTTTCCAAATTAGTCGTGCTTATTACATCTGTATTTCCAGACAGCCTTTTGTCGCGCCCTAAAGTGGGTAAACAGTGGAACATTAACTAATGGCAGTTCCCACACACTGCGGCACGCGTCGGATACGAAAACCACCCCGTAATCAGAGGCGCATCCAGCGGATTGCAGGTGCGACCACAGTCCGAGGTGGCGGTCACATAGGGGTGGGAACTCCATTAGATCTGGGCTCTGGACAGTCGGTTGCTTCTCAGCGCGTCGCGAGAATCGGGAATCCGGAGAGTCACACGAGAACCGAAACAGTTGCTCATGTTGGGAATGGAAATGAAGTGGGAATGGGAAATCGCGCCCAGAGTGAGGGTGGGATTCTTGTGTCGTGTGAACTTTGGCGAGGAATTATTTGCCCACCAACAAGAGGAAGATTCTCCAGAGCATAGGAACCCGGTGCGGGGACCAGGAGAAGTGCTCGAATTCAAATTAAGTTGGAGCAGATATTCTCAGGAGGTGTGTCTGACTTAATGTGGGAAACAGACCCAGAATGCGACTGGGAATGGGTATGGGAAGAATTCCTCAAATTTTCGGGCTCCTCTCGGTCTGCGCTGGCCAGCAATTACACGATCAAAAATTCTCCTCGCACTTTTTGCCGCATTTTCAATTCGGAAATGTCTCAGGTGCTGGTTCGCATGACTGAAGTGTGGGACTGAGAACTGATTCGGATGGGTATGAGCACATATAGATTTGCTATCCTGCCTGCATCTTAATGAATTGCCGGCCATTTGGTGCCGCGCTGCTAAACGAGCATTACCTATTAAGCCCAGGCCATGAGCCCCATAAAAGTTGACAAGAGCAGCTGGAAATTCAGAAATCCACAGCCAGAATTTCGCGTTAATGATGGGACAACCGAAAAAAGGATACGGCGCCTTTTGATTCTCGGCATATTTTCTGCTCAGCACGGCGTCGATTGTTCCTTTTTTTTTTTGATTTTTTGGCCGAAACTTTTATGAGCGAATGCGTAAGCCGAAAAGTGGAGCTTTCGACGACACCTTTTAAGCGCGCCAATCGAATCAGTGTTTTAACACGAGAATACCATTTCCAAAACGAGCTAATTAACGACTCCCGAAATAAAAAATATAAATAACAATATATAAAAAGACAGCCCGAAATTCTACGAATACCCCGCGGGCAGCTGCAAACGGAGAATTGGGCAAATGGAATTCATATTCGTTTGATTCCATTTCGCCATCCTGCGAAAGTGAAACCGCAGCAGGTGATCGCCATCATCATTTTTTGCCAACAAGTTTTGGCAATTTGAAAATCTCTGCGCTAATTACTGACGACTGGACTTGGGAATCGGGCACATGCAGCTGCCTGGGAATCGGACTCCGGATTGGGAACGAAACTGGGACCCAACCAGGGACCTTGTTGCCTAATTGAACCCATCAATTCGGAGTTAATGAAGTGGCAGCCGGTCCAGAAAATGTCGCTGGGCATTTTCAGCTCCAGCGACACTGCAATTCATGAGGCATCTCTCTTTTTCGGCCGATAACGGGGCATAAAACACATTCGCCAACTGGGAGGAGAGCTTCCTGTACAGCAGCCACTGGCTACCGTGGCGGCCTTTTAATTAGCTGGTTAATTGGCCATGAGCCATCGCCATCCCCATCCCCATCCACCCATCCACCATCCACTCCATTCGCCTCAGCCCCTCGATTTTGCAACATCATTAATAACTGAGATAGCCAGATTTTCTTTGGCCAACTGCCGTTTGTCATAGATAAATTTACAGAGAAAAAAAACAGGGCCTTTGATGATCACTAAGCACACAAAAAGCACAACTTGTTGAATTAACATATCATCTATTCGAACTAAGATATTCTTCGCGTGCATGTGGAATCTGCAGTCGCAGCTAGGAGGCTGTTTTATGGGAGGAGAGCCTCTATCGACGGCGCAGTGACAAATGATATGTTGACAACAGCCAACAGGTAGTTGCAAAATTTTGACTTTTGCTTATCGTCGAGGTGCGAGACATTATACGTGCATAAATGTGCAGAAGGAGGAGGACGGTGAATGGAGGCTGCTGACTGAGAGCCCCGTCTGCCACAGCTTCATTTGCGAAATCTCCCGTTTACGATGATCATTTACCGCCTCGCAATTACTCATTGTTATCAGCTCCCAAGCGGGGATCTTTATTTAAAGAAGCTTTTCTGGTAGTCATCCCAGCCCATCACGGATCATCGATCATCATTTACGAGGACTATCAGTTAAGTGGAAGGGAACAATCTTTAAATGGCAACGAAAAATAAATAAGAATATTTATGAAAATTTTTTACATCTTAAAGAAGATTAAAGCTTGGATGACTTGTGCCTAAATAATATTGACTTACTTCAGCATAGTAACATTAACGAAGAGAGGGTTCTCTCTCCAAAATAAAATATCTGTTCATCTGATCTTCTTAGCTCCAAAAATGTTTCCCCTTCTGTGTAGCATTTCGTTTCCCCTCTTCCGTTTGCAGGGAAACGGCACTTACGTTCCCACGGAGACTTTATACCCCAGGCAGCACCCCTTAAAAACCCCTCAACCCAAAACCCACCACCTTATAACTGCCAGCTTACCCCTTAACCCCTCCATGGAAACAACTTCCACACAGAGCTTCCCCTGAATTTCCCCTAAGTTTCTCCTCACTGAGCATGCGCGACCGTTTCCCCAGCTGAGGAACCTTCCCCAACTGGCTGAGGTTCCCCACCTTGGCGATCCATTGGAGAATTGCTCCCACTCTCTCTCTCTCCTTCGTAAGATCGGCTCTGTGGCAATGTTGGAGCAGCAAACGAATTGGGTTCGTGTTCATGCGGAAATGATCGCACTGACCTTTCTGCAAATCGATGCTGGCTGCATTCTGCATTTTCCAGACAAATTCATCCGCATTATGGAGTTTCAGATTTTAAGGGCAAAACCAATTAGGGAACTTAAAAAAATAATTAATCCTGCTAAGTAGGATTTCCTACCCATACAACCACATTTCATGCCAATAATCTCAGCGGCAGGAGTAGAAATCATCGACGGACGACCTTTTGATCTGCTTTGTTGCACTCAGTCAATACAATTATTATTGATTTGCGCTGGCTTTCGCGGGCTTGGCTTTATTAGGGCGCTCCAAGGTGAACCTGAACCTGCTCCTCGCATCCCGATCTTTGGCTGAGCCGAAACCTGAATCTTAACCCCAACCTGAAGCTGAACCTGAACCTCAGCGCTGCCCATGGCGCGCAATTTGCGTCTACGTGTCCGAGATTTGTAGTTGCAATCAGTTTGAACTGTCGAGAAGGAACCCGCCAGCCTGGGTACCCGTGGAGCCACTATTACGTGCCGGGGCCAGGTTCAATCTCCATCTCGTACTTCTGACTTGGGCCGCTCTTGGACTCCAATTTAGGTTCAATAACTGTGAAACAATCAGTGGCCGGCAGATGGGGTAAAAGTCAAATATTGGCCATCATTTCGATGCGGTGTACTTGGTAGTGTAAGGGGAATCAAATTTATTTGAATATTTTATAATGATTTTATTTCGCAGTGCATAATCTCTTTGACAACTCCTCTTTGAATAGTATTTATCCTGGCATAATCTACATATTCAATGTGTTCATCTGGTCATCCGTTATGACCACGATTACTCACTTCCATCGAGAGGGCTTTAATCCCGCAGACACGGCGATCGGCCGAATTACTTTATTAAAGGCCTTCCACGACCATGTTGGACTTCAGCTTTGGCTAAATGGCATTTTAATCAAAATTGTCGCCCGGGGGCCTTGGCCAGCATTAATGCGCTGCATTATGGCCGTGGCAGCAAATTAAAGCCGCCTAAATGTTAAACAATTTGCACTCGGGCTCGGGTGCATTAGTCAGCGAGCATGGGAGCCAGGGAGATGGCCGAAAAGCGCTGTCTGGCTGCAAACAACCCGGTTTTGGCCGACGGTCTTGGTCAAGTGGTTGGATCGTCTGGCTCACCGTCTTCCTGGCTGGCTGGTTGAGTGACCAAAGCCGGGTCTTCTCTAGTCTAGTTAACTTAATTTCAACGTCACGTCGTCACAGTTGGCCGTCACCGTGGTCGTCGTTCTGGTATTCGCAGTCGGATTTGTATGCTCTAACTGCCATTTTTGCGTCTGCTTCTAATATTACTCGATTTCGAGGTCATGGGAAAAAGCATATTCAGTTGACCGCACAATTTCAACTAAAATGGGGAACTAACTAACTAGGAGATTATTAATTTATGGCCCAATTTCAGATATATTATTACTCACTAGTAATATATGAAACAACCCAATATAATTAAACTTTTTATACCATTCAACATAAACAGTTACATAATATGTTCAACATTTCGAAAAATACTTGGATGCAATTTAATTTGTTAACTCAAGATGATTTCACACCTGAGCATTTAGTGCTGCCCGACAAACTTGACCCAATTGGAGCCTCTTCGTTCCTGGGAATGTTTCTCCAAAGAGCTGAGGGCCACTTGGCGATCGCCGGTGGGCAATGCCAAACAATATCAGCTTAATGACTCAATTCCGTTTAATTGAACACCGGGCTGGGCAATTACACAAGACATTTAGTGGCTGTAATGCGACCACTTGACTCGTTTCGTTTCGTTTCGATTCGCTGTCGTCTGGCGTTTCCACATAATTAAAAGGCCGGATTCTAATTACCGCCCCCCCGCGCAGTGGGGAAATGTGTCAGAAGGCATTTAGAGGGGCATTCGTTTATGCAAATGCCACAACAAAAATAACGCCCAGCTGCAAACTCGGGTGTGCGCATGACAAACGACTTGAACTTGCGACTGGCGGGCAAAAGACACAGAATCATAATAAAAACGAAAATGAAATTCGCAAAATTTAATAAAGTTTGTCGGCCGCCATAAATTGCGTTAAGCGTTTACCATTTACATACATGTGTGCGACATGCTGAGAAGTCTCGAAGGTGAACAGCACGCAGAAACTCACAAGCTCAGAAAAACGGCAGCCCAGAGTCAAGTTTGTGCCTTAAGTCTTTCGATTTTTGTCAAGTTTGTGTCTTGACTCTTTCGATTTTTTTTTGGCACAGTGCGTTCGCATTTGCATTTGGCTGCAGCAGCCATTTTTTAATTGATATTTAATTGCGGGCACACAATTAAACGCAAATAAATTTATATAGTTTTTTAATGCCCGCAGCTGCAAATTGAACGCAAATGTAATTTGATTTTATTATTTTATTTCACTATTTACATATGAACTTAACGGGCTACTTAAGTTTTTATTGAAACCCGAGAGCAGCTGTCGTTGGCAGACAATGGGCGGCGAAAAGGTGGCAAGCTTTCGAGAGCAGATGCGGCAAAGTGGCTGCCATCGGTGGTGCCCATCTGGTCTAGTCCCGAGTCCCATCTTTTGTCCTGGAAACCCTTGTCTAACACTCATCAAGTTCAATTGAAGTTCTCACGTTCGCATTTGGTGGGCTAATTGGAGTGGGGATCTCATTCTGTTCAGAGTTTTTCCAGTGAAACAGGAAACGCACTCAAAGAGCTTTGGATTCTCGTGTGGGAATCCATGGGATTCATTTGATGATTGCCTGGCAAATGGACGCGGCAAAAAACCAAGACCAAAGCTTACAGACTGTTCAAATCCTCTGATTGAGACAAACTGATCGAAATTTGTCTTGTCGGTTGCCTAAAGTTGGCGTTGGCGGGGCTTTGAATTGATTTCAAATTGGCTTGAAATGGGGATCAAGTCGATTGAAAATTATAGTTCATTTAAGCCAAAGGATTCAAAGTTTTGTAAAAGGAGAAATCGAACAATGTTAAACGTTTATTTATTTGTTGCGAGTTCTAGTGAAACGACTATCCTGCTCCTTAGCCCTTGACCATGGCTCTGAATTAGTGTCTTTCGGTAAACTATTCCTGCTTATCTGCTTGTCTATATCAACGTATCGGCCGCTATCTGGCCATTCGGCCATTTGGCCGTTTGGCTGCCTGCCCGCGGCCTAACTGGCCGGCAACATTGAACTCGACAAGCAAAAGCAAGGATTTTGTTGCGTCTGCAACTTTCTTGGCGTCTGCAACCCACGGCCAAGATTTGGCGCCATTGAAATTGAACAACATGCAAAGCAAGGCTGTTAAGAAAAAAACCAAGGAAAAGCCCCACTGAACAAGGAGAACTCGAACTGGGTCTGCGCAGCAGACCACGCACCTCAACCTCAAGCTCAGCTTCAGATTCAGATTCGCATTCGGATGCAGGCCCGATCCCAGATTCAGCCCAGACATTCGTGGGGTTTTGTTTGCCAACAGACAACAGGCGCAAACGGGGGCATTGAATGCTTTATTTGGTAGTGGAAACGATTTGCCAGCTTGGTGCCAAGTTATGCGTCGCCCATGGCTGCGAAAAAAGAAATAGTAAAGCAGTAAAATGGGCAAGACAACAGGCGCCCAGCTGCACTCGGAACTCGAATTTCCGTCTATTGAACTTTCGGCTGGGAACACCATGTCAGCAGCATTCGATTAACTTTAATTTGGGGCGCAAATCGCAGATGCTGCTGCTGCTGCTGCTGTTGCTGCTGTGCTTGTTCGTGTTGCTGATGGGCAGATGTTGCTGCGTTTGTCATCGCTGCGACAACAGCAACTTGCAACATGGCTGTCAGGCTTTTTGGACAGCGGCAACTGCAGCAGGGACACTGAGCATCAAACGATGCCGCGTTTGCTTCCGCCATCATTAATAATCCCAATGGCCATATGCTGATATACTGAGGTAGTGCAGCACTGATGCTACCAATACCAGATACTGCTGCTCTTGTTCTTGTTCTGATGTTGCCTGATCTTGTTGCTGTCATTTCGCTGGGACTTTTAATTTATTTATGGTTTGGCCTTTGCCGCATTCAACTGCCAATGGCAACTGGCCAATCTGGATGGGATGTAACTGGGCATCGGGGATCCGCCAGCTTGCAGCATCCAGTGTCGAGTGTCCCCCTAAATGGCAATTAAGCAAACAATTTATAGCGAAAATGTTCGATTTAATTAATGTTTGGGCTGCACGCAGAAATTAGCAAACACATGTGCCATTCGGCTGGAAAAGCTGGGAAGGCAGGCACCTCGCTGATGGAGAGCCACCAAGTGGTACTTCTTGGGCAGAAGTTACAGGCCATAAACACGCCAAAATTTCGAGTCGACAGCGCCAGCAATTTAAATAAAACTTTTGCTTAATTGCATCGCATGTGGCTGCAACTGGGCTGCAACTCTCCGTTTGCGATCGTTAATTTAAATTGAACACATTTAGGACATGGACTTGGATCTCGCATCTCGGACTGGGACTGGAAGTGGAACTGGGATTGGGATTGGGATTGGGTTGGTCTGCCTGCCTGCCGATGGGTGCTTTAATTGCCATCGAACCCGGAGCTCTCTGCAGATGTTGGCCCCTTGAGCCGCGGCTAAACGATTTCGTTTAATGCAAGTGCCCATCATTTTGGGCCTTTCCACGTGCTGAAAGTGATTTCCCCTGCCTGCCCGCCGGACATTTTGGTTATGGCGAACCGGCAATTAAGGGTCCTTTCGGCTCACCTTCCTTTTCGAAAGTGGGGAGTGGGGCTGGAGCCCCTTGCCTAATGACTTTTTAATTGGCCGCTTCGATCGGAGGCGCAGGCAAATGTCCATGCCCAAATAGACCAGAGGATAACTGGAAATTCGAGTCGCAATTGAGCCATCAGATGACGATGTGCCCGGTAATCCGAGACGCCTCCATCTAAGCTCCGATTCGCACTTGGCAGCGATTCGTGTCAGCTGCATCATTAATGTCTCAACTCACGGCCGTAAAAAGCAAAATACACAAAGAACAGAAGCTGCAGCCTGAAACGGTAGCCAAAAATCAAGGCCACTCGAATTACAAGTGGCACGCTCTTAACTTGATTTTAAGAGTTACTTTCGGGTGATTTACTAGGAGTCCCAGATCGTATTTTAATTTGGCGACCGAAGTTGACTTGGTTATGGCATGTTTTTCAAGTTTCTCTCCCTGAAATCATTTTGTCTTCATTTTTTGCATTTACCCAACCACAACTAATCACTCATTATAATCCCTGCCCAAAAACTCATTTTTCTTTGGGCCAACCCGAAATAACGTTATTTATTTCCCCAATTTCAGCTCATCAATTTCTGCCAACAGAGTTACATCTTCATGTGGCAGAGGCAGCCGGACAAATGATGAGTATTCCTCTGGCCCCGAGTTCAGCTCCAGAAATCAGAAATTAAAGCGGGACACGCAAGGTAAGAAATTCAATTAAGGATCTGTCGTTCTGGGGGCTTTGACATAACTTAGATGCGGCTGGCTCCCACTCGAAATTCGGAATTGGCCTGGCCAGGCACCGCAGCAGGGTGTGGCGCCTATAAAGGACATGGACATGGGCTGGGACTGGGACACGGAACATGGTCATCGGATGGAGGAGGCGAGCGCAGCGGGCTTGTGCATTTTAATGCCTCCGAGGGTGGCATCGATGTCGGTATCGGGAGGAGTCAGGTATTGGATCGGATCGGTTCGGATCGGATCGGGTCGTATTGGTCTGTCTGGGACTGGTTGTTTATGCTGGTGTTATTTTCATTGCAAACAAATGATGAGGAACACGCAAACGCACTCAGACGGTCCTTCGTCTGCTGGGCCACAGGAAAAGAGGCCCCGGGGTCTCAAATTGAAATCACAATGAGTTGAGGACTTCTGAAGTCCGACTGGCAGGCACATAAATTTCATCGCAGAGCGAAATTCGAGCAAAATTATTGGATGATTTTTATGGTCACTTAAAGTGGGTTTTATGTGGCCCATGAGGCAGTGAGCAGTGCACATAAAAATAAATGGAAAAGCGCAAGAACATTCTGCCTGCCCGTGATTAAAAATATATTTTAAAATTCTGCTAAAATCGATTGCATCTCAATTTTTGGCCGTTCGCTCTCCTCATTTTAATTTCATGTTAAGAATTCTTTATGCGCCCCGCGCAAAAAGGGATAAAATATTTACAGTTTATTAAGGCTGATTGAAATTTATGCGGCACCGCCGAAAAGCCACAAAAATGAGCCGAAATTCCATCAGAGTGCTAATGCGTGTTTGATGCTGCTTGCAGGTGTTGAGGCAACTGCGTTTTTTATGATAAGATAGCACCCCAGACGATCGACCCAAAATCGGTGGATTTTTTAATGAGCCAGAAGGCAGTGTTCTGGGGTGCCCAGCATGGAGGATCCGCCAGCATTCCACTCAGCAAAAAATCAAAACGATTGGCAAAGATATCAGCTACACTCAGAATTCACTACGCCGCTATCAAAAATTATTATAGGAATTTTTCAAGACTTTTCTGTCGCAAATCGATTAGATAGATGTGCTCTGCGACATGATTAACTAGTTAAGAGGTGAAAATCAGCAGTAAATAGATTTTTTTCCTGTTTATATAATACGTGAATTCTGCCTGGAACTTATCGCTCAAAGCCGTTGGAATTATGCGAGCAACTCCTTAAAAGACCAACTCTTGGCAATATGTGCTGGGGATCGGGTTGCGAGCCGCCGCCTGGTGATTGACCAAGTCGTGACTTGGCCTCCCACGTCCCGCCAACTTTTCCACTCCTCTCGGCAAATTGAGTTTGCACTGGGAGCCTTTGTTTGCCAGCCTGATAGACAAGTGCGTGGGCCAGGCTGAAACCCCAGTCTCAACCGCAGCTGCCTCCAAAAGGGTCGCCAGTCTGGATCCCCATCCCCAAGTCGCTTCGCCATTCCCTGCTTGGGGTTCCAGGTCCCACTGGCGACATCTGTGATCCTCGGCAGACTTGCCTTTTTAAGGCAATCGAGCCGACAGGCCCCACACACTTCCCCTCGTCTTCGAGGGCTCTATGGTTCCATATTGTGGTCCAGCTGCACTCCTCCACTTTCGGAGGTGCAGCTATACCGCATTTGATTTGCTGCGATGTTGGATGTCTTAGAACTAGTGGTACAACTTACTATGTTATATTGATTTCATATATGGTATATCTTAATACTTACATACGAATAGAGAGAGAAGTTGCCATTTAATTCAAACAACATTAACATTAACTACACCTCTATATTGTATCTATAATATTATTGAAATAGTATTTAAATAGTTAAAGCACTTAATAACAGTCACCTCTTTAGTCACCGCTATAGTCACTTGCTAGTTGCAACCATGTCTAATAGTTGCGGCGGAAAATGTTCTGGTTCGTTTCATTTATGGCTGCTATGATGTCTGCGCGATCGTTGCGTGTTTTTCGAACTTGGGTAGCTGGTGAGCTGGTCATAGTGGCAGGATGGGTGTGGAGTGCTGCTCTGGGGAGTGGGCGTGGCCATGAGGGGGCGCTGGATTAAGGTGGGATCTGCGTGGGCCGACTGCAGGTGTTCCCACAGACTGATGGGCACCATTAGCAGACGAGATGTGGGCGCCGCGGAACGCCCATTTCAATGAAAAGGCGCCAGGAAAAGCGCAGCGGTAATCTTTGATGCGAATTCCTTCGCGGCCTCGTCTCTCGCCAGTATGCAAATTACCCGCGACGGGAACTTGGCGACACTCGGTGACACATAAAACGCAATTAAAGGTTGGACACTAACTGCTTGTCCAACTGTCGTCGGTCCAAGTGGATTGGAGTTGGAGTGCAGTGGTATGCCATGTGCAATGTCAAAGGGGAGACACACAATTACGCTAATGGGACACCAATGGCAAATTAATTAGCCGCAGTCAACGAGAGCAAGCGGCTGCACAATCAGTTCCAGCAGCTCTGACAGCAGCGAGAAAAATATGTCGGAAAATCAGAAATAATCAGCAGTAATGAAGTACTAAAAAGATGTACTATGTGTATGTTATTTGCACTCAGAATGTGTATATACCTTTTATAGGTCCCAAGTGCACGAGCACCAGACCCCCAGGAAGATATCCCTCCAGTGGTTCGCCGAGTTGAACAAAAGCTCCATGCATTTCCCGGGGCAACATGATTGCCGGGTAGGCCGTTGCAGAAGGCATCTACTGATCAAGTTTAATTGGCAGTGAATCGGGCAATCGGGCCCGGACAGGTGTCGATCACAAAGGCGCACTTGATCTCCTTGCCCAGGTGTAATTGGATAGATTCGGTAGCCGTTTGTGGGACCGCCTTTCCGATTGCTAATCGAGCCAAGTTCGAATTGCTGGCGCCGCGGCAACATGTAGATTTCGTTGTAAGCCGAGAGCAATAACAATAATGTCCATAATTACACACAGAGCGCAGCCAAAGTCAATGAACAAGCGGCGACAACAATGCCAACAGCAACAGCAACAGCAGCAGCGGCAGCAGCAGCAGCAGCAACATGTACGGCAGCAACAATGGCCAGGTTCTTATCGCTTACAACTTGTTTCGATTCCGCTTACCATCTATGGTCAACGCGCCTAATTTGGCCAACTCGGAGGCATTGTTGTTGCCGATTGTTTAATTGCCCGCGTATGCGGCGCCATAAATGCCTCACAAAAGGCTGCACACCGAACCGGAGGAAGTCGCAGGAAATTGGAGTAGCAGAAGCCTGCGATCCGTAATTGCGGAGGACCAATTGATGGCATCGAACGGATCCAGAACCATGTCCCTGGCCAAGTCAGGTGGCTAATGATGGTCCCCGCCGGCCCATAAAAGTGAAAAGAACATAAACTTGAAGCGCATCCAAAGACGGTCAGCAGATCGCCGTGACTTCGCGAATTGGTGTGAAATTGGCCAAGTGGCCGGCCAGGTCGCTGGCTTCCAGGAAGGCGCAACACCCGAGCCGTGTAATTAGGCGTATTCCCGCCCGATCTCGCGGCTGTCGAGGATGTTTAAAGTTGATGCCCTAAAGCTGTTGCTGCTCGCATTTATCAGTGCAAACAAGCGCTAAGAGGCCGCTTAGCCCAAAATCGAAAGCCGCGAAAAGCAAGGCCAAAATGCGATATCAAATCGGAGACAGGCTAACTTGCCTGCAAGGTATTTCTAGATAAAAGTCAAATCCAATATGAAATATTTCTAATTGCCAAGGAAGCTGTTTTCAAGATTATATCCCTTTTTAAAAGTCCATTAATTTGTGTATATATGGTGCTTTGCTGCTTCTCTCGTGCTGTTTTAAGTGACAGATGGCGGTTGTGCTCATCGGGTAGCCACTGTACGCCCTTCGGCGAGGGGACCGATGTTTTATGCCACAACTAATAAGGATAATTGCAACGCCGACTGGGCGTTAAGTGAGCTCAGACGGGCAGTTTCCACTTGGCTTTGGGGTTTGAGCCTTAGTTTTAAGTTGGGCTTTAGCCTCAGCTCCAATTTCGATGCGGAAATTTGACAAATTGCCATCTTGGCGGTTGCGCATGCTCATGTTGCTGCTGCTTTTGCTGCTGCTGCTGCTGCTGGGTTGTTGCTGTCGTGTAAACGGTTGCAGGTGTTTCGGGTGGGCGTGGCCGCTCCGATTTGGACTCGGATTGGGACTGGGAATGGGATTGGGTATGGGACTGGACATGGGTCTTAGACCCTCGTAGTGCGATCAGTCCGATTTGTATCGCTGTCCAATTAAGCCGCGCAACATGCGGCGGCAACATGTTGCCGCTGTGCGATATTGCTAACGAACCACTGACAATGCAACTGCCGTCACTTTGACACTCCCGCAGAAAAAACCGGAGGAGAACCGCGAAAAATTCATTACGATTTCGATTTAAGTTGAATAATTATTTATCTAGATAATGCCGACTCTCCGTCGCGGCGTGTGATTCATATCGCCGCCATTGCAGGCGTGTCAGCGGCAACAGTTGCTGCTGCTGCAGTTGTTGTTGCTGCTGCGGCTGCACCGCAGACACAGTTGCAATCTCGACCGGCAAATGGCAACGGCCGCTGCCTGACACAAAACAAATAGACTGTCAGTTTATGTAGCGTTTGGTATGACTAAATGCCGCTGTGATTGCGCCGAACGCGCTGGGATTTGGCCGCCGTGGGTGGATAGGTAGGATAAGAGCGTAATTGCAACGGCACCGGGAGTGTTGGCAGCGATATGAGATCCCACAGGAAGTGTAGTAGGCTACAGATACAGCAGAACCAGACGGAATCCCGGGAATTCACCTAAACGATTCGTGTAGCCATTAGCATGGCAGCTGATGTAATGCCGCGATTAATGTCACAGCAATATGGCCATATAGTGAGTAGTGTGACTTGGCCTGAACTCTGCGAATGACGGCGATCTGCAGAGCGCCAATGCACCTGTCAGCTGCCATCAACAGCTGGGCGATTGACCCCCCGTACCCCCCAGGAGGCACTGAAGGGGCGGGGTCGTGCTTAGCATATTTCCCAGGTAGAGCGGCACACCGATTCAATTACACTTAGCCGGCTGCACACGACATGTGATTATCGCCCGCCGCAGATCGGATATATATGCGATATACCTGGATTTGCTGGTTGGGAAGGGGGAGGGGGAGGGAGTAATTAAAAATGCGTGAAAGCGCGCAGAATTTTATCTGGCCGCCGCTGAGGGGCTGGCATAAATCAAAGCGTGGACCAGTTTGCAGCTCAATTGAAAAGGCGAAAAATCAGCAGGGAAATAAATAAATATAAATAAATAAAGGAAATCCATTGGCGGGCAACGGCAATTTTGAGGCAAGATTTATGTGGCCATAAAGGCGATTAGAGAACCAGGCGAAACGTCAAAAGACAAAATGCGGCGCAAGAAATAGAAAAACCACCATCCATGTCCGAGTCCAGTTTGCACTTTACACGATTTTGTAATTTATTTCTGACGCTTCGATTGGCGGCGGCGGCATTCTAATGGCAAGTGCACACACATATGTATGTATGTATGTATGACTGTTGCCTGTTGCAAGGGGAAGTTGCTGCTGCTGCTGCTGCTGCTTCAGTTGCTGCTGTTGCTGATGTTGCCACTGGCTGTGTTCACACTTCCAATTGCCAATTTGCATATTTTTGGCATACGTAATGCCCACAACAACAACAGCAGCAGCAACACGAGCATAAATCAGAGCCGCGTTTATATGGCTTATCGCCCGCCAACATCTCCGACTGGCAATTCATCTCGCACTCAATTTCCCTCCATTCGTTTTGTATTTGTTTACGCGGCGCATAATTAATTCCATTTGCACATGCGAGCGTTGCGCATACGCCGTGTGGACTCGCACCCAGAATAAAGTCGCGTGACACGAGCGAAATTGAGCTATTAGCTTATAAGCTCGGAATTGAGCTGCTACCCTGCGAAATATGAGTACGGGGTTAAGTTTACTTTACATATATTAAATAAATCCTCCTTCTGTGGAGGATAACCTCCTATATATACCCATGCATTTTGTTGTTGTGCTCACGACACCAACTCTATGTTTTTCCATTGACTGCCTTATCGTTTGAAGTGATTTTCGAACCGCCCCGTTTGAAATTGGTCTCGCCTCATGTGGGTGTCTGCAGCTGGATGGGTTGCGGGTTTCTCAGCCTTTTCTGGCCTGGGAAGCTAAGGAGCCACAGAGCCCAATCTCGGAATGCGTGGCCAGTTGGCTATTGGGCTATTGGCCATTGGCCATTGATGCTGCTGATGTGTTTTGACTGCTGCGCTGATTTACGGCCAGCGCCTGCCGAGCGGCAATTTGTTTGGACTTTTAGTTTGGACCAAGGCCACAAACGAGGAGGCAAATTAACGCGCCAGTCGGCACATAACTCGCCGTACGCATAAAACACGTTAAGTAATCAATTGGCGGCCCTGCGAAAGCGGCAAAGCGGCAAAACGGCGGGATGGCTAAATGGCAAAATGGCAAAACGGCAGCCACATAGAACATCCAGGCAAGTGTTCATGGCCAAAGCCGGAGCAAAAGCCATTGCCAGCGGCGGGCCAGGCAACAATTGCCTCATTTTTAAGGGCCGCGAAACACGTGCAGCTCCTCCTCGCTGAAACTTCAAAGTGTCCTGCGGCATAATGCGCTTAATAAACCATGAATCACTGTCCGCGAGGAGGCTGTCAGAGCTTCAGCTGCAGCGGCAGCATCAACATCCCCGCAGCAACATCGCAGCAGCAACGGCAGCATCAGACGGCCAACATTGATTTTGTCACGACGCAAACACTTTAAAGGCAATTGCTGAAGTGCGCTGCTCCGCGCTGCGCTGCACTGCGTCCCTGTCTCCTTTTCAAGTAAATGATGTGCGCATGTGATAAAGGGCCGTCTTGGCCACAAACGAGCTTTGGGCCGGGTTTACTCCTCCCGCTGTCCACCACTTCCTTGCTGCCCAGCTCGACCTGGGATCGGCGAGACCCTTGTTGCAATCCCTGTTGTCGCCGCTTGAGTGGCATAAAAAACGACTTGCACTTGGACTCGAGTGGGTTCTCCTCCCGCCTCTTCGACCTCTTCCCCTTCCTAGCCATCTCGCCTCCACTCCCACTCCGTCGGCTTGGATCCATGGGGCTATCAACATTCTCAGGTGCGCCTGCGCGGCCTTTGTTTCGGCCACGGTCATTGGGCATCGCCATCGCCTTTGCCTTCGCCTTCGCCATTGCCAGCTTTTGTCAGCTCCTTACTCAGATGGCCAAAAATTAACTGGACATCTACTCCTGCACGGTAAGAAAAGGGGATGACCGCACTCGTATCCAAGGCTAAAGCCCAACCTATAAAAAAAGATTAAAAAGCTGTCGTAGCTCATTTGACAACAAAGATAGTGAATTGGTTTCAAAATAGATAGCAATACCATTTCTCTCAGTGCTTTATTGGTAACCCTTAGCCCACCACTGAACTAGTTAAGTTGTTAGCCGGGCCTCAGGGATTTGGCAGGGGTCTCGGTGGTGTAACCCCATCGGACTCTGCAGTTGCAGTGGCAACTGCTGCCCCACTTCACCGCAACCCATCCCGGCCAGGCATCATTAATCAGTTTGGGTTCATCAGCGGCAACATGGTTCATTAGCTTTGGTTGCTTGCTGCTGCTGCTGCAGTTACTGCTGCAGTCGCTGTTGCTGTTGCTGATGTGGCTGTTGCCGCAGTGCCCGTTTGGCGGCCTGCCTGTCGACGATTCTAATCATAAGGCACAGCACCAGGATCGGACTTGGGTCTCCGGCTCTCCTCTGCCGCCGGCCAAGTTAATTGGCTAGAAGTTTTGCATAGACCCAGGCTCGCCTCATCTGCAGCTTTGGCAGCTAAAGCCGCATCGTCTGCCGCTACTTATTTGGTAGCAGCCGAAACCGCAGCAACCTCGGGCACTATCACCATCTGAGTCTCAAATCCTCGGCAGAGCCAGCATACACACTTGCATAGGGCTCAAACCATATAGCAGCATATAGCAAAGCTCTGGCAGGGATCTTGTCGCATAGTCACATCCGATAATGCTGACAGTTTCCAGCTGCTCCGGCAGCTACTGTTGTTCGGCTGACTTCACGAGCGTGGGAATAAACCTGGCAGCACGCTGGGACTCCGACTTGGCCTCATGTTGCTACCGACTGCCTACACTCGCCCATCTGTCCACCGATATTTGTACATCTCCTGCAGTAAACTGCAGTTTTTCTTGGTATCTGTCAAGTCACTTTACTGAAATCTATCGTTGTATTTACGTTAACAAAGTGTGGTGACCCCGCCCACTTCCTTAACTTTTTGGTAATTCATTTTGAAATGTTTGCAAGAGGGAGTGTACTAAACTGTAGCTATCTCTAGTTCATAGGAATAACCCATGCAAAGAAAACTCAGCACTCCCAAGAATCTGGGCACCTCCCCTCACCACTCCACACCCAACCAAACCAAACTTAAACAACCCAAACCAGCCGCCGTGGAGTCGTTGACAAATCGCGTCGGCAGCCAACGAGTCTATCAAGACTTGACAACATTTGCATCTGGTCCGGGCCAACTTGAGATAACTCGACCAGATCATGGGGCAAGTTGCAGCGGCTGCTGCATGTTGCTGCTACCGAGTTCCGCGACGACAGGATGCATAAAATTTATGAAACAACGACGCCTTTTGCGCACATAATTAAATCAGACAAAGCGTAGCTCATGTAAATCCCGAGTGCCGGGTGCAGCCCATTTCGTCCCATCCCATCACAACCCATCCAGAGCCAAGCCAGCCCACAGAGACACCAGCCGCATCGCCACCGGATGCTGAGCCAGAAATGCAGCTTGACTATTTTTAATTACCGGGTAACATCTGCTCCATCTTCAGCTCCATCTGCCAGCCGAAGTGGGGTGGCCTTCAGTGATGGACATTGTGAGAATTTATTGGCCAGGTGGGATACGAGTTATATTGTACATGCCGGATAAACAATTACTTAGCTGAAGTACTTTGGAAATAGGTAATGATTTCTAATGCAAAACGAAACTCGAATATGGATTAATATTATTAATATTATTATATATATATTAATATTATTTATAATTCTATACCTATAATTTTCTGTATATTCTACTAAGTCCATTGACTAATTCTACCCATATGGATTCCCAACTTTCTTTCCCAACGTTCTGAACTTTCATAAAATATAATTTTTAGATTGATCTAGGTCCTAAACAAAAATCCTCATAAAGTAGATTGCTCTATGAAACCTTATCCTAATTTCTTTGAGTGTAGGCATGCTGCATGCGAATCAATTACATATTACAGCCGTCGCAGCGATTAACTGCAGTGACTTTAGAGAACTGTTCAACACTAACCTGTTCGAGTCGATGCCGCTTTCATTAAAGTGCAAATTATGACTTGCCAGTTCCGCCAGGTGTTGTGCCCGCCTGGCCTATTTGTCTTGAGTGGCCGGGCGTCGGTGAGAAAGAGCCACTGGGGCGTTTGGTTGAGCCACCCGGCGGTGGCTAAGACGCGGCTCTGCCCTTTGCGTATGAAGTTATCAACGCCATCGTCGCAGCGGCCACAGCCCCACTTTATTAACCGCACTTGCAACATTAATTGTTACCTGTTCCCCGAGTTGTAGATGAATAGCAGCGAGCTATATATCTATATATAGGATTTAGTGAGAAATGGAAAAGTATTCGTGTTCTTGCAGGGTACATTTATTCAAAATTATAACCAGAGATCAACAAGTCAGTTATATGGTCTGGATTCTGATAAGGGATTCATCAGAATGTTCTCATTTTGGTTCGGATTAATGGATTATTAACTAATGGCTCATTAACTTTATCAGCTGGCCGCATTCATAGCTTGGCGTTACATTATTAAATTAATTATTCTGAATGGCACCCAACATGCGTTCTAAATGGCCAGGACCTTAAGAGCACTTTCTGCACCGAATGTACTCAATGAAGAGCAGATTGTAACCCTCAATCGTGAGCATTTGGTTCTGGATAACCTCCTCAATGTGCTTGTAAGCCATATGCCAGCAGCAAGAGCAGCTGCGTTTCATATTGATGATGCTGCAAAAGAAAGGTAGCCAATTTGGGCAGAAATTAAAAGTGTTTTGAAGCAACTACTTACCGGCACAAATACTTCATCACATCGCACATGTGGTCCAATTGGTCGTTCCTAATCATACGAGAAACATGCTTGAGAAATAGATCCACGTCATTCGGACTTGGCGCCTCCTCGCGACTGACCCACTTGTTCAGCAAGTCCTTGTATTTGTCCCCCATCAGCAGCTCGGGTACCTCCGGCACCTCCGTGACGGGATGTGAGATGAGCTTCAGAATATGGGGATGCACAAAGTCAGGCATATCTTCAATGTAATCTGCCACAATGTGATCCGATCGGATGTAATGCTCTTGTTCCTTGCGCTCCTTGCGCTTTTGCAATTTAGCCACAGCCGCCCGGGAAGTAGATGGCTTAAGATCGGTGGCCTTTAGCGGGCTCAGGTTGGTGGAGACAGACGGATTTAATAAAGGCGGTGATTGGAGGGCCGGGTATTGTGGAGAACGATTTCCATCGTACTCGGCTATGCAGAGGTGTTCCTCCCTATTGGCAATCACCTCGAGGCGTATATCCTCCGGCAGCTGAGCCAAAACATCCTCATCCAGCTTTGGTACAGGGGATAATGGCCGAGTTATCGGCTTTGCAGTTCCTCTTTGACTCCTGTCTTCGTTTACCGATTTCCTGCTCACCGCTGCTGCCGTGAGCATACTGAACACATTCCTGGGCTCCCGGGGCTTAGGTTTATTTTCAAACATCGATGGTTTTTTGACTGCAGATAGATATACAGGTCTTAAATATGCTGGAAAGTGAACTACTTTTCGGCTTAAATACCTTTATCATCGCCTACTGCTCCGCCTACTGCTATTCCGCCAACTGCTTCTTGGGGTATGGGTTTATCTAATGGAAACGTGTTTTATAATGTTAATAAAATAGTTATAAAAAATTAGCCGGATTAAATACCTTTCTTCATTTCGGACATTTTGCCGAACATCTGCTTGATAATGTTCTCCTTCCGAACTGCGCTGGCATCCTCCAGCCTAGTGAGGTGTATGCCTAACCCACGCAATTCGTGGGGCGGTATATCGGCTTCTTTCATCAGGTTCAGGACCACCGTGGTGATTACATTTACATCATCCGTGGCATGTTTGATCAGAGAGGACTTGTTGATGGTATCGCAAACTCCGTGGCCCATGTACTTGGACGTTTCGACTGGCGCTTCGGCGGCGCGCACCATTATCTTCAGGTTAACCGATCTAGCCTTGCGCTTGATCTCAACCAGACGCTTAGTAACCTCGTGGCTGAGCTGACACAGAAATTGTTCGCACTCGGCCGAGTTGGTAAAGCGGATACCAAAGTTCATTTCGGCAGAAACTGTTTTGCGGGCCTAAACGAAAAGTACGATATTAGAAACAAATATGTGGCACGCAATGAAATCTGCACGCCAACCTGCTCGTAAGCCAAGGGACGATCATCAATTCCTCTGCAGTTCTGGAACAAATTCTGACCAAGCTTTTTGCCCAGCACTCTTTCCAGCCTCCCCAACGTTGTTTTCTGAACATCTCCGCAATTATTCAGTCCCGCCTGCTTGAGCTTATGGCTCATGCTGCTGCCGACTCCGGGCAGTAAATCCAAAGACATCGGCGCCATATAGGCCAAAATATCATTTTTCGAATCCAACAAGAACTGGCCGTTCGGCTTGGCCTCCTTGGTGGCCATACGCGCCAGCAACCTATAATAATATAAACATTATAATTGTAAAGGGTAATTTGCTCTCTCACTTGTTGCTTGCCACCCCTGCTGAGCACGTACATCCCGTTTTGGAGTAAACCTCCTGCCTGAGGTGACTCACAAAAGCCATCACATCTACATTCAGTTCGTCTACCAGATCGGTTAGCTCCACAAACATCTCGTCGCAACTCACAGCCTCGATGTTTAAGGTGTACTGAGCCACTGTGTCGTACAGAGTGAAAGCCACCTCCTTGTAACCTTCGAAGTCGTACGGAATCGTCTTTAGCTCCGGGCACAGCTTCAAGGCCTGGCCCACAAACATTCCATTGCGGATACCCTTTTCCCGCGCCTCGTAGCTGCAGGAGGCGATCTCCGAGAGCGACATTTTCTTGTCGAAGCCCGAGCGCACCTTTTCCGCCTTGTCTCCATCGTGGAAATGGTGCTCGAAGCGCTGGGCAAAGAGTTCCAGCTCTGCCTTTCGGTCCGCCTGCGGATGCACCGGTACATCGGTGGCTGCGTTTCCTCCCTTCGAGTGGGTCACCGCAATCGGCAGCCCACGAAGCTCAGGACGGGCTCTTAGGCCCACGGACACAAAGAAGCAGTCCATGTCAATGTGCATCACATAGCGAGCCAATCCATTTTGTTGTGAATTCGCGAGGTACTTCAGTGTCTCTCTATTGGGAAAGCCCTGGGTACCATGCTTCTGACGCAACCGGCAGACATACTGCTTGAAGCCCGTGCCTAGGGTGGCGATGTGATGCAGTCGTGAGTTTTTATAGAATTCACTTAAGAAGTTTGGATCTGCGGCTGTGCGAGCGGTGGTCGAGTTATTCGAGGTGGTGGATAAGTTTGTGATCTTGTTCTCTGATGCACTGTCCTCCTTTTCCGGCGAAGTGGCCACAGCCTGATGCAAATGCTTGAGAATGCCACCCAACTCCATTTGTGTTTCATCGTTTGTAGAGTCTACCTCCATTTCCGCGCCGCCGAAAGGCTCCACATCCGATTTGCTGTCATTTGCGTCGTTGTCTTTGGGTTTGCCAAACATGAGCCGAGGCTGCGATGTCTTCTGGTTCGTGTACAGCAGATAGGGCTTGTAGTCTACTATCTTCTTTTTCTCCAGACAATCCACCACCCACTTGGCGCTGATGAACTTGCTGAGATTCATGTTCCTGACCTTCACATCGGGCAGAACGGAGGCTATTATATACGTCGTGTGGCTCCTTTCGTAGTGGTGAAAGGTCCCGCCGTGCACCATCATGATCCGCTTCAGTTCATCCGCCGAAGGGTCGGTCCGGCCGTTCACATATATAGAAATTCCTTCGAAGAGGTCCGACTTGCGAAATGGATCGCTGGCCGCAGCGAACTGCTCCTCCAGTTTAGATTTCTTGGCTTCGAAGTAGCCGCCCTGAAAAAAATGGGTTTGGTTGATGTTTTTGACAGATTATTTTCAGCTTACCCATTCACTAAAACCATTATCCTCGTCGCGGGTCATTTTTAAGCGTTTAAAAACATGAAAAAACTAAAATGGAACTTCACCAATGCCGCTCAGCTGACACACTCATGCTCTTTATTTTTACGCCCATGTGGCAACTCTCATTTCACATGGCCGCACTCCTATCGAGTTTTGCAGGGGGTTATTATTACCATTTTGGGTATGACTAAGAATTTAAATTTTAGTAATCACCAAATAAAAACTTAGTAAAACCACTCAATTTATCTAGTTAAAGGAACTTAGCAATTTAAAACCCCCAACTACGTCCTGGTCTTTCTTCTCAGCTGTTCGCGAGCATACAGTTTCAGCTTTGTCTAACACTGTCCTTTTTTATCAGTTATCGACAACAGTGTCATCTGCAAAGTTTATCGTTCTGCGTGATATTTTGTTTATTTTATAAGGAATTTGCAAAATGTGGAAATATGGTCAAAACCAGGGTAATCAGGGGCCTGCGGGCGGTGGCGGAGGAGGCGGGGGCCCCAACATGATGCCCATGGGCGGATTCGGCATGCAGCACGGTAATATGCAGCAAATGCACATGTCGCCGCAACATCAACAGCAGCAACAACAAATGGGCATGATGGGCGGACCGGGTAGCATGCAAATGAATCCCCAAGGACCTGGAGGTCCTGGCGGCCTGATGCCCGGCATGTCTCCGCAGCACCAGATGCAGCAACAGCAGCAGATGATGCAGCAGCAAATGATGGTGCCTCAACAAGGAGTGAGCGTCGGAGTGGGAATGGGCGGCGGTGTGGGAATGGGAGGAGGGGGCGTGGTTCCCCAGCAGCAGCAACAGCAGCCCCAACAGAACATGACCCAGCAGAACATTCCCCAACAGCAACAGCAACTCAATCCGGTCGCAGGAATTCCACCCGGTGGAGCCGGGGGCAGCAACAATATGCTGGCTATCTCGCAGCAAAATCCTCACAAGGAGATTAACATTGTGCAGCTGTCGCGTCTCGGTCAGGAAACGGTGCAGGATATTGCCTCGCGCTTCCAGGAGGTCTTCGCCTCCCTCAAGGGCATACAGCCCACCTCGCACAGGGAAAATAACTCCGAGAAGAAGGTTCAGGAGTACTTCCGCACTATCCGGCTGCTCTTCAAGAGGGTGCGCATCATCTACGAGAAGTGCAACGACGCCGGAATGGATTACATGAGCGCCGAGAGTCTGATTCCCTACCGCGATGAGCCGGAACCGAGAATCGAGCCCTCGCTGTGCGACGAGTACCGGAAAGTGCTGCAGGAGAACCATGAGCTCATAGAGACCGTCAAGCTGAAGAACAGGCAGCTACGCGAGATCATCGATCGGACACGCATCATCATCTGGGAGATCAACACCATGCTGGCCATGCGGCGCTCATAAGCTTAGGGACTCTAAATGTGTAATAGCGTATAAATAAAACTAAGAAACATTGCCAAACAGCAATGGTAAAGACTTTCATGTTTTCTTTGGTTCTATACGGAATATGAAAAGTATAAATTTAAAATTGGCGGCAGTCGCAGGCACCAATCGCATCACTGCTGCGACCTATCGATTTTTGGCCATCGATAAATGATTGCGAGGAAGAAGCAGAGTTTGTTGTGGGCGACAATCTTAAGACGAATTTACCAGCAGAATATTAGCTAATCTAGCAAATTAAAGTTAGTCAAACCATCGGCAGACATGGCGAAAATGGCATTCCAGCACCAGGCCGGCACGGCGATGGAGTGCTTAAGCGTAAGTTGCGAACGAACTAAACCTGGCTCACACGCACAGTCGCCTGTGTGTGTATAGGTGAAATTGGGTCGCTGGAGCAAAAAAGACACAAGCCACTTTCAAATTCGAGTGATTGATGAAATGTGACTCACAATTCCCAGATTCCCATCACGCTGCACAAGGAGAAGGACTACGACCAGGAGGGGCGCGAGATCCTCAAGTGCGGCTTCAAGATCGGCGGCGGAATTGACCAGGACTATAAGAAAAGCCCTCAGGGATACACGGATTATGTGAGAAACTTGGGACACTAGAACCAAATTCCGGGCATAGAAGAGAGCTAATCTGATAGCTCTCCTTGAAAGTCTAGGAATTTGGTTTTAGTTCGGTATCTTAACAGCAGTTGCAATGTTACAACGTTTTTCCCCTTTGCAATTAGGGCATCTATGTGACCGAGGTGCACGAGGGCAGTCCCGCCGCCCGAGCAGGTCTGCGGATCCACGACAAGATCCTGCAGTGCAACGGCTACGACTTCACCATGGTCACCCACAAGAAGGCCGTGAGCTACATCCGGAAAAACCCGATACTCAACATGCTGGTGGCCCGCAAGGGCGTGACCTCCACATAAGTGGTGCTCGGAGCAGGGTCTCCACAGACTACAGCAGTATTTAAGCGGCATTTAAACTATCCCCTCCACCGGCCTCTGGGCCAAGGATCTCTTTGCCTACTGCAACCTATGCGAATACTTAGAACTACCATATTATACATATTAATTCATTACGTATGCATATCGCACACACATGTAGCCAGACGTAAATGTAGCACCTAGTAATGCTTCTTGTTGAATTCGATTTCTTTGCCCCTCCATCACTTGTTGAACGAATCGCCAAGCTCCTAAGCGTAGAACAGATTGCCAAATACCGATACAAACAAACACTCCCAGAAACAACAGGCTCGAATATAAACAATTTTGTACTTTTATACGTGCAGACCATTCCAAAACCAAACAGAAGCAGCAGACGAACGCAGAGTTGTTGAAAGAAACATACATTCATAGTACATACTTGTGATAAATGACTAACTGTGCAGATATGTGCGAAGAAGGCGCATCACTTAAGTTTAAAATTGAGTTTTTAATGTTATATTGCATTTGAATAAATGTTTGCTAAATGAATATGCGATTTAGACGTCTTCTTGTAACTTTGGTGCGCATTATGGGATTTATGGGATATATGTGTGCACGTACTGGAACGAACTGAATCCATTTTTGATTGAGATCCGACAAATGGTTGATGCAGTTGACTGTTTACTCAGGCAAATATTTTCCCTAATGCCAAGTAAAATCTCCCAGTGCCACCTTTTCGGTGACCTTAATTACGCGATTGCGCCAATTGGCACGCGTCAATGATGCCAGCGGTCACCAAACGCGTAAGTGAGCACAAAATTACATGACAACAGCGAAAAGCCTTTTTAATTACAAAGTACTTTGGATTACATACGCACACTTGCACACATCGAAGTGCGCGAATACTACACGAAATTTGGAAAGAAATATACACAACTAGAGGCAAATAGAAATTGCTACCTGAGCCATTATCAGGCGTAGTAACTCAGGAACTTGCGGAGCGGCAGGAACGAGGCGATGTACAGCTCTACTTGTTGGCATACCCGTTGGGGTTCTGGCTCTGCCAGCGCCACGTGTCCTCGCACATCTTGTCGATGCCACGCTCGGCCTTCCAGCCCAGCTTCTGATCCGCCAAACTGGCGTCCGCATAGCAAGTGGCCACATCCCCGGACCGTCGGTCCACCAACGTGTAGTTGACCTTCTTGCCGGAGGCCTTCTCAAACGCCTTCACCATGTCCAGCACCGAGTAGCCCACGCCGGTGCCCAAATTGTAGGCGAAGAAGCCCGTCTCCGCGATGTTGCGCAGCTTGTCCAGCGCCTTCACGTGGCCCTCGGCCAGGTCCACGATGTGGATGTAATCGCGCACCCCGGTGCCGTCGTGCGTGGGAAAGTCGCTGCCGTAAACACTTAGGCTGGGACGTCGACCCACGGCCACCTGTGCGATGTAGGGCATCAGGTTGTTGGGCTCGCCGTTCGGATCCTCGCCAATCCGTCCACTGATGTGGGCACCCACCGGGTTAAAGTACCGCAGCGAAACCACTGCCCAACGCTGAAAGACCGAATTCCTTAGTACAGAACTTATGGGCATCAAAAAATGACATCGTACCTTGTCAGACTTGCACAGATCCTTGAGAATCTCCTCGGTGAAATATTTGGTCTTGCCGTAGGGCGATGTGCAGTTGCCCGTGGGATGCTCCTCGGTCACAGGCAAGAACTTTGGCTCGCCGTAGACGGTCGCGCTGGAGCTGTACACGAACTTGAAGACATTGTTGTCGGCCATCGCCTCCAGCAGGACATTGGTGCCGGTCATGTTGTTGTGGTAGTACTGCAGAGGGATGCGGCAGGACTCGCCCACGGCCTTCAGGGCGGCAAAGTGGGCCACCATGTCGATTTTGTGCTGAAAGTGATGTAAATATACATTAGTTGGGAATTCCAAAGCTGCAATAACCATCTCTTCAGTGATCACAAGGATATTGCCTCCTATAAACGCAGTGCAGAATTTAATAGCAATTAAATGATAGTATCACATTGCTTTCAAGGTGATTAATAGCAATTAATTTTTTTATAAATAGCTGTGATAGTGCTGATTAGGTAAAATTCCACCATAACAAATATTGCTCAATCAATCTATTCAGTAATCAGTGCGCGTAAGCACAAAGCTGTGTGCACTTATGGTTGAATAAAAATATGGAAAACATTAAAGTATCAGCTTAAAGTTTGCGTATAAAAAACTAAAATATTTCATGGCTATTTGGGCAACAATGTGCATTTAAATAATGTCCATCAAATGTAAATAAACGCTTTGTTTATATACACGGCAAAAAACCCCCTTTGATCAAACATCTCAAGAATGCGTGAAAACCTGCTCGAATAAGCGAATTCTCTTGGTTATCAGTTGATGTAAACACTGCAATCTGGGCTCCCGACCATCTCGATTGCAGTGTACGTGCCCGGGAGCTGCTACGGATGTGGATGTGGATGCCAGCGCACCAACTCGAATGCGACCTCGCCAAGTGGCTCTTTCATTCAGGGTCGATCAGCGCGGCGGTTCGTCGGAAGTGCCGCACCACTTGAGCAAACAACAAAACAAGCGCGAACAAGAAAAGCTGATAGCGCACATGCCAGATAAGCTTGATTGAATGGTATCCAGTTGGCACATTTGCCCCAGAATCTCCGAACTGCTGACGTGCCAGCTATGTAATGCTACGTGTGCTCACCTCCTGGAAGACGGAGCGCACCTGCTCCCTGTCCGTGATGTCCACTCTATAGAAGTTGACCTTCTTGCCGGTGATTTCCTGCACCCGGCTGAGGGCCTCCGGCAGCTTGGCCCCGCTGCTGTAGGCATTGCACAGGTTGTCCACGCAGATGACGTTGTAGCCCGCATTGAGCATCTCCAGAACCGTGTGGGAGCCAATGTAGCCGGCTCCTCCGGTGACCAGAACCGTGGGTGGGGCCATCCTAAGTGGCGAAAGGGGAAAACACACGGAATTAGGCCACACGAGTACCCAGTTCTCATTGACGTCACCAAAATCGTTCGGCAGGCGTGCGAAACAGCCGTCTGCTTGGCGAAAAACGGGTAACTCACCTGTTTACAGGTGATTATGGTAGAGAAGCCCCGCTCAGTGAATCAGATTGAGATTGGGTAGACGCAAGAGACGTGCCCTTGAAATGATTCCGCCTCGGATTCCGATGCCTAAAAGCGCCTCTGACCTCCGACGAGATTGCAGGTGTAGATGAAGATGCCAAAGATCGCTGACCGTTGAGTGCTATCGTGTGCTAACTTGTTTCTTGCACTCTTACTCATTCATCTGTGTTGTCGTACGTCTGTTTTGATCTGCGGTCGCTGGCCAACTGAACTGGTGGCTCTCCACGGCGCCTATTTAACTTGTTCTCAGCTCTCCGAACGCGTACTTCTTATCAGTCTCGTTGGTTGGTGGGCTCGCAGCTCTCCTGTCACTTTGATTCAAGTGCTAGCAGCAGGCTAACTTGGTCGACGGACTGCCGGGGTCACCTCGAAGTGCATCCTTATCGCCGCTGACCTTTGGCTCCCGATTCCATGCCCATTTATGCAATTTCCAGGTGCTCTTCACTTCGCTCTCCGAATAAAAGTAAACAAAGTGGTAGCGTTGCCACGCGACGTGGCTCGTTCGGCGCTGCCACATCCGCCGACTTTTCTGCTTTCTGGCCCGGCAGATATCATCTCGATAAGTTTTTTGGCTGTCTATCGATATGCACAACTTAAAACAAGAAGTGCGCCCATATCGATGTTTAAATGTGAAAACATTCTGAAGACGCCAATAGGGGTGCCAAACAAATTGTTTTCATTGTAAAGCGGATTAAGTCACGATTCTTAACTAAGGTAGAGAACTAAACTGAAAAGGCTAATAATAGCAGAATAACGCAAAAATCATTGCAATGTAATTTGCAATGCATTCTATCCCCGATATAATTATTTTATATGATCTGGCATCACTACCACGTGCTTCTGTAAGTTTACATGTAGATAAACTTACATTTTACATGACTGCTAAACGGAAGATTCAAAATTAAATGTAAGACATTTTAAATTCGAAAAGTAAACGTTTGATAACAACAAACTTCACTTCAATCGTACTATATCGTCATAAATAACTAGAATCGCGCAGTGCGGGCAGCTTTTTGGTGACCCAAATTCTGCTCAAATCTTTAATGATAAGCGGAAGTGCATGTGCTCAATACGCAATGAAAAAGATCTCACAATGTTTACAACTCAATTGAGAATGTATTTGCGCAGCGACGAGTCTCTCAATGAAATGCGCCTGCCTTCGGTTCTGAATGAATGGAATGCATGAATGGGTCGAAAGCTTTGGAGCTTTAACCTAGATTGGCATTTGACCAGCACTCTGATTGGCTTTATCTTATGGTTTTTGGAGTGTCGATAATCGTTGTTTGAATAGTTCTATCTCAGTCAATAAATCGGTTTTCTGATTATGGGTTCCGAATTCCATTTCAATTTAACCCAACAAAAATTCCGGCATAAGTGAGACAAAACTAGAACAGCGCGTAAAATACTGCTTGGGCACAATAATCTACATAATCATCTGGAAACGAATCGATTCTCGAAAGAAAGCTCACTCGATAAGGAAGACGCCGTACATACCGCCAGACCATGCTTACCGCACACCGCATGTACATACAAACATACGTACATCTACATATATTTTCAGATTCTCGGGCGGCACACATATGTATGTACATACTGACAACCGGAAATGAGTTAGTTGAACTTCCGGCATTGCTCGCCTCTGAATGGCGCTGGCCTGCAATATTTTTTATGTGAGCGACAATAATTTGCACAGTCACAGTCGCAGCCACAGAAACTGAAACAGAATTGGAAAGAGAAAGACAGAGCGGACAAGTCTCCAAGTGGAAGTGGTGGCTTTAGGTATGTATTTGTACATAATGTGCTGCGGTCTGGTCTACATAAGATTGCGGACTTTAGACCGCTCCACAGGGAGCCGAGTGGGTCGAGCCCTAGCGGAGATAAACAAATCACAAAAAGTGTAAATAGCATACGAAACATTTACTTATGTTAATATAATAATATTTTCGAAGTCGATATTTTATTTTGATTACTTTCCACTCCGTTAAGTTGGGCGACGCAACGAGCTGCCAGGCGAGTAGAATTGCCTTGCTTACACTTATTGTAAATTTCGGTTATCCATCTTAATAAAAGCAATTTTCCGCATTATTGTTTGTGCCCGATAATCATCTATGTTCTGCGTTCCCTGAGAAGAGCCCACCCCAGATAAGCACAGACTCTGGCCTGGCACTTCAATTTGATCTCGGATCGGCGCTGGAAAAATGAAGTGGGGAAATAGTGAAAGTGGTGCACTTTTCACATGACCCTGATCCGACGGAGACCGACTTGGAACTGGGATCGCCCGGGCCACCATAAATGCTTATCACAAATTAAGCAATTTATACATATGTATTTCGTGACGTTTTCGTTTTCGGTTTTTCGCCTGGCAGAACCCGCATGGCCCGTCTGAAAGTTTTCAATTCCTAAATTGAAGATATGGAAAATGAAATTCAAAACGCACATGAACATACAATTAGCCAATTATCTAAAACTTTTCTACGTGCGATCCGAAGTCGAGACCGAATACATAAATTTATTACATTTGAATGCTTTGGTATCTGGGTGAACTTTTGGCGTACTTAGACTCTGGAGAAAGGGACTAAAAAAAATTTGACCTCTCTTCTGAGCTTTTCTGCCCACCTTACTTATGCTTATGACCTTAAGGATATTGTATTGAAACCTCACATTACAAATTAGACTATATTAGAACACATAACATGAGAACCACCAATGCCTAATGTTGTATTGTTGAAATAGATCTCTATTTATCTTCAGTAATTGTAATACCCATGCTGCAATACAAGAGTATCTATTAATCTCGAGTGAAGAGCTTGAATTTGAGTACGAGTACGATTCTCGGTCGTTCAAGTAAGTGGAGTACACGCGCATGTGCGGCGATACTGAAAAAGTTCTTCCCAACACTGGGAAGCAACAACAATAACAACTACGACAACGACTTCAACTACAACAATAATAACAACATCTTCAACAACAACGATCTACAGAGCAACAATGCGCACAACAACCACTACGACACGACTGGGCAGAGTTTTACGCAAGTTTCCAGTTGTCAGTGATCTCATTTCGTTGCTTTTTTTTGGCAAAACTACCACAAAGGCTTAGAGGGGTTACGGGTTGGCGGGGGGTTCGGGACGGGCAGGGGCTTCCACGGCCGTGGGGTGGGTATTTAGAGAGTATCTCGGCCTAGCAACAGGCAGCAAATGATGAACACGTGTGCTGCCTGGCTCTGGCGGGTTAAGATATAGTCAAAAAACAGGGGCAACCACCCTGAACGGAACGGAATAGGGGATCGTGGATCGGGGATCGTGGATCTTTGGGCACCCTCCGGTTTCACACACTTTTACGAGCTATTGATGGCGGTGGCAATGGGCTTATGAATATGAATAGATCGCCTACTTCCTACCTGGATCTTGGATCGCGAAGGTAATGGCAACTTAATAGGACTTCTTCTCCCCGAGGATCGGATCGGATCCGTTCGGGTTCGCTTTTTGGAACGGGGTTAATGCGACAAAAGCGCATTCATACCATAGAAAATTTAATTAGTTGTCTGTTGGCTGCCTGCCCTCGGGGCATGTTTATTGTTGCGAAAATGGGAAAAATATGAGCCAGGAGGGCGCTGGGCTGCGGTGGTTGCTGCAGGCTCGGGAAGAAGCCAAAGGACACGAGATACATCTGCAAACGTGATCGAACACGATGCGCAACTTCAACAAGCTTCAAGTAAAGTCGTCCATCCGAATCTTATTCTGCTTCACTCAACTGGCAGGATTATCACAGGGGTTCTTTGTGCGTCGCCAAACCAGCACAACGCGATCATTAACAATGTTTGTTTGCGTCTTGCACCCTTTTTAATTGCTCTTATTCAGTTGGGTTTTCTAGTTATTGTACTTGGGACTCGTTACTCTAATTAATAGCATTATAATAGTAATCTGCCATCATTATTATCGTTCGCGTTCGAAATATGCATTTGCGATTAAGAAACTCTCGCAGCAATTTCCTGAGAGTTTCCGGAGCAATACAAATCAGGATCTGTTAGCCGCGCTATGATATAATCTCCGTGGGAAATTCGAGGAGGAAACCGAACCACATGGAAACGTGGCCATCTGAAGACCAGCCCAAATCCAAGCCCAACCCACATCACCTGGCCAAGAGTACAATGGAAAGTGCATTAGCAGAGCCTCCGGTGATTTTTCTCTTTTTGTGTTTTTCTATTGCAGCAATTGCGGCTATTTTCGCTTGGCCCACAGATGTATCTGCATCTGCATCTGTGTTCGTGGGGCTGCAGCTACATCTGTATCTGTATCTGTGTGGAGTGCAGAGCGACGCTTTATGGCCAAAACCCCAGCCCCTCTCCTCGCCCGGCAACTTTCCCGGTTAGTGCCACCGACATTCCAATGCGTATCCGGGATTGTGAAATGTTTTCATTTCAAGAAAGACACATTTACCGCCGTCTAGCGTCTGCAAACCGTCTGTATCTGTATCTGAGCATGCACTGTATCTGTATCTGTTTGCGTACACTTACAGAAATGTACCCCATAAATGCAGGGTAAAGTTAGCTGAAAGTATCATTAAGCTTTAAAAAGTTGTTGTCTTTACTCGCAGTTGTTGATATTAGTTTCTCATCTCCTTTTCTGCGAGTGTAGCGACGATTGTGCTTTCGACTGTTTCTCTTTCTCTTGGCCACTCTCCTTCGACTACGTGCCGCATTTTAAACAATATCAGCACAGTTCACTTCGAGCCAAGGAATCGGAATGCGATGAGCTAAGCTTGGTAGAAGTTTCTCCTGGTCATCTATTTTTGTATCTTGGCCATTTACAACACTTGGATCGATTCTATTTATAAGCATTTTATTGCAGAGAATCAACATTCCGTTGCGACGAGCCAAACTAAGTTTATGCCCCTGAATTGGAGGTAATAATAAGAGAGATTTTCATGTCAAGCCCTATAATTAATAATGCCTGCGATTAGCGATTAATTTGCACACCGGATGCACGTTTATTTTCAACATCTCTTAAAATCCAACATGTAATACAATACAATTCAATAGTTCTGGGATGATACATTTAAGTAATGATTACAAAGTAAATGCAAATTATGTAAGACTAAAAACTGTGGAGCTTTATAGATAAGCTCCATCATTTAAGTAGACATAAACGGGCCGACAAATACTTGTTTTCGGATATCTCTCGGCTTTGATCTTCCATCCTAATGAGGCACAGCACAATAACTGCCCACTAAATCGCCATGTGAAGTGGCACATCTCGGGCCTATAAGGCGTTTAAATTTAGTTACACAAGGCATTCCAGGGAGTCGTCGCTCCAGTTTGCATAACATACGAGTTTATATTGAATTCTAGGAAATCGGAACCGGGAAGTGGGGAAGAAACAGCTGCAGCTGCCACGGGCCATTTAGAAAGTCACCCCAAATCCAAGTGCCCTTGCCCATGCCTATTCCGATTCCGATTCCGATTCCTATTCCTATTCCAAATCCAAATCCAAATCCGAATCCATCGCATGTACGTGGACCTATGTGGAAATCGATGTGTGTGTGCATGCTGATTAGCACCTTGGAATGTGCTATATGCCAGAAGCCACATACATACATACTAAGCGATATATGTTGGCACTTATGTAAGTCAACGCGTGTTTGTGTTGGAAAATAATCAATTGGTAAATATGTTTATCACGACTTTTCGGCCGTATAGCTCTCCACCTCTGTCCAGTCCAACGTGCTCCACTTTGTCGATCGTTTCATGAATGAAAAAACCGTCGGACGGTCGGACGGCCGGAGTTCATTGCCCAGGTGGGTCGCCCCGACCGGGTTACGTACTCACTCGCACTATACCCACAACTAACTACACACATACATCGCTTATCGTCTCCGCAGCGTTATCAGCGCCGCGTTTACGAATCAAAAGGGCTTTTGTAATGGGCAAACAAAGCATAAAATACCAACATCAAGTTGTTTAGATTCGGTCGCCGCTGGTATGCTTGGAATGCTGTTTACCCAAGCAGGCCTTCTCATTGACTCCGATTTTCATTCTCCACGTCCAACATCCAACTCGCCTTGGGATGACAGTCGGAAAAGAGCAATAGAGACAATGTAGCTACAGCAGCGGCGCAGGCGCGGCTCTTACACTGAGCAAAATCCATCCAGCAGCATGCTGTCCATTTCTATGGAATTAGCATTTATCCTTAATATTTTATTTTGTTATTAATGGAATTAAAAGAGAATATCACAAGGTATGGTATAGAGAATACATGATTAGAGTCTAGTTTTTGGCAGATTTAATATGTGGTCAGCATCGGTATCTTTTTCGAAAAATTTGTATTAATACTAGGGAAAGATAACAAATATTTTTATGAATATAATTGTAGTGAAATCTTTTCAACCTTTTAAATCCATGAATAAGTTTTTATAAGTGCCATGGCACTGCAACTCACCTTCGATTTCCCAGCCCCATCTCCATCTCCATCCCCATTTCGATCCGACTTGGATCGGTCGGCATAAGTTCAAAGCTTTGTTACACGATATCGCTATATCTGTGTAGGCACACCAAACAACAAAAATCGACCATCGGAATGTGGAATGTGGTATTCATTGACAAAATCAGCTTTCAAAATGATCTCACTTGTATGAAAAACAGTCAAACCAAATCGAAAACCGGTTTCGTAGTCAAATCATTGGAGTTACAAACGCTTTTCGTTCGTTTTCGGTTTTTCCTCACTCGATCGTGGTCTTTATAACATCAACATCTGCATCTGAGCGTTTTTCACGCACGTGCCTGGCTCACATTTAATAACTATAATTATAATGTATGTCAAGTCGACCGAAATTATATGCTGCCAGTTAACACTTTAAAAAGCTAGAGAGACCACAAAGAAGCGAATAACGAGGGACTCAAAAGATCCACAAGAGGCGAGAATAAAAATACCTTGGCTAGCCTAAATATTTTCACACGCGCCGAGAGAAAAAAATGATCTTAAGGTTTTAGTCTTTCATTCTTTCCTTCTTTTCTTTTCGTTTTTTATTTTTTTTTTTTTGTTTAATAAAAATAGCACACAATTAGTGGCGCTGAGTTTTTGCTTTTTTTTTTTTGGGTGGGTGGACGTGAACTGTAAAATGCCTGTGAGTTATCAAATTGGGGATTACATACCTTTATAAATAGTTTCTGCGCAGGCGCGCCCGTATTTCTCCAACTGCATTGGTGTGTGGAGTGCCTAGCACATACACACACACACTGACATAAAATACACAATCTCCATTTAACAATCATTAATTTAGACGTCGTTCCAGCGGGACGGAGAGGAAAGCGTGCGAAGGGAACGGTGGCGCTGCTCCCGCGATGATCACACGCTGCTGGGAATGGCCTGGAATCTGGAATGGGAATGAGCTGGAAGCTGTGTGGGAAAGTATGCGCCGCCGCCTCTGCCGCCGTCGACGTTGCTGAAATAAACAAGACCAAAAACAAAAACAACAACCCCAACTGGGCCCCGAAAATTAGGTCAACATTTTTTCATTCACTCTTTTTTGTTGCTGCCATACATATTTCGACACACATATTTTGTGTGTTTAAGTTTTTAGGTATTTTTTATTAACACAAACTTTCTATTGAGCGGCGAATAGTTTTTGTTTCTTTCCCTCTTTTCTCATTTTTTTTTCCACTCTTCCACACATGAACTTCAGCAGACCGTAGCATTAACCGTTAGCTTTTTTATAACACATTTTATGGCGGTGCGACGGGCGCAACTTGACAATACAAATATCTTTTTAATTGACATTTATGATGTGGTATAAAAACGCACCGCTCGCTGCCCTTTCCTGTAATTCCTTCGTCTTTCGAGTATGCAAATTAATGGGCCCGAAAAATCGGTTCTCCCATCGATATCATATCGATATTCCCGCTGAAGAGCTCTTTTTCTGCTGAATTTGGTTTTCGGACGAAACAACGGAATGCCGACGAGGAACTGCAAAACAAACGGGATAAGTCAGAGCGAAGAGAATGACCGATGACACTGTGAAAAAATATTACGTTTAATATCGCTCGAATTACGATATTATGAGGGTAAGGAAAAACGACTCTTAACCTTGTAAACATAGATGGTACATTTTCTTACGATGTTAAAAAAAATGTTCATTGACTGTAGTTTAACCAAAGTATTGCTGCAAAGAATATACGAGTTCAGTTAAGATCTTAATTTTCATGTTCACCTTACTCTTATTTCTCTCAGTGTTTTTCGGTCCCTTTTCCCTTTGCCTGTTTTGCTATCCCGCTCGCACCCTGACGCCGCGTGCACGCTCTTCTTTTCTCAGTAAAACGGTTCTTCTGCTTGTCGCGCCTTTTCTTGCCGCCACTACTATTGCCGTCTCGCCTGTCTGGCAGCCGCATTCTATGCTGGTGGTTGACTTGTTTGTGTCTCCGTCTGCCCGCCTCTTCGTCTTTTTGTGCTGAGTGATGCAACTTTTATGACTGTTCCCGTTCCCGATTCTGTTCCCATTCACGTTCTGGCGGCTAACTCCTGTTCCCAGTGAAGGTTAGGATCGTCGAGTCGGGAAGAATGAAACGGGTCTCAAAAACCCACGCTCAGTCGCATGACTCACGCTTGAAAAATTTCAATTTGAATTTCTAAATAACCGCACATACACACAGCATCCAATTTCAGCCAATAAACGGCGTTGTGTGTGTGCATGTTGTGTGTGAATTCCGACTTACGAGTGTTCCCATCGAAGGTTAGGCATTATTTTTTTCGTTCGGATGTCAATGGAACCCGATTGGCCGACGACGACAGTCTAAAAACCGAAAAACCAGTTTGAAGACATATTTTCTATTAGTTGCTTATTCTGCTGCTGCTGCTTCTTCCTCTTCTGCATTCCACACACATACACTGGCACACTGAGTTCGAGTTCGAGTTTAGTTTTCCACTTTCCCCCTTCTTCCAGCGTTATTTAAACTTTCTGGAATGCGGTTGTGTCTGCTCTCCTTGTAACCTCTTCGCTGGAACCGCTTTCCCGTGTTCATTTGTTGCTCATGTTGGTCAAGTTAAGTTAAGTTTAGTTTTAAAGTTTTTATATGTACGCTAGTGTTCACTTTGATATTTATGTGTTTCTCGTTTCGGTTTGTTGCGCGAAAAGCAAGAGCAGGCGAGAGCGGCACAACCATGCGGCTGCAGCTATGAAATTTTACTGAATGAATATTTCTTTTCTTTTGCGCCGATCTTTCATCTTGGCGTTGGAATTCGAAGTCGACAGAGGCAGCGGCGGCGGCAGCGGCAGCGGCAGTGGCGTCGGCTGAGCAGCGGCTGAGGCAGCGACTTCGTTAAAAGTTGTACCTTTCGAAAGTCGCTTAAGTGTGTGGCTGCGTGCGTGTGTGTGTGTCGGCTGGATCGCGTTCGTATGTGTGTCGGTGTGCTAGAAAGTTTCGATGCCGAACTATGTTTGAAGGCGCATGCATAAGAAACTTACAAAACGGCATTCCACAAACAAACCGACACTGCCCGCCCCTTCCAGTCGCTCCTCTTCCAGCCGCCTTCTTCTTCCAAGCCGGCGAGAAGAGTATCCCTATCTGCATTTGAATCTGTGCTACTTTTGCATTTTGTCACATCAGTATACCGATATATCGGAGTGTAGCGCACTCTTCTTCTCGCCCCCGAAAATTCTTCAGCGCTTCTAGCGTTTTCCTATATGTTGTAATCTACGGAACAATAAAAAGTGCTGTGGGGCTTTCGTAAGTGTCTTTTTGGAATTTTCGTTTCGGTATTTTTATTTTGTTTTTCTTCGTGTGTTTGTAGCTGGTGGCGTTCTGTTTTTTGTTTTTCGTAAACAACGTACACACACACACACACTCTGTAAAATTCGTCATTGAACGGTAAAAAAAACAAAAATTCCAACGTGTTTGACTTTGTCTCTAGACAATCTCGCTCGTGTGTGTATGGATTTTTTCAATTACAAGTTTGTAAATGGAATTTCTGAACTTTATGTGAACGAGGTCATTTACAACACACACACACACAAACGTTTGTAAAGAAGGGCGCGGGGCTAAGGTTGCTCGGGGAATTTTTGTTACATTCGTCATGAACTTATTTATAGGAAATTCCATAGGCTTTACTGGTTATTTATGGCCGCAGATCGCTGGGGGGATCTACTGGGTCCAAAAGCGGGGGAGTGTTGTATCGGTCGGCTGCATGCATATCAAATGCCAAATGGGACAATCCCCAACTGGCTCGGAAATATCCCGAAAACGGAAATAAATCAGACCCGATTTGATCGTGGTTTTCAGTAGCTAGAAGTACTTTCTGTTTAGATTTAAATCTGGATATAGATCTTAATAGGAATGCAACTCGAAAATTGTGTTATGATTTTGTGGTCTGGTAACTAGATTTTTTTCGAAATTCGAAAATTTACGTGGAGATCTTTAAAGATCTTTAAATTAACTAGATTTTATCTAATAATATAAAGCTGTTCTATTTATGCCCCTTCTTTCTATAAATACCACGAATTCATTAAATTCTATTTGGTTAAGCCTTTGCACCTTTCTGATTAGCTATTCCCTGAATTCCGGGCGCCAGGTGTATTTACGATGGCCCACAATCAACCCAATCAATCCAGCCAACTGTCCCGTATCAATGCCATCCATTGACAAGCTTTCCTCGCTTTCGCGGCCCTCCAGTGGAGTAACACAGGAATCAGTGGACGATCGTCTGAGTGATAAGCTTTTCGGGGCGGCTACTTGACGCAAGAATTTCTGGAATTTCGAAAGTGTACACACACCTGTGGACCCCTCGGTAGAAGCGGAATGAGGCCCGGAGCAACCAGACCCAAGCAGCCCAGTCACAAAGCACGCGCTCAATCTACGGCTTATCAACAGGCCGACGACGGTAGGCCCATACAAAGGCCAAACTATAAATGACATGTGATGCCATGGCCGTAGCCCCACCACAACCATGCGCCAAGGGTACGAAAATACTCAAGATTGAGTCACATGCCTGGCACTTACCGGGTGGAAAAGAGTCGGCCTCAGGCGGAAATTGAGTTCTGTTCCTCTTCTCCCTCTGGAAGAAAATTGAAAAACAAAGGGAAAACCAAGCAAGATTTCCCAATCGAAAGCTTCTTGGACTTTCGACCGACTGTGTGTACTATTTACAACATCAACGGAGCAACGTCAAGACCATAAAAATAATTAATACAACTTATCAGCAGGGCCGCGATATACCACCACTTGAGGAGCACCTATGACGTGGAGCGACTGGCACTGGCACTGGCATTACCGTTTTCCTTCCCATTCGCATACCCATTTCCATTCCCAGCCGACTGCATGGTCAGCGATCGTACGGTAGATGCGATCCGATTCGATGGCAAAAGAATTCCCCCTTTCGGTGTAATTGCTTTTGGCCTGGTCGAAAGTCGGCCCGAACCGAACCGAACCGAAGCACACCGCACCGAACCTAATGATAATACCCGCGATCTAATAGGAAGCACGTGATGCGCATACAGCCCACCGATCATTAAGAAGCAGTAATGCACTTGGAGAAACTAGAGGCAGCGAAACATACATACATATGTATGTATGTACATACATACATCATCTTATATCAATTGTATCAAGTAACAGAGTGGTGGTTATGTTTACCATTGCATTTTGAACTTACATAAATAATTCAATCCAAAAACAATAGTAAAACCCGAACCCTTTACCACCGAACTTCCTTTATGTGGAACCGTACGGGGCGGAGTGAAATGGAATCGGAATCGAACTGTAGACTGTTGTAGAGTCTAGAGTCTAGCGACTAGCGACTAGATACCAGACCCCTGGCTAGACAAATTGCACATAATTTCTACTCGAGTGAGCGCGGTCAGCCGGCAAAAAGTGCACCGAACCTGCCCAAAACAACGGCAACGGGATGGACGTGGACGTGGTTGTGGATGTGGATATGGATATAGCCGGTGGCTATATAGTAGTACTGGTACCACTCGGCTTGGTTAGACGTCGGAAAGAGACGTCGACAACGACGCCGCACCGGGAGGATCCCAGCCATTTCATGAAAAATTATGTCGTGTACAATTTTATGCATGAGAGACTTGCACAGCAGCAAAAACTGGGCAGCAAAAAACTTGGCAAAATTAACAGTGGCTCTTCAGTTGCACTCGCAGTTGCAGTTGCATTTGCACGGTGGTGCAGTGGTGCAGTGGCCGCCAGGTTGGAGGAGATAAGCCGCTGACGCTGACGCCGCTGCAAATGGGCACACGCACACTCGAGAGCCATCAACTGCAACTGCAATTGAGGCAATGGGGAGGCACAGTGGGTCGGATTGGTACTCGCATGGGTAAAAGCTGATGTCCGGTCAGAAAGAATTCCTACGACGATCTGCCAGATGTACAGAGGTCCCAAAGGATATCAAAAAACATAGCTCTATTTTCATATGCTTTGTTCGGTGACAGCTTGTCTGGTCCCACTGTGCTGGGAAAGCGAAGGCTGTTGCATTAGCATACAAGTGTTGGGCAGCGCCACAAAGTCACACAATTGAAAGGCAAAAAAAAAGAAAGAAAAACAGAGGCAGTAGTGACAACAATTGGCCCGCTAACGAACCGCCCGACGGACGCCGCCCCACCCACCAGTCCCCATTTCCCTCCTGAATGAACCCGATGATAATGAAAGGGGGAACTTGGGGGAGGCGCAGGAACCGGAGCAGGAGTGGATATGGAAATGGCAGTGGATGTGGATGTGGCTATGGCTGTGGAAGAAAGCGCATTCGAGCGTCTTGCCGCTTGCATCTTGCCACGCCACCCGACCCAAATTCCAGTTGAATGCACTGGCCAGCGCCCGCCTTTGTGGCCGTAGTCTAGTTGGATAGTTGCATCCGCATCTCTGTCTCTTCCCAAGTCCGTGTCACTGGCCCAGAGCCGTACTTTTGTTCTGACCAGGCGTTATATACATAAGTGATTTGTATCGAGCACCATTCAATGTCTTCCAGTAATCTTCAAATATATAACTATATAGTAAACTCCCTAAGCAGCATATACCCCACCCCACCCCGTTCTGTGGCATTCGCATTCCCGCGAGGCGGATGCAGAAAATCGTGGAGTGGCCAAGCGATCTCTCTTCGCTCGGTTGGCATAATAATAGCACATTCCTCGGCCAACCAACAACAAACTGGCTGCAATCGGATGTGGATGTGACCAAGTAGGAGTAGCAGTCGTCGTCGGAGTTTGGAATCCGCTCCAAATGTGGGCGTCGCCCCGGCCAATGCTGCCCGGCCTACTAGATGCTACGAGAGTTCCCCCCTTCGTCACTATTTGCGTGGTCCCCGCTGTCAACGCATGATTTGCTTCCCGCTCGCATGTGCGGATCTGATGTATTAATGACATTTGGCCCAGTTTCGGGGCCTCCATGCCCTGTGAGTGCAGCGTGGGGACGAGCGGCGATCGCTGCGAGTGGAGGAGGCTCATTCATATTCATAAATTTAACGTCTTTTTGCGTAAGCCTCGCGGCGGAAGTAGTGCCCCTCCCACCATCGTCGTCGTCGCCGCCACCGCCGCCGCCTTTCCTGATCTGAGACCCATTCATTCGCCCTTTTTCGCCACGGCTATAGCTGAAGCTAAAGCTAAAGCCAAAGCCAAAGCAGCAAGAGCAGCAAAAGCAGCAGCAGCAGAAGCAGAGGCAGCCAGACGATTTGCCGCTCTATTTTCGATGCATTCCCAGCCAGAAAGAGTCAGACACACATGAAACGAAAGAGACGGCAAGAGGGGTGCGAGAGAGACGGGACGGGGACGGGGACGGGGCAGCTAGAGTTCAAAGCACTATTGAACTCGGGGGCCCAACAATAACAAACTCCACCAAACACTTTCGCCATAAATAGCAGCCAGTGGGATCGGGACGGGAGGTCGCGGGACTGGGTTTTATCAACGGAAGCTAAAGTGGGGATATATGTATGTATATGCGTGCATTTGTGGGGATATATGGGACACATGGCGCGGGCGGGTGTCTCAAGAAGTGAAAACAAAAGTGACTAATGCGAGTGTGCGAGCATTTCCGCTCACTTCCGGTGCTTCCAAATGGGGAAGTGCTGCCAACTGCATTTTTTGAGTGGCCAACATACAAGCACACAGAGAGAAAAGTCACTTGGAAATTGGAAGTAATTGGACAAAAAATTCGAATCTTCGAAGATTTGAATTGGAAGTACACAAATTGTATTCCTTCGGTAAAATAGTTCTCACTTTAAAATGCTTTTGGAATTTGTAGTGCATGACAGTCAGATTTTTTTAAGTGTGCAACATGTTGGGACGAAAGGCAGAGAAGAAGCAGCCGGTGAAGAGCCGTAAGTAGGCAGAAGACTACGCTGCTGATGAAGAAGAAGTTCCGACGCCCCAGCTATAAATAAAAACCCAGCCAAAAGCCGCCAGCCGGAAATAATGTGACCAAAACCACACCGACGAAGCAAACACGAGTTGTATGTGTGGGTAGGGTAGCTGCACGTGTAGGTGAGAGCCAGTGTGCGAGTGTGTGTGAACTTCATTCATTCATAACCGTACACAGTGCATAATCACAGTTGTGGGCAAAATAATAGTAGTCACAGGGTGGATATTAGTGGGATAGTATCAATTTCAAACTAGATGCCAAGGGTTGGCCAAGTATGACTTGACTCCGACTGACACTGTATCGATACTGTAGCGTATACACCATTTATTTATAGTTCTCATTTATTTTTGTAGTTTATTGGTATAATCGCGTACCGGAAGTACGTTTAATAGAGTTTTTATTATATTATTACCATAATTGTGTACACAATCGTATATTGTGAATGGACGAAATCAGCACATTAAGGGAACTTGGATGGGACAAGCTATGCTCGGGTCGATCCTATTGAATGACTGACCCCATAGCAAACAACGACATACGATAGAGATAGGGATCCGATCCGAAGTTATCAGCGATGGTTGATGGTGTTGTTGCTTCCGTGCTCTGCGTGCTCAATGAAATTTCATTGAAATTTAGAACGAATCTATAAAATGCAACGAAGCCGCCGCTGGCGGTGGAGGGGGAAATGGGGAAATTGTGGAAATGGAGACTGGAAACGGGAACCACGGTGCGATGTTTGGCATAGATAAACCAAGGGGACACAAAAAGAAATCGGGCTTGAATAAACAAATATTTTGTAAATCTCTATAGCTTTGAAAGCTGGTAAGTAGGCTACATTATTTTTCTGCCAAGTGGTAAATTTTTCATTAAACAATAACTTAAAAAGGTTCTGTGGTCAAAAATGCACACTAACCAGCAAAAACTATTATTTCCAGCAAGGGGATATTTCACTCCGTTTCTTTCAGTGCATCGGCAGCAGCAGCAAGAGCGCATTTGAGGTTGCTGCTGCCGTAGTGCTGCCGCTTTTGTTGTTGGAGCGATGATACGAGACGCCGACGCAGGCAGAGCCAGTGGCAGAGGCCGCAGTGTGGGCGTGGGAGGAGGGGGCGGCGTTTGTTGCTGCTGCTGCATGAATTTATGAATGAATCGAATACGTATTCGTGTGTGCGTGCCGTCGCAATCGGCGCATGTGTGTGTGTGTGCTGCGCTTGCATTTAATGAATGAAAATCGCAGGCAGCGACAAAAACATAATACACACATGCACCCACACTCAGATCCGCACATATACGCTCACGACACCCACACACCCACACACGTGCACACTCGCGTACACCCATTATAGTAGCAGCGGAAGTAAACCGAGCAACAGCAAACAACACAACTAACTCATTCAAGTCCAAATGCGAGCGAGTGTCTAAATAAGTCGCTTGAATGAACGCTTGATTCCCAGCCTCTTGTTCGGATTATATAGGATTTGATATGGCACATGGACGGGGGGCACATGTATCTGAATACGACTACCCAAGGCGATGTGGTCGGTTCTGATACCCAGCCAGTCAGCCACTCGAATCCCTCGCATTTGCCTGAATTGTCCCGAGTCTGCACTATTTAGGGTCTGCTTCACTCCAACATACATAATACATTCATGTAATTACTTTGTGAATATCATATTATTGCTAAAAACAGACATATGGTGGCGCTTGGCGAAAAGTATTTAAAAACTCGTCGCAACTCGTCAAAAACTAATTACTAAGTCCGCTGATTCACTTAGAGTTCTCTGAAATTCTATCGACCCTTGGTATTTATATAGATTAGAAAACGGCAACGATCAACGATAGTTCCCAGAATAGGAAATCGGATTTACACATTTGCAGATTGACTCACAGGCGACCTATGAACCAGTCCATGAGCAGCTCCAAGTCCATATGCAAATAAGCCCAGAATAGCCGAGAAAGTAGCCATGCACTTAGTCACTTTCGGGGAAACTCGATGAGTGCGATCAACGACCGCCGACAGATTAGGAATATATATGTACATATAGTTCCTCCGCAAGTAGATATGGAAATGGCCAGGCAGTAAAGAGATCGAGAATTACAGAAAACTATGACGCACGCAGGGAGTCTTACGAACTTATGTACATATATCTGTGTAATTTGTGCAGGTCCTGGACTTTTACAGTACAGAGTTGATATTATTATTGGAGATGCGGCGGCGATAAAATTGCAAAACAACTGCTGCCCAGAAGGGAAAGAGCCGTGGAAATCGCTGCTGAAAAAATAACAGCGGCAAATGACGCACAAAAACTTTACAAGGTTGTCTGCTGCGGCAATGTAAAGGGGCAGTGTGCGGTGGGCGGTGGGCGGTGGTCGTTGAGAGGCCAATGTGTACGTCATCGAGAGCTGAATGAAATCGAAATTGACTCGGGCCATTTTACGTCAGAGCCAAACAAAAAAAAGAAAAAAAAAAAGAACGAAGAAGCTAAACGATTTCCAGGCAGTGCCGCGATTTCCTCTCAGATCTCAGATCTTGTTAATATTTGTTTGGCCGCGTATTTGGATTGCGATTATTTATGCTGCTCGATGACTTTCGCTTGTAAAAGACTTTGGCCAGCGCCTTAATTGCGCCAACTGTGCGCCTAATTATGGCAGACACTGTGGCAGATATAGCCACCAGAATATAGCTGGCAGAAGGAGAGATCCGTCGCGGCATTTATAAATAAATCGCTGTCTATACGAAAATAACTAAACGGATCATTATCGTTGGACATGTGCGACAGCGTCTGGTCAATTAAAAGCCATAAAATGTCATAGAGCATCTAGGATAGAGGGTGTCTTTAAAATAAATATTTTGGGAACATTTAAGTTTACTGCAGCTCGAGAGAAGTTTTATAGTTTTAAGCTGGGAAATTTAATTTTTACCAGACGTATAAGTAATATTTTGTTTCAAAGCTCTTGGCTAACTCAGTATGTTGGCGTATACTTGATGTCTTAGAGATCTTTATACAAAATATTGGATTTTAAAAATCTTCAATAAAATTCGATAAAAAATAACAGAAATCGAAATATATTGTGATTTTCTGACTAAACGTATTTTCCTCAATGTGACATTATCATTTGAAGAGAAAGCAACACGCTAATTGGAGGCTTGACAAACATTCCTGCCTTACCAATTTGTAGTTAAACCCTTAATGTCTTGCCATTATGTTTTGGTTCCCACAAATTAAGCAAAATATTGGTGTCAAATCGGATCGATCAATCACGAATATGGAACATGGAGCATGTGGTTAAGTGTTTAACTTAATTTTACCCCCAGAAAACGAAATTATTTTAATTCTTGGCTCGTGTTTTTTATCTGCAGCCAAAGATCTGCTGTTCGCGGATTTAGGTTGTGCGATTTTGATCAGATTCGGACGACGAATGATAAATGCGTAAAACTCAAACTGGTTCAATTTTGTGAATACTTTGATCTTGTTACCGCTTCTGTTGCTGTTGTTTTCTTGTGGTTAGTGTTGTTGTTGCGCTGCCACGGGCAGTGCCAATCTTAATTGCGCATTTAAATATAATAGAAAGACAGAAACTACTACAACAAGCTGAAAAAACTACCATACAACAATAACTATAAACACAGATACACATGGCGACTCGTTTGTCAGTTCATTCCCTCGATGCGAACTTGAGGCTCGAAGAAGGCGCCTCCAAGTACAACAATAACACCAGCAACCATTGAGAACTGGATAGGCCTCGGCCCCCGATGGCCCGAGAGCCCGACAGCCCGAAAACCCCTTCCGAAAAACTATTTAGTGTGTGCCCATCTGTATCCGTATCTGTCGGCTCTGTATTGAAGCTTCGCATATTGCGTCTTGGCTGTTTATTACGTACTATATAGTACGGACAATACGCATTGGGGCTGCAAACTCATTTTGCGCACTAGTTTTGCTGCTCACCAAATTACCGCGGCGCTTTGGCAACCCTAATGGGTTTCAAATTACCAGAGGCGCACAAAAAATATTAATAATACTCGTAACAATGTTCAATTATCGAATTAATTAATTTCATTCAAATACGCTCGATCTAGGCTAACTGGGTTGCATTCAACTTCTGTAATTGAAAACCATTTGCCCTTCTGAACGAAATTTGAAAAATGTAGTACAAAATAAATATTTTAAACTCAATAATTTTACAAAAATTGCCTGGGATATAGGCTTACCGGGATAAAACGTTTTCAAAAGAATGCAACACCGTTTTAGTGCTCACACTACAATATTAATTATCAAGTTTACTTAGATCAAGCTCAATTCGAAAGAATATATATTATTTGGAGCACTGTTAGTGTTTGTGATTTATACGAAACGAAATATTTATTTTAAGTATAACCATTAAGAGATATTTTAACGCTTAATAAATAGTTTTAATTAATTTACCGGTACAACTGTGGTTCCCCTTTGCGAAGTTTGCCTGTACATGGATTCACTTGAATAACAGTAAATGACAATCTGGCAACGCCGCGCGGAGAGACCACTCGGTGCTCGCTCGCTCTTCCGATTGCGGTGTCGGTTGCGTATACTTGATATTTTTTGGTGCGCAAGAAAGTCTCTCACAATGACTGCTGTAAGGACACATGGCTGCGCAGCCGGCGTCGCAGTCGCTCTTTTTGTTGTTCTTTACTTATTTCTTCTTTTTTAGGACTTGCAGTGGAACAGCTGTTTTGTGTTATGGCAAACAGCTGTTCGAGTTGCATTGCATGCACACAAGGGCGCTGCACATTTTAACACACGTAAAATGATATAAAACATTTTTAAACAAATTGCAAATACTTACAAACAAAGCCCATTAGACGGTGATTATATAAGCACTAGACTGCCAGCCCTGACAACTCAGTGTGATAGTGTTGGTGTGCCTCTTTGTGTGGCTGTTGTTGAGTGTTGGTGTAGCTGTTGGTGTGTTTTAATTTTTTTTCGTTTTCCGTTCGCTGGTGTTGGTGTGCGTGTGTGCCAGTTTAGTTAAATGCTGAGCACACGCACTGAAATTCAGCAACAACAAGAGCAGCTACAACAACACACCAACAACATCAATATAAGGCTAGGCAGATAGGCAAGTTTGCCTTTTAGTTGTTTCTGTAGTTTACTTTGTTGTTTTATTTGTCGACAGCGGTCTGACTGGCTAGCTCTGGTCTGGTCCCCGCCCCCTCGTAGACCCCATCGCCGCCCTCCCCCTGGCTATATGTCGTATCTAAAACATTTGCGCTTTAAATAAATACACAGAGGGTATTATAAAAAGGCAAAAGAAACGAAACGAGGAAAACTAGTCGCGTACAAAAAACAGCAAGAGCAACAACGACAAATTAGTTCAATGCACGCCGCCAAAAGAGTGTGTATATAGAGCTTATCCACTCTCACCGCACAACTCTGTTATATGGTGTGTTTGTTTTGATTTATCTTATATCTCGGTATCTTCTAGGCCCTTTTATTGATAGTACATCGGTCGTACATCAGCGTAGGGTACAGTTTCATTCATCATCGCTGCCTTAATCATCATCTGCGTCTGTCGTCTCATTGTCACTGGTACAAAGTTCACATGTACACATACATATATATGGACATGCAATCAAATAAAAATTTTTTGATTGTATAAGTTCACAGTTTCTTTGTGCGCCATTTTTTGTTCTTTCCAAATACTTATATACGTACGTATGTGTATAAGCGTTTCGGGTTCTTTATTTGAAATTTATTTATTGTTTTTTTTGTATTTACTTTTCCGCTTCTAATTTTAATTATTCAGTTGCGAGGCTCAAAAGTCGCGAGCGAGTTTGTTTTTAATTCTTGTTGTTGTCGCGTTTGTTGTTGTGTTCCCCTAGTTTCGCCTCTCTCGCTTTAGGTTTTTTCGTTTTTTTGTATTGTTAAATACGTCGTTTAAGTTGCTCTTGGCTGGCTTGCTTTGTTTTTTTTGCAACTGCGTCGTAAAAAAGTTGCAAATTTTTTTGGGCAATTCAAACGTTAGGTACACTACACTTGTTCGAAGACACTATTGAGTCTTAAAGATTCGAGAATTGAAAGAATCCCGGCACGTTACTTGACAAGAACCCCCTTAACAGTGTGACCAGATGCCAGCGACAGTCCTACTCCATACTCAACACTCTACACACTAAAATTCCCAAGTGCTGAGTCCGGCTCACCGCCTCCTCCTTCTTTTCGATGGCACTGTCTGTGACGTACTGAAACAAATGCCTCACGAAACTTTAGTTTGCGGCGCAATCAACGACATACCAATACACCGACACACCAACACATTAGCGGGGAGTTCACACTGATACAGATACATGAGCGCAGAGCAACAAGTATGAATGAATGCGCGCTTGCCGCGGCCTCTGCCGACGGCTCTGCCGGCATCGCCTGTAGGTGTGAGTTTGCATGTAATGGTTAACGCCACACAATCGAAGAAACGAGGCCTGCGGAGGGCGGTCGGCATCTAACATTTTTTGGCCCGCTCTGTCTGCTTTTGTTGTCGTTGCTCCGCTGTGTTCGGAAAAACATAGCAAGCAAACCTCGTACACACACTCGCCCAGATACTCGCTCCGTCCCTCTCTCGCCGACAGCAAAAGCCTAGCTGCTCGATTGCATTGGCGTGCGAGAGCGTTGTCTAAGCACAGCGAGAAATTTTCATTAACGAAACGATCAAAAGCAAAATGGCGGATTTGGCAAAAGGCAATCATAACTATTAGTCGCATGGTTTGCGGTTTTGGGATCCCATATTTCGAAATTGTCTTTTAATTTTTGCATAAGTTGTGCATAATGTTACGATGTTTTGCTCATCGATTTACAAAAACTATCTGCGTTATATCGTCTGCAGGTTTGCATTTTCCTTTGAAAAGTTTTAATTTTCTAAACAATCCAAACATTTTTATGTAGCCTAGCGTTCTTGGTTTATTTCATGTATGTAAGTCCCCATTTCTAATGTATTTTAGGCCCATAAATTCGTATTCATTTCGCTTAAATCATCCCGAATATGTAGAAGCCATCCAGTACAGAAAAGCTTGCTCATGCAAAAGAGTATTTAGACTCAACACAATCAACAAATAGCATTAAATGTTACTATTAATAAGCGTAAAACGAGTTTATTTTTATTGATACCAGCAATGTAATTGCACTGGCATGTGATTAAGGCTAAGTCAAATTGATTCATGGCGTTTCTTAATGATTGTGTAGTGTACCTTATGTGATGGGAACGACACGGGAAAGGAATATTTAAAAATATGTATAGAGTAATTACGTGCTATTATATATAAATAGGGTGCAATTCAATATCTTATAACTATAGTTTCTTAGAATATGCCCAAAGAGAGATATTACGTAAGCCGAATGCTCCTTATTTTACGATATTTTAAAGGCATTATTTTCATAGTGCGACCAAGCTGGTCCCGCATTGTGCTCAGTGTAAAGATTCACACACAAACGCACGCGATCAAAAGGCAGCAACAAAAAGGCCCAAAAGAAAAAAAGAACGAATTCCTGTGGCGGAGGCGCGCGAATGGGAGGATTTTCGGGGTACGAGGGACTGGGGACTGGGGATTGGAATTGGGATTGGGTTTTGGGGGACTTCGAGAGCTAGTTACGCACACTGGGAAGATACAGATACAGAACCAGTCAGTGTGCCATACGAAATATGTAACATCAAGCTCATATCACAAGCGAACGACAGCGACGTTGGCGAGTCACCGACACAGAGATAAAGATACAGATACAGATGCAGATACGAGTACTACGACGTGTGACTGTGGGTGTGCGAGAGGGCTCTCAGCTGTGTGTGTGCGTGTGTGAGCCAAGGGGGCAATATTTTCTTATAGAAAATGAATTTCAGATCAAATCATATGGCAACCACCCTTCACGGCCATTTGATGAAAATAATGATGAGCTAAAAACCCTAAGTAGACCCTTTTATTTACGTGTTAAGCTCTGATATCTGCCACTCCAACCGATATCACTCCACCCCCTGTCCCCCCAATTACGAATTTGATCCTAAATATTTCGAGTTAATTAAACGCCTTAATAACAGTCCACGTGCTACTGCTGACGTAAGGGTCGTCAGCAGTAATACGACAACTCATAGGGGCGTGGACAACATCCAATACCAGTCCAAATGAAATAAAAACACCACACAACGATACTTTGTTGTGCCTTGGTATTTTACTTACTTTTTCGGAGCATTTCTCACGCACACATCGAAGGCCCAAGACTCTCGCAAGGGGAATAATATTTGCGAATTTCTACGCCCTAAATTTGCCAATTAATAACGGACCCTACACGTAATCCCCTAATTGGAACCCACGAACTATCCCCAGTCAGCAGCTGAGCCAATTAAAGGAGCAGATGAACCTCCAGGACGTTCCCCAGTACTCCCCCACCCAGAATTCTTAGCCGAGAGCGCATCACGTGGTCACCCACCCCAAAACCCCACACCCTCCCCCCTCAAAAAAAAAAGAAATAGAAAGAGCAATCCTCTCACGCAAACAAACGTAAATATCACACAAGAGAGGCACCCGAAATTAGCAATAATCTCGCCGAGAGCGAAATTCAAGCAACAAAAATTTATATAAAAGTATTAACAACAAAAAAGTACAACAATGAAAGAGACCGAAAACAAAATGGCCGTCAGGTGTAGAAATTTCTGTGGACGTGTTGAGTTTAATTCCCAAAACTTTCTGCCATTTTATACCCCATTGCATTTGCATTATAGACTGCTCGAATTTCCCACACATCGGATGTGTAAATATGCGTCTGCATTGTATATACACCAAATATATACATGGGGATATGATGACGCCAACAAAATGGCGCCAGTCCAGAATGGCGACGATTTTATTTGTAACTGTGCCCTGTAACAATACTTTCCCGACTTCGTTCGATACTCGATCGGCATTGAACTTGGGACCATCGAAGCCCCAAGCGATATTATCAACAGAAAGGAGACATCCATACGGTCAGTGTTGATAAACAAGTGTTCCAAGAAGTTAGGAAAAGTGGGTAGTATTTTTTTTGAACGTAACGTAAAACCAAATGCTTTCAAAGATGTATTGGATCTGATTTACCTTATAGCAACTAGAATCACTTTATTACTATTGTTTGGTTTAGTTAATAATAATCCAGATAATCCATTTAAATAAAAGTAAAAACCCTTATTATATTACACCAACTATGTTGACTAACACTCCTCTGATCGCAACTATCTGAGTTGTCAATTTACAAATCTTATAAGTCACATACATTAATGTTTATCATAAAGATCAATTGAGGGTTAGAGCCCTCATAAATATTAATCGAGCCCCAGTTTCAATTAAAACTCCCCACGGCTGTCAATTCGAGCTGCTCGATGTAACATAATTTCTATAGTTATAGGGCTATTATTCTTATCATAGTTTTTAGGAAACCAAAAAGTAATACAAGTGCCTCCCAGAAGCATTCCAAGTGGCTTAATTAGTCGAAAAGCGGCCTGGTCGAGTTGCATGTGCCGCAAGTTAACCGCATAGTTACACCGATTAGACATTTAATCAAATTTGACCCCAATAATTGGCATTCTGCATTCAGCTTTTGGCCGCACCACTTCTCGTACACCTCGTTTGCATCCGAATCCGAGAGATTGGACGGGCGACAGCCTCCATTAAAATGCCCCACTAACTGCATTCCAAGAATTTACAAGTCAAAGATCGAATGTGCGCCGCTCAAACGATAGTGTCCCGCCCCCTTGTCCGCCCGGCCGCCTTAACCCCCTCGAGCCCCCTGGTGCCCATCATCATCATCAATAGCCAGATGCATTGTGTTTTCGAGCGGAGACTGTGGGTCCAGGGCCACCGCCAGCGATCAGCAGACAACAAAGACTCAAATTGAATAAATAAAGCGCAAGATTTATGCATACGAAATTAATAAATTGAAATATATGTACAATAAGTATTAGGCGCCAACAATGAGCTGAACTGCATCGGGCATTTAATTTTTAAAGCCCACCCATTTCCCGACTGCGTTTATCAGTGGGCCACGGCCCGAAAAGCGGAAAACCCGAAACCGAAACCGAAAAACAACAGGGGAGATTAACATTAACACACGCACAGCTACAGTGCGAGAAACCAGATATGAATTATGTGCGATAAGAGCGAAGTGCATTGGTGTCAAAAAACGAGAATGGAACGGTTAGGGCTCGCCGCTCGCCGCTGCACAGCACCCTGGAATACCCTGGGTGATCTATGTGTGTTGCAGGTGCTGATGGATTTACGATCAGGGATGGCTGAGCTCACTAGTTTCCGCATGAGCACGAGCTGATGCAGTGCTAAAAACCAGGATAATGCCGGTTCAGGGACATATCGTTTTACTAACACCATCTAATAACCCTTAGTTAAAAGGCAAGATTACTTTAAGGCTCATCCCCAATATTGGTCCATCGATCTTACGAACCAATTGATTATTTATATATTATTTTATCAGAGATGATAGTAAAGTTTCCTAACATAAATGTAAGTAGTACGAGCTACGAATTATATTAGATTTTCCAGATTAGTGTTTTAAGGGATTTTATTACGGTTGCAATGATTATGATGAACGATTATTTAACAATTGTTAGGCTCCTTCTGCGATAGATAGCTGGGCATTTTTCCAGGTCGTGTTCCTTGCTTACGATTGTTACAGATTGGCATAGGGGTCAGATACGCATGATGTTGGGGTCAAGAAGAAGGTCACGCTTGAGTGACCTAGTCGAATCCTGTGTAATTGATTTGGTCGATTCTACTGAGTTCTTCTTGTATTCTTTTAGAAAGGTTTGCTGTGTGGGTGTTGTTTGTGTTGATGTTTTAGTTACTAGTTAGTTTTTAGTTACTACTTTAGTGTTTTAGTTACTATTAGTTACTATTTTTATTGCGGCGAGGACTGCGATCGATTCTGCTGTCAGGATATATGAGTAGTTTCAGTTTTGGTGGCTTAGTATTGTGTAGTTTCATTGGGTAGCAGGGTATCGATCGTAGTCGATTTTGGATATCAGTTTGGATTTTGTTATGTTCAGTAGGCTGATTGTGTTACAGTTAATTTGAGGGCTGGCGTGGCATTTTATAATATTAAGTGGAGGGAGTTCATGTGTGTGTTTCAGGTTAAAGACAACTCCGATCTTAAGTATCTGAAGGATTTATACCTTAGAATTACTCAATTCAGTTTAAGAGTTATGCCCCGTTCTATATAGAGTATTCCAAATAAAAACACAGATCGGGGTGATGAAATGCACGGCGGAGTGTCGGTGGTGCATCGTGCAGCGCCAAAGTGGTCGGGTGCATATAATATGAGTACTATGCTATATAAGCCAGACCAAGTTTGATCAGCCGACGTCTGCCCCGGCTGAGGCAGCAGCAGCGGCAGCGGCGGCGGCGGCGACTGCGACAAGTTTTATGAATGAACGAGTGCAACTGCAACTTCAACGAAAGGAGACGGGTGGAAACGGCTTGTGAATGGCAAGCGCAAGATCGAACTATTGTAATTACTACGAGATTATGCAAAATGCATATGCAATTAGTGGCAACTACCCCTCCTCTCCCTCATCTTTCGACTTGTGAGTCATGGGGCAACTGGTTTGACTTGACTGGCGGCCTGAGAACCTAAAAAGTGAGCACTGAATGCTGAACACCGAACATGCCGAGAACAAGTACAACTGTGAGTTCTCGTACTGGCAGTCAGTACTCCAATATGAACTCATATGATTGGAATTTCTGTGCCGTTGCCGATGATGATGACGAACCACCAACCAGTCGCACAGAAGCTCTAGAAGATTGTGCAATTGTGCCCCAACCTGTTTGCCACTTTGTAGCACCGAGTATTCTTCAATCTCGAGATGCAGATGCAGATGCACATGCACTTGCTTCGAATCGAGTCGCATCGAGTCGAATCGAATCGAATGGAATCCACAGCCATTGTCCCTAGTTTGTCCATCATGCACATTCCATTCTTTGAAAAGCGATCAATGCCAAGTCAATAATGAAACGATGCCGATCCGTTTGCTGGCGGAGAAGAATATAAATTTCTGGCCTATCAGTTGGCTTCGTAAAAGAGGGCACCGAAGCACTGATAATAATGTCGCCTGCGAGAATTCCTTTAGCGGCATTTAGGGCCACTTAATTATGGCCCCCCCGCGTGCCCTTCCTATCCCCTTCCCCTTCCCCTTCCATCTCTCGCTTGAAAAGCAAAGAAGAGCCCAATCCTAAATTCCTGGAATTTTGACTTGGTCTCTTGTTAAATAACCAACTGCTGTATTTGTTCATGTCGCTTGCCCTTCACTCGGAGAAAATGTGGCATGCTTTTTGGGAAATGCACTGGGAATGCCATTTTTCAAATGGTTATCGATTAGGGTTGAAAAGGACGTTAAATTCCAAGGCGATGGATTATTATTTCATAATTTTTCCCTACATAAATAATTATTCAAAAATTCTTCATACAAGTTCTTCCCATTTATTAAAGTGTTCACCCACTCCAACTCTACGTGGTTGTGGGGTTACTCTGCGTTTCCTATAGCCTGGCCTATGATGATTGTCCACGAAATTGGCAAGGCGAAGAGGTGCTTCAACATCATAATCCACGATCCGGAGATGGCTGATGTGAACGAGGCTCAGGGAGACTTGGACTTGGTTCGATGAACCAATTAGATCAAACAACTTACACCACTCCGCACACACACACCTCTCCTGGGTGCAACAATACAACAACTGAGGAGAAGACTGCGAGAACAACAAAAAAGAATTCTTTACGAGCCTCGCTCCGGTGCACGGTCATCAAGTCAGCTCGTTCAACATTCAAGAGGCATCGATGATAATATTCATTCATTTGATCAAACCGCCGACGATGTCGACGGACGGTGATGCAGACGACGATGGAGACGACTTTCATTATGGGCCTGTTTCTCCAGACCCCGTCCCAGTAGTCCCCCCATCGCCGCGCCCATCCGAGCTCCATCACCATCCACCTCCGTCTACTGGGAGGCCGCCCAAACGCAGTCCAAAACCAAGTCAGGAACGGTGGGGAAGTACAAAAACATATTGCCAAAGTAGCAGCAACAGGCAAAGCAACTACGGCAACATCATCAACCAACACGAGAAATCTCAACAGCAGCATTATGCATCATTACACTGAGAGAAACAAAAGGCAAGCTGTAAGTGTAAGACCAAAACGACCTATATCTGATATCCGGAATTATTTAAATCGTATTAAAATAAATAAGGAGCTATACTGATTAAGATAACACTCAAAATATGAGTATTATTAATATAATTTTAGCATTTACATTTAAGTCACACTTCTTTCGTTCTAGCAGTGCACTCAATCGACACATTCACTTATAGGTCTCAAAATCGATGGGAAAAAGGAATATGTTGAACGGGTGGTGGCGGTGGCGGCGTTCGCTTGTAGCACGGCTCAAAACTGCTGTCCGTTGTCCGCTTGTCCGTTTGTCCGCCGTCCGTCGATCGTCCGCTCACACATACAGCACACAAGGGCACGGACACACCTCCACACACACAGCACACGCACCCACAATGCATGTGTATGCAGACGAAGCCGAGACCTCTTTTTAATGTATTGCAATTCCAAGAATTTAGGAAGAGGAACGTGAGAAACTTTGTTTTTGTTATTTTCTTTTCTTTGCATTTCATTTCAAGATACGATGCCGATCTCTGACTCCCTGCCCCAGCCCCTGCTCCCTCGCCCACTGACGGTGTTTACGTCTCGAGCGTCCAGGCTTCATGGCTTTGTCCAGCGGTGCTGATAGCCTGGCTATCAAATCTAGCTGGTGTCCTTTAAAGCTTCTTCCAAGGATTCAGGATTTTAGAATACCCAGTTAGAAAGTGAGAAATCCTACCCTTGCAATCTTGCTAAGCACACTTTCCGGCTTTTTGAGAAAATCTATTAAAAATAGATTCACCTAAACCAAAAATGCATTTTTCACACATTGCAATCGGAATTACGTACACAAACGGACTTATATGTATTTTCAAACAAATGTTTACCAATAAAATACATTTTTCAACTGCTAAAAATGGAGATGATCTTGCTAGTATGTTTCTTTAAATAGATCGAACACTTTTCTTTGAATATTGTATTTGGTAAATACATATAGTTTGGCATTATCATACATATCATGTATCATGTCAAGGTAACTTTTCTATTGGCCTGACATGAGTATTTCAATTTTAAATCGCCATCTTTTTTTTTAAGTTTCTGAAGAAGGCTCTCGGTCTTAATCTTAATTATGGTTGTTTCCTTATAAGTCCAATATTCAACTTTTAGGAATCCTCAATAGGCCTTTGATGAATCCTCAGAACTAGCTTTTTTTCGGTACTTCGATGTGGGCACCTCTGAAAGCGCAGGCTCTCGTATCCATAAGTCACCGAGGCGTCTTCGTCTTGGCCTCCGCTTCTTTTTCTTTTTGGTCTTCGGTGGACGTCGCTGCCTCTGTTGGCGTTGCAGTTTGTAGAATGCCCAGATCCAGACATTCATATTGTATACACTTAAGATTCTTGTGGAATTTCGGTGCGCCGGGGGAGGTGTGTGGTGTTTGGTAAGTGCTGAGTAGTGAGTGGGCCGGGCGCGTAGCGGTGTGAGTGCTCGAGTGCTCCATGTCTCTGTGCGAGTGCAGACTTGGCTAATAAAGCCGGCGACAGGAGAAAGCCGAATTCCAAGAGCACAACATTGTAGCACTTGGGTGGTGCCGAGGTAAACAACAGTTCCATGGCAGACAAGGGGCAGGGATCTCCATCTCCATCTCCAGCTCCATATCCCGCGAACTGCATTTAGTTATTCTGTTTGCTCGCCAATCGTTTCCTTTCTGCATTCGCTGCAGATTTCGCAGAGTGTATGCGTGTGTTTGCTGGTGCGTGTGCTGAGCGCATTTCTTTTTGGGATGCCGCTGATCGGAACATGGATGTGGTTGCGGATGAGGTTGTGGTGGTGGTGGTGATAGTGGCTGTGCGCCTGCCTCCGGAATGTGCAAACTCTTCTTCTTCCTCCATACCCATTCTATTTTGGTGAGAGGCACAGAATCAGTTGCAAGTTAAACTTTTTCAAAATAAAGGATCACTTTGTTTACTCCATCAAAGGTTGATAAACCCAGATTTGTAAGGATATCTTTCCTAAAGTCACCCGAAGAAGAGATTTACTCTCTATTTCCTTTTTTTGTTATTTCAACACAAGAAGTTGCCCTAAGAACCTAAAGATCACATATCTAAGAACAAATTATATGATTGAATGGTTATCGCACGGTATTCCCTCGACGATCACCATTTTTTTTCGGTAAGTTTTTTTTGCTTTTCTTGGCCTTTTGGTTCTTTTTTTTTCCTTTTTACCATTTACTGTGTGGCGCAGGGCAGCAGCGACAAAATAGCAGAATCCTGTTGCCATGATCGTTAACAAGATGCCAAGACAACGAGGGAGGGGGGAGGGAGTGGACTTTCAGGGGCGGTTGTTCGAGGGGCAGATTGGTGGAGGAATCTGGAATCTGTGGGAGCTTCGAAAATGTTGGCGGCAGCCAAATTAAATAGGCGCAAGCGCTTTGAGTTAGCCACGAGTTGTCCCGAATCCAGAATGGGATTTTCAACTTAAGTTTGCTTGTGTGGTTGTTGGATTCTTGTTGCATTGTGTGTTGCTGGTGTGTGGTTCTTGTTGTTGCCTAGTTGTTGTTGGGACGCTCTCGTTGTATTTTGCTGTGTTTTATGGTGTTGTTGTTATTACTGTTGTTTTTGTTTCTGAACCCTTTTTCGTTGCTTTTTTTGCGCGTTGCTTGCGAGTTGATTGTCCTGTCCCCTCGAGTTTTTGGCCTGGCCTGGCAGGAATGCTGCCTTACGGGTAGAAAGAGAGAAAATCTTCCCACCTGAGAAAGGTGATGTGGCGAGGGGGGTTTCCACAGGGGGAGTGGCGGAATATGCTGCAAGCCAAGGATCGAGATGCGGTTCGTTCTTGTTTTTCTTTTGAATTTCAGCTTTGTGTGCTGATTTCGTTTTTTTTTGTTTGCCGGTGTCTGCGGCCAACTACTTGGAGTTCTCACATGTATCTGTGAGTACATCCCCATGACTGCGTACACTGAGCGAAGTCGGGGCTCCTAGACAAAATTTAGCTAACGGCGATTGCAGTTCCATTCAAAACCAAGGAAGATGTGGATTGGCTTTGTAATACCAGGGTTCGTTGTGTTTTTATACCTATATGGGTTCGAAGTAAACCATGTTTTTTACGGCAAGTACTGAATCATAGTTCCTCATCTAAAGTTGTTTAAAAACAAAATAATTCTTAGCTTAAAACTTATGGTTGGATTCACTCACGATTCCAGCAGGATATTTTTCCGCAGTGGATGTACGTCGTTTATTATGATTATTTTGTTTGGCTGCCTTTGGCCTGTGCAAAAATCCGCACATAATCTGGCAAAACCAGTAGAACAACAACACCAAAGGATGCGAACAGATCGCCTGGCTGGTTATGCGTGTGTGAGCCAAGGCGCAAAATCCCTATCCTCACTTCTCTCTCGGTTCAGTCTGTCCATGGGGTCCAGGAGGTCTGTCTGTCCGTTCGATTGTCTGGCTTTTTATCTTTTTGGGATTTCGCCTTTTGTCCTGCTCAACGCATTCGAGTTTTCCCAGAAATGTTAATTATAATACTCACAAACATACATAATTACTCGCATTTCGCATTTCGATGCCCGTAGTTCCCATATCTCCCATATCCTGTTTACGTGGCTCCGGATTTCGACGCCGATTGTCCGTTCTCGTTTTTCGCATTGCGTTTATTAATGCGGCAAATAAATTTGCATGCCATGCACATTTTCGGCGTTCATTAATGCTTCTTGTTTATTTATTTGAATATTTTTCTGCACATTTTCTGGCCTTGCGTTGGGATTTGGTCAATGAAAAGGGTTCGGTGCGTGTGAATTGTGCACATGAATAGGGAAAGCATCAACGGTGCATTGTCATAACGGAGTGACATGTCAAGGATACCAATGATGTTCCCAAAAATTAATGGTGATCAAATTTTTGGCACTATATATATATATATGGCACTATACCATATTTTATAATAAATATTATTAAAAATTAATATTATTATATATATGAGAAATTTGTAAATAAAATAAATCGCACTTCGAAAGAGTTAAGAACAAATTTGTATTTCCAAATTTGAAAATCTTAAGCCGTCATATATAAATAGTATAATAAGTGGATTAGACCAACTAATCAACGGAAATGGAATTTGTCAACTGATACCTAATATTTAATTGCTTAATTGACACAGAAAACAAAAGTAAGGCAAAAGCAATAAGACTTAAACCATTTGTTACAACGCAGTTTTTAAAAGTTTATAATAAAATCGCCGCCATTATGTTTTTGCTGTCCCACCGCTCCACCACCCCATTTTGCTATTCGCCCGCTCTATAACGAAAACTGAAGAGAGCAAAAACGAACACTAAAAACAACAACAATAGCAAGAATGTCAAAAACTAACAAAAACCTTAACGACGTCGCTCTCACAAGCGCACATACCAATACCAGTAAATAATGCCAATTGATCGCTAACTCTCTTGCACTTACACACATGCGCGGGCTCCAATTTATCACCTACTCACTCTCACACACACTGCCCCCACAAACCCCAGTGCGCATGTGTAGGTGCTCTCTTTCGGGCACACACCAACACCACTGCACATACTAATCGCCGCAGAGCAAAAACCAACAGCAGCAACAATTTGGTGTAGAGAGGAGCGGGGCGGGTCGGATGGGGGGCCAACTAACGCCACCCTTCCAGCCAAAGCGATAATGGACAAGCAAAGCGACAAAGAGCGAGAGAGAAACCAGTTGTCGTGGCACGTCGACCACATTCCAGGCGAAAGAGGTTAGACCTCTCATTTCATTCACAATTTTCAACGTTCGTTGTTGTTTTTGTTGTTATTTTTGCTGTTGTTGTTGTTGTTCTCCCTGCAGTGACGCCCGTGCAGACCTCGACTGCAGCAGAGGCGGTGGCAGCGACTGCATGTGGGGGCCGAGTTTTGGAGTTCCACTGTGCTTTTTTTCGTGTTCTCCACGGGATGCTTGGCGCTTGGCATGCGACACCCCAAAAGAAAGAAGGCGAAATGGGAAAAAGGAAGGGAAAAAACCCTGTGCCAATGAATAAGGACACAAAAACTTACAATACGGTCAAATACCCACATAAATATCTATGTTTTTATATAGATATGGTCTCCTAAGCATGTCATTATATAACATATCATGGATCCATTTTCATGAATTGCATAACCAATCTTCCACATACAAATAAATACCTTTCAGTAACCTTAAACTGTCATAGTTTTAAGAAACCCGGAGGGTCTTATGAAAAGCAGCTACATAACTTGATATGTACATAAAACAAACTTTGCATGGAAACCAGAGAAGAGCAGAGGTGGCGCCCAATGCAGGGTTCCAAGAACAAGAAGAAGATGAAGCAGAAGCAGCAGCTTAAGGCCGATCAATCGCCATCGATATCGGGGGTGCCTTGTATTTGTTTATCTTTCGTCAGCGCCTTTCAATTCATTCCATTTCCATGTTGCCTTGCAGATAAGAAAACTGTGATAACGCAACGCCCAAGAAAAGAAGAGCACAGTGATAAAGAGACGGCGAGCGGCATTTCAAATGCCCACGATTTATAATCTGTTTGCCTTAATTTCTTACTCAAATGGCTGGCGAATTACAATAAATTCCTTAACCAGGCATGTAATCGCGTTATCATCATTATTTACAATTACAACAGCAGCACGCACACATATGCACTCACTCAGTCGCACACCTTCGTATCTTGGAAATGGATGTGGACGAAGAACCAGCAGAAGACTTGGAATGCACCAAGAGAAATATATGGTTGAAACTGTATTTACTAGTAAGGCAATACATTTCTGCGATCAAAAACACAAATTATTTCACTGATCAAGCTGAACAAATTTAAGAATTTGATGCAATCTACAAATTTTGGATCATTTTGCCTTTTTCAAACTTCGCGATCTTAGCCTGGTTTCTTTTAATTTCCCCAAAACTTCCCCAAGTGGTGAGCATAATTTATAGATATGCACGCGTATCTCTAAGATAGTTTCGCTTGTCGCCGTGCCGCCCGTGGCATACAGCGTACATTTATAATAGCAGCAGCAACAAGTTGCCCACGAAGCGGACTCGAAGACTCGAAGACTGGAAAGCGTATGCATACCTACACATACTTCAATGTTACCTAATTAAAGTTTACATCCAGCCATCCAAGTACGGGGCTTTTCTGTCGCTAGTTATAAAGCGGCAACATCAGCGGCATGATTCATTGGAATGCAAAGAATTTTTATATGTTTCTATCTACATACGTTGATGGCTGTTGGCTTTTACAATTTCAATATGTGTGTGCGATGAATGATTTTGTAACATCTGAAGCAGCAGCAGCACCAGCAGCGGCAGCAATAATAACAACGGCAACACCAACAGAAACACCCTAAAAACATCAAGGCAAACACTGTGCATGTGCAGTAATGGGCCAACCATAACAAAACAACCCAAAAATCGGGGGATGGGGCAGCCAGGGGGTCCCAAAGGGGCGACGGGGAGGGCCGCCGGACACAAGTCCGACGGACTGCTAGTCAAATAGACAAGCAGGCAGACAGACAAACAATCCAATAGATAGACAAATAAGCTTGGCACTATTCGTATCCGAGAGATACGAATGCGACTACGAGCACCGCACCATGCCACACATCGAGCGAATTACAAACGAATACAAATGGAAACGGGGAATATCTTCCGATCGAACGGCACTCGCTAAGCAGATCAGATTAGAGATCCATCAATGGACCAAAAACCATTACGCGGATAAGATCCGTGGAGTGGAAGCGAGTGGAGCGAGCGCAAATGGAGCGCTCACACTTCAGATTGCCAGCGACCCAATTAAATGTGGGTTCATCCGATTGAGTAGGGAGCAAAAGGATAATCAAATGCGCCATATCATTGAGTATTCATAATTCCAAAAGTTTCGATTAATTTGTTTGTTAAACGAAATTATGGACTATATTTACAATAGTTCATTATTACATCAAATTAGCACCCATTCTTGACTTCAGCAGAGAATTTCCCAGAGTCCTTTTTTCCGGAAAAGTCAACGCCATTAACGTAAACCAAATTTATCAGACCCCGATGACCTAAGTATACTCTTTGATTGAAAAGCACTTTCCCTCGATATTTTTTCTCATTTCCCAGTCTGTGTTTCCCAGGCTCTCCAGCTCGAGGTTGGCGAGAAAATTAGTTCCAAAGGATAAGGAAATATTATGACGATCATGAATGGCATTTACAGCCGTCGACACTGCGCAACTGACCCGAATTCCTAGCCTCTTGTGAGAAACAGGAAAATATCTCACGCTGCTTCTCCCTCGCACACATAAGAAAACAGTATCGATAAAAATTGATTGCATATATACAGTAATCCCGAAAAGGTCTCCTCAGGGCGATTCCAGGAAGCATCTTTGAGATGCCGCAGCCGAAAAACCCAGAAGATCGCCTGGGATGGGGGATGGGTTTGCCTTTGGTCGGGGCTGAAATGTGTCGTCGGGTATCCGTACTTGTTTGTAATCAACACATCACTTCCCACACTTGACGACGCGGCAATCGATCCTTTGATATTGGCACACCCACACACCACACACATGGAATGTCCCATTCGTGCACTGAAAAAAACAGGGCACTTCGGGACATTCATTGAGGTTTTTGCTTGTAAACATCTTATAAGTAAAATTTAGCTATTAAGTTAAAAAGCGAAGTAAGATGAAACCAGGCTGATTGAGTTTTTAACTCTTCTCTATATTGGAATATAAGCATTTCCAGAGCACCTTTAACGCTTTTAAATTGAAATCTCTATTCCCCTCTTATGAATGCGCTGCAATTTTTCTAAGTGCACTCGTAACTCGGCCTAATCACTTCACATTTGTATTCATTCTGAAATCTGTGGCACAGGAAGTGATTGTCAGCGAAAATGATTACACGCTGGCCAAATCACAAGTGTCCACGGTGGTCTGCTGCCCCTCAGCCGCTCCTCCGTTCTCGGAAAATCGATTCGAGCAGAAGGGAAACATTGAATGCTGGTGACCAATCTCTGCATGAGGAGTTGCCCATTGCCGTTCAGTGGAACGTCCGAGCCCATCCGATCCTATTTCAAATGGCTCGACTCAATGACTTCTACGAATTTCGCAAGGCGGGCGAGCAACTTGCACCACCAAACCGAAGAACCTCCACTGGGATGTCGCACGCAGAGCTCTGCCCAGCGAGTTGGCCAGAGTCCGCCGACTCGGGTCCAGATCGGACGGCATTATGTGCCCAATTTGTTTGTTGTCGATTCACTTTTTCAAATCGCCGCCTACAATGCAGTTGCCTTATTAATCCGAATTCCTCCCTACACTCGAGTATTTCGATCTGGACTTGTTTTCTCTGTCTTTATCTTGGTGGGAATTCGATTGCGGGGAGTTCCCACTACTCGAAATGCATCGAAAGAAAGTTCGATTTATAATTGAAAAGTCACACAAAACATGCAATGCGATATGAAGCGGGAAAGTTGGGATTTTCTCCGCTTTGGGCATGGATAATCCAGGGATCATGTAATACAAATCTAAATATCTATCTGTTCAGACCAGTTCAACCACTGCACGATAGGCTAACTGATACCTATTTGTGGCCAAAATATAAACTCCAAATTTTATTGTGTGTGTTTTGTATTGGGTTACACTAGCCGATATTGCGGACTTTGGAAAAATGTGTTTTTGGACACAAAAAGGATTCATTCAGCCTGTTAAACTGGAAGGCTGCTTGCCTTTAGCTGGCTGCCACTGTTGCCAGGAGCGGATCGAAGACACCTTGGATGGAAAGGGGTGGGAATGGACTTGGAGGACTATCAATCAAAACATCAACAGCACTGGTCAACTAGAGGGGTGGAGCTGGGGAAAATTTCTAGGGGGCCGCGATGGGGACGGTCTAAGTTTAGACAGCCTTTTGGCGGTGATCGGATTCAGATGCTCAGATGCTGATGTATCCATAGGAATAGACGAGCGACGCACACACATCGGTGCCGCTGCTGATCTAACTGTCTGTGACAAATTTTATTTCTGTAGCGGATCTGTCTGAGTCCCCCTTCTAGCCAACCCCCTCAGCTCCCGCCCGCAGCCTCGGCCACGGGAAAATCTAATGTCACTTCGCAGCATATTTAAAAGCACATAAAGATGTTTTAGACAAAAATAAAAATCGAAACTTCTTAGCGTCTGCGTTTGTCTCCACCGCCAGTTGAACTGACCGACGAATCCGCAACGATTACACTGAGGGAAAACCTGGCCCAGTGGCGGATTCAAGGAGAAAATATTAAATATTAACGACACATCATTGAACGAACATCATTAATTTTTTTGTGGAAATAACATTAAAAACTAAACTTAAGCGTATCGGTTTAATTTATATTTCTTATTACAAAGTATTATTTACACTTTTACTATATATTTTTGTCGCTCTGTACTGAGCTTCCTGCAGATGAAAACATGGCCGAAAATAGATCGCAGACTGGCCAGACGACAACGCACCGCGGATAATGTCGCAATGGTAATGGTGGCGCTACGCCAGCCAGGGCCGCCATTTCCTCTTCTTGCCAGGGCTGCACTACTTCCGGCGGATATCCTAGGCCTTTATGGGTTGGCCAAGCATTGCCTACCTACAGGCGCCTCCGGAAGGGAAAGTAGTTGGAGCATTCCTCCCATTACATGACTCACATCTTGAGGCTGCAGCCCTGGTGCGCAGAAATTCGCACACAAATTAAACATTGTCTGGCCGTCTCTGACCGACATCAACATCAACGTCTCGCTGGCAATTCTTTCGCGACGCTTTCTTTGAGTAATGGACGAAGCAGAGTGCGCATACGCACGTAGACAGCCGAGGTCAAGGAAATAGGATCGATGTCTGGCATATTAAACTCAATTTCAAGGAAACCTAACGATTGATTTTTGTTTGCCTATGGTAAATATATACTATATTTTAACTACATTGTGAACTAAGGTGCTAATATTGCAAGACACCACACAGCGAAGGAATATATACATTCATACCAGATCACTCCTAAATTTAAATTCAGATTCACTTGCCCACCAAATTAGAAACTTAGAAAAAAACACAAAAAACACTTTTCGTCGGCTAAAAGTAGTGAAAATCTCTTCCTTAATGGGTTTGGAAATAAAATTGTAGCCAAGCCACGAATTAAGTCGTTTAAACTTAAACCAAACGATCCTCAAGATCAGAAAAATAAATGCAGTCTGAGGTGTTGGTTCCTTTTAGACAAGTTTATCTGTATATGGAATAACAAAGGAGAATCCTACAGGGGGCAAACAAATGTCCGCGCAATATGTACACCTCGCGCTCCCCCTCCCTCAAATTTTATTTAAAGTTCTTTGGGGGCGCTTGGCCATCACTCCGAAAGTCTTTGTATCTCTTCGCTTTCGGGGAGCATTGTCTGGGAATGCCCAGCGCCGTCTGTTTGCCGTAGGCGTCCACCATTTTCGGACGATAGGTTGAAGCTTGTGCAGATGGGAAAACTTGAACAGAACACTCTAACGAACTTACAGAAATGTTGTTAGGAAGCAACACAATAATATAACGATAGGTTATACATTTAAGAACACAACTGTATCTAAAAGTGTGAGCTATGTAGTGAGACAACTTGACAAGAAAAATGTAAATCTAAGCACCTACAATCACAATCGACCATTTAGCATTTAAACATTTTATATTTACTTGGGTATCGTCCTAAAACTTTTCCACAAGTGCAGGGCGGCTGACTGACACGCAAAGATGCTGTTGTGGCACATATGCAGTCCATTCATCCATGTGGGGGATGGGATGCTGCAGAACAAAAACTATAACTATGGCCCAATCATTACAACTCAATCATCGGTCGAAAATAGCAAATTTCTCCCAAGATTCCATCCATTTCCCGTATTTTTGGAAGCCATTGTGGGGTCCAACTGCCGGAAGAGCACCCCAGTCACGCGGATCCAACCCCCTCATCCCACCATTTGCCCAGATCCCCAACAGAAACGCTAAAGAGATCTCCCTGTGATTTAGGAACACTAAATCCGAGCCGACATGGGGGAAAGAAAATACGCGCAAAGGTGAAACTCCAGCGGGAATGTTCTTTCTATCTTTCTTTCTATCTTTATTTACAGGGGAGTATTCCAATGGATCTTCTGCGTGCTGTTCCGCATGCAGTTTCTAAAAGAATTTCTCTTTTTGAGAGCGCTGAAGCTAATAAAATCCAACCAAATGGTGATAAATCCGTGTGTTTACAACATTTTATTAAAAATAGGTCAATCAGACATATCAGACAAATTAATAATTTCATAACTAACGAATCATACGATCATTGCGCTTTTAAAATAAATGAGTGTGAATAAATTGAGGAACTATTCAAACTCGATGTTCTAAGAAATTACGAAAACAGAAGCACCTTTGTCACACAAATAATATGTTCGATAGGACACGGTTATAATCCCAAAACCCATGGCAACACCACCCCGAAGTATCATATTTCACTCCCGACTTCGGTTCCCATCAGAACAAGAATCACAATCAGGGGCATTTTGGCGAACAGGGCAAAGGGGCTAGGCTCGTTGATCTTCACCGATTTCCTGCCGATCGCACGTAATTGGGTGTCCCGCTAAAAAATTCATAATCACCTGTCCATCCTTTATCACGGCAAACCCGTACAGACAACTTTGGGAAACCGATGCCGAGGCCCGAAAGTTTAAAACTCCGTAAGCGATTTTTATGCACCAAGTGCATTCGGAGCTGGGAGCAAAGAAAAGCAGAATCAGGAGGAACAGAAGGCAAAGAGCAGAGCCGAACACAACAGAAAGACCAAAGACAAATTCCTGCGTTTTTCCAGGAATTCACTCAATAAACTCAAACAAAACCCAAACATTAAACAAACGAGCCCCAGCCACAACCATATCCACATCCACATCCCAGCCAGACGACGGCGAAGATGCTGACCAAGACGGAAGGCGAAGATGAGGATGAGATGGGGGCTCCGAGCGGGGAATTCTGGACGGGGATGGGGGACGACTACGATGCGAAGCGCTGAGCAAAACACAAAATAAACTAAAAAGCAGCTAAGGAATTTAAAACAAGAACACCATGGTGTTGCCGCACTCCACGAGCTTGGAGCTGTGAATGTGAAACGGGCGGTCATAGACCGAGTGGATATTGCAAAGTAGGGTATAAGGCACAAGAGCGTCCTCCATCGAAATAAATACCCTTTAGGGTATTAATATTCAGTAATGATTAAATATTTGACTGGTTACCTTTACTCGCTTAAGTAACACATCAAGTCAATCCTTCAGTTTACATTCCATTGACCCAAATTATCCCGAAAATTTGGTTTCATTGGGTTCTCGGGTACCTAATGAACTCGGCTTCTCCTAGAGCCGTGGTGTCCGTTTGTGGCGCGATGCCGAAAAGGAGAGCTGGCCAATTGGGAAGGTGGCTCGGGCCAATCTAGTGGGCGAGAAGACGCAGGATGGCGGATCCCATGGCGGTTTGACTGCATTCCAAGTCACAAAGAACCAAACAGAATCGAATCCGAAGAGCAGAAAGAAGTGGCTGCAGTGGAAGCAGCCAAACCTAATCCGACGACGACGACCCAACTCCGATGAGATGAGGAGTTGTCGTGCCAAGAGAAACAGGAGAAGCTGCCAGCAGCACAGAGTTTAGCTTTTGTGCACGGCTAGAAAATTTTCGCACCTGTGTTCGTTCCATGGAAAATGTTTTAAAATTTTAAATGTTCATAATTGTATTACAATTGAACATCATAAAAATAGTTGATGATACGTGCAAAACAAAAGATGCTGGCGATAGCAGAATAATTATCTTGATTAATAAGGCACTGTCAAAAATCTTAGAGATTCATCTGCAATATATTTAAAAAAAATTATATTTTAATTTATTATATTTATATTAAAAAAAAAAATAGATTGGTTGCGCCTATAGTTTTCTCAACTTTGCTACCTTCATTTGAATTATGCATATTCACATGAATTAAGAAATAATTGTTAATCAACCAATCAAACTTGTACAAACTTATATGTTGTTAACTTTGAACTTTTTTTAATTGGTTTCTAATATTTTATATCAGTGTAATGAAGCTGGCACTGCTGGTGCGGTACTTTTGCTGCTGCAGCTTCTAAAAACTCCACTAAAAATTATTTATTATCATGGTAGAAATTCGCAAACAGGTTAAAACGACCAATCAAAGCGGCAAGAACAACAACAGCAGCAACAACAACAAAATCGGCGGCAGCCAATGACCCAAAGTGCAGATAATATTAAAAGGCAGTCAGGCAGCCAGCCGGAGCTGCACGAGGATCGAGGGACCGGGGATCGGAGTATCCAAAGGGGGTTTCGGGGTATCTGGGGGCGGAGGAGGCGGAGGAGCTTTGGCCCCGACTTCCAAGCCAGACACATTTCGAAAAGGGCCAACACGAAATTCCAGGGGAGTCGTTGACTCGCCTTCGGTTAGTTACTTTTCTTGGGAAAGTTTTTGTTGAAAGTTGGACAGTAACTGAATTTTGCCGTTTTTGTTATTTTTTAGTTCGCTTTCTGCAACCGCCGGAGTGCCAAGTTGGGTTGCGGCGATAAGGTGGCGTAGAGCAGAGCAAACAAGCTTTGTAGGTGGTAATCAGCGGAGTTGCACCTCCAAAGGGTCTGCACGAGGGGACTTCGGAAAATCCCAAATACATTGGGTAATTTACATTCGATCTATGGATTTCGTATCATATTTTTAAAGTATTTGTGCAATCAGTGTAGAATTATTTGTAAATTGAATTTAATAGCATTGTCAAAGTTTCGCACAATATTTTTTTTGGGGAATTTCCCTTTCCCGACAGTTCCAGTTATGGCATTTCGTACAAAGTCCACCATTCCTAAATTCCGATCAAAAAAGGAAAAAAGAAAACAAACCGACAATTTGACAAGCGGAATGCACGGAATTTCAGGATCCCTTTCCAAAGAAATCCGACCTCAGGTCGTTAAATTCGTGTATTATTTATAGCCAAATCGAATGGAATTGGCCAATGACAACGCAGACAGGGTGCTCCCAAAATAATTTGTGGAATGCTGATACTTCTTTATAATTAAGTTACTTTTATCAGCGATTGAATCACTTGAGGAAAGCCAATTCTTATTCAACGATAACCGATGTGGTTGTTAATTAAGGAAATTCAAATTAAAAATAGTTTTAGTTGGACCTGCAGCAACTGAATTTTTAAAATATTTTGAGTTTGTAGAAATCGTATTTGAATATACCGCCAACTTTGTGTGCCGTGGCGCCATCTGCTTGGAAATAATATAACTACAGCTTTAACAGAGCTCTGTACTTAGCAGAAAACGTAAGCCGAGACTCCCACCCACTGGACCGCCAGGTGGCGCATTCGCATTGAACGAAATTTTGTTATTTGTTTACTTAGCAGAAAACGTAAGCCGAGACTCCTACCCACTGGACCGCCAGGTGGCGCATTCGCATTGAACGAAATTTTGTTATTTGTTTATTTGAAATTTTAAGCTGAAATGCCATATAATTAAACGTTTTTGAGGTTTTTCAGTTACATTAAGAAGAAAGTGCGCTGTTTACAGAGAGAAAAAATGAAAAGGCAAAGAAAGTGATAGGAAAAATGTTCTTATGTCGCTTAACACTATTTGCTTTGGCGGGTAATCAGTGCAGATTGCAGATCGATACTAATTTGACAACACGAAACCAGAGATAACCGCAGCACTCGCTAAAGATAAAGTGCCATTTTAATCCGGCTCGGCACACACAAACATATGTATGGATGTTTCGATGCTCCGAGGTCCGATTCAATTCGATTCGATTCCATACGAAGCCCTCGGAATCGGAATCTGGGGGCAGCAGCTGCTGGTGATAACGAGGCGGATCGGCTTTCGTACAAAACAATAACAGAATGCCCCCAGCTCACGTAGTACGCCGGCTGATTTCAGTCGCCAACGTTCGAAGAGAGTCGAAAGTCAAGAGTTCTCGAGCGGCATTTCAGAGATTCCAGGCAAGATGCGCAGCCTCAGCCGCTTTCGCCTCATAACCTTCGATGTGACCAACACTCTGCTCCAATTCCGAACCACTCCCGGCAAGCAGTACGGCGAGATTGGAGCCCTGTTCGGAGCGCGATGCGACAACAACGAGCTGGCCAAGAACTTCAAGGCCAACTGGTAGGAGGCACAGACATTATGTGGTGTATGCTCCAACTCAACTGTCCGTCCTTTCAGGTACAAGATGAACCGCGATTATCCCAACTTTGGGCGCGACACGAATCCCCAGATGGAGTGGCAGCAATGGTGGCGTAAACTGATAGCAGGTGAGTGCCCGGAAAGTGTTTGTCTGCTCGGTGATAAACATTCCGGCTTGTTCCAAAGTGCATTTGGCGCAACGGCTACTAAAAGTGCTTAGTATCCGCAACTTCCCACGAGAAATATTGCTAGGAATACCGCTTAGTAGGTAGCAAAAGCAAATCTGATCATGACACAAATATTTTTATGATCAAATATAGAGAACAAAACTTCCTAACAAAGCGACATATCTATTTGAAAACATTATATTAGGCACATTAGCAAAAAGTTAAAGACGTCAACAACGATTGCGCTCGAAAGATTAGAGATTAATGAAGACTTCTCTTCTAATGCTTAGATCACACAAGCGTACCTGCTAATTTCTTGTTAATTAAAAAAGTTATAAACTCTATTTCACAACACCCAAGTAGTTTTGAGTTGATCATCCATAGATACATAAACACTAACTAAAATCTGACTCTCTTTCCGCAGGAACTTTTTCGGAGAGTGGAGCGGCCATTCCCGACGAGAAGCTGCACAACTTCTCCAACCACCTAATTGAGCTCTACAAAACCTCCATTTGCTGGCAGCCATGCAACGGCAGCGTGGAACTCCTGCAGCAGCTTCGCAAGGACTTGAAGCCGGAGAAGTGCAAGCTGGGTGTGATAGCCAACTTCGATCCTCGGCTGCAGACTCTGCTGCAAAACACCAAGCTGGATCAGTACCTGGACTTCGCAATTAACTCGTACGAGGTGAAGGCCGAGAAGCCCGACCCGCAAATCTTTCAAAAGGCAATGGAAAAGTCGGGTCTGGAGAACCTCAAGCCTGAGGAGTGCCTTCACATTGGTGATGGTCCCACCACTGACTATCTGGCCGCCAAGGAACTGGGCTGGCACTCGGCGCTGGTGCACGAGAAGAGCTACGCATATCTGGTCAAGAAATACGGCGAGGACATCGATCGAGATCATGTCTTTCCCAGTCTGTACGACTTTCACAAGAAGATCTCCGACGGCGCAGTTGTCTGGTGATTGATTGTGCACACATTAAATTAGTAACACCAATCCAGTACGCGTCTTTTGCTTGGAATGGGTTCAGGGCGAAGAATTTTAAAATGGACTATGTATAGTATAGTGCAAAAATACCATATACTAATACCACTAATACATGAATACCATAAACTATTATTGCCGTTAATAGTATACACCTTTTAGAAAGTATATTTTAGGATTTTAAACCAGCCTTTTTCACCTATCGAGCGCCAGACCAATGAAATTCACCACGCACAAATTTATCTCAGACAACAACCAGGAATCTATCGACCGACAAAATACGGAATTTATTAATGTGCCGAACAAAGTAAGACAGCAAAGACTTGCACCAGTTCTGTAAACCTAATATTGTTTATCAAAAAATACTAATATTGAAAAAACAATTGAACCATGAACATGTTTTAAAAATATATTTTTGTAGGCTCTCTTTGTCCTAAGTGTCACAAACACCTAAGAATGACTGTTTTTGGCAGCTGATTGACTCTACTAACTTTCTGTGTCAGTTTCCAGCTTATTTGCGAAAAAAAAATTTTTTGTCAATTTTTGCATTTTTAATAAGGGGTAACGTCATGATTTTTTTTTTTTAAATCGAAAAAATTGAAAAGTTCCGGATTTAAACGCCAATATAATGAGCAAAGGGGAATTTAAATAAGAGTCGAAAAACGCAATACATTCCGTATTTGGTCCAATATTTTCAATGCTGGAAACAAATTACTGTTATTTTTAGATGGAAATGAGTTTAAAGTGGTAAACAAACCCGTAAATAAATAAAAAAATAAATAACAAAATGCGTTCAATGGGGTCCAAGGCACTTGGCTTTCCTATCTTATCCTGCCAAACATATGTTTATATTTGGCGTGCAAAAAATATCGTTATCAGCTGAAAAGTGCTTCAGTTGATTGGTAAGTGGCACAATTGGATCAGGTGAATTCATAATTCTAGTATAAGCAAAGCTAGGTAATGTTCCATAGAAGACAAAGAATAACTAGGGAGAGATTATAACTTTTTTATTAAGTAAATTGATCATTCCCATACCTACTTCTCTTTTGAACTTATTAAACACAGACGCAGGTAGACCGGGTGCCCCGTAGTTGAGACGTCCGCTGTTCAAATGTTCTCTGGCTTAAAGAGTGGATTCTCTTGGCTGGCAGTCTCTCTGTTTTCTCTCCGTTCGTTTCATCCACTTTTAAGTGGCGCATTGGAATCGTTGGCGTCAGTAGCTCGCCACCCTCGGAACGGAACGGATCGGAAACTCGCGAAAAGCGGCAAAGATATACTATATCTCACCTCGCCGCTTTATCATTAGCAAAAGCAAAACATTCTGGACGCGAACACAGCTGTATACGGATTTAAGTTAGTTTGTTTAACCATTTGCGTGCGACACTCGCCTTGGGGCAAGTTTGAGGTATTTTCCAAGTTGGCATTATTGTAATTAGCCTGTCCGTAGAGACTACGAATCGAGAGGAACAAAAATAAAACGCAGAATAATTGCGCTGGAAATAATGTGCGCGGCTAAAAGCGCTAACGTAACGGCTAAATAATAGTAGAAAGTTTTTATTGTTATCTCTTCTTCTGAGCCGCAGCTGCCAAAAACCGAACAACCATAGCAAGAGGTTTGAAATTTTGCGTGTGAACAGAAAGAAAAGAAATCCGCATTCGGCCCCATATCATCGACTTAATGTGATTGTGTGTGCCCGGCTTACAAAATTGGCAACGTTCAGACGCCGCTCGGTCAATATCTCGGCCAAATATCTAAGATACGCCATAGTCAAAATACAAACAAATCCAAAAGATGTCAGGTCCACTGCCCGAAATCAGCGAAGAGCAGCGCGCCATATTGGAGAAGGTAAGAATTTCTCTTGAGTCGTTTAGGGGGAAATACTCGGTATTTGCTGGGGGATTCTTGCCAGGGTGAGCATGCAGATAAAGCTCCATAACAAGCCAATGTTTACCCACTTTATAGCAATCGTTTTTGCCCAGGGATTTATTACGAGAATATAGTGGAGAAGTTAACAAAATAAATTATATTCTTGTAAACTTCAGAAATTTATACAATTCTTCTCAATGGTTTCTTAATGGTTTAGAGAAAATTGGTTAGGCTTAACCCTTCCGAACCAACTATTGAGCCTTTTATAATACTTTCAATGATTGATAGGTTATCTATCATGCATTTATTAAAAAGTAGTAAAAGCTGACGTGTTCGCAACAGATATTATGTTATGTTATATTGCTTTGATAACTTTATCAACTTTTTTATTCAATGTTATGCGTGCAACAAAGTGGCTCTATGAATTTCCCAATGATAGAGTATTTCTATGGAGTATTCTAGATAAACTAAAACAGAACAGTTATCGTGCAGTCAGCGAAGCATATTGATGGCTGCTTATGGAAATGAGCAATTGCTCGCTTGACTTCCTTCTTTAAATGTTAGCAATTTTGACCAGACTCTAAACCACGGTTTTTGAACTGCGGCAAGAGCAGCTGCCGAAGCAGAATGAACTGCAACATATTCAGTATACGGTATATGTATTCTCTGTCCATAGCTGTAGTCGCGGAAATAATGGGGGGCTACTCAAAAACATCGAAAGATTAATGTTCCTGTAAGAGGAAAACCCAGATGACTGGGCGTACAAAACACACTCCCATCATATGAAGCAAGTGGGAAATAAAACTTAGTAAAACCCTCGAAACGCCTCCTAACTTCGCCACTGATGCATGTTTCTGCAGTTGCGCATTGTTGACGACTCGCGAGTTCTTGGCCGGCACACTGAAAACCGCTTGCGAAACCAAAACTCAGCTGAAGTCGAATGGTGACACACAAACCGAACAGTTCAATGAAAATATGCAAATAAATAAACTACACATAAAACGGGCAGCTGAGGCGTTGTCAGCAGTACCCAAATAAGCAGAATGCATTATAAGTGATTGTTTGTAATAAGAGGAATAAATCTGGACGCTTGCAAGTAAATAAACAATAAATAAAATGGGCAATTAAGCGGAATCCGTCATAATGGGCGGATTAAGAGCGACCCCTGCCCTTTTTTAATTGCGCGCGGGATGCTAAGTGCGACTGTCATTTCATAGCACAATGACTGCGATTAGCAGTATGAATACTCATGAGGTGGTTAATGATAAACGCGACCCAGTCGTTAAGCGAAGAGCATTGATCCAGAACGAAATCACCCAGGGATCGACCCTTAGACCCGTACAGATCTACTGTAAAAATTTAGCAGAATTTGCATAAATCACAAAAAACAACAGGTTTCAGCGCAGGTGTCTTGAAATTGCCTAAACTCCGAACAAACGAAGAGAAACTTGGCAGTCTTCTGAATTTCAGGTGGAATGCAAAACGACTGCAACATTGGGTAGCGTTAAATGGTATGGCAAGCACTATTTGAGCGGCAGTCTAAAATATAAGCTGACTACGCCAAATGTAGACTCAATTTCGAGTGGCTCAATGGGTATTAACCTTTCTGTCTGTCTCGAAAACGCAGTCAAAGTCAGACCACGAAGTCAAAGAACAACAAAGCAAGTGGCCAAAAACCCAGTTTACGGCCGATGAAACGAGGAAGTACACAGCCAAAGCCAACAGAACTCGGCGCTAATGACATCCAAAGTCGGGTATTAGCCACAGCTTGGTCTTTAGCCAAGTTTGCAGCCAAGCAGCGAAAAGCGAAAACGGAAAAAACTAAATAAATGAAGCGGTTAGCGGGGAGACGGCCTCGTTATTGAATTCCAAGTGGTTTTGGCCTGAGCCGAGTGACTCAGCAGTTGGCAAACAACCTAGACGCGAGTCAATTAAATGATTGAAATGGTGCTAAATATGCACTTGATCGAATGCAAATTGAAGTACGTGATGTTTGCCCGACAAATAAGTTAGTAAAAGGCATCAAGGGTGTTGTTGGCTGATAAAGCTAATGCTACCGATTAAATGAACTTTTGCTATCAGCCTCTGTGCGAATCCGCTTTCGTTAACAACACCCGAATTTGGCAGTCGGGACAAGGTCAATACAAATTAACAACAATTAAGGCAACAAAGGCCAATATGCAGTCTACCAGACCCAATAAACGTTATCGTTTGGAGATAGGAAATTTATCCGCTCAGCTTTTCAAAAATGCTGTCAAGCCGTCCCCTTTCTCGGCCTTCAGTAAATAAATCATTTAAACAAATTGGATTACATATCAGATTGAAAATAACAGATTTTTAAGCTGGGGTGAACCGAAAGCAGATTGCTACATCTATACACATGTTATATATACACATGAGGGCAAAATAAATACAATAGCACTATCGCTTGCATCTTGACGAGCTTGCAGTTATTTCAGATATTTTATAAAAGTTAGCACAGATTTTACACATTTTAAACTTGACTTGCGATTTTTTAAAGTGAAAGTTTCTTTACGATATATTTGAGGCTTACAAAATATATCACCACACTATATGAATCATAAATATTGTGTTCAAGTATAATGATTCATATACAAAATTGTAAATTATTATCTGCCATTGATGACAACACATTTATTGTACTTACAGTTTCGCAAGCAAATGGACGATGCTTTGGTTGGAACCCACGACGATTACTTCTTGGTCCGCTGGCTGAGAGGTGAGTTACTACTCAATATAAAACAGGTGCGTAAACTATATTTCCTTTTGCTCTAAAACAGCTCGGAAATGGAATCTGGATGCAGCGGAGAAAATGCTGAGAGCTGTAAGTAAAATAATTATTACAATAAATGGCTATAACAAATTAGACTGTATTATCACCTTCCAGAGTTTGAAAACACGCGCCATGTGGAATGTGGACAACATCGAGAAGTGGGATCCACCGAAAGCACTGCAGGAGTATCTGCCCTACGGGCTCATGGGCTACGACTACGAAGGATCGCCGGGTTGGTTGCGACTGCCCTGCACAAAGCCACCAAACTAAGCAATTGCATTTCTCTTTTCAGTGCTGGTCTGCCCCTTCGCCAACTTCGACATGTGGGGCATGATGCACTGTGTCACGCGGTTTGAGTTCCAAAAGTACCTGGTCCTGCTGCTCGAGCGCTTTATGAAGATCGCCTACGATCAGAGCCAAAAGCATGGATGGCGGGCCCGCCAGCTGGTCGTACTTTTCGACATGCAGGACGTGAACCTAAAGCAGTACGCCTGGCGACCAGCTGCCGAATGTGTGATCTCTACGGTGAAGCAATACGAGGCCAACTTCCCGGAGCTCCTCAAGATGTGCTACATCATCAACGCGCCCAAGCTCTTCTCGGTGGCGTTCAATATTGTGAAGAAATTCCTGGACGAGAACACCACCAGCAAGATCGTAATCTACAAATCCGGAGTGGACCGCTGGCAGGAGCAGCTCTTCTCCCATGTGAACCGAAAGGCGTTTCCGAAGGCCTGGGGCGGCGAGATGGTGGACAGAAACGGAGATCCCCAGTGCAAGGCACTGATGGTCTGGGGAGGCAAGCTGCCGGAGGAGCTTTACATTGATCAGAGTAGCCAGCAGAGCGACCGAGACTTTGTGGAGGCCCAGGTTCCCAAGGGCGACAAGTTGAAGCTGCACTTTAAGGTCAACGTTGAGGAGCAGAAGATCCTCTCCTGGGAGTTCCGCACCTTTGACTACGACATCAAATTCGGCATCTACAGCGTGGACGACAAGACTGGTGAGAAGCGCAGCGAGGTGCCCCTGGGAACCGTGTACTCCAACGAGATGGATGAGATTGGTTACATCTCCACACGACCGAACACAACTTGTGAGTAAAATAAGCTTCGTTTTCGTTACCTCTATTAATGGCATGTGAAAATTATCCTCAGACACGGTGGTTTTCGACAACTCTGCAAGCTACCTGCGCAGCAAGAAGCTCCGTTACTGGGTGGACCTAATCTCTGAGGAGGAGGAGGGCATATCCGAGCTGACCACCCAGATGGACAACACTCAGATTGCGAATCAGCAGTGAACAGGAGCGATTCCCCGCGCGACCAGCAACCAAGCCAAAAACCAACGGGAGTAGATAGATTATTAGGTAGACGACAACACAAACTAACCTCGGTGCAATAGTCACAAAGCATTTTGCCAGATCTCCGCTGCCATCTGCTCCTTCGGAGTCCGCATGGCAGCACCTCTGGCGCATCTGCAATCGAACTATGTGATAGAAACAAATTAGGAAAAGGAACACAGAAGTATGACTCACACCTACATTTATAGATAATCGATAAACTTTTTATTACATACCTAGCCGCACTGTTTAGTTAACAATTTATAATCTTGGATGTGTAATTTGTTTTCATGCCCAATCTTTCAGGGAGTACAGCACAATAAAATGTATATAGCACCTGATCCCTAAATGATGTGCTTTTCTTTTCATGGGTCAGGTGGCTGCTGTCTTGCACATGCGAAATATGTTTGGTCCTTGGTCAACAGGAACACCTCAATATTGGTGAAATTGAATCTTAAGGAATACCAAAGCAGACTTTCCATGGTGCCCAGAAAGCTTAAAATTTGCCAAATACAAATTAAATGCTAACTTTAACTAAATAGTGTATCGTGGAGTGGATCGATTTCTTGGTATTAAAACAATCTACAAAATTATAGGGACAGAAAGCAAACTATGAGCAGTTTTGGCAAACTTCAAAACTGATCATGGATTACTTTTTTAGCTACGATTTTTGAGATTCCAAATCGACTCACCCCAGAGTAGAGGGTGTTCTGTGTACTCTTATCCAATAAACTCGTTAATAAGTAATCGGTCGCCGTTCCGGGTTGCCAGCTCACAGGCCTTCAGCTCACGGCTGCTGCGAGGAGGCGCGGCGCTTGCGCCTTCATCACTGCGGGCCACCGGGATTGGGGCCCATCTGCGGGTAGCCGCCGGGACCCACTGGGCCCTGCGGTCCCACTTGCTGCGGCAGTTGCTGCATGGGCATCATCGGATTCGGACTGGATCCCACTCCGACACCCACACCTACTCCGACGCCCACGCCTACGGGAGGTCCAATGGATTGGTTGGGTGGGGGCTGTGGCATCTCTGCAGCCAGCTGGAGGTTCGTCAGAAGATCCGTAATGGCTGGGAAGAGGGTACACTGATTCTGTTGCGCATTGAAATCGGCAAAGCGGCGAAGAAGAGTGCTAGCAGCGGTCATTGTGGGCGAGATCACTTGTCCTGTGCGTTCCGCCAGCTGGGTGACGTTCGTCTGAATGTCGTACACAATGGGCAGCACCAGAGAGGGGCTGTCCTTCCAGTCCTTGCCTTGTCCTATGACCGCTCCGTACGGTATCCTCGTGATTAGCAGGAAGAACAGTATCTTCATGCGACCCATAACCACGCAGGCATTGCCACTGGGCACAATGGGAACCGCCGAGGGCGGCATGCGCAAACAAATCTGAACCGTCCACTTCAGCTGGTCGCCACCAAGCTCCGGCTTCAAATCCAAACGCATGATCTGTACGAAATCCTTCAGTACCTGGGCGGGCAGGTTCAACAGCCGGCAGATGCTGTGCAGGGAATTGGGTCGGTATGGTGGAGCTGCCACTCTGGTGTCAAAGTACTGCTCTATAACCAGCAGATCGTCCTGGCTAAGCTGGAACGGCGGCGGATGCTTGTCGGGCATGGGCGGCAGCTGCGAGACTTTGAGGTGCAGCGTCTGCATGTGCATCTGATTCAGCACCACCTGGCACTGCAGTCCATCGACCTTGAAGAGCACCACTCCTGGTTCTGTGCTGTTCAGGGCGGTAAGCGTCTCCTCGCTCTGGATGTTTCTGTGCAATTGCCTTCTCATATAAACGCAACCGAGAAAACGCTCTAGAGGACTCATGTCCGGCACATTGATATCCTTGTTGGGATACGGACTGGACCGACACAGAGTCTCCAAAGCTTCATGAGTGAGGAGAGTAGGTACTGCTCCAGCCCAGGGCCGATTGAGAGTGCCCCGAGAGCCTCCTCTATCCGCTCCACCGGCTCCTCCTGCTCCACCACCGGTGCTCTTGTGCTCAGGACTCTGTCCGGGTCGTGGAGATGGGCGCGGCATGCTGGGGGATCCGGGCCAATTGTTATTCGCCGGCGACATGGCGGTGAAGGGAGAGTCCTGGTGGCTCTGCATGTAGAGCGTGTTGGGTCCAGGACTATGGACCATGTGGGGACTGGGTTGAGGATTCAGCGGAGACGAAGGCATCAAGCCACTAGGCGACGGATGCGGCATATGTGGCGCTGGCGGTGATGTCAGGTTGAAGTTGCCATGTCCCTGGGGTCCACTGCCGCCACCTGCCCCCGCACTTGGATGCGGACTGGCGGGAGTGTGTGGATTTGAACTGGAGGGCGGAGTGTGGGGGGCAGGAAAACGCAGGCCACTGTCTCTCGGCGACTGCGGTCCCCGCATTCCAGTACCCAAAAATGGTGAGGATCCACCAGCACTTACCCCCGCAACACTGCTCGGTCCACCGAAGTTGTCCTCCAGTCCCATTGGTGAAAGCGGATTGTCATCCTCGTGGGAGGCCCGGCCCCTGTAGACCGCCGACTCATCCACGTACTTGGAGAGGAAGGCTTTCAGACCCTGAATGGGCGTGAACTCTTCCACCACATTGCGCTCGAAGCGACTGCTCGCTCCATCTCGGATGGATACGAGTCTGTTGGCACGGAAACGCAACTCCAGGCAGTACACTGCCTGATAAGTCAACCTTATTAGGCACGGAGATTGTGCCAACACGCAAAACGATAGTACTGGCACCTGAGGGCGCTGGAATTAAAGAATAATGTACTGATTTTTGATGCATAGCAGCTAATGGTACTTACCGGTATCCCCAAGAAGGGCAGCACCGGCAGCTTGGCAATGGAGCTCAACGGGTTGTAGGTCTCATGCAGAATTTGGGCGATTTGGGTGATGCTATGATGCTGGTTCAAGTGTTGCGCCAGCTGGTCACGCATCATTGAGTGCCCGTTTACAGCTGACATTCCGCCGACGAACGTCAGTCGGAAGCCGTGGGATTGCACCGACCAATAGATATTGCAGCTCACCTCTTTTTTGGGTCCGTATCCGAGGAGCAGGTTCATGTAGCTGTATGACTTGACCACCAGCATGTCACACAGGGAAAGGCGTTCTAAAAAATTAAGGGAAGTTAATAAATGCTGACGAATGCACGTGTATTAACTAACTATTTTGCAGCTGCTCAGCAAAGTCGTAAACCAGTGCGTAAAGGTACACGATTTTCGACCAGTCGTTTAGCAAATCCTCAACTGTTTTGGAAAAGTCGTAGTTCGCCTGTTCATAGGTGAGGTAAACAGTCCTCCGACTGCCCTGCTCCTTCGGATGACAACTTTGCAGCGGGGTGCTGTAGAACACGAACTCCACTACCCAGATGCGGACCTGGCTGTTCTTGTTGGTCTGGGAACGAATCGATATGGAGAGAACGCGACGCATTAGGTCGTCCCACACGTGGGAGTCGATTTTCGGCAGTCCAGAGGTACCAGTTGGCTTATTTTCTCCTGACCCTGCAGGTGCTCCCTGTTGCTGCTGTTGTTGGTTTGCAAAGGTTGTTTTTCCTGGCTGTGGTAATGCCAGTATCTTTAGCACAAGTGACGTGGCATTCGCTTCCACCTGAAGTCCGCTGTGGGGAATATTGTGCTTGGACAGCGTCTGGGCTAGGTTCATGAACGGTATCTTTTCGTCACACATGGCCACCACATGAGCCAGCTCGGGAATGAAGTAGGCAGGAAATATGGTCTTTTGTTGTTTGGCAGGAGGAGCCAGCAAATCCCCATTCGACTTTCGTTTGTGCGGGGAAACCTCCGCTAAAAGATTGATTGTTTGATAATATGGCTAAGGCATTTAAAGTGTCATTGTGCTCACCGTCCACCTCAGTGCCAGGTCCATGAGTGGCCACAAAAGTATCAAACTCAATAAGGCGCATCAACTTGGTATAACACTTTGGAATGTCCGAATGCGGTTGAGCCACTATAGACACCAGCTGCATGGCCGAGTCGTCTATAACATCCAGCTCGTCCTTTTGGAAGGCCACGAAGCCCAGGTGAAAGGTGTATTCCATTTCGTTGGGCATAGTAGTCTTTTCCTTGAGTTGAACCACCTGGAAAATATCAAGGTTTTCATATTTTCACAATTACACTTACTAAATGTATAATTACCAAGACAATATTGGGATGTCTGTGCAGCTTGACATAAATCTTGTGCCTGCCCGGCTGCAAAATCTCCTGATCAGGCTGCACAAGAAATGGAAGAGTCTCGGTGGCCGTAGCCGGAAGATGTTGTAGGGTTTTGTCGCATCTCCGATGGGTGATCCAGAAGCGCAGCTCCGAAAGCAAAGCGGGCAGCTTGCTGCGATCTCCATTGAGGCAGTCCTGCATCTCCTCCGTTATCGGACAGTCCAGATGCTTGGGCACATGACAACGGAACATGCCTGTGTGGGTGTCAATGGTTATGTGAATCTGCTCGGCCCTTAGACAGGGCGAGAGTACGGGAACGGTCAAAATAGCTGGAGTTCCTTGGAGGTTGACTGTCATTGAGAGAACAGGGATTAGTTAGTCCTCGCACACACCTAGATAAGTTTTACTTTACACTCACAGTCAACATCTTTCAAAAACGCCTGAAACTCCAGCTTGAGATCGCTCAGCCTGGACACCGATCGTATGTAGACGGTATGCACAATTAGGCGCTCCATCGAAAGGTGCTCAGAGCGTACGGCCCGATCCGCCACTTCGGCAGACTCCTTGGCGCCCAGTGAGGGCACGTGGACCACTGCCAACGGACGCCCGATCTCGCTGGGATCCGATTGAACGGTGAGGCGGTAGCCCAGCTCCGACTTTAGGTCTCGCCAGTACGAGACCGTCAATTTTACGCCTGGGACGTACTCTTCCACAGTAATATTGTTGTCGTCCAGTCTTTCGTAGTTCAAACGCAAGGTCTGCGTGTACAGAACCTCCAGCTGCAGGGATTGGCAGAAGTAGTGCAGACAGTTGTAGACCTCGCTGAGAGCATTGGGATTCTCCACTAGGCGTGCCTGGATGAGCTGATGGATGTAGTTGACCTGCAGCGGATGCACCAGCGATTTTCCGTCTAGCAAAGCCAATGATTTTAGTACATTATGTAGACATATGAGAGAATTACAGATTCCTTACCTCCAGTCTCCTTGTCCTCTACGAGCACATCGATGTCCAGCAGCCGCCAGGGTACTGTGGGATTATCCCCCATTACGGTCAATGAAACGCTGAACTCGTGCTTCACCTCGAAGGTGACTCGTCCGTTGCGAATGCGAAATTCTCTCATCTGGGGCAAAAGTTTTCCTGTGACCAGACGGTGCTGGATGACTTGGTTCAGGCGGAGCAGTGTCTGTCTCTTCTCCGCCGGCGTAATTGCATCGGCCGGCACAATACGCTCGCGAATACAAGTGGGTAGACGATTATATGTGCCAGTAGTCAGAACTTCGACAGCGGCGGGTATGTGAAAGTTGGGCAATCGAGCACGAACCAAAGTTTCACGAGACATGCGCGCCAGCATGTCGGCGGTCTCCACAAAGAGCATGTTCTGCTTGTCCAGGAAGCTCATTATCTGCGACGACTTGTCCACCTTGGACACCGAGTTGCCCCATTTGACCAGCGCATTCAGCCGGGTGAACAAATGGCGGGTGCGTGCCGCATAGTTATAGATCTCTACCTTGCGTTCCATGTCCGTTTTGCGCGGTAAGCTGCAATTCGCGGTAAGCAAGCAGCAGTTATAAATATTGTATACTCGTTCAAACATTTACTTACAGTTCAGCCAGTACAGTTAGTTCATGATACGTCCGCTGGATGATGAAGTCGATCAGCACCGACATGGACATGGTGTTGATTCGGGGGCCGCCCTCCTGTGAAGCACAAGGGAATCATGGTATGGAGATGGGATAATGAGTTTGGAGTTTTTGGCAGCAACATTTACCTGGGCAGCGGGCAGGTAGCCACCTCCGCCACCGCCAACACCGGGCATTTGCTCGAGGGGCAAGGGGGTGGGCGCCATGATGTTTGCGGGTTGTTCCCTGTCTGCTCCGCGTCTTTTGCTTTGCGTTTCTTATGGTTTATGGATGGCCTTTCTAGTTGTGCATATTTCAGTGCAGTTTTGGGCCGCTTTCGTGCGTTTTCCGGTGAATTTCACGAAAATTCGGCAGCACAGCAAATTTCTATTATTGCTCGATTGGCGAACCGATAAGCGAGTCATCGATTTTGGGGAGCGTTAGTTGTACGAAAGTATCGGTGTTACCGTTTGAGTTGTCACAAGTGCGCTGTTTTTAGTATTTTTCCATTTATACATTAATACTGTATTCCAGTAATATACGTATTTTGACATATAATTTTTAAATATTCTACATGCAAATTATGTAGATAAAATATAAAATTATATTTTCACACATTCATGTATAAATTATATTGAATCATTATTTGTGTTTATTTGAAGTCTATCAGTTAAGACTTATTATTTATAAGCTGTTTAATTGATAATCTCACATTATTAATAATCTCACATTTTTAAGAGCTTTTGTTTTGCACATGTTCTCCGAAAATGTTATTTTATATTTAATATTAAATATTTATTTTTTAACTTCATCGTAGTGCCAGGTTCATAGCCAAATTCCGCTGGCACTGCCAATTATAGACAGCGGGTAAAGTTCATTGACCAAGTCAGCTTTCCATTACCATTACCACTACCACGGGCACTCGGGTGTTTTAGTTTTCCTCATGTGGCGGCTGTTAAAAATAAGGAAAACAAAAACATTTCCGCTTTTGTTTCTTTGAATTTTGACACGGTTGATGTTTGGCTGCCATTGCACATGGCACTCGGAGGCTCCCCGATCCCGATCCCCATCCCCATCCCTCTCCCAATCCGGTCCGATCTCCAATAAACAGCCACTGATTCAAGTGGCGGCACATGCCAACCCTCCGTCTCCATCCCCGCCCACCAAAAAACACATTCGTTTGGGCCTTGCAAAGTGGCAGCCACCTTCGGAATCGCTCCACTTGCTCTTGGAAAGTTCTCGCAGATGGGAGGCAGTGGGATCGGGACTCGGGATCGGTACTCGGAGTTTGAACTGCCCGCAACTATAGCTCTCCCCTAATTGGTATAAATAGAACTTTATGATCTCGCCACGGAACGGCACGATCCAAAACTTTGATTCCGCGCCCAGGAATTACTCACACTCACATATCCGGCGCGAAGGCCCTCCCTCCCCACCTTCCATCCGCATCAAGATCCATTTCCATATCCATCCGACAAAACCCTTGAGTTTACCAGGAGTTCCCGTAAACAGGATGCGGCTGGACCTGAAATGAGGTGCTGAAGATACACCGCTCCGCATAAGTTATAGCCACTCGAGCTCGGGCCAGCTCCATGGATCTGATCTCGATCCATCACAGCGATTGGGGATAATTTACTAACCCACATCATTGGGGATCATTATTTACCAAACAAAGGCGGAGCACGTCGTGTGCTTTGCGCCTTCTTTACTTCTTGTTGAATTTCGCATTACGGCGGATTTCGCTTATTTATCTGCGTAAATAACTGGACACCCTCTGGAATTTGCGGATGTGGATTCGATTCACTTGCGGATTCAATTCAGACGAGGTGGTGGCCACATGCCCAGTACGTACACAAGTGCACCACCACATAGCCCTCTGCCGTTTACCTACGCAGAGAACGAGATCCCAACCACCCGATCTTGGCGGCAGCAGTTAAAAATAAAGATCCAGGGGCACTTAATAAGCGGTCATGCACTGAGGGGAATCGGATGCTTGATGCTCGAAAACACGCAAATAACTAGGAAAGGTCAAGTTCAGGCTATACTATACTATAAACATCAAGTTTAGATTATTGTCTCATTTCCCATCACTAGTTTACCGAGTATTCTCTCAGTGTGGAGTTGTTGAAGGAGTTGCAGTATGGAAGATTGGACCCCGCAATTGCGCAGCAAGTGAGAAAAGCGTACCGATCCCCGACGGTCTGGGATCTGAAGGGGCTTTCAGGGTTGGGGGAGCGAGACTGAAACCAGGACGAAAATAGATTTATGGCCGCCAGTCGCGACGTCTTCGCCGGTTTTCCAGAATCGCACGCTCCGGGTGAGGGCATGGTGTATGGGTATGCTAGGGGTGTACTATGAACCGGGCTGATCCACAGCGATTTGCTGGGCCGCCAGTTGGGGACACTTCCTTTGTGGGACTTCCTTTCTTGTCTTATTAATTGCCGTGATTAAAGTCGACGCAAGATGTCTTTAGCACATGTCACGTTGGCAGAAGAAGGCCTTTCCCGGGTCCAAAGCTCCGCCGTGACGGTGATGCATGGCTATGGCCTAGCCTGACCTTACCACTCAAATTGCATTTCCATGTTGGCGCCAGACAAAGCCCACCCCTTCGCTCCCTTCCTCCCCTTCCTCCTTGCTTTTCCATTCGCCACCAAACGATTTCCTTTGTCTTCGGCGCGTGGGCAGCAAGTTGTAGAGTGTGAAAATGCCGCAAGAAGTGCGAAAAGTGCGATCGGGAAATGTACTCGCGGACAGGGAGCCACTAAACACATTAGTTGGTCACAAGGGGTGGCCTTATAAATAAACCCATTACAATCCCCGCCCAACTGTAAAGATCTTTTGTGAAACATCAAAATCCAATTCGAACCAGAATCAGAAACAGAATCAGCCGACCGCCGCTCGGCATAAATCATATCGAATATATAGAAAATACGTTAGCACCCAATACATCTGAAGACCCCAACCGAAAAAACACATCCAAAGGGGCGACATTAAGTTCATTACGCCTGAAAAGTCGAAAATGAAAAGTGGAGGAAACGAGAGAAAACGACAACACCTGCGAGAAATCCGTTGGATTTCTAAGGCCAAAGGAGGTGGGGAATTCGCAGAGTGCACACTTTTGGGGGCGGATTGGAATGGGGTGGGGAGGTTCAGGTGAGCGAGTCTATTTTGGATGCCCGCAACAAGTACGCAGGCGAGGAAAATGCCAAATTGCATACGACTGCGTCACTCTTCGCGAAGAGCACCCATCCCCATCCCCAATCCCCATCAGCCATCAGCAGGAGAAGAATCCGAGCAGCGAGAAGAGCGGGAGAAGACGGGTAGCCGGCTCGGCTACCGAAGAAACTGCCCAACCACGAAGCGAGAGCAGTGCCTCTCTCTTTCTAGGCAAATCAGCATGGGGCAGGCGAAAACACACTGACACATGGGGCAAATTCCCACAGTCGAAGTCACCGAAATAGCACTACGGATGTAGCTATCAGTCTATCGAAGTGATAATCTCCTCGACATACAAAATTCAAACAGATTACAGATTGATTCTGCAAGGGGAAGTAAGCATATAATATATATAACATTTGTCTTAACATACGGGACTCCATCCTTATATAGCTGAAGTAGTTAATTTCATCAGTTTACAACAAACACCACAACTACAAATAAAAGAGTCTTATTACGACAACCCTGTCTGTTCCTCAGCGAGTGTGTAAGGTTTTTGACACTGACTGCGGATCGTTAGAAGAATTCTGCGCAGTGGTCCTGCCAGCAGGAGCGCCTCGTCACCTCGGGCACAGTTTTCCCTTTCGGAAAATGCAATGGAAAGCCAGGACAGCGGGGGCTGCGCGGAGAGGGGTAGCACAATGAAAACATTATTTTTATTTTTAAACCGCGCACACTTGTTCCGTCGCTGTTGCGTCGTGGTTCGTTCTCGAAGTCATGTTCGATCCGATGCCTATCCGTACCGTTCCGATCCGATCCTCGGCATGAGCGACCAACAGCTGCTGGCTCTGCGTCAGCTTCGTCACCTCCTCGACGTGGATGCGGATGTACACAGAGCGAAACGGGGGGTACCATGCCAAATATAAAACAGAATGGAAATAGCTAAATCACCTAACAAGATACCGCAATAAAACAATACACTTGTGCATAACCCAGAAGTATTATTAGTATTATTTCTCAGTGTACGAAAATGTACGAGGGGATGGGAGACCGAGACCGCGAGGTGGACGCCGCCGGAGGCAGAAGAATCGCCTCGGCAGCAGCGGCCGCAAGATGTAAAAACTGTAAGTGGTCTGGCGAAGAACGCTCAGTTCTTCCTGGGATCTCGCTGCGTTCGCTCGCCTTCACGGATGCGCAATCCGTCCGTACGACTAATAAATCGGTTTGACACTTATCGAGATTCAGTGCGATCCCCAAAATCAGCATCGCCCAGCACCCATCACCCGTTGCCATCGCGGACTCTTGGCGGGTGATGAGATTCGTGGAACTTGCGCTCCGTGTGTGATAAAACATTGACTTCCCATCGGCAACTGAATCATCCGTCTATATTCGAGGCACAGCGACGACGGGAGTGGATTGTTTTCCGTCCACTATTCGAACTGCGTGGGGTGAGTTGGCGAAATGTGAACGAGGGGAAGGTGGGGGAAAGTGAACTTCGCTCTTCAAATTTGCACCTTTACCGCCTTTCGATTACACAATAGAACACACACCTCGCTCGTGCATAACTATCTGCCCAGGAACCGAAACAAGATCGAAAAGCTGCTTGGCAAATTGGGCCAACAGATTCGCGTGACTGCAAATGAGCGGCGTTTTCCGATCCCCATTGCGGACCCCCCAAGCCCCCTTCCAACCAACGGACAGAACGGGCCGCACTTGTTAAATTAATATTATTATTTCTTTTGATATTTTGACATTTACGTGAGCAATGTTTGCATTGGCAATGAGCTTCTGCGAACGGGAAATAGTGACCGGGACGTACGAGTATAGTATAGTTGGTATCTTTCCGCATGGCTATATGCATGGGTATGGGTGTGACCATTGTCCCGCGGTGGTAGATGCGTAGATCCTCCGTCCAATTTAGGCGCATAAAGCGGATAAACAACAGATCAGGTACATATATACATATATGAACCTGATTAATGCGGCGGTTTGGGGATAATTAACCGCCGTGATTTACAGGTGAAGCCCGCTCCTTTGTGTCCTTTCCCGTCCAAATGTTTATGCCGCGGGTCCGTAAACAAACCGCCGGCAACGGGAACTGCAATTGAGGCAACGATTGATGAGGGCCTGCGATCTGGGGTAAACAAAAACTGATGCCCAAATCCGACATTTCCTCCGAGGCGCAGTGGGGGTGGTGTGGCTACTGTGTGGCATACACGATGTCTGTCCGTGATGCATGGCATTGACTCTGGACTGGGAAGCAGCCAGAGGTTGAGGCTGGCGCTCTGGATTTTTGTTTATTGTGCACTCGCGTTTTGCCTGAACTAAAATGTAAACTATGCTGGGATCACTGCCCCTTCCCCCTGTCCCTGCCGCTTGGGATCAGGCATCAGGTATTTATAGACGCACGGCAGCGAGGGGAAGACGCATGTTAAGGCCACCGAAGCCACCTCCGTTGGCCATCGCCATTCTCTTGGCCTATGTGTACATTAACAGGACTTTGAACTCTTCCCCGGTCCAGCAATACGGACATGGTCTACTCGGGCGGGCTGTACGGCCGGAGATCGGAAATGGGAGATGGGAGATCGGAGGGCGGAGACCACGCAATTTGCGCAGATCTGCGGCGGCATGGAAAGGAAAAAGGCAGGCGGAGAGTAAAATATTTCACCCGGTCCGTGGGCCATTGTTCGGTGCACATGGAACGACCAAGATGCGGATAGGGGAGCAGAAATGAGTCATCCAACTGGGGGGACTCTAAGCTGCTTAAGTACACTGTGGGAAAACTGTTGCTCAATATATATATAAATATATATAAATAATTTCAAACAAATTCAGGGAATACATATGTGAGTCACTATGGAAAACCCCAAATAGGTATATGTATTTCAACTATATCTGTTCTGCTCCCCCGATCGACTAACTCCCCGTTTAGGAAATTCCCCACATTTTCCATTAGACTCCGAGGCAAATGTACATCGTCGATCCCTACCCACCTTCTTCCTGTCGTCTGCGATTACCGATCTGCAATCGCACGGGGCCGCGGAATAATTAATTAACGACCTGTCAGAGAAACATGCGACATTTCGTATGCCCCAAGCGACTCTGACATCGGAAATATGGCACAGACATATTTCATTTGGTGGTGTAGGGGGTGTAGGGGGGCTGTGGCTCTTTGGGATCCATAGAGGAGGTTCGCCGATCACTTGTCAGCTGTTTTCCCCGGCGAATTCTCAGACGCATATTGTTCTTCAGAGACTCGAGCATTTCGTGTTCGATGGAAATCGGGTATTGAAAATGACGCGATTAGGTGGAAAATGGCATAGCTATATTTAAATGTAAATAAAATACGGCAACCACCTGGGAACAGGGCCTCAGGTGGTGGGGCCCATAAATAAATGGGCCGCAAATTGCCAAGACACAAATTATGGACGTCTGGCGGCTTTCGCTCACACCCACTCAAAAGGGGAAGAGGCGCGAAGGTATTTCCTTCCATGGAAAACCACCTTCGCACACCTCCGGCCACCTTGGCAGCGATTATTCCGCTTAATTGCCGCAGAAACATTTTGATGTACTGCTCCCCGAGGAGAAGCCGATGGGAATTGGCAGCTAAACGGGCGCAACAGGTTGCCGAATCCGTTGGCGGGGGCGGATGGCAGCTGTTTAGCTAGGTTGATTCGGGCGGGGGGCATTTTCCCCCGCATTTTCCTCGATACCGAAAAAGAAAAACACATCACGCGGCTGGCCTCAGGCGAAATACAGAGAGTGTTAGAGAAACAAACAAAACCGAAAGCTAGAGCATTTTCAAAACCAAAACACCGCAGAGTATTGCACATGACCTCCTCAAGAGTGGAAGAAGAACAGCACCGTTCCATCGATTCCTCCAAATTTCTCAATGGGTTCGATTATTCAGAAAATCTTTTGGGGGCAGAAAAATAAAGGCGAAAACTTTCACATGATAAACAAACGATTGAGTGGGAGGGGGTGTATACATAAACTTATAAATATATGCATAAATGGCGCCGCTCTGAAAGAAATACAATAATATTTTGCAGAGCATTACAAAATTATGGCATTAATATTTAAGGACTAGCTTCTTTGTTAGCATCCCGGTGGGGTATGGTACAGTGAACTCCAACATACAGTGGACCGAAGCCCACCTGACTTTCGGATGCGCCAATTACGGGCGAGATTAATCAATGCCAAAAGAACATGTACAAATTAAGCGCACTCATTTCGACATAAATTTATTTGACCACGCAAAGAGGCGAGGATGGCGAGCACCGGCACAAAATCGGCACCACCGAGCCGCAAAACAGCCAACAAGTGCCAGAATCAGAATGCAATATGCAATATGCAACATGCGGTATGCGGTATGCAATGACGTTAATCATACGCCCCGTGGGCTCTGCTAACCCTCAATGTGCGATAATTCCTATTCGGCAATGATGATGATGCAGACGACTTTGGCTCACATCTCAGACTCTGAGTGTGGCCTCTCGACTCTGTCCTTAATTATAAATTGATGCATTTTCAAATAAACAAACAAGAATTATGGCGTAAGCACAAGGAGGGAAAGATCTATGATAGGTGGGATGATAGATGGCGGCGATCGCACCATGGATGTGCGATCCGCTGGGGGTTTCTTATGCCGAATAATTCGATTATTGGTCTATTCTTAGTGCACTTTCACAAGCTATAATGAACCACTAATTAGAAGAATGTGAGTTTAATTAATGAGCATATCGCTGATATGAGTCTTGTACACCATCATCCGGAAAAGGTGAAGACTTTCAACTCAGCACTGACTAGTAGTGGCTGATATGTATTAGCTAGGTAATGACGCATCACGTGCGCATTTAGCAGGAAATATTTCGGGTCTAGTCATGCTGTTTTCATCATAGAAAATCCCCGATGCTTTGCAGGCATTTCACCAGCTCTTCAACACGATGACGAAGGACCAGCAGGCGACACCCATTCCAGAGGAGCTGTACAATCTCACCCAGCTGGCCGAGGTTACTCTGTCAGTTGGTCCTCTGGTCACAGACGAGGTGAAACCACTGCCACTGTACGCCTCCTCGGACGACGACTCCAACTACTACAGCCACAAGGTCTTCGACCGCAGGAAACTGCGTCGATGCACAATCTCCGACTCGAATTCCTGCGCCAGCAGCAGTTCCAGTTCCACCTCCAGCCGTCAATCTTCGGAGGACCACCTGGGACTCCAGGGGCACTCATCGGTGCACCACCATCATGGGGAGCAGGGCGAGATCCTCAACAGCACTTCGCTGCTGGAGGACGAGCACATCTGTCCCGAGTGCGGAAAGAAGTACTCCACATCCTCCAACCTAGCACGTCATAGACAAACGCACAGGTGAGCTAAGCTTTTTTAAAATTTTCATGATGAAGAATTGCTGATTCTATGTTTTATGAAGGTCAATCATGGACAAGAAAGCGCGTCACTGTCCCTATTGCGAGAAGGTGTACGTTTCGATGCCCGCCTACTCGATGCATGTGCGCACCCACAATCAGGGATGCGAGTGCCAGTTCTGCGGCAAGCGCTTCTCGAGGCCCTGGCTCCTCCAGGGCCACATCCGCACCCACACCGGAGAAAAGCCCTTCAAGTGCGGCGTCTGCGAGAAGGCGTTCGCCGACAAGAGCAACCTGCGCGCCCACATCCAGACCCACTCGAACACCAAGCCACACACATGTGCGCGATGCGGCAAGGCCTTCGCTCTCAAGTCCTACCTGTACAAGCACGAGGAGTCATCCTGCATGAAAAACCGAGGAGGCGTCCCGGGATCGACAGCAGCATCCGGCAACCGACCTCCCTCGTCGCCCAAAAGGCAACAGTCGGAGGTGACAGGCGGCTCCATCTCGGCATTGGCTCCTGCATCACCTGCCGCCGCAGTGGTAAGTTCCTCAAATCAATATGACTTCTCCTCACTTGATCTTTAACCTTCTTATTTACGGTTTTCTTTCAGTGTGCTGCCTCCGATTCAGCCAAGTCCACGCTGGCCAACAAGCTGTTGCAGAAGGAAAAGGATCGCAGGCAGGCGGCCTTGGCCTTCCAGGGCTTTCCGGCTGGGCCAGAAGTGACGGCTTACAGCCACGCATCTTCGGCCCAGGAGGAATATGAGAAGTTCAAGCGGATCAACGTGATCCAGCCGAAGGTGCTGCCGCATAGGGTACCCAGCCTGTACCAGGACCTGCTCCCCAATCACCACGTGCCACTGGCCCTGCCCTTGCCCATGCCGTATCACTTCCAGGGCCAGGCCACGTCCACGGGCCAATCGGACCCCGCCTCCGTGCAGGAACAGCCCGTTGACTTTTCGCCCAAGAACAACTTCACGCACTCGGCCAAGACGAGTCCCTTCGAGCTGACCGGGAATTACGCCATGGTGGCATAGGATCTTCCCAGCCAGGACACCACGCAAAAGACACCGGAGAGAGCAAAGCAGAGCACTACCCCAAGGCCATTCGAGGAGACCGTTACTGAAATGCCACTTAATCCAAGTCCTTTCACAGCCCACCAGCCCAAATCCAGGACATTTTCTTACTGTAGTCAACGAATATGTGATAATAATGCAAAAGAGCTAAAGTACCATTAGAGAGTAGATGATTCCAGAGCGACGAGGAGCACGCACAGCTCGTCGAACAGAAGAGTTCCCTCTTCTAGGAAAACTCCAAGGACGGCGAGGTCATACACAGTAGATATAGAGAGACAAGGTTGGATCGATTCCCGATTGATCGTTTGATCTTCACTTAGTTGTAATAAGAGACTTCTTAGAGACTTGCCAAGAACAGCGACAAAAAACCAATGTAACCAGTATTTTTTTATAGCACATACGATTACCGATCGATCGGAGAGCGAGAGATATAGCATCCCAGCATCCCAGACGATCGAACTCCGCAGCCAAGCTACAAACTTTACACATAGTCATCTAGCTTTATGATTTTACAAGAACTAGGCATATCCAAAGATATCCACCCACTTACTAACCCCATTAATCACTTCGCATTAAGGCATTGAGCGGCTTCCTGCTTCCGGCACGGAAGTCGTTCCAAAACGAGAGAATTTCTAGTCTTTACATTTAAATACAGCGCACATTGGGCGAGACCAGGGGCATTTCCCCGATCTCAACCCCTTTGTGCGTGGCGTTACTTTAAGCACTTTACGGCCGCATGTGGTGCAATAATTGACTTTACCATATTGCAATCTGTATATTTCTACTAGCACGATTCGGAGCAATCGGCCATCGTATTGTAGCCTTACCATCTAGTATCGATCGATAGATCGATACCCACTCCATTTCGATTCGATTCGACTCGATTCACTCCGATTCGATCTACAGCTAATCGCACCAAAGATACTTCGATTTAGATGCGCACGCATACTACCTTTATGTACTCGTACTTACCATATACACCAAAATATATATACACGTATACGTAGCTCTAAAATGTACTATAGATTTGCACATTAACTCGAATTAAACGAGAGATCCACTGATCCCCGAGAAAATACAAAACGAACTGTTTTCCTTTCCCTGCTGGGTGGGGGAAAGTGTAGCCTATTTATTGTGTTATATTTGTACTGCCGGGAAACGAGATGTGTTGACCGATAATTTTGAAGTGCCAACAGCGTCTGGATCGCCAATCAAAGTACAAATGTAGGAGCAAACAAATCCAGTAACGAAAAAGGTAAATGCTAAAACAAAAGTTAAAGATTAGGCTCCGGAGTATCGTTTTCGCGAAGTCCGAAGCCCAGGCCCAACCGAGAAGTCGACGACCCAGAAGATCCCTGAGAATAGGGAGTTACGACCTTCATCACCGGCTGATTCTGGATGTCGCCAACGGTTTCAACGGGGGTCTTTCGCTTGCCTCCGCAGCGCACCGCCAGATCCTCGTAGCTCTTGTTGTGCAGCAGGCACACCAGGATGACGGTCATGTTGTCGCCGCCCACATTGCCCGACTGGCCATCCGGAGACAAGCAGCTGTTCATCAGTTCCTCGCAAATGAGTTCCGGCTCCATGCCATCGGCTATGCGCTTGCGCACGAACTGGCAGACTTCGAAGTTGCTCATCACATCCCAGATCCCGTCGCAGGCCAGTAGGACGAACTCCAAGTCTTCGGTGATGTCACGCACCTCTACGTCGGGATAGGCCGTCACCATCTGCTCTTCTGGAGTCTTTAGTAAGTTCTTCTTGTAGATAAAATCCCCGAGCGCGCGGGAAAGGGCCAGATTTCCATTGACCCGATTAAACTCCACCCAACCACCGCTGGCCATGATCCGTTTGGCCTCCCCCACGTCATTCGGCTTGTGGTCCACGGACAAGGCGTGAACCACTCCAGAAATGCAGGCAATGGCCCGCGAATCGCCCGCATTGGCACAGTACAGGCGCCGCTCCCTAATGAGCACCACAATGGCAGTACAGCCGGCCGTTTGCTCATCGGCGGAGCCATTGTGCAGCATCTCCCGATCGAAGTCGAGGAAGGCCTTCTTCAAGGCCACCTCCACGCTATTGTCCCGGTACTCCGGCCGCTTCGTAATGAACTTGTGCAAATGCTTGCCAGCGTACTTGGCCACTGAGGCTCCACCGTGTCCGTCGTAAACGGCGAAGAAGGCCGCCTGCGGGTCGTCCGGCAAGGAAAGAATGTGGGTGTGGGCGTCCTCCATATCCACACGCCATCCTTGCATGCACGATGAGCCCACGCGGTAGCTTGCATTAGCACAGCAAGCGGTGTCCTTGGTGGTCACTGGTTCCGACAGCGTCTGTCCCATTGTGGGCTATGGTCCTTCCACAGGTACGCCTTTTATATACTGTAGAAAAATAGTATATTCAGTCTCTGATAGCCCAAATGGGTTTTTGGAATTTAGACGACTGACTCGATAGCCTACTTCGGCTTGATTATCGAAATGATTAGGATTGCCATGCAACTTGGATTACTAACATAAATCCGCCAAACGTTTCCCACTAAATAATAAGAGAAAGGATTTTCTTTATGTTCTTGATAATTTTGGTTTTGTATTTGTTATTTGTTGTCGTTTTTTGTTTCTCTTTATTTTTTCCTTGTATTTTTTTTATAATTTGGTTTACTTTGTTAGTGTTTGTTTTCATATACACAAATACATTTAAGTATATATTGATACACGCATATTGCGCACATTAAATCTTGTTCGTTTCATATATAGACATTTATTTTTAATTGGTTGTTGTGGCTGTAGATTACTACACGTGTATCCTTTTAGGCATATGTACGAGAGTATGTAATTACCATAATTTATATGCATCTGTATCTTTGTGTAGGTGTATCTGCATCTGATTCGGCATCTGTATCTGCACTTCGCTTCGTGTGAGTTTCAAGTTTCTTAATTAATCCGTTTTGTATATATTCTCTTTAAAGTGTAAAGACACTAAATTTCACAATGTTCGATTTCTTTCCCTCCATGGGCTACAGAGGGACTTTCCCACTCCCCAAAATTTCCGAAGATGGGATTGGGAGGGGTATTCCAAGCCAGAACTAGCCGAAAATCATTTGGGGAACTAAAGTTAATTTGTCGTGTGGCGTATGTTTGTGTCTGAGTATGTAAATAAGTTACGAAAATCTTCGGGCTTAATTATATCGTGTATGTATATAATTCTATATCGATATAGTCGTATTATAAAATCTCTAAACAGCCATAAAAGTCAAAAGTTCTTATTCATATCTATTAATTATCTAGACGCGTTTACACTGCCACTAAGTTGACGTAACTTGAGTTAATCTTTATCATTACCGTTATAGTAATCTGTACTTCTTGTATTTTTGCTTAATTGCCGCCTAACTCTTCTGAAATCGGAACTCGATTGTTATAGGTATTATCTGTTGGTTAGGGAGGGAACTCTATACATAAATACAAACGTTGCGGCTCATTGTTTGGTTTAGTTTGATTGGTTTTGTGCTTGCTTTGGTTTGGTCTCGAGACTTTTAATTTAATTCATTCACTATGGCTACGATTAATTGTATTTGATAAATTAGCTGGCCTCCTAATATCTTAGGGGCCCTCAAAAAGGTACGCATATCAGAATAAGACAGAGAGATACACTTGTTACTTCGCGTGTATATATTTTGATTTGCATCTAACACTAGTATCGATAGCTTATCAAGTACAATGCTAAATGTATCGGTGTGCTTGGTTTTTGATATAAGTTTGAATTTCATTTCCGTTTCTTTCGATCTCGATTTTCTTAAGCCTAAATAAGAGAGGACACCAAGTAAAAACATTCAGTACACGTTCATTGAAATACTATTAGGATACAAAAAGAGTGATTAAGTACGATTAGAGTTTTTGTGGTTGAGTGTTATGTTAAATACTTGGAATGCTGTAATGGTGAGTTTGTAATGAGGTGTTGTTGAGTTCAATTTCAACTTTAAGTTATGTGTTGGTGAAACATTCCTTAAAGTACTGTTCAACTGAACTTCTGTGAAGTGTTTCCACTGTTGCAGTTTTGGTGACACATTTTGAGGTGTCTCAGTGTTGGTGAGTTGACTTTGACTAAATGAAGGTGCAAGGTCAAATCTCTTCGTTGACGAGCGAAAACATTCATTTTGCGGGTTGCGTTCATGGGACAGGAGCTCCTGGTTCCACTTGCCCGGCAATTCGTTGTTGTCTAACCCAGGGATCCCTTGATCAAATCTGAGGTCGGGGATTCGTAATCTTGATACTAGGACTAGGGGTCAAGGTCATGTCCCACATATGAATATGACTTGGTGCCCACGAGAAAGAAACACTAGTGTTGGGTGGTGTGGTGTGGCGTGGCGTGGTGAGTGATTCAGAGTCTCTTGTGTGTTTGTGAGTGGAGTGTGCGCGCACTTTGATTATCCGTCTTTGGTTTGCTTCCCTTCACTTTGTAATCGAATGCAAAGCCTGGCCTCTACTCGCTATGTTTGCTAAACGTAAATGTATATGGAGTCTCTACTCGAGTTCGTATATAAAAATATTTAAATTCTTTAATCTGAAACGCGCAATCGCCCAAAGTGCGGGCTGCCACCGCTTTAAGTACATCTATATTTTCGTATATTTCATATGTATATAAAAAGCAAATTCCATAAAAGTGCTCTCTCTGATCTATTAAAACATATATTGTTTCGATTACGTTTTCATCACCCAATGACTTCGCTTTGCTCTGGCCTTTTCAAATTCTGGCTTGTTTTGAAATCAGCAAAAGGTACGATCATTTAAATTCAATATCTTTACCGTTATCTGTATTTGCCTTAGCGCTTATATGTACGACTGTGAGTATGATCTCAGCTCTAGCTGCTATTTATCATATTTCGTGTATACGAGTATATATAACACATATTGTTCTGTTATTTGGTTTTCTTTAGGTAGGAAATATGCTAGTCTTATAAATTTCACACATCAACATTTCGGTTATCGTTATGATCTCTCCTCTTGCCTAGCAAATAATTTCTTAGTTAATAAAATATATCCGCATATACATATATTCTGTGTGTGTATTAAAAACTTCTAATGTCGATCCGAACCACAATTTTTAAGAGAGTTTAGAAAGTTCTTCAAGTGAAGGAAACACGAAGAGGTTATCAATATCGTAATAAAGTTACTGGTAGCCTACTAAGTCGGCATTATGCGCATCCGTAAAATTATGCTATCATTAAGTAGGAGAGGGCCCCTGCTAAGTTTTTGGATCTCGCTCCAGCTGTCCGAAGTGCGTGTTTCCGTTGTTCAGGTCCAGCTCAAACGAAAGAAATCTAATTATGGACGGGTTCTTATCAATCTTGTTTGTCAACTCCTCTAATCTCCCTCAACCCATCTGTTACAGATTGGTTTTGAATTTCCGGTTCCGGTTCGGCGCGTTTTCGGTTTCGCTTGCTCTGTTTTGGTAAATGCAAAACAAAATATCTTTACTTTCCGGTAAAAGCTCATCAATTGTTGGTCAATCAAACAACTTCGTGGGGGGTGGTTCAAAGTTCAAAGTTCAAGGTTTAAGGTTCGAGGGGTGTGGCGGGGCGGGGCGTGCGAAATCAATCTATAATCTGCAGAAACCTGGTTGGTCTTCAACTAAATCTAAATCAGCTGAAGCTAGCCTCTTGCGGGGAGCAACTAGACTACTAGGTCCCCAATACTAAAATTAAATTGTTTGCACAATTTGCTTTGACTGGCTAATCGTTATCGATATTATTGCACAATAACTACGATTATTATTAAGTTCATTCACTAAACGTTTAAACTTAAAAATTATTTACTCCTTTGTAATTTGGTGGGATATATGTTGTATTTGTTGTTGTTCATCATCATCTTCTCCGTTTGCTTTTGATTAAGTTGTTCTTAAAGCACTAAACAACGAAATAATAAGAGACTAAAGAACTAAAGAAAAACGAAAATTGCGATATCTGTTATGTATATTTACGATTTCTATATTTTGTAGGACATAAGTAAATATAAGCAATATATATGGTATATGTTGTGGCTATGTTCCATTATTAAACGAAGTTAAGCAAAGAAACAAAGTAAATTAAAAGTAAATTTAAATGGTTAAAATAGTAAAGTAAGATACATATGAATCATATTAGTAAACATCGATCGGCATTGTTTGCCCTACACAGTATCGTATATCATCATATTTTTGTCGGAAATCGAGAGGACGACGAGTACAAATACTAAGGCTACACAGTTAAAACATTTCTCATTTAAATATATACGTATATTAGAGTGTTTGTGTGGATCTCTCCGTTTTTCGCTGGTGGTGGAAGCCACCCAGAGTTCCTCTTAAATACAAGTCCTCCGACAGTGGGCCACAAAAGCCTGCTAACGACTGTGGTCCAGCTGCCTGCTTATTTATTTGTTGAGTGTTTGAGTTTGTTTAATATAAGTTTAATTTGTTGTTGATTTTCTTTAAATATAAATGTAATTTGTTCGTTAATATAAATTTAATTTGTTGTTTAATATAAATTTAATTTGTTTGTTGTTTTCATAAGTCTATTAACGTCTCGTTTTTGTTACATTTAAAGCGTTCATGATTTGTTTTCTTGTTTTTTCGGTTTTGCTTTCTGGTTGATGCTCCTAAATATTGAGTAGAAAGAGAAGAAAAGTTTGTCTGCCCTCGCAGATATTTAGCATATACATTTACATATTATATAAGTATAAGTTCGCACACTGAGTGGGTGCAGGACAAGAAACACAAATCGGAAACACAGATCGCAACTTTCCGCTGACATCAAAACGGTCACACAGCTGTTTTTATACAATATTCATGCTTATTTGACTATATGCTTTAGTTGAATGGTCCATAAAATTTCTATAAAAAAAGAACTTGCTGAATACATCTAAGTCTATTATCTAGATACGGTTCTCTCGACTTTAAACAAGAATCTTAAATCTGCCGAGTTGTGGTTTTCGTTTATTGTTTATTACAATTACAATTGTTAGCTGCTGGTTGCCGTTATTGTTTATACACAAAATATATCCATAATATAAATGTACTCGAACCACGTCTAGAATCTAGTTCTCTATGTTTTTGTATTTACTCGTATATATTCACAACACTAACGTTTCTTAATTACGTCTATGCATGCTACAATTGTTCTCCTTTTCCTACTACAAAAAGTGTTATTACTCGCTTGTTAAAAATGTATTTGCTTGGTTAAAAAAACGTTTTGTTGTCGTGCTAACGCTATTGAATCCTGCACACTAATTAGTTAACATATAGATGCATATTCCGTATCCTCAATTGGTTATTCGTAATTTTAGGTAATTTCTATTCGCCGACGACGACTGACAAAAAACGTTTGCGGACTTCTCTGCTCCTCGCTCGTTAAAAACTACATCACAATAATTATATGCTAGATCATTTCCAATCGTCGGAGTTGATTCATCTCGATCCCGATCCCAAACAAGCCCACTATACACAGCTGATCTGGGAAGGGGCGAAGGATGGTTTAAATATTTCTGCTTTGTATCTGTATCAGCATGTAATTCATTATATAGGAAGTGCCTCCCTCGAACGACCGATTTTACTAAATTCTCGGTTGGGCCAACCGAGTAATCGACCCCAGGAGGGCGAAAAATTATTTGCTGCTCGGTTATTTTATCGCGAAAGTTAAGTTTAATGCTAACTACGAAATACTTTAGGAAACCTATTTAACAAGATTTTGTTTATATTTTATATTAAGGATCTATAGTGGGCGAGTTAAAGTAAGCCAGGTTTGTACATATCAAAATGGGATTCTATATATTACAATTTCTCTGGGGAAAAGCCTAAAACAAGGGGTTGTTGTGGGACAAACACTAAAAGCCTAAACTGCTAGATTGCTTGTTATTTTGTTTGGTTTTGTACTTTAGTAAACTTTCCTATGCGCTTTCCTATTTAAAAGAATAACCAAAACGCAGATCTTCTTCCAGGACACAGATAGGGTAAAAAGAAATGTGAAGTCTAAAAATTAAACGTACCGCAGACTAACTGGCTTCGCTGACCTGACTTTACTTTAACAACTGATCAGTTTTAAAATCGGCTTTTAGTTGGGCTCCGGCTAGTTTTAGTACCGATATATGTAAGTATATGCGTATTATGTACACTTGTTCCTATAATTATTTGTTGTTGCTCGTTAAACATAATTTAGAATTGTTATCTGTTAGTTTTTAGTTGTAATTCTTTTCTCGGCTATTCCTATGAGTGAGTTACGAGTGTGTAAAAAACGTTCGCCCTTTGACCTTCTCCCGTTCTATCCACTATATCTATGAGCTATGTAATTGTTAAGTTCTCTTTGTTATCTCCTAGGGTATCTATTTTATTTGCTTGTTTGTTTGCTAGTAAGGTTTTTGCGGTATTCAATTTGTTGTGGTTCTCTACTAACCTCTTCTAACTCTACTCCTGCATCATAATCATAATCTTCAACGCCTTTCGTCATCTCAATTTGTTTTGTTGCTTGTTTTGTGTAAAAGGCAAATTGCATAACAATGTTGTTTATTTTTTTATCTGGTTGCTGTTGTTGCTGCTGCTGCTAGGTTTTTGATTTTCTGAGGTACTTGCTAGGGAATTTCGAAGCTTTCTCTTACTGGCTCTCTGGCCTAATGTTGCAGTTGTCGACGTGCCGTAAACTCTAGTTTTGTTTAGCTTTCTCTTGATATATAGTATTCATAATAATAGTGTTACATATGCATGTATATAATATATAGGTAGATTATAGAGAATATTATGTGGAAGTTATCAATAAAACACACAACACACATTTATAAAACGCTTTCGTTTCGAAGGAAAACATCTCTCGATATGCATCTAACTCGCATATTTCGAGGGTATAGAAGCTATAGCTGTAGTGTGTGTGTGGGTGCGAAATTGTGCTGATGCACAACATGCCAAAAGTTTGCCTGAGCACTGTACACCAAGCTGCGTGTAGGAGTGCTTTACATTTATATTTAATATTATTTTAAAAAAATAATAAAAATTAATAGTAGCAGAAATGAGATCCCGCGGGACCCCGAAAAAAACAAGCTAAGAAGTGGCAACGAGTTGGGGGACTTGGACTTGGCTTAATGTTGCCGGCGTGCTTTACGTATTGTGGTTGTGTCTGAGGATGTTGCTGTTGCTGCCGTTGCTGCGGCGTCGTCGCTGCCCGCTTGCAATATGGAGTTGTTGTGGATAATAGTCTGCTGCATGAGTAGCATGAACCACCAGCACTGCGTTAGCTGCAGCTGCTGTTGCTGCAGCTCTTGGCTTTGCTCCGGATGGTCACCTGCCTCGCCCGAGGCCACAAAAGATCTGGGAATAGAAAAAGGATATACGATCATTAGCCGTATGATTTAGATTTGAAGGAGAAGTCTGAATTCGGCTCGGCATCCCGGCATTTTCGACTCACTCGAGCGTTGAATCATTCGATCGGGCTCTAGCTCAAGATCATAACAACAGTGGTGATGGTGGTGTTGTGCGGTGTGTAGTTGGGTGGTTCTTGGTTCTGGGTGGGTGCACATCCTCGTCCTATCCGCGTCTCTCCTCATCGCCCCTCTCCCCGTCAACTCCCATCGTCGGTCTACTCAGCCCCATACCATATGTTGGTGGGCGCAAAGTGCGCCGCGTGTTTGCTGGCGGCTACCTGGGCAGGACTGAGCGGTCCGAACTGGCTGTACTGGGTGGGTATCTGAATGTGAGCCGGCAGCGGATGCGATGGTATCACCTGGGAAAACATTAACATGTTGGTCAGCCACGAAAAAATAAAAGGAATGAAGTATAACCGATCTCACCTGACGACTGGAGCTGTTGTGGGCCGGAGGTGGAGCCACCACCGCCCGGTTGGCGTAGGCGTAGCTGGGGGCCGCCTGTGATACGAAAACTGTGGGCCGGCGGTAAATGTCGCCCTGCGCATAAATATCTGGCTGCAACAAAGCGGCCGCCGCCGTTGATGATGGCGACCCGCCCAGCGGTGTTCCGGCCTGGTGATGATGATGTCCATGACTGTGGTGATGCGGATGCGGGGCCACACTCGACGGCGGCGGCTGAGTGCTTCCTGGTAGTCCCACGCTGCCCGGAGGCGGCTGCGATGGCTGACGATAGACCTGTGGAGGACCCCACGATGGAGGACCAACGCTGGCCGCCGCCGCTGCAGCTGCAGCAGCTGCTGCGGCAGTCGCAGCACTTATCGACGACGATGATGATGCGGAACTGCTCTTGGAGTGGGCTAATGGCGGAGCCACAGACGGGGCCACATAGCTTATTGGAGCTACAGAGGGGGCCTCTCGCTTTGGATGTGCATGCGGCAGAGCGGACACTCCTGATCCCGAAGATGTAGGTGCCCAGGAGGAGCGCTTTGTGTCCAACTGTTGCGGCGGAGCAGCTGCATACTCCGGATAAAACTCGGCTGGCTCCTGCTTGGTGGGAATGTGCGGCAAACTGGCCGAAGACGACGGCTGGCTGGGAGCCTGAGGTTGGTAGCCACATTCGCTTTGGGCCATGGCCAAGATGCGTTTCTTTTGCGACTGGCCGGGCTCATACTTGATGCTGGGCTGTGGCTGGGGCAACACCTGCTGCGGGGGTGGCTGGGGTTGGTACTGCTGCTGCTGCTGCTGTGGAGGAGGAGCAGGTTGCTGCTGCTGTTGATGATGGTGATGCTTGGGACTTCCCACGGCGGCTGCGGCGGCGGCATGATGACGACGGCGGGCATCTTCCGGATCATGATCACCTACGGTTACGCATGGAATTACTAGCTGGACCTGCGATGGCTTATGGCGACTGATATGCGACTGAGATTGGGAGGAACTGGGGCAGAGGACAGGGGCACCAAACTGAGCGGAAGAGGAAGGCATGACAGAGGAGGAAGAAGTGGGGGCGGAATGATGGGGATGATGTTGATGGTGACTGGAAGTGGAAGCAGACGTGGAGGAGGACGTGGACGTGGCTTGGTAATGAGGATGCGTCGCCGGCTGAATATGAGTCGGAGGCTGTGACTGAAGCTGATGCTGAAGCTGCGATCCCGCTGCCGATCCCGCTCCCGTTCCTATTCCACTTCCACTCGCTGGCTGATGAGGCGGATTCAGATGATGAGACGGATTCAGATGATGAGGGTGGTGGTGGTTGTGGTGACTACTGCTACTGTGGCTACTGTTACTGCTATGGCTACTGCTATGCTGGCTACCCTTGCCGCTGTTGCTTCCCAGTTGGGTCGGATTCTGATTCTGAGTCTGAGCATTACCATAGTTTATCTGCTGCTGCTGTTGCTGCTGAGGATGTGGATGCGGCTGCTGATGGGCGCTGCTCCGGCTGCAGGAGGAGCTTGGTGCGTGCTGTAGCAGACTACCGCTGGTCTGCGACTGGGCATGCGCCCGTTGCTTCAGCACCGGAATCTGAGCTCCTCCAGCCTCTCCACCCTCGTCCTCGCTGTCCGAGATCGTTATCACAGCCGTGGGCGAGGGCGTGTCGTGGATGGTTATCGTCGGCTGCTTCACGTGCTGCGGATGCTGCAAACTCTGCGGATGCGGCTGCTGCCCATGCTGCTGGTGCGCATGAGCCGGTGGCTGTTGGTAAACCACTGCTCCTCCAACTCCTCCGTTGGCGTTGCAGTTGCTTACAATATGGTGACCTGAGGAGCTACTGTAGGGCTGGGCATGGGCGACGGGGACGTGATGATGGTGCGAACTCGACGAGCTTCCATTCACAATGTCTGGAGGAGAGGGAAAATATCAAATTAGTGGATATCATGCATTATTTTCCATTAAGTTTTCAATAGTTAAAAGTTTCAAATCAAAATGAGAATGGTCTGAGAAATAATAATATTGCATCTGGACTCACTGCTAGCGGAGGCAGCCGAGGAGGCCACCACCGATCCGGCACTGGCGCTGTAGCCATTCCCGTAGTTGCAGTTGTGGTGCGCGTGGTACTGGGGCGAAACGTGTGCTGCGCGCTGGTACCGCTGCTGGTGGGGCGGCGAGCTTTCCTTCACCCGCTTCTTCACCGGCGACAACTGCTGGTGCTCCTTCTTCTCGTGGCGCGGCACGCGATAAGAGTTCCCCTTGCTAAAAAAAACAAAATGTAAGTAGAACATGAGGATGGGATTTCTTCAAGGCGTTACAAGTTAATACTCACGCAATATGATGAGCCGGCGACTCCTTCTTGAGATCGTTGCGTGGCAAGTTGAGGTGGTGCTTGGGATAGATCTCCTCCACATTAAAAAGAGGCGTCGAGTCCACGATGAGCGAGTGGGCGGGCGCCTGCTGGGGCCACGACGGCACCAAGGCCATCTGCCTTCCAGTTTGTGGCCAGGCTACTCCGCTGGCCTGCACACGGTTCGTTAGGAGCATTCTCTGACCAGATGTTGGCTCCACCATGGAAACCGGTACGGGCACATTAACGTACTGCTGCGGCGGCACCTGCAACGGTGGCTGCATGGTGGCGCTGCCCACCACCACATGTTTAGTGGGACTGGGCATCGTCTGGTACGAGGGCGGGCACAAGATGTTCGAAACCAGCTGGTGCTGGAAGCTATCAGTCCGCGTCTGCGGATACTGTCGGGCCACACTGCGTCCGTTGTAGATCTGGTAGAGTCCCTCGTAAGCCAGAGGACGCCCATCGCGCACAAGGCGCTGTACCTGGCTGGTCAACTGGTTGTTGATCGTGAACGTCATGTTCTCCGTGCTTGAGGGTACAAAATTGGTCACCAGCGTCGACGCGGGCTGCACTCTGTAAGAGATTAAGGCATTCGGTTAATTTAGAGAATAATGTGGTGGGTAGCTTCACTACTTACGTGTGGAAATCGCCTCGGCGGCACACCTCCATCATCTGCACGGATGCCTTGACATTGTTGCAGTAGACATAGTCAACCAGATGGGTCAACCGTGTAAACGAGTGGTTCAACGCTTCTGCTGGCGTGAGTCGCCGCTCTTGATCAATGGTCAGCATGCGCTTAAGCAGATCGATAAACTCCCGCCTGTCCGTCTTCTCTGCCAGCAACTGACCGCCCTCCAAATCAGTGGGCACATTGACCTGCCCAATGTCATCAAGACAGTTGAAGATGTACTTGCGCGCCTCCTTGCTCTTCGTGTTTGTCTCCGCCTCATGTTCCTCGGTGGTCTTCAGGCGCCAAAAGGGATATGTCGAGTCCACGTCGCGGTAGAAGAACTTGGAGGTTTTCGAGGCACTGTTCAGCATGTGCTCTGTGGGCAGTCCCTGTGTCTGCGAGATGTAGCGGATCTGGTCGAACTCCGAGCTGCCCGGATAGAGCGGCCACCCGAGGAAGAGCTCTGCCACCACGCAGCCCAGTGACCACATATCGATCGCCTCACAGAAGGGCAGGCCCAGGATGATCTCGGGAGCACGATAGTAGCGCGACTGCAGATACGTGTTGCAGACCGTTTTGCTCACGTGAGAGGCGCTACCAAAGTCGATCACCTTGACGCGGTAGGGCTGACGCACTGGGTCCACCAGCATAATGTTCTCGGGCTTCAGGTCGGCATGGATCAGACCCAGTTGTTTCAGCTTCAACAGGGCAGTCAATACCTGAGGTACGAAGTACAGAATTAGTCGAGGAATTCCTGTGGCTTTTAGTAATTGTGACTCACCTGCTCCAGAATGGGCCTTATGTACTTGAGCGGCAGCGGCGAGAACTTGTTCTGCTTGAGGAAATCGTACAGGTTCTGCTCCAGCATCTCAAAGACCAAGCAGGTGTGGTTCTTGTGCTGAAAGCACTCAAAGGCCCGCACAAAATTGAACTCGTCGGCATTCTCCTGGCTGAGGCGCGAAAGGATCGAGACCTCGATCTGGCCCTGCCGCGCATACGAAGGATGGTTCTTCAGGATCTTGATGGCCACGATCTCGGAGGTGCCGCGCTTCCAGCACTTGACCACCTGGCCAAAGGTGCCGCGGCCCAAGAACTCGAGGACCTGCAAACGGGCAAGCGACTCTTAGTATCCAAAGAAAAACCAGATATAAACCAGAACCCACCTCATACTCCGCCGATAGGGAATAGAGCACCTCGTGCTGCACCAGCTGGTAGTCGCCATCCGCTCCACTGCTCGACCTTTTGCTGGGGGGCTGCGTGTTGGCATGACCCCCCGAGGTGGCGACCTTTGTGTGCGCCGTTTTGAGGCTGCTGATGGGCCCGATTCCGTCTGGTCCTGGTCCTGATCCCACTTTCGATCCCCCAGATCCTGCTCCCGCTGCTGCTGAAGAGTCCTGCTGCACTGGCGGGCCGTGGCTGGAGTTATATGAGTCGACGCAGCCGCAATCACAATCTAAAAGATTCGAAAGAAACAACGTTTATTAGTTTGAAATTCATTTGGAATCACACGACTCAAGCTTATTTTCCACCTTTTCTAAAAAGTCTTCTTATGACTAAGGAGATCATTGTTCTTTGTATAGGTGTTTCTTCCGCTTCTTTGTCTAGGAAAATTTCCTGTCGCCACCTTTCGGTTTCAGGCAATTTCGCTACCTCGCAATCTAGCCGATAAAATGCAACTGAACGCAGTTCTACCTTCGCAGTCAGCCCATTCATATATGGCTATATGGCCTATAGAATCTGTATCTGTGCAGTGCACTCTCATCAGCATTTGCGACTTGTCAACGCCCCCAACAAAGAGGCGAAGAAAGCGCCGAAAAAAGGAAAACATGGGAATTGGCCAACAATGATGAAGATGACTAAATGAATGGGTGGACAGGGAGTGGAGGTTGACATGTAGATATCAAGGAAGTGATATTATGGCTTTATGAACGCAATTGCAGAAGTCATAATGCTTTCGCAAGCTATATAATGCTGCCGCTTCAAATCAGCTGAACTTATTTTAAAACAAAACATCTCATTAAATACTTTAATTCTTAAGGAACGTGGAAGCGATGGCGTAACATCATTATGGCCAACACATGTTGAATTCCACGCCATCCATTTCAGTCGACTTTTCCGTAGTTAGGCAACTAAAAATAGAAGCAGTTAACTAGGCAGGTCTATGGCAACGTCCCAACATCGATTCATACTTCTTCACGTATTCACATAACCTAATTAATTTACGTTAAAGGACATTTGATATGAATGGGAGCGCAGGGCGTCAAAGGAGCGAAAGGCGAAAGGAGGACCCTCACCCACGCACTCCGGGCAATTATATACACCAGGAAAGGAACGGCTGCGGCTGGTTGACTGGGCTTCCTGGTAGAAGGGTCACGTGGGCGTGGTCAGTTTGGAAATGCTAACTGGACATCGGCGAGGAGTGAGCGGCAATCAATGCTAAAATTAAGGACACACGCGATGAAAACTGAGACGTGCGGTGGGAAATTTATGGCGAAACTTGAGGCGGCGCCAGCAGTAAATGAAATGAAAATAATATGAAATGAAATAAATGCAATAAATTATGCAAAACGTAGCAAAGAGAAAAAACTTGAACACCAGTTGAAACCGAAATTGAAATGGAAAGGCAGGCAGGCAGCCAATGGAGGTCACCGCGAAGGCAAAAGTCGCCGGCGGAGGCAGCGAAGGTCAAATCGAAGGTTGCCCCGTTTCCAAGTCTCCTCAGCCGCCTCTATCCTTCCAGCCAGCCCACCAGTTCGAATGCTCTCTCTCGTGGACCAGTTCTGCTCCTGGCAAGGACTTCTTGCACAACGCTCACGTGGCAACAGCAGTGGCTGCATCATCCTGCCACCAGCAACAAGTTATATGGAAACACTCGCAGAAAACATTCTAGTTTCCAGCTAATACTCAACATAAAAGTATTAATTAAAAGGTACTTTTAACAGTTGTAGAAAAGTATGAAGTAATATATTTATATGTTCATTAAAATAAATTGCTAGTTCATATGTTTTATGGTCTGAAAATTAACAAAATTGTCCTTGCAAGTGCACATTCAGCACAAAAGTTTGCCAGTGCTTTGACATCATTTGTCCCTCGGGTTACACAACGCAGCAGCGCCGGAAAAAGAGAAAAAATATAATAAAACCGATTTGTTTACGCAAATCTCGGCAGCAGTAGCTGAAATTTAGAGATGCGGTGGAGGATTAGGGGAAGGGGGAGGCAAGCTTGCAATGTGACGCAGTTTTAGCAAACAAAACGAATCTGCGTTGCCTGCGGTTTCCACTCGTATTTGTGTTTTAGTTGCCCCCCTCCTCAGCTTTTCCAATTTCTGTGTCTGTTGCATAAAAGATTCAGCCAACTGTAAATGGGGGTGGAGGTGGGGGAGCAGGGTGCATGAACCTAAAAGGGGGCGTCGTATCGAATGATTTGCGGGGGCGTTTCCCCCCGATGCGATCTGCTTTGGGGGATCGAAATTGAATTGGATTCGCATATCTTTTTGCAAAATATCCCCATATAAAACTTATAAGACCCTTGCCACTACTTTTGGAATGTAGAATTCCCCAAGGCTTTCTTGGGTTTTTCCTTTAGTTATACGAAGTTAACCCCTTGTTGCCCCAATGGTTCCCAGTTACCACTGTCGCTGATGTTTGTTATCGGTTAATGGTTGATCGCTCAACGAGTTCATTGCGGTTTTTAAGCAGAAAACTGATAAACGCCCCGGGACTGTGGGACTGGATGTGATATTGGTTTGGGTTCTGAGTCGACTTGGCATCACAAAGGTTTCTCTTCATAGATTTTTGTGGTAATTGCAGTAATCACATAAGCACAACTACAGAAAGCTACTTAGCAATTATAAGCTAACTCGAGGGGAATAAGTCAGATGTTCGGGAGCTATTATAGTTATAAATTTTCGAGTTTTAGAGAAAGTTTTGAAAATTCTTTGGCTGTGTGGTGGGACTTTTCAGCATATGTCTTACACGCCGCGTTGGTTTTTGGCCTCATATGTATGGCTTCAAAACGAAAATGCAAATTCACCACTTTGGTTTATGTGCTTTTGTTAAAATGCAGCCAAAAACCTTGCAGCGGAAGTCGAACAAAGCGAAAAACGAGCATAATTATATACCATCGAGAAATTCGAAATAAATTATTTACAAAACGGAAGCGGAAAGACGCTAAATGAAAAAGAGGGAAGGCAGCAAACGGGCTAAATACAAAAAAAAAACAGCGGTGCGACGGGAAAACACTGTGAAAGCAACAGGTTAGTTGGCTTGGACCCAACTTGTCTGAACTCCGGCTTTAGCTATAGCTGCGTGCTTGGGGTCTATAGCTCCTCCTATATGGTTGTCGTTGATGTGGATGTTGATGTTGCTGTTGCAGTGCGTTTGCCGCATATTAAATGCGCTGATTAATCGACGCAAACAATGAACAAGGAACGGGGAAGGAGTGCAGTGGCGGATCGGAAAAAACGAGGACAAGAACCGGGAGAAGCTTACACTTAAATCAATAAAAATACCTGCTAACATTTCTTATTTTATATTTAAAATAGAGTTTGCTTAAATAGCTAAAAGTTGTTACTGAAATGTTGTAACTGCCACTTAGAAGCTACCAAACAAGTTGTAGACAACTAATGTGTATGATTGCAAGCTTTAACCGCATTATAATGAATATGCATTATCACGATATGATATAGAAAACCGGGAATCAAGGTGGCCGCCATGAAATCACATTGCTGTAACACTATAATTTCTTTTTCAGTGTATCGCAATCACGACGAGGGGCTTTCGGGGTGGCTGGGATGGGCGTTTCGACGAAAAGTGGGCGGTTGGAGTGGGTGGTAGTATAAATATTTGTCGCTGCAATGAGAGCAATGCACGGGCAAGCATTTCCACTTGTCAACGCACCTGACGAAGCCAGCAGCAGCAGCAGCGACAACAACAACAGCATAGGTGGTACCTACAAAACATGAACCTACAAACACGAACAAAAACAAGTTCCAAAAGCAGCAGAAAAACAGCAGCAGCAGCGACAATTGCTCGGCCAACAAAGTTGCGACCTCTCCGCCCCCTTCCCACCTTTTCCCCCCTTTCACCACCCCTGCAATCAGTGTGAAATGGGAGCAGGCAGAACGTGCAAGAACAACGGAGAAAGTCGACGTTGAAACCCGAGAAGAAAGAGACGTGGAAGGCAGCGCAATTACCCAGAAGCTTCGTGATTCTTCTGCTGCAGCTTCTTCTGGCTATCAATTGTTATGTATGTTGCTGCTGTTGTCAATGTTGCTGCGGGCTACATGCCACATGTCCGATAGTCGATGGATCTCCTTGTGTTGCTTCTTTTCCTTCTAATTTTATTACTGCCGTTGCTGCTCCTGCGTTTTTCATAGATGTGGGTTATACTACTGCTGCCGCTCATGGGACTTATGTTGCATAGACACAGCTTTGTTAGCTTGAAGTGTTTTCACTGATGTTGCAGCTTGTTTTCCATACATAGGTGTTCCTGATGTTGCCGCACTTTCGTGCTAGAGACGTTGCATTTATGGCTATTGCTGCTTTATGTATTTATCAGATTATGTATCTGACTTTGCTGCTGCTGCTGGCGTTGCATATTTCATGGCCTGTGTTGCATATTTAACACCCGATGGCAATCTTGCACTCATTTGCATATCTCCACTAGCCCCCTTTCCACCCACCCAAACCACTGAGATGTTCCCAACCACAATCAAAAGACAAGTTACCCCAGGTAAAAGGAGCAGGGAAGAAGCGGCGACGATCTTTAAAATTTCAGATAATGTCCGATATGGCACTCGTGCAACAAATTGCAGAGACATGTTGCTGCTGCACGGAGAAGCGGGGCATGGAAACAAACTGTCGCCTTTCTAAAAAACAAAGCAGAAAATATCACATGGGTACTTTCACAACTTCAGGCAAGAGATGTACAAAAAGCAAGAGATAAAGGAGAGGCGCTCAAAAAGCTTCGTTTCATATTAACAGATCCCCCGATCGGTGTAAAGATATACTAAAAAGTCATTAGTATGTGATCAACTCGTTTGCTAAGCTTCTGCCCACTTTTAATCAGCGCAATGGTTTCAGGTTCTCCCACCAAATCGATTTTGTATCTCAGTTAGTGGCTATCCACCAAGTTGGACGGGTTCTCGAGTCAATCCAAAATGCATCGTTAGCTCCAGCTGGACATGGCATCGTTGGCTAATGATGATTGAATCGATGGCCCGGCAACAACGGGCGCTGCATGCAACATGTTGCCGAGAAACGCCATTTACATATTTTCCAAATGGCAATCGGAAGTTCGTATTTTCGCATTTTCCACGCTTAGCCAAATGGAAAATGCAATAAATCAAATGCACCAACGGCGGCAACAACAACGCTTCAGTGAATTTCTTGCTTCGAGTTGGCAGCGCAAAATAAGAGTTGCCACGTTTATATACATATGTATGTATCTATTTGTGTTATAATCCCCCTCATTTCGTCTCGTTTTGATTTTTGTGCTTTTGCAGCTTGGCAACAATATGGCCAAAAGCCGAGGCCACAATGGCGATAACGAAGCTAAAAATACCCTTGATTGCAGGATATTTCCACGAAGCCCTTGGCGATATAAGAATTTCTCATAAGTGAACTTGTTACATTCTAATTGGGCACATTTGCTTCAAATTAGTTATTCCATAAAAGTCTCTTTTGAATGTACAACAATAATAGTTTCTGTAATTAACAACATTCGAAACTGCCCGACTTCCAGGCGAATTTCCAGGGGTATCCAGAGTAAGCAACAACAACGTGCTGAATAATGCTGAAGTTACTGCAATTGTTGTTGCTTTAATTGTTTAAGTTTTTCCTGCAGCTGCCGTTGCTGTTGTTGCTTTTCCATTTGTGTAATTGCATTGCACACTTGATTGCATTCAAGACGTCGACTGAGGCAGCGCAGTCCACTGCAATGACGCCAATAAAGCCAGCGACCAGCAACAACAAATCCCCAACGATCGTTCCCTCTTTTCCATTCGATATCGCTATTTCTCTCGGTGCACAGCAAGAAAATGCGGGCAGCTCAGTGCTGAAATGCTATTTCAAAAGAAAATAAATAGAAACAAGGCTGAGCGATAAAGCGGGTCTGGACTGTAAAACCAATGCTGCTTATTATTATTTTGCAAGATATTTACGAGATATTTTCTCTGCGTGGAAAGCTCAAGCTGACACTGCCATTGGTTAATGCTCGAGTCGGGTTTCTTTCGAATATTGCCATTATTGCCGCGGAGCCACAACAATGCAACCAACAAACAAGATTAAATTACAGCAAACACAATAACACAAAATGGCCTTTAAAGAGCTGTGTTGTACTGCTTTTTTTCGGTGCCGCTTTGCGGATCTGCCAAACAGACAGCGCAAGCAGCAATAGCAATAAAATTTCCATTGCAATTTCAATTTAAATTGCGCGGATCTACGGCAGCATGGTTTCTGAGAGTTTTCCAGGCTATTGCTCGGCGCAGCTAGAGCGGCAAAATGAAAAATTAGGTAAAAGCCGGCACCCACAACACGATCGACAAATACAGTGGCGTAGTTACTTTATGAATTAAACATTTCTTGAAAAATTGCTGTGCTAAAGGCCTGGAAATACCATAAAACTAATGGCCTCGATAGGTTTTTTGTTTAGTTTTCATGTTTTTGTTTCGAAACTATTCTCTTGGCCGCGAGTGTAGAACGCTTTGCCCACACATTGCTTGTGGATCGCAAGTGGATTTCATTTGCTCCGCGAAAGCTTGTGGATGCTGACTGAGCAACGGACAACAACAAGCTCCACCTCCACCCACTATACCACCCCCTTCTTCCCCCACCCACCCAGAAAACCCTCCTCGTAACGATCCACGTTTTGATCGCTTTTTCGGTTGCTTTTCGCTGCTCTTCGGTTAAATGTTGCATGCAGTTGACAAGTCGACAGCGGCAATAGCAACAAAATCATTTCAAATTAAACGCAATTCATGGCAAAAGAAACCGAAAATACCCGACACAAAACCGAAACAAACCAACAAAATAATACAAAATTAAAGGGAAATTTGTTCGCCGTCCACTTTTCATCGGGTGAAAGTTTTGCTCTTCGCAGATTAAGATCAACCATTCGAAATGAACCGAATTGAAATTGGCAAATTGCACAGAAACTTGAAATTGGACGATGAATGGGAGGCTATGTAATGAAAGAAATGCAGAATCATTATTTTATCTGAATGGTTTCGAAACTAAAATTGTAAGACTACGAAACACTAAACATTTGAATTTTAAACCAATATAGGTTTGTATATGTGTAGACTATAGGCATTCAATAGAAGCGAAACGATTGTTTGCTTTTCAGTTTATGAAAATATAAATAATATAACCCTAGTCATTGTGAAAATTGTAAAGAGCCTCTTAGAAGGCCTAAGCCAACTATATGCAATCTTTTATCAAGTTCTTTCATCTAACCCCTGGAAACATTTCCCGCAAGCGGCTCTTATCACCCCAAGTCCCGCATTCCTCGCATTCCTTGTTTATCTGATAGAACCCATTGTAATTAGAAATTCAACATTTTTCTCAGTTTTGTTTGCGTTTTTCCATGTGGCTAGACTAGCGAAACGACTTTGTGTTGAAGTAAACAAAATGTTGACGACCGCTTAAAGGTCGCTTGGTTTTTATTTTTTTTTTTCTTTAGTCTGGCTATAGAATGATAACTACAACAAAAGTATAAACATCGGGGCACATAACTCTCGCAGTCGCAGTCGCAGTCGACGTCGACGTCGACTCGACGTCCTTCAAGCGAGCATTAGAAGCGTAACGCCAGCTGCATGACCTAAAGTAACCCGACTGAGAATCGCAGAGAGAGACGCAAGAGTGTTGCACAATGCGACGACAAGAGGGCGCAGGGGCGTGAGACGACAGCCGACGGAAGTGGGCGTGGCCGCTTACTCTTCAGGTGTGCTGGTACAAGTGGGCGGGCGGTGGGTGGGTTTTTTCACTTGGAAAACAACTTTGGCACAAAAAGAATCGAGGAGAAATAGCCATGACTGTGCGGCACAGAGAACATTGGCAGGTTCAAAAAGAATAAAACTGATCGTAGATAAAAATGTTCTAGTACATTGAATATCCAGATTACCTAATCTAACTTAACTTTGGTTTCAAATATGATGGATCTCTTTAATGGTAAATATAGATCTAAAAGTGGATGCATTCTATAAATTGATTATGTACCGATAAGAACGTGCACTCCACATTGCAGGGTATTTTCGTAACAGACACTTTGAGTAGCGCCCAGCCAAGCGGAGTTAACTTCAATTGGGGTCAAACGCGGGTGCACTGGAAAGTGGAGTGATATGGGTTGTGATGGAGAGGGTGGAGAGTGTGGAGAAGTCCGTGCCAGATTCTATGGAGGGGTGAAGTCGCCTCGAGACGCGACAAGAACTGCAAAAACAACAGCAACCAAATAAAAATAGCATCAGCTAACCAGGCAGGCCTCAGTCCGTCTCTTTCGCCCACCGTTCTCCCTCTCTTTCGGCCGTGCGTCAAGTCTAACAAGTCTTCACCATAATGATCATCATCGGGAGAACTGGAACAACGACACTATACACAGTCTACAGCACGGGGGCAACAACAGCTACTAAAACTGGAAAATATTTTGACGCATGAAAGCAGCGCAAATAAAATAAAGTATGGAAAAACAACATAAACAGCAAACGAAACGGACAGCAGTCGCTGATTAAAATCATTCACTTCGTGGACTACACATATGGGCAGAAATATTGTGTTATTCGCCTAGAAAAGGGAAAATTTTAATTTCTGATAAGCAATCACAAAGCAAACACCCCACCCCTTCAATCCCTTTAATATCAAGCCTTGTATTAAATTAATGTTTTTATTATGCCAATTATACTGTTCCCCTTCTCAATCCCTAAAAAGTTCGAGTATCATACTCCCTCTCCCTCGTGAATTCCAGCTCTTGGGGATCGTTAATGCAGAGTATCACATTTTTGCATCGGGTCTGGGCAAAGTTCAAGCCAATCCCACAATCCGCGTTCCCAGCAGACCCGAAATTGAGAGAAAAACCCGGCGAATCGTTTTCAAATTTCGGTATCCAATGTAATTTAAATGCAAATGCAAACAGGCTGCAAAAGAAGACGGCCAAAGGAAATGAAGCAAAAAGGGAAAGCGTGTCAATTTGATTGAACACACAACATAGGCAAAACGAGTCGAAGGGGTTGGACACAAACGAAAGGAAAAGCCAGTAGTAGTTGTCGAGAAAAATAATAATAAAAACCGCACTGCAAATTAGAAATCGAATAAAAGTCGATTGCACTGTAAGCAGAAAGGAAAAACCAGTGGCCAAAGGCAATCGATTATTCGATTATTGATTCACATTCCATTGATTTGCCGCTTCGTTTCTTGGCGGAAAATGGAATTTGTTCCCAAACAAGAAAATCTGTCAGTTATAAAGTTATTTTCGAATTAAAGCATTTCGTTCGAAACATAAACTGTTTTTCTTAAATTTTAAATAGATCATTATTCACTATAAGTCTGATGAAACTTTTCGCTTATTTGCAGCAATTCCCAAATTAAATATTTCAAATATTTCTGGTTTAAGCTAATTTGAGGAAACATTTTGATTCTGGTTATCTGTTTTTGTTTTGCATGTGCGAAAATAGAATTTAATGCTGTCCACCTGCACTAAATTGTCTCGTTTGTTTCGTTGGGATTATGTTCGTGCCTCATCACTAACAGCATCATTATCGCATCTACATATATATTTATGCTTGTTGTTCTGCTGGAATTGTCATTGTTGTTTTTTGTTTGCCCATAATGACGATGACGAAGAGACGAGTTCAAGAGTGCAATGACATTATTATGTCATCCCCCTACCCCTTCTTCTTTGTACTATATACACTTGCAGAAATATAGTGGTCACATTGGAGGAAATCTTCGTATCACAGGCTTACAATGAATGGAATTTCAAACACATGGCGATAAACAAAATGCATTTTATTTTAGAACGATTGATAAGGATGGTGCACTCTTGTTTTAGCAGCTGTGTGCGTGAGATAACGAAATCGCGAGTTTCCTTCCAATAAAAGTTATCGTTTAAGTCGGCAGAACTATTGTTTCAGTGCGATTCTCGATGCGTAGAAAAATTTAGAAAATTCCCATTGTAATCGGCTTGAAGTGGACATGAGTTATGGGTCGTGAGTGCGACACTTGAGTGATGAATTATTCACCCCGCCCCCGATTAGTTTAGCCTCGTTTTTAGACGCCCAACCTCGTGGAAAACGAAAATAAGCCAATTCCAAATGGGTTGGTCCGCTCGCTGTTTGTGTTCGGGCATTATAAAATATGGATCAATCGATGCAATATGAATTATGGCTACAAGGGGGCAAGGGAGGTATTTCGTATAGCTGCTTGATTGGTTGTTGGCCCGGAATGGCGTGCTCTAGTTAATGTAATTGACACGCCTCCTTTGCATGGGCATTTTAAATTTTTCGAAACGATTTTTCAGAAAAGGCCTTAAATTCGAGGGAAAGACAAAAGCTAATAGAAGCGTATAAATTCATAAAAGATCGGGCAAAGCTATAGCGCATTTATTTTCTATCTTTCTGGCCCATCCACCATTGCAATTTTCTTCTCGTTAATTGCATCAAACTACATATTGTATTAAATAATTTTAAACGAATTGAGGTGCACGATGCGTTTCGTTAACAAGACGAGCGAGCGAGGAGGGGACCACACGACGTATACGCAATATAAACACAAAATATTACTCATACGCCAGGCAAACGCGTAAAACGCACGAAATGTGTTTCATTTCAGGCAACAGCCATAAAGTCGAGCCAGCTCAAGAACTCAAAGCGCCAAAGAACAACAAAAGGCCACATTTAATGTTATGAGCCGCAAAAACGCACGAAAACAAGTTCAAAGACCCGAAAGGAAGCCAATACCGAAGATCCCCCTATAACGAACATTCCCATAAAAGCGGGCGTGAAAGTTTACCCCCGAAAATAGTTCAGCGGAAATGAAAACTTCAAGTCGAGCGCTAGAAATTCAAATGGAATTATAAGCATATGGCATGCCAGGAAAAGGGAACAGTTCGGAAAACAGAGGAATAAGAAAGAAGGCTGTGGAAAACCGAGAAGGCTGAGAAATTGAGTGGCCAGCAATAAAAGCCCATAAAAAAGGGAAAATTGTTCATAAATTAACATAAAAATGAACCGAAAAGGAAAAGCAGCAAAAAGCCTCTGAAATTTCATACGAGAAGAACAACTAGCGAAATGAGGGAACGCCAGAAGGAAGACCACTTCTCATAATAGTACCCAAGTTCCGAGACAACCCAGACAAAACACAGCTCAGATAGCCAGGAGAAGCAAAAGGGAAGAGGCCAAGACAAAAACCCAAACAAAACACAAACTTCATGTTTTTGTTTGGGGTGAAAACTAGCAGTGACATTGGGCTAGGTTAAGGGTATGAAAGGGGATGGTGGCATATACTACCACATAGACAGCGGACCCCGCTGACATCACTGCTCTATAATCCATTCCTGCGGTGGCTCGACCGACCAGGCCAATATCCACAAATGCGGAGTGAGTTTATATTGCAACATTTCGCCGAACGAATGGCCAATGACTAATAGAAGTGGAAGGAGCTGGCAGCCAGCAACAACACCAGAATGCCATCAACCGAGGGAAGTTCTTAGTCGAAGATGTAACACGCTTTTGGGATTATAAAGCAGCCAGTTTACAGGAAGTAAACTCTTTTTAATGCAGTATCAATTGAGCTGCCTTCTAAGCTTCTGCACAGATACATATTTAGCTTTAAACTGTCATAAGATCGATGAAAAGTTTATTTCACATTGCTTAACACGGGTGATACTTGCCTTTAATCGGTTTGAAATACATCCAAATAAGCGATTTTTTAACCATTTGTTCTTAATCCGATTTCAAACTGTTTCCTGCAGATGAATCACTTGTCCAGAGGCAACCCTATTTGGGACAGGGTATGCAAACTGTTTCACAGCAAATGGAGGCAGCGAGCAAACGAACTCATGGCAAACTATGACTCAGTGGCGCAGTCGAGCTCAGGGGCGTAGGGGCGTGGCAAAAGGGGGATGATGTGGCAGCAGCAGCCACAGACGATACGTGGCGAGAAGCAGAGGGGCAACGACAAGTTTCACTTGGCTCGTCGAGTGGGCTGGTGGAGAAGTTTGGCGCCGTCGTCGTCGAATGCGAGTGCGAGTACTAGTGTGGGCTGACAGTTGGCAGCAGCTACACCCGATCCCCCCGGACAACCGCATCGCCGCCCATGGGCGGCCCACCCCCTCAGCAATTGCGAACTGAATCAGCGGAGAAACCCAGAGAGGGACAGGCGGACAGACAGCGGCGAAGGCTATTAACATAATTCATCACACAAATAAGCATTCATTTAATTAATAATACAAAAATGTAAAGCATTAAATTCATAAATTATACAAAAATGCATAATTAATGTTAGAGTGGCCTGTCGTTATTGTCGCTAATTCCGCTTTTTGCACGTATTAATCAAAGACAAACCAGCAGAGAGTGAATTGTGAGTTCCAGCTTAGATTTATTGGTGCTTTCAAACGAGTTTAATGAGACGAGCTCGGGAATTCGTCAGATGACTGCTTGCAAAAGGGCTGTGAAACGAGCGACAGGTGAAAACCACCCACAAAATGTAGTCGGAGGTACGGGAAAATCTTTAATTTGCGCACAAAACTGCCTATCGTTAGTTATTCCACTCGCACTTTTATTATCAATCATAAACAGAAACAGTTCTTATAGATAAGCTCCGCCTACAAAGCAATATATATACACGGTTGTATAAATCCCATTGCATTGCAGCAATCAGACGGGAATAAATAAGATTTTTGCAGGAAATTAAAAAAGATAGGCATACTTAATAAGCCGTATTCCCACCGATTTTCTATTTTAATGAACGGCGAAGCATACAATGGGGTGGATTATAGACGCCATACCTTTCGGCAGACTGAAATTAAAATTGAAACAATTGCCCCACTCAGCGGTCAACAGCAGCGAAAATAAAATATGTAAGTGAAATGCATGCAATGTCCAAAAAAGAATCGCAGACCAGCGAATGTAAAGCCGCAAGAATATTTTCAACTTAATTGCCCAACCAGAAAACGAGAAGAACGAGCGCGGTCACCTTATGCCGCCCAGAAGACGGGCGAATTTCATTTTAAATATTTAAATTTGGTAATAAGACAAGAACAAATATATGTACGTATGCATGTAAGTGCGCCGTCTTAAAGGCAAAACAGGCCGAAACAAAAGGGGAAAAACAAAAAAGAAAAGCAGACCGACCACAATGTTGCCTAACTGCACTTTGGCTGCAACTTTTTGCTTTTCTTATCTGCATTTTATGGACGAGTTTTACACGGGAATGTTTGCCCTTTCCGTCGGCTTTCCCCGCTTTTCCCCATTTTCCCGCCTGCACAAATTGCAGATGGGCTGGTGGAGCGGAGGGCAGGGGGAAGGAGGGGGCACATTTCTGTCGCATAACTTTGCCGTGTGTTTTTTATGTTTTCCTTCTCTTATTTAAGCCTGCCAACATCAACAACGTCGAAAACGTCTTTTTGCATATTCAATATTTTTATTTTGCTGGGTTTCTTCTGGCTCTCTGGTTGAATCGCTTGAAATGCACAATTTAAGATTGAAGGAACTGGGCGTGCTAATTTAAAACAGAAGTAGAACGAAAACAACACAGCGAATTGCCAAGAAAATCGCCTTTAATACATAATGCACATAATGCGCACGGGCAACTTGATACTTTGGTCTCAATTCAAAGCCTGCAAAATTTGCACGGGCCAAATTTCCTGGAACGAAAACTTTGCAATTCAAAACACCTTGATCATTACACTAAAACGGAATTGATAAATTAAAGACAGTAATATAGACACACAACCTTGGCGGCTAAACAAATTTGTCTAATCTAAATCTACTTATATCCGCATATCAGCGGAGAACAGAGCTGCGTTTAAAGACAAATGGAGAACCAAAAATTATATAAAAAAACACTAGCTTTGTTGACTTTTTTCGGCGGGTATTGTGTGGAACGCCCCGGCACGAACGAATGAAAACAACAACATCAATTAATAATGGCGAGTAAAAACAGTTGGAAACTTGTTTTGGCTTTAAAACGCAGCAGAAGGCAAAAAGGTATAGAAATAGCAAACAGCAACACAGTAAAATCTCCCATTAGTCATACGATTTCAGCCCCGCAGCAACAACAAACATCTACACACCTGTAGAAAGCGAAAATGACAATAATAACAGGTAAACTACGGCCAGATACTTCGACAAGTGAATCAAAAAAACCTAGGAAAAGCAGTAAAAAAACAAGGGGTGGTGGAGCAATTTCTGGATTTTAGCTGCTAAGCCGACAGACTTAGCAAATTAAGGCATGAAAACCGGCTACAGTGAGCCCCCGAGAAGAGAATCTGGCGGTGGTGAGCTGAGACCGAAAAATGTATCTCCGGCATATGGAGCAAAATCTGTGAGGTGAAAGCTCAGCCAGCAAATGTCCCATTCGCCTGCCACAGTTTTCTCCGCAAGTATTCCTGTAGGCACTATTTGAATTTTCATAGATTTCTCGCATTTCCACTTTCCTCCTTTACCCGCTTTTCCCACCCCGCACCACTCACTTGGTTTATCTATTCCCACAGCGAGGAAAGGATTTTAATAGAAACTTCTCTGCAGGGCGTCCCAGCATGCAAAATGGAATTAGCAAAATGCGATGAGAAGCAGAGGGAAATCTGTGGGGTCTGCATGAAATGCACACTGAAAGAAAAACTCTAAAGTACTGGAAAATAACGATACAACTACTTAATGCTTCAAAAATAGTAATAGAAGAGATTGCATTAAAAAATGTATCTGATAGATACAGTTACTAAATCATATATAAAATCTCAAATAGAGTATAGAGTTGAATGAAGTTCTCACAGTGTAATTGGGAAACGACCCAATCTGGTCAAAACAGGCAAATAGAGGCACGTGTTGCGGTGGCTTTGCTCTCTCCTGCCAACCCATGATGAAAATGTATCC